>NC_141687.1:260705522-261905522 GCF_964263255.1 Lissotriton vulgaris | reverse complement strand
TATGCCCCTATATTTTTGTCATCATGATATAAATGCAACATAATTGATGTATAATTATATTTTTGGCAATATTTTGTTTAAACTCCACTGCTCTAACCTGATTGCTGAGAACTCTCCGACTTTCATTAAGGGTGACTAATTTTTTTATTTATTGTAAATCATCCCAATTACATTCAGTCTGGTGGCCCATAGTGTACCTTCCCGTGGTGATACGGCTATGCCATTCTTGAGTTTCATATCAGTTTGACAACAGCTTGGTAAGAGTAAGAAGATGAACTCCCATGTTCCCACTCCCTGCCTGATTCCTTGACTACCATGCAATACAGAAAAGGAACATTTAACTTTTTCTTCATTAGTGCATTTGGACCATCCCAGCTTCCAAATTTTGGGGTGGGAGTAAAATGATTTTTACAAACACGTACTCTCCTTCTTAGAGTTGTTGCCTGCTCAGATTTCTTGTTGAGGATTCTAAAACTTTTCATTTCCTAGTTGTAGGTAGTAGAGTTGTCCAGTAGGACCCATTTGTCCACTACCATGCTAAACTTGCTCCTAGCAACCTAAACATTTTCTCTGTAAGACAGCCTCGTATACCACTCAACAGCACTGGACTGAGAAGGAAGGCAACTTCAGAGACTGTAGGGCCGACTCCGATCTCGGTCAGAAGGGCACCGAATTGGGTTTGGCATTAGCAGATCCAATTCGGAGGCTGGATTTCCGTTCGAGTCGTACACGGGTCCGGACGTCAAAGTACGATGCGAACAAGCGCGAAATCTCCGTCCGAATCATTTCAGGGTCCTAACCGCTCCGTACGACTCGGTTACAAGCAAACCGTGGCGAGCAATGGAGACGTTTCACGACCGAGCTAGGACGATGCTCGATTCGGACAGCCGGATCGAGTCGGAGCGTCCGGCTCGCAATAGCTCCCGTATTTGGACTTTGGGGGTCCGCGTCGGACCCCCTGTCACCCACAGCCTTACGGCTCGGACTCAGGGGGTGACCCATGGGTCTCCCCAACACAGGCACGTATGGTGCAGATGGCACAGATGCGTACCTACTGTAGGGGGCGCCTTTGTGCGATACGTACCCATTCAGTCAATGGGAGCCCATGTACGCGTTGTACGACCAGCTCCCATTGACTTCTATGAGAGTCCGACTGAACCGAGTCTGACAGCATACGGCCGCATAGTACTCGCTCGGTCAGACTGCAGGAGTCCGGATCGGTCAGAAAACACCCCGGACCCGGATCGGTCGGAGTGCTTTCCGACCCCGATCGGAATCAACCCCTTAGTTGGGTGTGTCACTGGCGTGCGTTGCCATGGCAGACTATCTCTCTGGTCTTTGAGTCTGCCTCACCCATTACACTGGACCTTCTCCTTCTAAGCTACTAGTACAATCATTAGTGTTGATTCCAAAGTCCTCACCTTCTTCTGGACAGTCCTCTTTTGGAATACCATTTCACAGTAAGTGTAAGTTAGCCTTGCCACTCATTTTCCAGTTCCAACAACCAATCTTCACCTGGTCCAGTGGCAGTCCAGTTGCAATTGGTCAACTGGTCTGCTTGCAGGAGGTCCTTGGGTGCTATTTTATGTTCTGGAACAACTAACCAAGGAAGAACCAACACTGACCCTTTTGTAGAAAAAGAAACACACAAGTCTTGGTCTGCCTTGGTCACATTCCCACCAACAGTGTTTCTATCCGCTTTCAAGTCCTGCACAATTCAAGCCTGCGTCAGTCTGTCTGTCTTCTCAGACTTCCAGCTGTACTTCGCGCTTTGGACGTCACAGGTCTGGGCTGAGTGACAGATAGGCCACACAAAACTCTGACTTCTTCCTCTGTGACCCAGACTCACAAACACCAGGCAGCCAAAATATGCCTGTCTCAAATGTCATGATGTTCTCTGAAACCCTTTACATCAAAGACCCTGCTAAATGAGTGTTCAGTTTAAAGCTTTCATAAGGTTACACTAGTAATGTTAACAAATGGGGCTGCCATTTTTTTGCCAATTTACATTGATTCACTTCAGTGGAATATCAAGGCTTGTCTCACCTAAAATTATTTGGTAGCCTCTGCTCTTAGGCTTTAATGGAAGACATGCTCAAAACTATTTTTCTCTTTCATCCTGTCTTATTCTTTTGAAGATTTCACTGAAGGAATGTGCCCAGCTGGAATTCCACATTCCTTTTATCCCCTCTTACGAAGGTGACTGTAACCTGCTCCTCCTTAGGTCTGCTACCCCTGTGAGGTCCTACAAAGAAACCAGCCTTTCTGCATTCCTGTCTTGGAAAGAACATGCAATTTGTGTGCACTGAGAGACTAATTAGTGCTATCAGAATGAGTCAAAATACCAGTAGCATCCTGAAAAAAAAAACTATGGGAACCATATGAAAAAGTGGGCTATTATCACTAGTTAGTGATGTACTCTTACAATTCCTTTGAAAGGTTGAGTTTGTATCTCCATTTGTAATTGTAATTGTATTTATATGGCACTTACCACCCCAACAAGGCACTGAAGTGCATTTTTGTGAGTAGCACGCTACTTTAGAAACCAAAATGGATTAATGGGGAATTAGTAAAGGAAAACATAAGTTGTTAATTTGACTGGTGTTTATGGGATTCTTTTAGTCAGAATTTCTTAGGATAAAGGAGGGATAGAGGTTATTTGAGAGATGATCGTAGTAAAATAAGGTTTGGGATGAGTCAAAAGAGGGACAGAGGAGGGAAGAGTCTAAAAAGAGTTATTAGGGGGATAATAATAGTAAAATTAAGTTTATGATTAGTTAAAAGAGGGATGGACAAAAGTAAGAGTCTAGCAAGTGTTGATCTGGGAGATCATAGTAGTAAAAGGAGGTATGGGATGAGTCAAAGGAGGGCAGAGCAGGAAAGAGTCTAGAAGTGGTTAGTAGGCAGATCATAGTAGTACAATGATGTTTGGGATGAGTCAAAGTGGAGGTAGAGGATATATTGAGAGAGGTATAGGATGAGAGTTCGAGAACTGTATTGGAGAAAGTTAAAACCTTTTTTATTATTTCTACAGTAGGATTAAAGTAATAAATATATAGATACAGAACTACTTGGAAAGGTATTCATGTATATGGAAAACGATAAAGAGATATAAAGTTGAATTATTTAAAGTCCCATATGTACAACATATGGGGCCAGATGTAGGTAGCCCAATACCCTGTCGGTAACGGCCGAAAATCGGTATTTTCGGCCGTTACCGACCGGTATTGAGCATTTGGGATGTAGGAGTCCGAAAATCGTCCGATTCGGTAATTTTACCGAATCAGTAGAGTTACCAAATCGGTAAATAAGAAGTGATAAAATTGAATTTTGAGATGTAGGTAAGCTCTGAAATACCGAATTTGCTTCAAATTCGGTATTTAAGAGTCGGTATTTACCATGGATTGAAATCAGGTGGTAACCAGGGGCAACCTATAAAAATGGACCCAAAATGCAATTCTTCTTGCACAATGGCGGCATTTTATGTCATTGCAAGACGGCTACGGCTACAGGAGGAAGGAGAGAGGGAATGGCAGAGAGAGGAGCAGGTCTATAGACAGAGGATCGCCCTGTTCATGCTCACAGAGGCAGAGATACTCCAGAGGTACAGGTTGGCCACAGACACCATCACGGACCTCATCAGGGACCTCCAACCACTGTTGGAGCACACTATCCCAAGGGCACACGCTATTCCACCCCACGTGCAGGTGCTGTGCAGCCTACACCTGCTTTCGTCTGGGAGCTACCAGAGTGTGGTTGCTGCGGTAGGTGGGGTGACCCAGAGCAGCCTGTCAAGGTTTTTCCACAAATTCCTTGATGCCATGTTACAGAGGAGGGACCATTATATATCTTTTCCTGCACCCCATGCTGAACTGGTACAAACAAAATCTGACTTTTACCAGATGGCACGATTTCCCAATATAATTGGCTGCATTAATGGCACGCACATTCCCATTTGTCCCCCTGCTGCCACCGAATATATATACAGGAATAGGAAGTCCACCCACACCATCAATGTGCAGGTGATTTGCAATGCAAAGTGCGCCATCACTGACCTTGTGGCAAAATTCCCTGGGAGTACACACGACTCCTATATATTTCAAAACAGCGGCATCTATGCACGGCTCACTGCAGGGGAATTTGGTGAAGGATACCTCCTAGGTAAGACACAGTGTGCGACCCCTATAATCCCTATTGCAGTAAGAAGTACATGTATGCATGTGAGTAATGTGTTCCCATTTCCTATTAGGAGACAGTGCATATGCCCTCCGCACCTTCATATCCACCCCCTACCTCAACCCCTCAACACCCAGCCAAAGGAGATATAACCGGGCCCACAAGAGCACAAGAAATGTCGTGGAGCGTACCTTTGGTATCTGGAAAAGCAGGTTCAGGTGCTTGCACAAGAGTGGAGGTGCAAGGCAGTATACCCCCATCACCTGCTGTAAGATCATTGCTGCCTGTGCTATGTTGCACAACCTTGCTGTGAAGAAGGGTACTTAGGTGGAGTTGTCAGACTATGAGGACCATGACGACGACATTGCTGTGCCTGAAACACAACCTGCTGGAGTGTCAACATCAAGTGACGGCAGATACAGACGTGAGGAGATTACACACAACTATTTCTGAGTAAGTAATGAGACTGAGACCTATGTTGAAAGCACGAAATTTTGTTTAATTAAGTATATATCGAGGTATGTTATTGAACAAAAGTGCACCAGTAAGCATTTAACTGCAATGCTCACAGTGAGTAAACACACACAGACAGGTGTTGAATGCACCCACCGTAGTTGTATATTGTCACTACGCAGGTTTCAATGGCACAAATGTGCAACACAGACTTTATAAATTCTAAATTGTATGTCCAATGGCAGTAGCCCATGCTATTAACTGTTCATTTGCAGCCAAGCTTTGCACTGGCAGGTGTATGTGGCTCACTCTGCTCCCTGGGTGTTTGGCCTGTAGCCTCACCCTGTCGCCTGCTGCTCCTCCTTGTCTCTACAACAAGGACGCTTGCTGTGTTGCTCCTACTGGTGCTACCTTCACTCTCCTGCATGTCAATAGCAGCAGTTCCTGCAGTTTGAGCATTAATTAGAGCCTCTAGCCAACCGGTCATTCTGGCTATGCCCCTTGTCAGGTGATTGCTTTTTTGAGTCAGGACTTCCTGACTGTTCATGCTACGCCTGCATAGCAGGGATGTGGCTGTTGCCAGGTGGTGAATAGCTTTGTCAGTTCTCTGTGCACGCTGCTTCTCCCTGCGCCTTGATGCAATTTCAGAGTCAAGTTTTGTGCACAGTTGCTGCATGGATTGGGTCATGTCATGTATCCCTGCAGCCATGTTCTTGTTTACTTCCACCAGTTCCCTGATGCCCTTACCAATTTCCTGCATGTTGATATTGCGGTTGCGCATTTGTCGTTGACAGGACATAATGCCCTTACCCTGCATCCTCTGAATCTTGACCATGGATCCCTCCAGGCCTTGGAAGACACTTTCAATCTCCAGTGATGCTGGCATTTCAGGTGAAGATAACAATAGTGGGGACTGTGAAGGTCTTGGGGATGCCTGCATTTCTTCAGTGATGTCAGCTTCTTGGGAAGGTGGCTGCCCACTCGGTACACCTGTGTCCTGTGATGCACTGGGACCAGGCTCATTACTTTCATCCCTCTCGGGTGCCGTGCCTTCTGCATCCTGTGACTTCCTTCTGGATGTGTGACCTGTGGACATATGAGCGCATATCAGCTAGGTGCAAATGTCTCACAGCCACTACTATTAAACTTATGAAATTGCACTTATTACATGCTGCCTGCCCTTCATTATGTCTGCAATCATTTGCCTAACTTGGTGGTAACTGTGCTGTATGACATGGTCTTTCATTAACTGACTACATGTACCATGATGCATTGCTACTGTTTTGCACAGACACACTGGGACTAGGGTAACTTAGCTTCAAGGGGTAAGGGATGGATGAGGGTGTGAGGGGGATTGCTGTGCATGCATCTTCCCTTTTCTACTTGCAGCTTTCGCCGAGCTGTCCACTTCTCCCAGTCCGTGGACGCTTTCTGGCTCCAAGGTTGTGGCCACCATCCCCTCCAGGTCAGTGAGGGGGGTGCTGTGTTCTTTCCTCCACCTGTTTGCGAGGCCTGTTTGTGGTGGTCTGCAATTTTTTTTTTGTGAGGCTCCTTAGGTCATAAAACCTCTTTTTTAAATCTTCTGTGACTCTGGAGGTCACTCCCACTGCATTGACTTTCTCAAGGCTATCATGCCAAATTTTCCTTTTTGTTGATTCAGGCACAGAGAGGGACTGCCTTCCAAAAAGTTTGTGGTGCACCTTTACCACCTCCTCCACAGGGACCTGGAGCTCCATGCTGCTGAATTTGAGCTTTCTTTTTCTTTCTGTCTGCTCTGTGTCCTTGCTGCTTGCCATGTTTAAGGTTTAAAACTCCACAAACTCTGTCTGCTGCTGCTCCCAGTCTCTCTGCTCCAACTGCCTCTCCAGAACCTTCTAATTAGTTGCAGCTGCCTGTGTAGCCACTTCCTGGTAGGAAGGGGGAGGGTGGTTGCACCTGATTGGCTGTTGTCTTAAGTTTCACTTTTGCTTGCTTTCCGATTCGGTATTTACCGAATCGGTATTTACCGATTCGGTATTTACCGATTCGGTATTTCCAATGCATTCTTATGGGCCTTTTGGCCCATAGGGATAAATGGGAAATACCGATTCGGTAAATACCGATTAGGTAAATACCGATTCGGTAATTTCTGAAAGTCCGATACCGAATTTTACCGATTCGGTAAAAAATACCGATTTTTTTCCCTACATCTCAATTACCGATTTTTGAATACCGAATCGGTAAAATTCGGTATTTAAGAATCGGTAAATGACATTTACCTACATCTGGCCCATGGCCCCATATTTGACAATAATCCAATATTCTCCATATATAGGCCTTTTAAACGTCTGATTTTTAAATGTCCACTATTCCACCATGAACCTAACCGTTCTTCTAAGGAATACATCTAGATCTTCTGTGGTATTGGTAAACATATCATTTTCAATCGTTAAATGTTATTATTACCTTATATTCATCAAGTCAATCAATCAATCAGAGATTTGTAAGCACGCTACTCACTCGTGAGGGTCTCAAGGCGCTGTGGGGCGGGGGGGGAGCAGCTCCAGTTCAGTTGAAGAGCCAGGTCTTTAGGCTTTTCATGAAGGCGTACAGGTTTGGGGAGTACCTGGTGTTGACTAGGGGCTCGTTCCAGGTCTTGGCTGTGATGTAGGAGAAGGATCTCCCACCTGCTCTGGTTCTGTGGATGCTTGGGGTATCTGCCAGGGCAAGATCGGCGGAGCAGAGGTTTCTTTTGTGTACGTGGAAGGAGACTCTATTGTTCAGGTACTTGGGGCCGATGTTGTGGAGGGATTTGTAGGCGTGGGTGAAAGTTTGAAGGTCACTCTCTTCTCGATGAGGAGCCAGTGGAGGACTCGTAGGTATTGTGTCATGTGTTCGTGCTGTAGTGTCCAAAGGATGAGTCTGGCCACGGCGTTCTGGATGGTTTTGAGCTTGTGTAGGAGGGTTCTGTTGATTCCGGTGTAGAGGGCATTGCTGTAGTCCAGTCTGTTGGTTACGTGCGAGTGGGTGACAGTCTTTTTGCATTTGGGGGTATCCATTTGAAGGTCTTTTGGAGGATGCGAAGGCAGTTGAAATGTGTGGAGGCGGCGGCCTTGATCTGGCGGGTCATGGTGAGGGAGGAGTCGAGGATGATGCCGAGGTTCCGTGCATGGTCTGTGGGGGTCGGTGGGCTCCCGAGGGTGGAGGGCCACCAGGTATTGTCCCAGGCGGAGGTGGAGGGTCCAAGGATGAGGACCTCAGTTTTCCCTGAGTTGAGCTTCAGGCAACTGTCCTTCATCTAGGCTGCGACATCCTTCATTTCAAGCTGAGTCTGGTGTCTTCGGGGTTCTTTGTGAGGGATAGTATGAGTTGAGTGTCGTCTGTGTATGATACTATGCTGAGCCCATGCTGTCTTACCATGGCAGCGAGGGGGGCCATGTAGATGTTGAAGAATGAGGGGCTGAGTGATGATCTTTGGGGTACCCGCAGTTGATCTCTGTGGGTTCAGAGATGAAGGGAGGGAGTCTGATACTTTGGGTTCTGCTGGAGAGAAAGGAGCAGATCCAGTTGAGGGCGGTTCCTGTTATTCAGGCATCATGAAGTCTGGCTGTGAGTGTGCAGTGTGAGACGGTGTCAAAAGCTGCAGAGAGGTCGAGGAGGATGAGGTCGCAGTGTGTCCATGGTTGAGTAGCATGCGGATGTCATCGGATGTCAGCGAGGTGGGTGGTCTCAGTGCTGTCTTTCCTGCAGAATATGGACTGGGAGGGGTTTAGGAGGGAGTTCTCTTTGATGAAGGAGGTCAACTGTGTGTTTACAAGTCTCTCAGCGACATTGGCAGCAAAGGGGAGCAGAGAGATGGGCCAGTAGTTTTTAAGGTCCATCGGGTCGGCCGTGGGTTTCTTGAGGAGTGGCTTGACTTCTGCCCGTTTCAAGTCATCTGGGAAATGCCGGAGTTGAAGGAGACATCAATGGTTCATCCTAGTTCGGGTACGATGGCGACGGCCCTGTGGTAGCTGTGTGGGAGGCGGGGGTCCTTGGAGGCTCCTGAGTAGGTGTTTCTCATGGTCATGGTGATGTGTTTGATGGTGGCAAGATTCCAGGTCATGATGGTCGGCTTACTGTCGGAGGTCGGGAAGAGGGTGGTGTCTGGTGTCTGTTCGCTGAAGTTGTCATAGAGGGCCTTAATTTTCAGATGGAAGTAGGAGCTGAGCTTGTTGCAGAGTTCCTGGGATGATGTGACGTCAATGGCTTCGCTGGGGGGTTTGGTGAATTGCTGTATGACGTTGAAGAGTTCTTTGACATTGGTTGCGTTGTAAATTTTGTTCTCGATGAAGGTCCGCTTGCTGGCTCTTATGTGCTGGTGGTATTCCTTTAGGGTGCCCTTGTGGTTGTTCAGGTTTCTCTGTTTTTCAGGTTTCACCAGGTTTTCTCGAGGCCTCGGCAGGCGCGCCTGGTTTCTTGGAGTTCGGTGGTGTACCAGGCAGCCTTCAGGGGGTGTTGTTTTGCAGTGCGGCGGAGGGGTGCAAGCTTGTCGGCGCATCTGGAGATCCAGCGGTGAAGTTCATTGGCTGCAGAGTTGGCGTCGGTCGCGGTGATTGGGGGTCATGGAGGAGGGTGGTGTTGAGGTGTTCCTCTGTGATCTTGCTCCAGTTCCTTCATGGCGGGCGCGGCCCGCTTTGGGTCCGGCGGTGGTGTTGACAGTAAAGTGTATGCAGTAGTGGTCTGTCCAGAGGGGCTGTGTGGTGTGGCTGAAACGGATGTTAGTCCCTCCTGCGAAGATGGGGTCGAGGGTGAGTCCTGCTCTGTGGGTGGGGGTGGTGACGAGTTGCTTCAGTCTGAGGTTGGAGAGGTTGTCGAGGATGGTGCATCTGTCAAGCTTTCCTCCTGGGAAAAATCATTGATTTCTTAATTGAATGTCCTTCATTGTGGAGAAATAAGTAGACACACTAGCAAAGCCTGTTTTTCTTTTATCGCTCAGATTTGACAAATGTTGTCAGTTGCATTTTCAAAAGTTACGATGTCCACTAGAGGACACATCGTTTTTTTTTTGGGATTGATTACATTTGATAGAGGCTCATGAATCGACTTCAGAGGGTTCAAAAATGGATATTTAAGTATCCTGCTAATAACCAACCTTAGAAAGTCTCAGTAGCTGCTCTATAACTAACCTTAGACCATCTCATCGGATCAGAATCAGGTGAAGTCCATCAATTTCAAAGTACTATGTTTAATTTTTAAAGCTTTCTTATAAAGTGGTCTTATAATGCTTGTGAATCTTATGTTCCATAAAGATCAAGTCCCAGCAGCATGATCACATTATGAATTATAGTCCATGGGTAAATAACATCTGGTATTATTTGGTTCTTCTCAATGGAGTACACTTCTAATGGTTATGAGTAACTCCAACGCTATTCAGGAAATCAGAAAAAAATGAAAGACACACCTCTTCTATTATTCTTTGTTTCACTCCAGGTGGCAGTAGACACTTAGTTTAGTGGCTTTGCATCTAGACATAATGTAGGTGTATAATACACTTCATAAATATTTTTTGTTTTCTTATTTCATTACACATTACACTCACTAGTCTTTCTTGTCCACAGTCTACCCAGCCTGAATTAGGGCGCCTACATAATTTGCATAAACTAATGAAATACTGGAGCTCACCAGGGGTACAGCTACCTTTTGGTTTACTTCTCTATAATTTCATATTTAAAAAAAGATTGTACTTGTATTTAAATCTAAATCTCCAAGTAGCTAATGTGTATCCCAGCTTGGCTTTATTTTTTTTAAATGTCACTTATGGCATCTCTTTTTTGGTTTGCTTGTGGTATCAACCTCTGTCAACTTGAATTGGTTCTGTCAGTGCTGCTCATTAACTGCTCTCAGAGAATCTCCACTATCAACTCTTAACTCCAAATGGGTCATACACAATTCTTTCAAGTCTAATTTTAGCTACCAATTACAATACTCATTTCAAAGACACACGGCAGGTCCCACTCACACAATGAATCCGCTTGACCTAACCTTCAAGTGAATCTAGTTTCCCTCTGCATAGATCAAGCAAACTATATTCTATTACTGCCGAGCAATGGGATTTCCAGCATAAGTCTTCCTTATTTGAGTTACCCTTATTATCACTAGAACAACTATTCCTTTTGTAGTGATTAGGCACTGTGTCAGGAAACTAACTGTGTATTTTAGTTTGTTTCTGTAGATTTGAAATCAAGTCTGGGTCCAAGGTAGTACAAAGCAGCTTATCGTAGTAGCCTGTTGGATTGATAATACTTATACTTTCTTGAATAAAATTAATTTTTTTGTGCTAATGTTAATTTCAGAATAGGAAATTAATATAACACACCAGTGATTTGTATAATATAGTCAGTTGCTATTGTATACTCAGAATAAACTCTAGGTACCCTATTCTAAGTTAGGGGAGCCCGTTGTAAAGCTAGGAGGGCCAAAACCATGCTAGATTTTATGGGCAACCACATTATATGCATTTATTTACCAGTGCTTATTCGTGATTATTCAGAAAACCTGGCTTGAATCCAGCCCTTTGGGACTATTATTAGACTTCCTTACTCTAACCTCTAGTTCTTTGATTATGATCCTTTAGGGATGCTTAATTCCATGTTATTGCTATAATTCCATGCTCTCCATGCCACTGGAGTCAAACGAGCCTGGCCAATGAGAGGTGACACCCTGAAACCGGTCCAAGGATGCTTGTTTCCAGTCAAGGAAGGACCAGGCCAGCAGTTCAGACTGGACTGTTCTCCTGTGGAGCAGGGTCAAGACTCATTTGCATATGGCTGGGGTTAAACTGGAATGGCACGAGGAGCAAAAAAACAATGAATTTAGGCCCAGATCTCTGTTCTGACGTGAATGTTTGACATTGCTCAACATTCTGTCCATCAAATTTGGGCTCCTTGATCGTCTTCAATTCATCTCATAAGAAATGAAAACTTTGAGACCACAGGAACGAAAACTATTATACTGATGTAAAAGCACCTAAGTATAGATAAAATAAGAAGGCCAACAAGACAAGAATCAAATATTATACGTGTTAATTTGTATTTTTCAGAGATAACCTAAAATGATTGTAAACATCTGAGCTAAAAAGAGGTAAAAAAAGGTATACTTGCCATAAGAGTCATTGAAAGCAGTTGAATTAATGTATAGGGCTGCAAAATGCACTGTATGGTTAAATTAAGCAAGGTACGCAATGTTAACGTATGTAAAACTGACTAATAATACCTTTTATTTCTAAACTATGTGTGTGTTTGTTGAACAGTCAGAAAATTCATTTGGATTTTACTATTCAGTGACTCTGGAGCTCGGCCAGAATGCATGGCCGTAGTGATGTTCTATTTTTTGTAATAGAAACTTATTTTGACTTACATTTTCAAGTTTCAGTTTTGATTTAATTGAGTATTCACTAATAACCTCCATATACAGCGCCAGGATGGGATTTTAATAAGGTAACTATATTCTGAAGAGCTCACCTGCTATTGTGTTAGCTCATTAGAGCACATACCCTGATGTGTCCTATTTCTTCCGTTTAATAATTGATTTTTCAGTTGCACCTTACTGTTCCTTTTTTTCATTTTGAGCGAGATAAGGTACCCCAGCCTATTTTCTTTTTGTTAATAATTATCAAAATTACAGTTTAGATTCACTAAAACACATGTGAATTGAGCAGCAAAGCTCTTGTGGTCATTTTTTGGTAATATTTGAATTTTATTAAACTACAGCTGAAAATGTTTAGATAATTTTGTCCAAAATTAGGAAATTGTGATTACATTGTAACAAATATTTTTCCTTACTTAACAAACGCAAATGTACATCACTGCATCTCAAGTAACTTCATTGAGAGTCACTATGTGAGCCACTATATCGGTAGTACCATTACATTACAAATGTGTACGTTTCTAGCCAGTCTGTAGTTATAGTTAGTAGTCCCAGAGAGAAATTCCTCTGACTTTTGCTTGCTAATAACTTTGACACCGTTTGATGAATCGCTATGAAATTTTGCAGACCTATTGCTTTTCCCACATTGGCTGGTGTTGTATAGTTTTGTGGTGATAAGCCAAAGGGAGTGAAAACAAAAAGGGGGTCCAAAAACATGTTTTTTGAATCATGCATTTTCCATAGGCTGACATAGCAACAACATAGCTGAACGGATTTTCATGAAACTTGCCTAGGAATGTAGATTATGGACTGGAAAGGATCTTGTTTGATGTTTCATGAAAATCAGTTTAGTTGTTTAGTAATAAGCGACAAACCTTAGTGATATATTGAACCACTTTATACTGCGGTACATAGTGATGACAAAAATGACAAAACACTATATTTTTGGATAATGAAAGCCCTTGCAAAGAAAAGCATCCATATTGTTTAGATCACACTTTGGCTGTTTTGTGGGTTTCCCAATGAGCTGTTGCTTAGTATATTGCTTTTAAGCTATGGGAAGACATGAGGCGCTTTACCATAGTCTGTACAGGTAAATACAATGATTTATATTGCTTTATACATTTTTTAAAATGTATTTGAAGTACCCAGTACTCTCTTGAAAGACTGCAGTACTTTTGAAATATAAAATAAATATTTAAGGGCTGCAGGTGGAGGGTTCTTATTACATAATACACTACACCACTCTACTGTACGCCACTGCACTCTACCCTGTACCACTCTACACCACTGCACTTTATGCCACTCTACTCTACTGTGCACCACTGTACTCTACACCACTGGACTCTATGCCACTGTATTCTACTCTGTACCACTCTACTCCGCACCATTCCACTTTGAGCCACTACACTCTGAGCCTCTCTACTCTACCCCACTTTGCTTTACACCTCTCTATTGTACACCACTCCACTCTACTGTGTACCACTGCACTGTACACCACTCTTATCTACTCTTCACTCCTCTACTGTATGCCATTTCATTGTATGCCATTTTACTCTGCACCACTATACTCTACACCACTGTACTCTATGTCACAACAGTCTATGCCACTCTACTGTACTCTGCACCACTATACTGTTTATCACTACACTCTACGCCTCTGCACTCTGTGCTACTCTTCTCTGCGCTGCTCTATGCTACGCCAGTTCACTCAATGCCACTGCATTCTACGCACTTGCATTCTACTCTATTATACTGCACTGCATTCCATGACACTCTACTTTGCACCACTCTACTTTATGCCACGGCAATATACGTATTACACTGTTCACCGCTGCACTCTATACCACAGCACTCTAAGCCACTCTACTCTTCACTGCACCACTCTCCTCCACTGAATTGTACCCTAGTGCACTCTGAGACACTCTACATTCTGCATCACTCTACTCCAATGCACTCTACACCACTGCACTCTATGCCACTCTACGCTACTGTGCACTACTCTACTCTATCCCACTGCATTCTACTCAACACCCCACTCAATTGTACCCACTGCACTCTATGTCACTGCACTCTAGCCAGTCCACTCTACTCTACTGTGTGCTCCTCCACTCTACTCTATGCCACTAAACACCACTCCACACTACTCTATGTAACCCACTCTATGCCACGCAACTCCACTCCATTCTACACAATGCCACTCTACTGTATACCACTGTACTCTATGGCATGTACTGTACTCCACTCTACTCTACTCTATGCTACCTTTCCCTACCCCAATTCACTGTACAGTACCTCACTCTATGGCACTCTATTCCATGCCACTGCACTCTATGCCACTCTATTGTACTCTGCACCTTTCTATTCTGATTGCACTGTACGCCAATGTATTCCACACATGGGCACTTTATGCCACTGCATTGTATGCCACTGCACAGTACTCTGCACCACTATAATTCACTGCACTTTATATCATTCTACTCAAGTCTGCACCACTGTACTCTACAACTCTGCTGTCTACACCATGACACTTCATACCACTGCACTCTACTCTGCGTCCCTTAACACCGCTGCACTCAATGCCACTCTACCCTACTGTGGACCACTGTACTCTACACCTGTGGACTCAACATTACTGTTCTCTACTGAATGCTCTCCTCCCAGTTCCCCATGAACAGGTTGGCAGAACTGGGAGCAAAACACGATCCCATCTCCGTACCGTTCACTTCCCTAAACAGAGCCCCGTTGAACAAAAAAATGTTATTTGTCAATCAGTACTCTGTCATCATGAGAAGCATCTGGGTATGTTCCAGGAACCTGATGGATCTGGTCTCAAGGTAGTGTCTACATGCCTCCAAACCTTGGTTATGGTTGATGATAGTGTACAAGCTATGTACATCAAAAGTGATGAACATGCTGTCAATATCCCATTCCAGGCTTTCTATTCTTTTGAAGAAATTCTTGGTGTCTTTGATGTAAATGTCCAAATTGATCACATATTCACTCAGGAAATGATCTATATATATTGAAACATGTTCAGCCACACTCCCCTTTGTAAATACTATAGGTCTGCGCGGTGGTCTAATGGGGTCCTTGTGTATTTTGGGTAGGAGATAGAGAACTGGGAGGACCGGGTAATCTCGTTTGAGATACCCTTACTCCTCCCATGTCAATATCCCCTTGTCCTTTCATTGCGTGAGTAGTTCCCAGAGGGTAGTGATCCTGTTATTATATTGGTTAAAGCTCACTGCTACGTAAAATTTTGTGTCTTCAAGTTGTCTGCCCGCTTCCGTGAGAAATGGGGAACATCCTTTATGACACGGATTTTACTCCGCAGTGCTTTTACGAGGCGTCTGTTACAACGCAAGTCGTAACCACGACTTGCGCTGGAGGGCGCTAGAGGATTAAGAATAGTATATTTACTATTCCAACACCTTCCCTAGTGTCCACGGGGACTGGTGTTAGAATAGTAAATTATACTATTCTCAATCCGCGCCCCCAACGCAAGTCGTGGTAATGACTTGCGTTGTAAGGGACGCGTTGTAAAAGCACGCGTTGTGACGGTACGCGTCGTACTGTCATACATCCGTGAGACATTGTTCATGGTCTAGGATGACAATGTTGCCCCCCTTGTCTGCTGGGCGGATGACAATACTGTCATCCTCCATCAAATATTTGAGGGCCTCTCTTTGCTTGAAAGCAAGGTTGGACTCTCCTCTGGTTGTACGTTTGTTTTTGCTATGTCTAGCTTCATTGAGTGCTTTACTAACACACTCATGAAATGTGTCTATACTATCATGCGGTAATGAGGGCAGAAAACATGATTTCGGTTTGAAATTAGTGTCAGCAGACACATCAGTTGTGACATCTAAATCAATCAATAACTGTGTTGGAGTATTGTCTTGTACTGCCCCTTCCTCATTCAGGCCTAGTTCCACCATAGTGTTCCTTCATTATCCCGCATTTCCTTTGTGGTACTCGCGTTCTCAGACTCAGAATTTCCTTGTTTGTACAAGTGATCGTATTTGTGACTAAAGGTGAGAATGCGTCCAGTATCATAATCAATGTGGTTCAGCTTTCGCTCTTTTAGTGTTTTAATGTCATCCCCATGTTTGACTAGTCTCCCTTTGACGCTGCTCAATGCGTTGTCCAGAGTTTCTTTATTCATACTTCTCATCAAATCCTCTATTAGTACTTTAATTTCCTCCAAAATCACCTCACGGTCCAGCCAGGCATACTTAATAAGTATTTCGAGCATTCTCCTTGATCTCAGAGCGGAGTTAGTTGACCACTCTTCTAACATTTTTGGGTTTGGTTTGTCATATGGTGGTGTTGTGAATATTCTGAGTCCCCTAGGAACCATATCCTGGTCAACGTAGTGCTGTAATGATGTTGCCTCCCACCACTTTGTGATTTCTGTCCTTTTCAATTTTTCATACCTGCGTAGTTTGTCCTCATTGGGTTGTGGTTGACTTATGTTTTCTTTCCGCTAGTCATTGGACCAGTTTTCCTAGGGAACATGGTCCTTGCTGCTAGTTTACATTCTTCATCCTCGCCCATGACTGTGTTACAGCAGTGTATTCTTATTGCTCCTTGGATCACGTGTTTCCCCCTACTAGTGGTCGGTACTCTCTGCCTCTATCGATCCCACACTCAGTATGTGCCAGATGTAGGAAGCCCAATACTGGTCGGTTACGCCGAAATTACCAAATTTCGGCTGTTACCGACCGGTATTAAGCATTTGAGATGTAGTGGCCTAATTCAAGGATTCGGTAATTTACTGAATCGGTAATTTAAGGAATTGGTAAATTACTGAATTCTTAAATACCGATTCGGTAAATTACTGAATTTTTAATGTAGGAAGCACTCAAGTGAGTGCTTTTCACTTGTAAAGATTTATTGTTTACCACCAACTACAAGTTGGTGGTAAATAACGAAAACCGTTAAAAAAGCAATTTTATGCTTTTTTAACAGTGCCATGTGGCAGAGGCATGTATGAGTGCCACATGTGCACCCATGCACTATTCAGGGGTTCAACAGGGTGTCAATGTGACACCCTGACACCCTTGTAGGTCTTCCCCCTCTTACCGATTCGGTATTTACCGATTCAGTAATTCCCATTCATTCCTATGGGCCTCTGGGCCCATACGAATGAATGGGGAATACCGAATCAGTAAATACAGAGTCTGCATTTACCGAATTTTACCGATTCGGTAAAAATTACCGAATGAATACCTACATTTCATTTACCCATTCTAAAATACCGAAACAGTAAAATTCGGTATTTTAGAATCGGTAAATGGTATTTACCTACATCTGGCCCCTAAGTCTCTTATAGTGCTGCAGTACAGAGTTTATTGCTTTTTAACATCTCTTTCTGGTACCAATTAGTAATTAATACTTCTAGTGCATTCAGGCTCTGCGGTATGTCATAATCCCGCGCTGCCCCAAAAGGCTCGAGGTTAGCGACGTCCAGCCACCGTTGGGCTCCCCACCTCCTCAAGGACAGAAAAATCTGATTCCCGCTTACCTGTAGATACGCACTAATGTCCGGACTGCACCTCTGCTTCTCTTATGTTGGAAACAGTATTGTGGCCGGTCCAGTAATGAAGTCCTCAATTATAATACCAGAAAAACAACTCCTTCCGGACTCCCAGGGACCCACGGAGAGTGGCGGACACGCCGGCAGAGAAAACCGGCAATATCAACGCATCAGGGTAACTTTTTTAATCCACAAGCTCTCAGAAATCACAGACCCAATGTCGTTACAGATAAATTGCTGTTTATTCACACAACGCGTTTCGCCAACGGGCTTGATCACGTGTTAGAGAAACCACCATTGACAGCAAACATAAATACTGTGGGTGGCAGTGAACACTGGAAGAGGACATTGTATTTGTTAAACGGCCCACATTTTAGAGTGGACAATACGTTCAATACATTACTATTGTAAATCATATCACTGGCACTCTAGTACATTCAAAATACAGTTGGGACATAACCTCATACCCATACGAGTTGTAATGGAGGTACGAACATACATGCGACCTTCATGTCAAAAATACAAATAAGTGCACGCAGTTTCCTCTACATTGGTAAACCACTGTTGTCAAGGGCATAAAATTACCACAGCAATGCTGGGATTCTATTTATGGAAATCATTCTGCAGACCCACTCCGCATAGCTCTACGTATTGTGCTCGGAACAATAAAGTTGAATTGCTAGTGCGAGCACAAACGCACCATGCGCATGATCAATGAGTTGAATATCATTGCGCTGGGTTAAATCATGATGATGAGGCAATCTTAATCCGCCCTATAACTAATAAAAGTGTGTTTTGGTGCTGATGTAAGTTCCTGCAGCATGAGGCAGAAACGGTTGTGGCATATCGCAAAAACAGCCTCTGACCCAATGTGGGGTTGCTGTGAATTACAGACGTGAATACCACCCTACTAGATTATTGTCTTTATAATGGTGTAATGATAAACCCAATAAATCTATGCAGCCTCAAACATATTTTGAATTATTTTTTAACAAATATGAGGGTGCTCTCTCCTTAAAGCGACCATGCTGGCCCTACTGGCAAGTGCCTTGTAGCGGAGTAACAGGCTGTAAGAAATATGTGCATAACACCCCAACAAAATATTATATAGAACATGGGTGAGGGTGCAATATGCTGTAAGAGGCCATACCGGCCCTGTTGGCAAGTGCCCTGTAGTGGAGAAACAGACTGATGGCAATATATATGCGCATATGATCCCAACAACAACAACAAAAAAGGACACTGCCTTTACCACACTTCGAATTGCCGTGGTGCCCCAGTTTTCCCGTGCTCATGAAAAGAGAAGAGAGAAAGGGTAGGCAGCCCATGCAGGGGAGTTCTGGTGAATGGGCCCCATCCTTCCTTCCTAAAAATAAAGAAAATAAAAACAATGATTAAAAACAGTGATTAAAAACAAAGGTTATGTAACCTTCTAACAGTTTCATTTCATAAGCACGATTACTACACAGTCATGAAGGAAAAATTACTGCAGCTACACTCAAGGAGTTGTCCGTCAAGACACTATCATTCCTTAAGATGTACGGACAGTTCTTCCTCTTGATTAAGTCTTCTTGATTATGGCTAAACCAAATACTAAATCAGGACTTGATTCTAATACAGGAAACCTGGCTTGTAGATCCTTTTTATGTAAATGGTTTTAATACCATTTTTACCGAAGCAATTCCATCCAAAGCTGGGAGAGCTAGCGGAGGCTTGGCTGTTTTACTTTCTGTAACCCCCCCTTTGATTCTAAAGAAAATCTTTACTAATTCACAGCACTTCCATTTTTTACTATTAAGTGTAAAAGGAAAGCACAATATTGCAGTTGTTAATTACTATAATAATATCTTCAACACCACTAGAGTGGGAATAGTTACTATGCTAGAGGAAGAACTTAATACCTTTTTGAATAGGTTGGAGGATGAGTATATACTGATATGGGGAGGAGATTTTAACATTGAACTGTTCAAGGCATCGACATCGGACCAATGTGGTCATAAGGATGACTCAGGGGACCATATCACCCATTTCCTACACACTCCCTTTGGTGAATCGCTTTATTGTGTTATGTATAAATACGGGTTGGAAGTAATGAAGTTGGGTGACAATGATGGGGCTGCTGACCTATATACATATGAGGGTGCTAGATCATCTTCATGTATTGACCATTTCCAGTAGGCCCTTTGTGAACGATTGTATTATTTCGCATAGTTTATTTAGTGACCACCATCCCCTGCTCTTAACGTTAAAATCCGGTTTATATTCTACCAGAAAAAAGGCTCTTTGGCAGTCGATATAAGAACCCAAGGCGAAAAAGGGATTTCTATTAAGTGGTCTGGTGTCAACCCTGATCTTTGTATGGAAAATGTAATTGAAAGTAGAAACCAAAACATTAAAACCTGTTTAGATGAAACTTCTGATAATGCTAAGGTTGTTACCGCTTTTAATATTTCGATAGGTATAGATGAGTTTTTGAGATTAGAAAGCAAGAACTATAGAAATAAAAAAGCTCTTTGCCCACGATCCTTTAACCAGGAATGCTTTAAATTGAATAGAGTATTGAAAGATGAATTGAAGGTTAAACCTAGAAATGGGGAAAAAATTAGAGACCTTAGAAAATGCAAGGAAAAGAAAATAGAGATAAGAGAGATTGCCTGGGAAAATCTAGTCCAGGCAGCTGAAACTAAAAATCACACTCTCTTCTGGAAAACCATAGATCAACCCCTGGTTAAAGATTCCTCTTTGGCAGGGATTGATACAGTGGTGTTACCAGAAGATTGGTTGCTGCATTTTGAGGGAATTTTCAACCCCATCAAATGCCGCAATATCAAGGATGAGGGTGGCAATATCATCTGGTTAAAAATTAGTAAAATTGATGCTACTACTGTAGATGAGATTGGAATTGCTCTACAAGATAGTGCAAGTGGGAAGGCTGCTAGTTCGGACCGGGTCCTAATAGACATTTTTAAACATAATATTAAGTTTTGGTCCCCTATTTTAGTTAACTTTTTAAATGCTGTCACTGACAGCAACATGGGCTGAAAGTGTGATTGTCCCAATTTTCAAAAAGGGCAATAGAGCTAGTGCTAAATGTTACCGGCCGATTTCCCTCCTAGACTCCACATTCAAACTTATCGGCAGAGTTCTGCTTGCCAGGCTGGAGTGTTGGGTGAAGGAGGAGAATATACTAACTGAATCACAATACGGTTTTAGAAAGGGAATCGGTACAGTTGAACAATGCATAAACTTGGACTTGCTTATAGGGAAATATACCCGTGCACAGGTGGGTTCTCTCCACCTTTGCTTTGTTGATCTCTCCTGCGCGTTTGATCTAGTAAACCATACCATGTTATGGCAAACACTGGAAGGGATGGGTGCCCAATATAACATCATTAGCCTTTTGTCTCAAATCTATGCCCATCTAACATCAAAGATACGATATGGACTAAATGGGGAATGCACAACGCACTTTAGAGCTACCAGAGGGATTAGACAAGGCTGTGTCCTTGCACCACTTTTATTTTCATTATATATAAACAGAGTTGATCTTTTACTGCAGGGTCTAAATGCCGATGCCCCCATTGTAGGTAAAAGTATAACACACATATTATTATATGCGTATAACGCAGTCCTGATTTCCAGGCCTGCAAATGGCCTTCAGCTTTTGATCGATAATTTTACAAAGTTTATGACTGATAAAGATCTAGCGATCAGTTTGTCTAAGACTCTGGTTATGACTTGAGGGAAAAGCACAGCTAAACATAGTACCCACTTCATAAATGGTGCACCAATTGAAAGGACTTCAACTTTCTCCTATTTAGGACTTCTTTTTAATTGTAAGGGTATTTGGAATTCACATATTAATTTAAGTAAACTGAAATTTTTAAGGACAAGTGAGGCTATTTTTAGAATCTCACAAAAAATAGGTATTAATCCTGTGAGAGAGATTTTAAAACTTTATGGGAGTAAATGCATATCTGGGGTATGCTATTATGGTGCGCTATGGGGATGGCAGATACCTCAATATTGCAAACAACGGAAAATACATTTTTACGTAGAGTGCTATCTGTTCCTAATTCCACGGCTACCTACATTGTCCATAGAGAAACAGATGTCCCCTTTATAAGTGATCTGATTAGTGTATCTACTATAAACTTATGGCATCGAATCTGGACAAAGGAAGAAACTCACTTTACCAAGGAGATAATATATGACTGTTTACGTCTTGACCATGTGAAGAAAATACCATGGTTAAAATATGTCCATGATCTCCTAATTGAGTGTGATGTGAATCCTGCTTTTAGAGACCCAATGATTATTGGAAACTTCAGTAAGGGGGAGCTTAAAACTAGACTCCTTGGGTCTAGGGAAATAAAAAGGGAAGCCGGGTTGTGTGCCAAATCAAATGTCAGATCATACTGTGAAGGGTCCATTTCTTTGGGCATCCAACCCTATCTTGTATTTATCAGGAATACACAACACAGATTCTATTTGACTAGACTAAGGATAAGAACATTGCACTTTCATATAGCAATCCCTAGGATGGGCAAATGGAGTGCACACCTCCCAATGTGCCCTTGTGATGGTAAATCTGCCCAAAGCGCATTGCACTTAGTACTATATTTTGTAACTTTTATAGGGACCTCAGGAAACTAATCTTACGCCCACTGTTTATTTCTAACAAGTTATACTCCTGTAAAACTGCTTTTTACTTTATTTATAATTTAGATCATGTCGCGACTTGCAACGCGGTAATTGCTTTTGCTCAGTTAGCTATTAAACAACGGAAAAAGCTTTCATATTTGGAATCACTTGTCTATGAAGCTGATTAGTTTACTAAATGCTGGTTATTTTTTTAAATATTTCATGTACCCTTTTTAAGGCTATTGTAGTTCTATGTACTCCATGAAATGTTTATTGATTATTATGATGTTTATACAGCGACGGCTCGTGGAGGGAGTTACGGTGGGGCAGGAGGGTGGGGAGGGGGAGGGGCAGGGTGGAGGTTGCTAAAAACCGGCATATGGATAATTGCAGGTAAGTAAACAATTTAATTAATAAAACGAATTTCGTAGTGCGCCTTGCATCGCAAAATGCAATGCAGTGCGAGCTACGAAATTCGTTTTATTAATTAAATAGTTTACTTACCTGCAATTATCCATATGCCGGTTTTTAGCAACCTCCGCCCTGCCCCTCCCCCTCCCCACCCTCCTGCCCCACCGTAACTCCCTCCACGAGCCGTCGCTGTGTTTATATATTATTGCTGAAATATGAATATTTTTAAACTTATTTATGTGGGGAGATATTAGGGGATTGTAACTTGATGAAATAACCTTATGGATATTTTTTTTTATATACCGAATAAAACTTGTTTTGACTTTGAACCCCAGGTCCAAAAAATTCATTTTTTCCAAACTTTTCAAACTTCGGCGAAATGCGCGCTTGAGTCGTGAATCCCGCTTAATTTAATTAAGGGCCCCCGGGTGGGCCAGGTCCCGGGGGCATTGCCCAAATATATTAGCGGGGCCCACGGGGGCCCCCGCAGCCCCGGGGGCCTCCATTTACCAGGGGCTATGTTTATAATTTGCGGGAAGGCACACAGACCTCCCTCAGCCCCAGGGACCGCCACCCCACAGGGCTTGTTTAATTTGTGGCAGGGCCTCCAAGGGCCCTCCAAGCCCCAGGGGTTTTCTAAAATATTCGTGGGGCAGACAGCCCTCCGCAGCCCTGGGGACCGCCACCCCCCCGGGGGGCTTCCTTTTTTTTATTAATTAAACCTGTGTGGGGAGGCTGAAGCCTCCCAAACACCCCGGGGATCGCCACCTCCCTGGGGCACTAATCATGTAAATTTGGGGGTCTGTTACGTACCCCCGAGCCCCAGGGACCAACACTTCCTGTGCATTAGTTGGGAGGGGTCTGCGCAGGCCCCTCCAGGAGCCCTTGATGGCCCTGGCAACGCCACCCCCAGGGTCAGCTCCTGCAGAGTCCAGGGGTGCCCACCCCGGGACACTTCTGTTTGGTATGGCAGGGTGGGAGCTGTGCGCTCCCACACTGTCATTGCAAACTTGCTTTGGATTTTGGAAGCAAGAGCAGAGAAACCTGCTTTCTCTTCCAAAATCCAAACTCTATTGCTTTTCCACACGGGGAGCTGCATATCAACAGCTCCCCGTGTGAAAAAGCAATGCCGGCTCCCGCAGGAGGCTGGGAGCCGGTAGGGCCCGTGGGGGTATTGGGGCTCCCCCACGGTCCCTAACAATGAGGCCAGGCCCCGGGGATGGGGTCCCCAGGTGAATATATTTAAAAAAAAAGAATTGGGAGACGCAACCCTAGTGCTGTGCTCATTGGGCTGTTCCGATGCCGACCAGCCCTACCCCGCAGGAGTGAAGAACGTCCCAATCCTCTACCCTCACCGTGACCCCCAACACCTGCGACCAAAACGGATGGTGGAGAACACGACACCGGGAGAAGGTGGGTAACAAAACAATGGAACCCAAGGTCTTGGGGAACACAGCTCGTCTCCTCTGGCTTCTTGGCAGCTGACAGCTTGACACAGACGAGACCGCTATAAATGAAAAAAGGGACAAGATTAAACACACCCCTACTAATAATACCAGTGCCAAGTGCACACACGAACTACCGACCTCCCTGCTTACCTCAGTTAACAAACGGGAGTGGCTTAATACGAAACAGGATTTCTTCCACTGCAATCGTATTGGTTGTTTCTTGCGTAACCCCAGACCAACCACGCCCCCTCGGGAAACACCGAGAATGTCGAAGGGGGTGGAATTCACAATCATAAGACAAAAAAGGGACAGGGGAAAAAAGGCATCAAGGGAATTCGAAAGACACCCAAAAAAAAACTAGAATCTAAAAAAGAACACGAAGGTAGCACAAAAAACCGCCATTATTCAGCTCCTTCGTGAAACCACCCGAACACAATGTACAACAAGAGGGTTTGGATACAAAAAAGGGTAAATAACAGGACGCCAGAACTCATAGGAAACGCAGCCGCGAATCCCAGAACGTCACCGAATATCAAAAACAGGTCCCCAGTAAGGGTTCAGTAATGCCCAAAGGAATAAGAAACAGGGTAACAGGGAAGAAGGGGATCAAAACCCAGCACTAGAAAAGACCACTGGAACAGGGCTCGAAGGAAAGGGAACAAGGTAGAACCACAGGAACAGGAAACACAAGGCAAGAGACCAATGAAGAAACCAAGCACCTGTTTCCTGTTGGCAGCCCCCTTTTAAAGCGAGCCCTAGGGAGCATCCATAAATTTGCATATGCACTTGGCACTTTAAGCTAAAACCGCTGAACGGGGAACTAGACAGAAGGCATCTGGCCCCCTTGAACCCCAACAGTACCCCCTCCCGAAAGCCTTCCTACAGGCCTAGGTTTCCCAGGGTGTAGGCGATGAAACAGACGAACCAACCGGGCAGCATGCACCCTACTCGCCGGAACCCAAGAACAGTCCTCTGGGGGATAACCCTTCCAGTCAATAAGGTAATACAGCCTTCCCTTCATCCGCTTGGAATTCAAAACAGTTTTAACCTCGTACTCCACGTTATCATCAATCAAAACAGGAGGAGGAGGCGGCAATTCTTGAGAAGTGGTGACATACGGTACAAAAAAGTGGTATGAAATACAGGATGAATACTATACTCAGCCGGTAAAGTCAACCTGATCGCAACTGGATTCACCACCTTCTGGACAGGAAAGGGACCCACAAACCGAGGCTGTAATTTTCTTGGCCCCAGTAACTTCACATTCTTTATTGCTAGCCAAACCCTATCCCCAACTGCCTACAGAGGAGCTGGCCATCTGTACCTTCATGGCTTTCTTGGACTCAAATAGTTGCTGTTGGGCTTTCTTCCAGATTTCAATCAAACCCCTACTCAGGGAATCCACTGCTGGCACCCTCTCAGATGGCTGAATAGGAATTGCCTTCGGATGGAACCCCATCGAACAATAAAACGGTGACATGCCTAAAGCTGAGTGCATGCTGTTATTATATGGGAACTCAGCCACAGGAAGGGCTTGTACCCAACTGCCCGTCAGTGACATTAGCAAACAGCGCAAATACTGCTGCATGGTTTGATTGGAGCGTTCTGTTTGCCCGTCGCTTTGTGGATGGTAAGCTGTCGACAAACGCACTTCCATCTTTAATGACCGACACAGAGCAGACCAAAAATGTGAAACAAACTGTGCCCCTCTATCTGAAATGATGGCAGTAGGCACCCCATGCAATCGAATCACTTGGGCCATAAACACATCAGCCAGTTCTCTAGACCAAAGCAACCCTGGCAAGGGAACGAAGTGGGACGTTTTAGTGAATAAATCCACTACAACTAAAATGGCCGTAAACCCTGAATCAAGCGGCAAATCGGTCACAAAGTCCATACTGACCGTATGCCAGGGGGAGGGAGGCACTGGCAAAGGTTGCAACAACCCAGATGGAGACATGTGCGAGGACTTACTAACAGCACACACCGGGCATGAGGCCACAAATACCTGTACATCATGGGCTAGAGACTTCCACCAAAACCAATGCATTCACAGCTCTTTGGTCTTATTGACCCCCGGATGCCCGACCAAGGACGATGAATGTCAATATGTAAGAACCAGTGTACGCAACTCAGGGGGCACAAACAACTTCTTTGCCTGATACACTAACCCATCCTTTAACGTGATCCCAGGTTTCGACAGCCACGGAGCCAGATCCAACTGTTTCATTTCATCCTGCACTTTAACCATAAATTCATCTATGGAGGCACAACCAACGATCTTATCACTGGGAATCATAAAACAGGACTCCTCCATCATGCTTCCCTGTGACGGATCCGCATAAATCCAAGATAATGCATCAGATTTCCCCTGTTGAGCAGCTGGCCTATACGTGATGGTAAAATCGTATTTATTAAAAAATAGCACCCATATCATCTGTCTGGGAGTCAAAGCCCTAGCGGACCGGAAAAACTCCAAGTTCTTATGATCCGTATAGATAGTAATGGGGTGACGAGCCCCCCAAAGATAATGGCGCCATTCCTCAAAAGACAGCTTTATGGCCAATAGCTCCCTCTCGGCTACCGTATAATTCTGCTCAGCCGGTAGTAGTTTCTTTGAAAAAAACGCAATTGTATGCATCAACCCAGATTCACTGTCACGCTGACACAACATGCCCCCAACGGCTAGCTGGGACGCATCCGCCTCTACATAAAACGGAAGGGCAGGATCAGGATGCATCAACACAGGAGCAGATGTAAGAAGCCCGATCAATCTTTCCAAAGCCAACTGTGCTGCAGGCGTCCAATCAAACACCACTCCCTTCTTCAACAATGAAGTCATAGTCGAAACAATATCAGAGAAATGACTGATAAAACACCTGTAGAAGTTGGCGAAACCAAGTATCACCTGTATATCCTTAACACATGTGGGTATGGGCCAGTTGACAATAGCTTCAATCTTCCAGGGATCCATCTTAATACCATCTTCAGAAATCAAGAATCCCAAAAACTCAACATGTGTCGCACCAAATGTGCATTTATCCAGCTTGACAAATAAACAGTGTTCCAACAACTTAGACAAAACCTGCGAAACATGAGCATCATGTTCCTCAAAGGACGGGGAAAAAAACAAAATGTCATCAATGTAAACAATCACACTGATATCCAAACACCCACGCAAAACCTCATTAATAAAAAACTGAAAAGCGGCAGGGGCGTTACACAAACCAAAATGCATAACACAATATTCAAACAAACCAAACTTGGTACGGAACGCCGTTTTCCATTCGTCTCCCTTTCGGACGTGAACGAGATGGTAAGCACCTCTTAAATCAAGCTTTGTGAACACCTTGGCATGTCGCAGCTGATCTAACAACACCGGTATGAGAGGTAATGGGTACTTGTTCTTTATTGTGACTTTATTCAACGCTCTGTAATCCACGCAAGCAAGATCACCCTCCTTCTTCGGTATAAAAAATATGGAGAATGATACAGGCGAAGAAGAATGTCGAATAAACCCATTCTTTAACATCTCATCCAAATACTGCCGTAGATGTTTCTCCTCCGGCTACGACAACGCATAAACCCTACTACAGGGCAAAATGGCCCCCGGAACCAAATCAATACGGCAATCAAAAGTCCTGTGTGGTGGCAATACACTCGTCTGATCCTTATCAAACACCTCCTTGTATGCCACAAATGAATTAGGCAAACTGTTCTGAATGCAACCACTCGCTGCACAAGACAACCGAGAAACCCAATCAGTCGCCCCATAATAACAGTGAAGAAGGCAATACTCCGAATCAAACGTGACCAACCTCCGTGCCCAATCGATTCTGGGATTATGGGCCTGTAACCAGGGCACCCCGAGTACCACCCCAAAAGCTGGTGTGGCTATCAGATCGAAACATACTGTCTCAGAATGCCCATTATCGAATGTCATCAACAGGGGTTCGGTTTGTCGAACAATCAACCCAGAGGTTAGCTCCGTGCCGTCAATAGCCCTCACGGGTTCAGGTTGTCTTTTCATCACATAGGGAACCATCAACTTCTCGGCCAACCCGATGTCCATAAAGTTCCCTGTGACCCCACAATCCAATAACACCGACAAGGAAGCTCTACCACTTGAAGAATAAGCAAAGCAAGCCGATACCGTGAAATGATGCGGGACTCTTTGAACCGCCCCTTGTACATCATATGGATTACAAAATTCACTCTCAACAACAGAAGGTCTCTAACACCCCCTTCCTACGAAAGCCACAGCCTTATTCACCGGTATCCGGACGGTTTCACTGGACACTCTCGAGCGAAGTGTCCACCACAATACAAACACAACTGCAACAAGCGCCTCCGCTCCTTTTCCTCCTTGGATAAGGGACCCCGCACCCCACCCAAAGGCATAGGTTCGGGATCTGTTTTTACACCCCCATTCTCGGATGTTTCTCTCTTGGTTACAGTTGTCTTAGGGGTTGAAACCTGATCTTTTCCCCTTTTCTTTCACTCATTCGATGGTTGAGTTTTACCACCAAAACGATGAACTTAACACAATCTTCGGGGGGGGTCTACAACCTGTGAAACTATATCTTTTAAGTCCTCGCACAAGCCCTGATAAAATAAAGAGGTTCTTATTGCCATGGGCCATTGTGTTTCTGCTACTAGGCGATTAAAAGTAGCCACATAACCCAGAAGATCTTGCTTCCCCTGCCGTAGCTTTAACAATTCAACATCGCTTGCCTGCATGAACGCATGCTTAGCAAACAGACTATGCATCTGAATCTTAAAGGCTGTGAAACTACTTAACACAGCGTCATTGCTTTCAACTAAGGGGACCGCCCAACCAGCAGCAGTACCCGAGAGATATGAAATCACAAACGCTACCTTAGTAGTATCGTCAGGAAAAACGGTTGGTCGACACATGAAGTGCAAATGGCACTGGTTCATAAAAATAGCATATCTGCTACTGTCCCCGGAAAACCTCTCTGGAGCTGCGAGAGGCACCCGCACAGGAGTATTCACTGTAACTGACAAAGGAGAAGAAGACCCACTCTGCCCCCCACTCCTCTCATATTTAAATGTGGCTGGTTGAATCAAGGGGGGCCTAGCCTTTACTGAGGGATCCCTCACTCTTCTCTTAGTGCTTTCCTTCACCTCACTCCGTGTCACCCGTAACTCCTGATTCTCCTGACGCAGGGAATGGACTTCACCCTGCATGAGTGCTAAGGCCTGCATAAATCCCTGCATCGTAGAAGCCCCCCCCCCCGCTGCCTCCTCAACCATTCTTCACTCGAGTGGTGTATTAATTTGTGGGCTTTGTTTTCTGTTCCGATACCGACCAGCCCAACACCGCAGGAGTGAAGAACGTCCCAATCCTCTACCCTCACCGTGACCCCCAACACCCGCGACCAAAACAAATGGTGGAGAACACGACACAGGGAGAAGGTGGGTAACAAAACAAGGGAACCCAAGGTCTTGGGGAACATAGCTCGTCTCCTCTGGCTTCTTGGCAGCTGACGGCTTGACACAGACGAGACTGGTATAAATGAAAAAAGGTACAAGATTAAACACACCCCTACTAATAATACCAGTGCCAAGTACACACACGAACCACCGACCTCCCTGCTTACCCCAGTTAACAAATGGGAGTGGCTTAATACGAAACAGGAATTCTTCCACTGCAATCGTATTGGTTGTTTCTTGCGTAACCCCAGACCAACCACGCCCCCTCGGGAAACACCGAGAATGTCAAAGGGGGTGGAATTCACAATCATAAGACAAAAAAGGGAAAGGGGAAAAAAGGCATTGAGGGAATTCGAAAGACAACCAAAAAACCCCTGGAATCTAAAAAAGAACACGAAGGTAGCACAAAAAACGGCCGTTATTCAGCTCCTTCGTGAAACCAAGCAAACACAACGTACAACAAGATGGTTTGGATACAAAAAAGGGTAAATAACGGGACGCCAGAACTCATAGGAAATGCAGCCGCGAATCCCAGAACGTCACCGAATATCAAAAACAGGTCCCCAATAAGGGTTCAGTAATGCCCAAAGGAATAAGAAACAGGGTAACAGGGAAGAAGGGGATCAAAACCCAGCACTAGAAAAGACCGCTGGAACAGGGCTCGAAGGAAAGGGAACAAGGTAGAACCACAGGAACAGGAAACACACAGCAAGGGACCAATGACCAAACCAAGCACCTGTTTCCTGTTGGCAGCCCCCTTTTAAAGCGAGCCCTAGGGAGCATCCATAAAGTTGCATATGCACTTGGCACTTTAAGCTAAAACCGCTGAACGGGGAACTAGACAAAAGGCACCAGGCCCCCTTGAACCTCAACAGCGGCTCCCCAGTGTGAATGCGGGAGGTGCATGGCTCCCAGCACAGCCCCCTGGTGTGAATGCGAGGAGTGCCCGATGCTCAGCGTGGCCCCCCTAGTGTGAATGCGAGGGGTGCATGGTTCCTAGCGCGGCATCTGATGTGAACATGAGGGGTGCGCGGTGCTCCGCACACCCCCCTAGTGTGAACGCGATGGGTTTGCTGCTCTAAGTCACTCTGGGTGCACGACTCCAAGCAAAAATAATTAAGATTTTTTTATATAAACCTATATTATTGGGTGGCTCTAAAAAGAGCCCTTGTGTTTATTATGAGTTGTTGCAGCTACATGTAAGTGCGGATGCAGAGCTTTATGTTGCTGAGATACACTCTATTCCCTTCATCAGTGAAGTGTACTCAGTCACTCCTGTAGATACGTTCCATATGGAAATGTAGATTGTTATATATGAAGCCCATTCTATGGTCTCTGAGGTAAGTAGAAACAGCTTTATTGACATTTTTTTCTAGCTTTCTCAATCTGGGGACAAAATTGATTTGACAGCTTCCATTTCTGTCTTTGGCGTATGTTAGAGATACAAAGGCAGTTTGGGGGAAAAGCAACATCAATTCTGCAAAGGTGTCCTTCATTAGCATCTCCAGACCTACCCCATTCAATGTACCTAGGTCATTGCCACCACAGTGCACAATCATGAGTTCAGGGGGTTGGAGATGCAAAAAGGTTTTAACTAAAGGCATCAATTGGTGCCACTTTAATCCTCTCTGTCCAATCCATGTAATGTCTACATTTTGCAAAGCGAGGTCTTTGTCAATACCTCTGCTTTTTTTGCTCCAAAATACATAGCTGTGCCCAACAATCCACACTAAAAGCATCTTGAAGGGATCTCTGTAAGTAATGAAAAGATGTCTTTAGCTGAGGTGGTCAGTTGGTAGAATGAGAGATATCTAAAATGGCAGAGAAGATGCTGTTTGTAAGCAGATTATACATTCAAAAATAGGGTGCATTTTATTTTGTTTAAAAAGTATGTTTCCTATTGGTTAGTGAAAGAATTTTGAAAGGTACAGCAGAAAGCATCTGTGGTGAACTTTTGACCTGACAGTTAAGTTGAATGTTGCATGAGCTGTTGCTGTGGAAATTGGCCTTAAGCAGAAGTGGTGAAAAAGTCAGTTGAAAAGTGTTATTATATATGACCAATGGAAATGTGTTTTTCAATTTGAAAATCTCTGGCAAGCAACAAGATTTGTTGCTTATGTGTATTTGTATGGCAAAATAGAGGAAAATTGTGATTCTCATATTAACATTACTAGAGAATCTGGTTTTATTAAAGACACGGAGGCTTACAATATGCATTTTCCTTTAATGTAGACCCAAGCAGCCGCATACATCACAATATAAAAAGTTCCAATTAGAACAAAGGCAACAGATAAAGGCCATGAGGCAACAACAATCAGCCTCTTTTAAAGGATCAAATTCCGGGATTCCAGTCAGGTTAAGCCACCCGAGAGATGAACAAACCCCCCAATATGAATCACCCTCGCTAGCATCTGACCGCCCTCTTATTCCATCCGACTTAAATAATACGGGCGGACAGAGGCCTGTGGTGGATGAGTTTAGCGCAACAGGGGCAGGTAGCGCGGCATCGGCCAAAGTAGGGCCAGTGTTGAATGCTACTAACTGTGGTCGGGAACAAAACTCCCAAAGAAAAATATTATCTACAAAAGAACGCGGGGTGTTTGTATCCCCACACCACCAATCCATTTACAAAACATCAATCACTAGAATTGACCTCCCCCCTGAATCTAGTCCATACATAGTGGCTCTAGCTGGAGTACCAGAGCTGAGGAATGATAGTGAGGAATCCTATTTGGCGCTAAAGAATAAGGTTATGGATTGGCTTAATTAGAACAGACCCCTCTCACCACACTTTACTAGTGAACTCATGTTTGTCCCAGAGTGTCCTGGGTGGGTCATAGAGTAAAGGACACAAAGGGCGACTGTATCCTGATAAATATCCGTGATACACGGACGGTGAAATATATTTCTGAGTGGCACCAGGCCAGCCTTGTGTCAGCTATTCAGTCATATCCCCTGTCGCATTTTTATCCCCCAGGTCCACTATGCATTGGCCTGGGCAATGACCGACCCAGGAATGTTGCAGGCAGTCGGGTAGCTGGGGATCATAGACTGGGCAGGCTCCCTGAACCCCAATTTTCTCTGGACGTTAACCTGCAGAATAGATATAGCTGCCTGGATTTGGTGGATTGACTGACTAGTGGTAAATTGCAGTCTACATCTGGGGATAAAAATTGGGCAGATTGTGAGATAGAGCGGGGGAGGTGGACGCTGGGATCAATAAGTTATACAGCTCTGCAGGGGGAGGGAGTGTTCTACACAGTAAGGTGGGCATTCCGTTCCCAGTCTTCTTAAGTGGTAGTCCACCTCCTACTGATAGGTAAAAGGAGCCCGTACTGGACTCAGACCCTGAAGGCCATACATTGCCCCACTTACTAGTCCCGGTAGGCCTTCCACCGCCCCCGTACTAATTATTGTGGGGGAGACAAGTGTTGAGATACCTAAAAGCCTGGACGTGGATGCAAGGGTGGAGAAACTCACAATCCTATCTTGAAACTTGGCATGCCTGACCAACAAGATAACTTGCCCTGAATGGGGATCTTTTGTGGATGGATGTGATGTGTGCCTCTTCCAAGAGACCTGGGCCCGGACGAAGCAATATCCGGCAGGATTTGCTTTGTTCGTTATCCCGGCAGTCTGGGGAGTGCGAGGCAGCCCCTCAGGGGGACTGACCATTTGGATCGGCACTCATCTAGGCTGCACGGCAAAGCCACTAAACACCTGTTCTAAAGACATTCAGTGTGTAGTCCTTGGCCTGCCCAATGCTTTTAAGTTAGCATTGATTAATGTTTATTCCCGCCCTGTTAGCATAACCAAAGAGTCCAACACTATCGAGGACCAGTCCCACTTTATCTATACAATCCCGAGCTGTACCTATGTCCTGGTGGGGGGGATCTTAATTGCCAATGCGAGCCTCTTGTGGGTTTGAGTGAAGTGGTCTTAGAGGCAGAGGACGAGCATTGGTCCATACACCTGATTCAGGCTCCACTGGCCAGGGCATGGACACCGCTAGCCACACTGATCTTGGCACTTACTCTAACTCACTCCCTACGAGCATGCAATGGTCGCTCCCCCTCTGATACTCCAGCTAAATTTACGTATAACAAACCTGGCCATACATCTCACCTTGATTACATTGTGGTTGAGACAAGGCTATGGCCGAAGGTAATTGATTTTAATGTTCCCACTAGAATTGATAGCGAACATAAAGCCCTAATACTGGAACTGGGTCTGCCTAACACTACTAAGAGTGGTGCATTATCTCCCGGGGCTAATCCCGGTAACCTTACACTATCAAATGACAGGCGAAGAGTTAGATGGCACAAATTAATGGAGTACCCGGAACAAATTGCTAAACTTTACAGCGTGGCGATTCCATCCTTAATGGAGGTTGCTGCTCTATCCAACCCACCTGTGCCCTCGGATTGCTCTATTAAAATGGAGTCTCTAAATTGGCAGAAGTACTCAATCCCCAGCCTCCTAAGAAGGGGAGCAGGGCCCCTCATTGCTCTTGGTACAACACAACTTGCAGGAAGGCTAAAACGGATTTATTGCAGGCTATAAAGGATAATAACAGAACTTTAAGTAAAGAAAGGAGGGCACACTATAAAAAGATAACAAAGTGTGCAAAGGAAGAATGGGACTATGATAAGTGGGCCAGTCTTACACTCGCGCTAGCTGCTAAAGACTTACGTAAATTCTGGTCCATTGTAAATAATGGCAGCAGCGAGCAGAAAACAGCCACTGAACTCAATATTGCGGCAGAAGTCTGGGAAGGTCACTATCGGGCCCTGTATTCCATGGAGGGTCTCTCTGACGATCACTAACTAACCCTGTATTTAACACGCAGTCAGAGGTGATTGACTTTACAGTGGTGGAATTCTCCAATGCTACCACTAAACTTACTTCAGGCAAAGCACCAGGCCTTGACAAACTCCCGGGCGACCTTTTCAGGCACGAACCGAAAACCTGGGGTCCCTATCTTCAGAATCTCTTTAGCGCTGTCCTGAGAGGCATGGCGGTTCCCTGCACTTGGCTGGGGGCAGAGATTGTTCCAATACACAAAAAGGGCTCCCCTCTGTGCCCATCCAACTACAGACCTAAAAGCCTAATCAACGTCCCCCAGAAAATCTTTGCGAGACTCATTTTGGATCGCTTACAAACTGGATAGAGGAGTTTGAAATTCTAAGTCCCTATCAGGCAGGGTATAGGAAGAATACCTCCACCATGGACCAAATTTTTCGCTTACAAATGCTCTACTGGGAAACAGTGAGAATAGAGGGGGGCAGCCTCTACTTGGTATCCGTCGATCTCCGCTCCGCATTCGATCTAGTCCTGCGGGAGAAGCTCCGGAGTGTACTCCTTGAGCTGGGCATTCCTACCTACCTTCTATCTGTTCTGATGAGGCTGCATGTGGCCAATTTTGCCCAGGTCAGATGCGGGAAAAATGGGGCCCTGTCGTCCCGATTTCCCGTTGGCAGGGGGTAAGGCAGGGCTGTGTGCTCGCACCAACCCTGTTCTGCCTCTTTGTCAATAGGATAATCACGCAACTTAACAGAGTGCAGGACAACGATGCCCCTAGGTGAGCTGGCGACAGGGTGCCTGCCATCATGTTCGCTGATGACACTCTTTTACTTTCTAAGTCCCTGATGGGCATACAGCAAACATTGGATGGCTTTGAGGATTTTTGCACCGCCCGGGGATTGGAGATCAATTCTCTTAAAACTAAATTCATGATCTTCAATCCCCTTAGAACAACCCGACCGAATCCAATTCTAGGGACAACAAGATTCGAAAGGGTGGATACCTTTGATTATCTGTGGGTCACCATCAATAAGAACTTGTCCTGGGGGTCCCACTCCCCAGCAAACCAAGTCGCAACTTAAATTGGCCCAACTGTCTGGAGGAATTTTGAAACTTTCCAACAAGTCCAGTAACAAACCTATTGGTCCCCCCATAGAAGTTTATAAATCGCAAGCAAGGGGTGCCATAATGTATGGGGGAGAACTTTGGGGACACTGCAACAGATCTGAAATTACTAGGACTGAGAATTAATTTTTAAGACAGCTCCTAGGTCTTCCACCTAGTACCCCACTCCTTCCGTTAAGATTGGACCTGGGGATCAGATCAATTGATGAGCTGGCATTAAAACCACTCAGGTTCTGGTGTAGGCTCTGGGTGACACCAGAGCTCATAAAATGTAGACAGGAACTTGAAGAAATACTGACTTATCCCATTGCACTGAAAATCCCCTGGCTTACTTTCATAAAGAAGGAGTTCACGAGGCTAAGCGTTTCTGCTCTATGGGCTGACGCTCTATGCTTGTGACCATCTACCGTGCTGATAAACATATTGCAGCACTCTGTAATTCTCAAATTGGCTAAATGTATGATTTATGTCTAATTGTGCCCACTTGGAAGTTGTTTTAGATATTAATTTTGTATTAATTAACTCACTCTGTTTTTATATTTATCTTGTTTTTAAATCTTGTCAGCATACTTTTTATGGTATTTCTTTTACCGAAATAAAGTTTTCTTGAATGAATAAATGAATGAATGAAATGATCAAGAGATAAGACCTTAAAACCTTGAGATGTCAAACTTAGGAACAGTCTTCAGAAGTAAGACAGAAGAAGGAGGAAGATTAAGTATTCCATGGAGTAAAATCCAACGAAGATGAGGTGGTAAAACCCTCAATCAGGGATTATCTGAAAAGAGAAGGTAATTAGTCCAAGAATAAAAGGTAATTTTTTTCAAATATTCATAAATACAAATTGGTAATACATAATATAAAGAGAATTACAATGAAATGTATTAGATAACATTGGCAATTGAAATGCCACCAGAGGTAGAAGGGAGGGATAATGTAGCCTCCAAGTCTTTAATGAAATCCAGATTCTCTAGTCATGTTAATATGAGAATCGCAATTTCATTACAAGACCGGAGGCTACATTATACATGTTGGTAGCTCTCTAAAACAACATCAGACATGTGTTGAATAGGTTTACAATAGTGACATGTGAAGGTACTGGTATTAGACCAGTCAGCAGCTTTCAGGATGCCATCCAACTTACCTCCAGACCAAAGGTATTTACTGGCCATAGCACCTCTAAGGGAATGAGCTTGAATTATTTTTTAATCAATACCAGCTAAACGCAAAGCAGTCTTGTTTCCATCTAGCGATAGAAGAGGAGCTAATTAATTTGCGGGGTTTAACAAAGGAAATAAGCAATTGATTAACACCCTGAGGACGGAGATGAAACATTCTACGATCGTATTCTTTCATGCATTGAATAACGTAGAGATTCGGACAAAGGTCAAAGCGTGGATAAAATATAGAATCAGACATCGTCTTAGTTCTTCTATGGATGTCGAATTTGACACCAAACATATTATAAGAACGGCTGGTAATATCTAGAGCTCTATTATCAGAAGCTCTTCTACACGAAATAAGTCATAAAAGTGTAGCAAATTTAATAGAAAGATTCTTCCTGTTAAGGAGAGAATTGGGAGGCAATTATTGAAGAGATTGAGAATCAAATTAACATCTCAAAGCATTTCATATCTGGCTTTAGGAGGTCTCCTTAGACGTATACAGTTCACAACTCTACAGGTGGTGAAATTTTTACTAATAGTCTTGCCATTGGCGAGGGCATGAGCTGAAATAGCAGATCTAAAACAATTGATGAATCTGTAATTTAGCCACTTTCAAATTGTTCAACAAGGAAGTTGGTTATGTCAACAATAGGGGCCTCCAAGGGATCCAGGTCCCTTTCCAAGCACCAATGTACCCAAAGTTTCCAGATCCTATTGTATCTGTAATGAGCTCCGAGGGTGTTTCAGAACCTGAGGTGAGAGCATTTCTTCACCCAAGGGATTAAGGATCACGTCCTTGGAGGAGGATGGTGCATCCTCAAATCTATCCTTGAAGTCTTGGTCTTCCTCGTTTAGATCGAGGACATATTCATCTAAAAAGTCAAAATCATCTGAATCACTATCTCCAGTGCTATAACAAGCATTTCTTCTATGCGTGTCGCTTAGGACACTTGTATCTTTTGACCCGCCAAGGACACCTGTACGATTCGAGGTGCGAGGACCTCCATTACTCCACGAGGTGCTAGGACCTCCTTTATTCAACGAGGTGCCAAGACCTCCCATGCTCTTGTCTACATGTTTGCTCTTCTTCAACCTCTTGCCTCTTAAATCCGACTCATCCTGTGAATGGTGGGTAACGTCTTCGTCTGGAGGGGGGCATTTAGAAGACATAAATTGTGAAAGACTCTCTAGCATACAGGATTCATCTCTAGGTGTACCATTTTAGTAAAGGACTCATTGTGCAAGTTTGCCATTGGGGCAGAAGCCTCATCTGAGTCAGTGCTGGGCATTGTTTGGTAGATAAGGGGCAAGAGATACATCTTTTAAGAGGAGCCAGAGATTCAGTTGTAAAATGCCTTAACCCCTTGCGTGCGGGGCGTACTTTCCGCCTGTGCTGACTCCGCCTTGCGCGGGCGGAGTCATGACGGAATGGTTCCGTCATCAGCACAGCTCAACCGATGCTGATGACGGAACCGTTCTGTCATCAGCACGCAAGGGGTTAAGGGAACACAGATTTAGCAGGAAGTAATTAACAAAATCCTTTCTTTTAAAAAAAAAAAATAATTTTAGGAATATTATATTGGGGCTAAGAAGAGCAAATGTTTCAGGGAACAAAGTGGATCAACCGCCTTCGCGACGCTCAAAAGCTCAACAGTACAATGAGCTTGAGCGAAAGGCTAGCACTGTTGTTTTGCCATTACTGGTTTTACCTTTGAGAGTGTGGTGATCTATAGTCTCTGTGTGTAAATGAAAATCCTGTCTGAGTGTGTGAGATTTTTTTATTCAATAGATTTATTTAAAAGGCGAGTTATATATTTTTGAGGTTTATTTAAAATAGATTTGCATTATTCTAAAACTGTGTTGTTTGAAATATATTATTACATGTAGAGATGTATATTGGGGTTATTTTTATTGTACTTGAAGTTTGTTTAAAAAACAGGTTGTACAGTAATATATATATTTTTAAGTCTGTTCAAAGGTATAGCTGAATGATGCTTCTTATTTTTTAATAGTTGGTTGAACATGCACTACAAATGTGTATTTTCAAAGATGTTCATATAAGGTGTAGTTTATTAAGCATAATTTTTTCTTCTCTCTACAAAGGTATAGTTTAATGATACTGCATAATTATAGTTAGTTTGGTAAAATGTGGCACACCTGTGCTGTTTGAAAGATGATCATATAAGGTGTGAATAATTAAGTTTCTGTTATTAGTTTGTACTGAAGGTAAAGTTAAATTATGGCATATAATTAAACATAGAATGGTCAAATAAGGTCCTGTTAATTGAGTTTCTTTTTGTAGTCTAATCAAAGGTACAGTTGAATGATGCCAAATAATTTTAGCTACAAAGAAGAAATATGTGTTTTGTTTTTAAATGATCATTAAATGTGTTGTTAAATGCTCTTCTTTCTTAAGGCTGTTGTGAGGTATAGTTTAAAGATGTTGCATATTTGTAGATTGAATGTTCAAGATGTAACTAAAAAATAAACCACCATATATTACCCTTTGTGGAATGTTATACTTATCTCCTTAACTAGATGGTATGTAATGACTCATTTATGTGTTCAGATGGTATTTATATAGTTGTATGTATGTTTACTGAATTATTGTGAGGTGCTTGACTGATTGCAGGAGTGCAAAGGTAATAAATATGTGATTTTATAAGTACATGAGAAATGATTTACTGATTCTATATTATGCAATCACCCAGTTAGTATGCAAGCACTACCCATGGATCCATGCAATGACTCATGCACTATCCATTCAGTCTCCTAACCTAACCACCTCCACACTACTGATCCACTCATTCAATTACCCAGGTAGTACCCATGCAGTTCAGAATTCACACTGTCACTCTCCGTGCAATCCTCCAATCATTCCGCCAGTACCATGTCCTCATCTAATCACCACACCAAAACCCAAGCACTTATAAATTCATCATATTGTCAACTTGCAGCACTCTGAGTATACAGTCACTATCCATGTACTTGTACAATGACTCGGGCATTAAGACATGCATTGCTACAATCAAATGTGCACTATCAATGCAGTCCTCTAACCACCTCCACAGTACTGATTCACTCCTCCAATTACCCAGGTAGTAGCCATGCAGTCCAGCAATCACACTATCACTCTCTGTGCACTCCTCTAATTATCCAGCCAGTACTGTGTCCTTATCTAATCACTGCACCAAAACCCAAGCACTTATAAATTCACCATGCTGCCAACTTGCAGCAATCTAAGTATCCAGTCACAATCCATGTACTTTTAGAATGACTCAGGCATTAAGACATGCAGTGCTACAATCAAATGTGCACTATCAATGCAGTCCCCTAACCACTTCCACAGTACTGATTCACTCCTCCAATTACCCAGGTAGTACCCATGCAGTCCAGCAATCACACTGTCACTCTCTGTGCACTCCTCTAATCATCCAGTCAGTATCATGTCCTTATCTAATCACTGTGCCAAACCCCAAGCAGCATGCTGTCAACTTGCAGCACACAGAGTATCCAGTCACTATCCATGCACTCACATTGGAGTACTCTAATCATCCAGTCAGTACCCATATACTTACGCAATGACCCAGCCTCTAACACATGTAGTGCTACAATCAATGTGTGCTAATCATGCAGTTCTCTAACCACCTCCACAGTACTGATTCACTCCCCCAATTACCCAGGTAGTATCCATGCATTCCAGCAATCACACTATCACTCCCCGTGCACTCCTCCAATCATCGAGTCAGTACCATGTCCTCATCTAATCACCGCACCAATATCCAAACACTTATAAATTCACCATGCACTGACATTGCAGTACTCTAATTATCCAGTCACTACCCATGTATTCATGCAATTATCCAGGCACTTATTCATGCACTTCTACATTCCTTTGAATGCTACCTATACAGATTACTAATCTCCCTGTTATTACATATGCACTTCTTCAATTACCCACACAGTGCCATGTCCTTAACCAATCACTCTGTCAAAACTAGCCCTGGGCGAAGCACTACGCTACGCTCGCATAGTTCGCGAAGTTTGCACAACTTTGCACTACGCGAGCTGCACGTAGCACAGTGCGAACACGCGTAGTGCAGCGTAGCGTAGTGCAGCAGTCATTTTTTGCTTGTTCGCGGTCCTCAACATCATGTTCGCGATCGAGAGCAAGCAAAATTACATCCCGGCGAGATTCCCAACGTGGGAGGTCAGGTTTCTCATTGCGAGTGGTTGCGCATGCTCGCACCCGCTCGCGATGAGAAACTACCAGTTCGCGTTGAGAAAGCTGCCGCTCGAGTAAAAATCTACTCCAGCAGCAGAAAACTACAGCTCGCACTGTGCAAGATGCCGTTTTCAATGATTGCACAGTGCCGGATGCTTGTCCGCACTGTGCAATCATTGAAAACGCATCTTGCACAGTGCGAACATGCTACTATGCAGCTCGCGTAGTGCTATGTGAAGTTCGCGTAGTGCGAAGTGCACTTTGCGTTGCTTCACGTAGCGCTACTTCGCGAACTACGCCCACCCTTAGTCAAAACCCAAGTACTTTAGAAATTCACTGACAAAACCATAGGTTTCAGGGACGTTATAGTTAGTTGGACATTTCACTCCTACAAAACCATAGAAATGTCGCTGTTATAGTTAGTTCACCTAACTATAACTCGCGCCCCCACAATGCACTGCTGATGATGTCACAAATTACATCATTCATGACATGGTCAGTGACAACACTGATGATATCACTGATGATATAATCCATGTGATAATCTGATGCACCTCCTCACACCCTAATATAACGTTTGATACACCTACTCCAAAATACAGAATACAATTTTCGACACCATAGACACACCAATACCACGTACTACATATCTACTCACTGGTTCTTAGGACTACACACACATCTACTCATTCACCCATACAATCACTCATACATGCAGTCACTCATCAATACAACACTATCATGTACACTCATACACCTTCACAGATACTCACACACCAGCACTCATCCAGAGTTACTCACACGCCTAGTCAGTCATGCAAATAATCAATCACACTTCCATTTACTGACCTATAGAGTTATACACACAACAGATCACTTATTCAAACAGATACAAATGCAGTGACTTATACAATCACTGATACAAGTGCACACTCATCTATACAGCCACTCTCACAATCACCAACTCTCACATATAGTCATTTATGTACTTTAGCTCTCACATACACTGCCTTTTACATATGTAGTTTCTTGGACATGAACCTCTGAGACATCCATTCACTCAGTAACACACCCATATACACACTGACCCACCAATACAGCTGTTTCCACATTCACTCTTGAACCCATACAGCCAGTGAATCAATCACTCAAACATGTATGCACAGAGTCACACACCTCCCACTCACCCACACACACACTCAGGCACCCATACAAATACTCTGGCAACCAATAAATAACCCATATAGACACTCATGTAGCTACTAACCAACGCATGAAGCAGCTTATACAACAGCAGACAGACTGATACAGACATTCACACAGTTTAGTCACTAATGCATGCATTCAATAAGACACATGTAATAACTCACTAAACATATGTGAATACAAAACCTAGGCCGTAAAACTAAATGAGATGAACAATCAACCAGCACCAGTTGTATAGGGAACAGTCAAAAGATATGCAAATTTATATAAAAAACATGTTTTTAATTGACATATTAAAAATCATATAGAAACTGAACACAAATCAGACTATATGATGAAGTGGCACATATATGCAAACATAAACCTATACAAAAATAAATAACTACATGTATACACAAATTACATAATATAATTTAAAATACATAAAATCAATGCCAGAATTGCTGGAAAACACTAGAGAACTCGACGCGCGTTTCGGCAGAAAACGCCTTCCTCAGGAGTCACCGAAGGTACTAAATGAGACTCTATTTCATAACAGTACATCAGAGAAGGTGATATCTTCAAGTGGAGGTCAGCAAATCACAACTCAATCCGAATTTTGTTCCTGATAAAAGATAGGTTTTGGCTCACACTGATGCCATATGCTGGATAGGAGATATTAAAAGCTTGGATGTCAACCTTAGAGACACAGGTAGTAGGTGTTCACTTAAATCTGGCCAACTACTTGTTCAAAAGGCTTGAATGTGGGTCCATCGCAAACAACGTGAATATAGATTTCTGGCGATGTTAAGAAAACTATAAGGGAAAGTAATTAATAGCAGGAATTGATGTACTGCTATTAGTGGAGCGGAAATCCTCCTTTATAGAATATCAAAAGCCCGTGAAAAGTGATGCGTGGTATACGTTGGCAGGCATTGGCGATCTACTTCCAAAAATATATATTCAGGGTGATAAGCGTTCGTTGACAGCAAGATAATGCTGCTCAGACGTCCGTGGCGTGGCGTGCGTCCTCCGCCGAAGGAAATGAAATGAAATAACTCACTAAACAGTCAGTCACACAGCTACTAAATCCTCCATCCAGACACTTATACACCCACTCATTCTTCAATACACCTTGGCACATATATAATGTATATTTAAACTTTATAGAAACACACATTCACTAGATGATGTCATCAGTGACGTCATCAGTGATGTCATTTGAGATGTCATCAGTGATGTCATCAGTGATGTCACTGACCATATCATGAATAATGTGATATGTGACATCATCAGCAGTGCATTGGGGGCGTGAGTTATAGTTAGGTAAACTAACTATAACGGCAAAATGTCTATGGTTTTGTAGGAGTGAAATGTCCAACTAAATATAATATCCCTGGAACCTATGGTTTTTCAGTGAATATATATTCACTGTCACACTGGCAATATGGTCAGGTCAGAGATTTTAATGACAAACTATTTGTTTTTATTAGAAATGCAAAATAAAACAACGTAACAGACGTCGGGTGAAAATACAGTTTCTTCAGTACCAGGGTGACAACGTCTCGACATAGGATGTAATACAATGATATTCCATAATTAGGATCCAGGGGATTCTGACCCTTCTGCTTCAAGTCTTATTTCAGGTGGTTCCCCTATAGTCATTCCATTCTCCCCAGATCTTCCCCCACTTGCCCGGGCACCCCTGGCGACATATACATTTTTCCCTTAGCATGCACCAGTCTAAATCCTAAGCCCACTTCGTAATATCGGGCGCTCGAGATGCCCCCCACAATTGCGCTATATTTCTTTTGGCCACCATGCACGCCAGTGTCACCCACTGTTTCTGATATGTATTAAGATCTGTGAGTTCCCACACATTCAATAGGCATCTTTGGGCCTCCAGTCTCACCTCTTTCCCCTGCACCACCGCCATCGCTTCATGAACTTTCGACCAGTAATCTTGTATTTGTTCACAATGCCACAGGACATGGACAAAGGTCCCAAGTTCGCCACATCCTCTCCTACAGTCAGCACTCTCTCCCCGCCCCATCCGCACCAATCGAGGTCCAGTAATATATACCCTATGGAGGATCTTTAACTGCACAAGTCGTAATCTCATCTGGATAGCCACAACCTTAGGGGAGGAAACTGCTTCCGTCCAGTCTTCATCATCCAGTTCCATACCTTCTTCCCCCACTGATCTCTAAGTCTCCTTAATGGGTCTTCCATTTGATTAACCAGCTTTCTATATATTAGGGAAATAGTTTTCACGGGGAGGTGTCCATCTAAAACTCGTTCTTCTACTGGCGAAGCCTCAGGTGGCATCTCACCCCCCGGGACACGGGCAAGGAGAGCATGTCTGATTTGCCGATAGCGGAAATGTTCGTTATCATGCAGCTTATACTTCACTTTCAGAGCGTCAAAAGTGTGCATCCCATTTTTGCCCCAGACATCTTTTATCTGGGAAATACCAATTAGATCCCACTCATCGAAGCCCTTCAATTTCCACAGGCTCCCCAATTGTTCAGTATTAAACAGAGGTGTTGCTAGCGTTAATTTCTCCTCCCAGCCCAATGCTTTATTGGCAATATGCCACACCTTCACAGCATGCGCTGTGGGTCCCATTAATGGGAATCTCCCAATTTTAGCATATAATGCCCTGCTTATGTCTCCTCCCGGTGCTTGCTCACGATCCATGGCATAGCCAGGATCTCCTAGGAGACCATATATTATTTGACTGATGGCAGCCAATTGGGAGGTCCAGTAGTATTTCCTCAGACCTGGGAGTCCAATACCTCCATCATACCAAGGTAGGGTCAACTTTGAAAATGCTATTCTAGGCTCTCCGTCCCAGAGGAGATTTCTCTGCCTCGCCTCTATTTCTTTAAAATAGGATATCGGAACTGGATCCATCCCATTCTGAAGGGCATATAAGAACCGTGCAAGTGACATCATTTTAAACAGCACTGCTCTCCCTAGTAGTGATAGCGGGAGAGCCTTCCAGCGCTCCACATCTTTTGTAAACCGGTTCAGAGGAGAACCCAGATTGTGTGTAAATCTAAGCTTCGAGTCAAACGTTATATAAATTCCTAAGTACGTAAAACCCACCCGCTCAATCTGCAAGGGGCATGACTGCGGAATCCAAATAATACAGATTTTGACCAGTGAATCGCGAACCCGGAGGACCTACCAAAAATTGCCAATATGTCAAAAAAAGAAATCAGAGAGGCCCTGGGCCTAGTAAGATACAGCAGAATGTCATCAGCATATCGTGAAATTTTGTCTTCCCACTCCGACGTCCAACGCAGCCCTCGTATCGTCAGGTCCCATCGGACCCACGCCGCCAGGGGTTCTAGTGCCAGTGCAAATAAAAGCGGAGACAAAGGACAACCCTGTCTTGTGCCCCTCTCAAGGGGGAAATACACTGATTTACAATTATTAACCACTACTCTGGCCAAGGGATTGGCATACAACAATCTAACCTAACCAATAAATTCCTCCCCAAAACCCATTTTCCTCAATACAGCAAATAAATAGGAGCACTCAACTCTATCAAATGTCATTGTGGCGTCGAGAGACACCAGGACAGCCGGTTCCTGCAGAGTCGAGGAGCGACCGAGGACACTATGTAATCTGCGCAGATTTAAGGCAGTGTTTCGAAGCGGCATAAATCCTGATTGATCCGGATGTATCAGGGTGGCGATAACTTTAAACAGTCTCGTGGCCAGCAATTTGGCCAGTATTTTAGGTTCAGCATTGAGCAGTGAGATAGGTCTGTAGGAGGAGCACTGCGTCCTGGGCTTCCCTGACTTGTGAATTACTGCAGTGTTGGCCACGCGCTGGTCGTAGGGCAGTTTGCCCTCCTCCCGGCTCTCACGAAACATGGCGCGAAGAAATGGTGCGAGCCTCTGGGCGTGCAATTTATATAATTCAATAGGTATCCCGTTGGGGCCAGTATCTTTCCCAGACTTCGTCCCATGTATAGCCTGCGCTATTTCGTCATCTGTGAAGGGGGAGTCTAAATATTTCCTATCATCTTCTGACAGCATCGGCATACCAATGTCTTTGATCATCTCACTGTTTTCTTCCTCGGAGTATGTACTGATCGAGGTATATACCCTACTATAATATTCTGAGAACTCCTCCGCCACCTCTTGTGGATCTGTGATCATATTAGAGTCACTCCCTTCCAGTTCTGGCACTAGCCTAGATGCCCATTTCCCTCGCTCTAGCCTTGCAATCAGCTTCCCTGCCTTTTCTCCATGCTCATACACTCGGCTCTGTGTGATATTATTCTGATTGATTGCTCTCTCTCAGGCGAGACTCCTATACTCGTCTTGTCGCAACTTTAGAAGATGGAGACCTTCCTGACTTGGGTCTCAGCCACTCTTTTCTCCAGTGTCACCACTTCGCCTTCCACTCTAACTATATCTTCTTGATGTTTCCTTTTCTTCCTTGCTACCAGGGAAAGGACCTCGCCTCTAATCACCATTTGGTATGCTTCCCAAAGTGTTCCCGCTGAAGTGACACTACCCTCATTTTCCCAAAAATAATGATCTGAAGCTCGGATAACCTCCTTCTTAGTGCGCGGGTCTTTTAAATGCCATGCATTAATGAGAGCAACTTTACCGGCCACAGAGCGCCCATTATCCAGTCACACCCATAGGGGAGAATGGTCTGATATGCCTCTACCCAGGTATCTGGCCTCTGTGACTGTTACTGCTTCAGCTGCTGGTATTAAGATATATTCCAATCGCGACATACTATTATGCGCAGCAGACACATGAGTAAAGTGCGTCTGTATGGGGTGTAGAACTCTCCAACTATCCACCAACCCCAGCGTTTCTAGAAAAACTGGGAGCCACCTTTGGGACTGTCTAAGTATCCGCTTATCTAACTCCCCATCATATACTGTGTTAAGGTCACCCCCAGAATCAAAGGGCCCAAGGGCAGCGTGAGAAAAACCGCACTCAAATCACGATAAGTGTCGGACTGGAGACCAGGCGGTACATAGACTGAAAGGAATGTCACCGTTCTACCCTCCAGCTGTCCTGAAACACCCACATATCTTCCTCTCTGGTCCACCCACGTAGATCGTATTGCAAAGGGAAAGGAGTTCTTAATCAGTATGCCAACACCCCTTGAACCAGTCGTTAACCCAGCATGCACCACTAACTTATATCCGCCTCTATGTAGGGCCATACATCGATTACCAATCAGGTTGGTCTCCTGGAGCAAAACAACATCTGGGGCATGTCTTCTTATAAACTGATTCACCATCCCCCTCTTGATTCTATATCCCAGGCCATTAACATTCCAGATTAGCGCCTTCATCCCTGATCCTTGCCCACTCGGAGACATTTACCCTTCTCCTTTCACTTTACGCTGCGATTGTGTCACCCGATGTAAACATAAACAGTATTTTATGAACAATCTCTTGCAATCAAAAAAATTTACAAACATCATGTCCCCCCGCATCTCATCCCTCCCCTCCACCCTGCACCCTTGCATAAGGCCAATGACCCACCCCAACTCGCAGTGTGCCTGTCGCCCCACCCTAATCTAATTACCTAAAGGTAGTAACGAGGAGGAACCATCGCTTAGCCCCTCCCCCCTCCCAAAAATTCCTCCTGATTTAGGATCAATGTCAGTGTCCCTCCAGTAAGACCACTCAAGCGAGTACCTAAGCCATCTCAGCTGCTCATGATTTCAGTTCAACAGTCCACGTAGTTGGTGTCATTCTCCCTCTTGTCCTTCTTCCGTCGCTTCCTGATGTCGCTCCTCAGAACGTTCCGGCACTCTACTGTCTACCTAGTCCGATGTTATCTCCGGGTTATCGAAGAACCATGCATTCCCCTCCAACTCCACTCTGAGTTTCGCCGAAAACAGCATAGAGTATCTCAGGCCCTTGTCTCTGAGTTTCCTTTTTACGGGGAGAAAGCTTTGTCTCAGTTTCTGCACCGCCTGGGTGAAGTCCGGAAAGAAAGAGAGCGTGGCGTTTTCATACCGCAATGGATCAGCTGAGCGTGCCGCTTGTAATATTGCGTCTCTATTGTGGAAGTTTAATACCCTTGCAGTCATCGTGCGAGGAGGCGCTTCCGGTTTCGGTCTACCACCTGGCACTCTATGCGCCTGCTCGATCGTAAAAAAGTTACTGAGACCTCCCGGTTTTAGATGATTAAGGACAATGTCTTCCACAAATAGATCGGGTGTTTGACTTTCCGATTTTTCCGGTACGCCAAGTATGCGTATATTATTGTGCCAATTCCATCCTTCGTAGTCATCCAGCTTCCTTCGGGTATCCTCCCATGCGTCCTGCAGGGCACGCACCTCTCGCTGTAATTCCGCCATATCATCCACCAAGCTGGAAGTCTTTATGTCAAGTGATTTGACTTTCTCACTTGTTTTTGCATGGTCTGCTCGCAACAGATTGAGGTCTAGCTTGACAGTGTCCAGTTTATTGTCCAATGCGTCCATTTTTTCCACCATCGCGGTGTGGACCTCATTTATAACATTCATGACATCAGCCAGTGTTGGCTCCGCCGCCTCACTCAGCGAGTCCCCACCGGGTGTTTGGGTCTTTCTCTGTTCCAATGGAGAATCTTTGGGCTGTGTGTATCGATCGAGTTTATTAGTTTGTATGTTCTTCAGTCCTCTCCCGGATCTGGAAGGGGCCTTCTCGGTGTCTGACTTCGACGCCATCTGGGCAGTCGAGTCCGTAGAGACCGCTCACTTTCTTCCGGATCAGCTAGGATCAGGCGTTCGATGCTCCCCTCAGGCCCCGTATAATGGCTGCGTTTGTCTTATCCAGGTCTCACCACTTCACACCTCAAGGGCACATGTCACACCTCCCGTGACTCATTTAGCCGATTTGATGAAAGCGGCGGTGCGTCCATTGGGGGCGTTGGGGCGTTGCCCCACTAACCATGGACGACCGCACTACATCAATACATGCATTTGAGAATGTTTTCTCAAAGGCATTCTGTCTGATTAAATTTCTGAGCGCACTGCGCGCTACCGGCCGGGACAAGCCCGGCAGAATCGGGCATGGTATATGGAAGTGGGCCGTGGTGGGTGGGGGCGGGGCTGCGGCAGAGTGACAGGCAGTGCACAGGCAGAGGGAGCAGTGTCGGAGAGTGAGACTCAGACTACGCATGTGGAATGAAGGAGTACTCACAATTTTGACTGGCCCGCGCATGCGCTGCAGTGGTAGACCTTCCCTCCCCCCTCTTTAGCACAGGCACTGTCAGGCAGGGACCCGGGGCCCCCGGTCTCTAAAAGGGCAGATAGTATCCTGCTCGTAGCCAATCCTGGCGCAGTGTTGCTGGTAACGCTGCGCCAGGATTGGCTGCTGCAGCAGGATGGTGCCGCGCGTGGGTGTTGGCTGGCAGCTGAGGGGCCGCACTGTATGGCCAATCACCATATGGCTATATCCAGCCATATCGAGGTGATTGGCCATTTGAACGCTGTCTCGACGTCACCATGCATGGCGCGTGCCAGAACACAACTACAACAAGTAAGTAGTAGTAAGTGAAAAGTAGACTGTAGAACTAAACACTGAGAGTCAACGCGTGAGTGACCAGTCCCGCTGCTCCGCAGTTCGTCGTCGTTGTGGTGTGCTCCTGCCTGCTGCTGCTGACCAGTGCAGTTGTGTTGTGTGCCCAGTCAGTGCCCAGTTGCTACGGCGGTCCGGACCACGTAAGTTTTTTTATAGTGACTGTGCCCGTGCGTGCCGCTAGCCAAAGTGTCAGTGTGGCCCTCGCCTGAGTGTGGCTCGTCGGTGGCCCGTGGCCGTGTTTGCAGTCTTGAACTGTTGATGTCAGGTGGGGCTCGCGGGCAGGGTCAGGAGGGCAGCTTCGTTGAGTTGGGGGTGTTGGGGGGCTTACGGGCACGTCCTGAGCTTGAGTCGAGGAGCAGCGCTGCAGATCCCGGCTCTGTGGATTTAGCTGGAATAAGCAATGCACAGCACGGATTGTGCGCTCCGAGCAGAGCGTGGTTCCCCGGGTTCGTGTCGTCATCGTTAGTTCAGAGAGAGAGATGCACCGACAGATCTCACTGCGAATGCTGGCTGCTCAAATTTTCGAATCACACTCACATGTATTTCCACCAACACCTGAACACCCTTTAAGCACCGGGGACAGAAAGTGCAGGGGTTTCGGACCCGATATTCTTACTTTTGTTGGTGTGGCTGGGCTGGCATCTTTAGATTTGTGTGCAGTGATAGAAAAAACATGTATTTGAGCACAGTCATTCACAGAGTGTGATAACTTTGTGCGTGTTTAAAATGAAGCAATGCTTGGTCGGCCCAGATTTGTGTTTACATCAGCTAAGTTATTGTATTAAATTGGGCTTTAAAAGACCATGGTTTCTGGTAGGCCAATTAACATGCAAGGCATTGTTTACGAATATATGGCAGTTTACGTACACGAGTCTCAGAGCTTTAAATGGACATATAAAAGTGCAGGTGCTCACATTTCGAGTACCTGTCTGCTACTGAGAAGTGCCACTCTCCCATTAAATGTATTGCATCAGCACTGAGAAGTGCATACATAGAGTGTAATACACTCTATCTTTTCCGATGAATCAGCCTTTTAACACCAGGCCCCGCGCACAGAAACATTGAAATGGTGGGACTGCGTGGGTGGAAAGGCATGCGTGTGTCAAGTTTGGGGAAATCTGTATCTTACTTACTGTACAGTATGTATATTAGCCTAACCCAGTGGGGGGGGGGGGGGGGGGAGGGGAGGCGAGGGAATACGCTTATTTTTTGACTTAGAGTGAATGCCACACAACAGTTCTAAGATCTTCCTCTTTAAAGTCCTGACTTCAAATAAGAAACTTCCAGTAATTATTGCATGATTCTGCAGAATCATTTCCTTTATAATACTTGAGTTTAAATGAATGTCACTCGAGAATTCTCTTACTACAGATGCTTTCCCTTCACAGACATTCCTGCCTCATATCCGATATATAAATGAATGACAAATAATAAATTGCCACGGTCTCAAAAGATATTTGCTCGTTTCAAAATTAGATGAGCTTCAGCAAAAAATAAAAAAATCTACCATTTCCAGCCGCAGTAAAGGGACAGCGTACATATTGATTGGTTGAGACGGGAGCCCTCTCAGCAGGCCTTACAGTCCCACAAACTAATCACGCAGCAGAGCAACCTCAGCACGTCTAGATTTCAGTAGTTTGTGTTGGGTACACACTTCGCAGTGCTCAGCTCATGAGCAGAGCTCAGCCGCCTCGGTACTGCAGCAGTTAATTTACACATTTAGGGCGGCCACGCTAGCTTAGCCATTATGCCAGTATGGTGAGTGGTTTTGAGGTTTTTCACTTTGTTGTCCATCAGATGGTTGTACGCAGATGAGCCTTGTGAATCGTGCATATCTCTACATTCAGGACATTTTGGCATGTTCTGCCCTGGAATAGAACTCAGAAATTCCTTTTTCAGGACCTGTGTAGGTCGTGAATAATAAGCTCCAATACGTTGTAGTGTGAACATACTGATTTTTAGGTCTCGCAGAGAGACCTAATGGCATCCATCCACAAAGCTGACTTTTACGATCCAGATTTCAAGAAGTGCACGTCCTCGTGACCGCGCTTCTATCCCCCTGCCTTCAGTGGCGGCTGGTGACATTTGAAATTGGTGAGGCGTAAAATTGGCGGTGGAGAAAAGTCCATATCTTATTGTCCTGTATTGGCACCCGCTCTCCACTCAAGGCTGACATAACAAAGGCTGTATAATGTCCCCGCGTTATGTGCGACACCTTCAGCCAGTCTATTTCAGTCAACAGCACAGCATGCTTGATTTTTTTATTTTACATTTTGTGTCTTAACAATAAATGACACCGGTGAAAAGGCGGAACCCTGCAGCCAGGGGCGACGCATACCACTGCTGTGGGCATGAGTTATAATTCCGGATGCAGGCTGGCTGCGCCCAGCACAGGGTATTAGTCTAGAGGAAGTAACTTGGCAGAGGTCTGTGTCGCTGCAGCGCTACCAGCTAATTCTTTAAACAACACACCATGCATGAAACTGCTAGGACGGTGGATAAACAAAGTTTACTTAGTTTAATCCTGACCGCGCAGGCACAACTGTGACAGCTATTATGGAGGAACAACAGAAACGCTGGGTCAAAAGTAATTAGGGCGGAAATAATGTGGGATTACTTGAGCTTGAATTAGAAATGGCAGTTGAACCTGCTCAACTTGGCGCTTCCTTCAAAATGAATGTGATTTAGCTGAGAACTACTAAATTGTGAAATAAATTATGAAATAGGAGAGTTCCTTGTTACGTAATAAAACCTCCTGCCTCGCGGTCTACGACGTGTACCTACCTCTCCCCGCTGGTTTCATGGAAAGCCTGCTTACATGGATGCTCACAGCTGAAAAGAGACACGGTCATTCGGCTTAATTTAATCACTCGAGCCATGGAGGCAGTGGGTCTAGCTGTCTGAAAGGAATCAAAGTTGACAATACTCTGACGACACAGACCACACACTATGAATATTTTAAAGTCAGTGCTGCAACTTCGGGTGCAGGAACCTAGTTTCTGTTAGTAGACAATCATAACCACTTTATGAACCGCAAGATGAGTCTCAGAGTCGACATACCACAATCTCAATCACCACGGCACCTTAACGGCGAGGAGCACGAAAAGGCCAGATTACAATACACATTCCCCTCAGTTTTTTCCACACCCGCGCCCCCACCCCTATCCCCCCATCCCGCCGCCATGGAGCCGAGTCCTCTAATGTTAGCCCGCACTGTTCAGACTTCTTTCAGGTGCACTGATCTGCATAGTTAGTACTTTTCTCAGGGTACTTGTTAAGGAGTGGTCGACCTGCATTAATAATACATACAGTATAAATATAAAAAACTTACTGGCGTCCTGGATTTTGAATGCCGCCGCGTCTGACGTGTGTGGGCTCTCGTCACGGAAGGCTGCAGGCAGCCTCCCTCCCCTCCCTCCCCTCCATGGCAGCCGGCGCTGATTGGTTCGGCCGGCTGCCCTAAATACGTCATTCCTCCTGGTCTGCATGCTGCAGAACGGAGAGTGGGAGGAGGCTTGGGGGAGCGGCTTGCCCACTGTTGCTAATACTGTCTGTTTGGACAGCCTCTCAGGCTGTCCAAACAGTCCGTATTCACAACATTGGGCAAGCCACTCCCCCAAGCCACTCCCCCCTGCCCTGAGCCTCGAGTAATCAAGTTCTGCTGACTGCTTTAGTTTCTCGCCGTGCGAGAATGGCAGGCAGAAACAAATGGTAGTTATAAATAAATAACTACCATTTGTTTCTGCCTTCTTCTCGCACGGCGAGAAAACAGGGGGGGCGGCGCCCAAACGCCCCCATGGTAGAACCGCCACTGCCTGCCTTGCTCTTAAAAGGCTCCCCATTCCATTTGCTTGCTCCTGCCTCCCCGCCCACTGCTTCACACTTCACGGCGCCAGGCCGTGACTCGCATTTCTGTCCAGCAGCTTCAAAGGGATCTGCTTCCCCACCCACTGCTTCACACCTCACGGCCTGGCAGCCGTGACTCACATTTCTCCTTCCCCCTCCCCACAGCAATGCCAAGAGCTTGTTTACCTATGGAACCCTCGTCCATGCCTGTCCCACTTAAGGTTACTCTGCTGCTCATAAGCACAGTCGAGTACGATTCCAGGCAAATCGCTTCACCTTACCTTGTTTACAATAAGAATGCGTCCCTGTGTTATGTAACTGGTGTTCGTGTAAAGCGCTCCCTCTGGTTTGTTTCCTCTTGCTGTGGTGAGCACTGCCTGGGATCATTCTCAGTGCCTAGAAGCCCTCGATGTTATTGGCTGGGAGAGGATGGGCAATTACAATAGCTGCGGACTCTAAAACTAGGCAATCAGGTTCGAGTCCCGGCGGCGGCTCAGCACCCTGTGATACCAGGCAAATCGCTTCACCTTCCCTTGTTCACAATATGAATGCGTCCCTGTGTTATGCAACTGGTGCTCGTGTAAGCCGTTCCCTCGGGTTTGTTTTCTCTTGGTGTGGTGAGCGCTGCCTATTATCAGACTCAGTGCCTTGAAGCCCTCAATATTATTGGCTGGGAGAGGATAGGTCATTACAGACCTGCTGACTTTGGAACTAGGCAATCAGATCGGAGTCCCGGCACCGGATCAGCACCCTGTGATTCCAGGCAAATCGCTTCATCGTCCCTTGTTCACAATATGAATGCGTCCCTGTGTTATGCAACTGGTGCTCAGGTAAAAAGCTCCCACAAGTTTGTTTTTACTTGTTGTAGTGAGCTGTGCCTGTGCTCAGACTCAGTGCCTAGAAGCCCTTAATGTTATTGGCTGGGAGAGGATGGGTCATTACAGACCTGCTGACTTTAGAAGTAGGCAATCAGACTGCAGTCCCGGCACGGCTCAGCACCCTGTGATTCCAGGCAAATCGCTTCACCGTCCCTTGTTCACAATATGAATGCGTCCCTGTGTTATGTAACTGGTGCTCATGTAAGACGCTCCCTCTGGTTTGTTTTCTCTTGACGTGGTGAGCACTGCTTGTGCTCAGACTCAGTGCCCTAGAAGCCCTCCATGTTATTGGCTGGGACAGGATGGATTACAGAGCTGCTGACTTTGGAACTATGCAATCAGACTAGAGTCCCGGCATCATCTCAGCACTCTGTGATTCCAGGCAAATCCCTTCACCTTCCCTTGTTCACAATATGAATGCATCCCTGTCTTATGTAACTGGTGCTTTTGTAAAAAGTTCCCACAAGTTTGTTTTCATTGATGTGTTGAGCGCTGCCTGTGCTCGGACTCAGTTCCTAGAAGCCCTCAATTTTATTGGCTGGGAGATGATGGGTCATTACAGAGCTGCTGTCTGTGGAACTAGGCAATGAGACTGGAGTCCAGGCGCCGCCTCAGCACCCTGTGATTCCAGGTAAATCGCTTTACCTTCCCTTGTTCACAATATGAATGCGTCCCTGTATTATTTAACTGGTGCTTGTGTAAAGTGCTCCCTCTGGTATGTTTTCTCTTGCTGTGGTGAGCGATGGCTGTGCTCAGACTCAGTGTCTAGAATCCCTCGATGTTATTGGCTGGGAGAGGATGGGTCATTACAGAGCTGCTGACTTTCGAACTAGGCAATCAGACAGGAGTCCTGGCACTGGCTTAGCACCCTGTGATTCCAGGCAAATTGCTTCACCTTTCCTTGTTTTTTCAGTGGATGGACGCTTCAGTAAAGGAGGCCTCAAAACCAACCAGACACATTAAAAGCAGGGGATGTGCTGGACTAAGACCCCTCTTTGGATATTTTCCCCGGGGGAATCCTTTAAAATGTTACAGTGTCACAGAAGGCCTCGGATCAGAACCAGATACAATCAAGCAAAATAACATTCTAGAATGCTTCTATTTGACTGTGACCCAGTATTGGATGAAGAGCACTAGATCTGCACTCTTTCTCTCACGCAGAATTACATACCAGAATCTCATTCTCCCCTAGCACCCCGAGACTCTGCACACACACTGAGGCCACCTAGGACAAGTTCCTACACTGTAGCAGTCTAGCCCCGGTCCAAATTAAGCTTTGATGAGTGCTGATGGAGTGCTTTCAGCATGCTTGTTGGAGCTCATCCTCGAACCCATACACCTTTGCCCTCTCTGACGTCATAACACCTAGGGGAATGAATGGGAGAGTGCTAGTAAATCCAGCTCTGACTCCCACTGACCCCTCGCATCACAGGGAGGGGCAGCGTGATGTCAGAAGTAGAGGAGGCATCACTACTTACTCCCTCGGGACTCTACAGGGCCTATGCCTTTAATTTACAGTCTTTAATTTAAAGCCTCTGACAGGCCCAGATACCGTTACAAGCTAGACACTCATGACACACACTAGACACTCATGACACACACACACTAGACACTCATGGCACTCATGACACACACACACACTCCACACACACACTCCACCTCACTCTCCCTCTCTTATGCTTTCACTGTGCACCAAACATTTGTAAAGCCAATAGGTTTGGCACTCACACTTGAGCACTAATGATAGCAATACAAAATACTTGCTGCAGTGCAAAACAATTAAAATAAGGGTTCCTTTGTGTACATAATGTACTAAGGAGAGAGATTTTAACATGGGCTGGCACATACTTTTCAGAAGTAAAATAGTCAATCGTGTTCCAGGTCTCGCATTATTAAAGTTTGAGGTATTGGCATTGTAAATGACAATGCCTTTTATTCATTTGCATCGGTGCGTAAACAAGCGATTTGTACTTATAGTCCATGCTTATGAGAAGCAAGGCTGGCAGTCTCTTTTACTGCAAGCCTTGCTCATTGTAAGCAAGGACTATATGTTCAAAGTGCGTGTTTATGCACGGATTGTAGGTTTTAAAAACAAATGAATAAAAGGCATTGCCATTTACAATGCCAATAGCTCAAACTTTAATAATGCGAGATCTATTGCATTGTAAATGCTTGTTTTTTTAAATGTATTTACTTATGGGGAAATCGCACCTGACTAAGTCATTTAAAAGAGTGACCATGTTTGATGTGTCTTTATCTACAAGATGCTCAGCAACTTTCTGAAGAAGCAGGGGGAGTTCCTGGGAGAGCTGCTCGGGGAGAAATCTTCGGGGACGTGGTGGTCCTTTTTCCCCGGCAGCCGAGGAAGCTCCAGTTGGACTGTTCGAGATGCATATAATGCATTATATGTTCCTTGAAGTTGAACCGAGGGAACAGGGATGATATGATTCACATGATCATCCCTGTTCCTGATGTGAAAGAGGTCAACCGTCGCCCACAGCAATTTATTTCAAGCAGCAGAAATGCTCTCCAGTGAGTGACACCACCCCCTCCGCTGCCCTCATGTTTGTTTTCGTGTTGGCACCAGCCCTGTCTCAGCAGACACACAATCTGACAATACATCCAAGGCAAGCGGAACTTGAACTCTCTCCAGCGCCTTGCCTCGAATTAAATGTCTATTTAGGTTAAATTAAACGTTGACAAAAAACGCGAGCGCATAACCGCACCAGTCACAGTGGCCGCTGCAGCCACCCATAAGTCTAACTTTTATTCTAGTGACTGTAATCATGTCTCTTCACTGCCTGAAGAGAAGAATGTGCATTGTTTGACTTTAACATAGTTTCATCCCTGTGCAGCCTTGGCTGAATGAATGAATATCCTCATTCATTTGGCTGATTTTAATACTAGTGCATGGGCTGATGCGTCCTTTAATGCAGCCTGCAGAGCAGCATTATTATCCACTGATTAGCCTACCTTTAATATTTGTGATGGGCACAATGTCCTCTCTAGACAATCTGAAGAGCAGAATACATATTATTGTTCTGTCTAAAATATTATTCATGACAGTGTTTTTCTGTGTGCCCTGCAGGGCTGCATTTATACCCAATGATTAGCACAGCTTTTCTTTTACTATCTGGGCACACTACTGTCCCTTTGCATCCTGAAAACATGATTTGCTATGCATTGTTTTGTTATTTATTGATAATACCCTTCCTGTGCAGCCATCATATAATTAATATCGATTGATGCATCTGACTTTATTTATAGTGAATGGGCATACCGCTCCAGTGCAACATTAAGCCTCATTGGTCACTCGAATATTCACAGCCCTCTACCACGAAGGGGCACCACGCCGGCCAGTGCAGCCCGAAGAGCGAATAAATATTCATGGTTTAGCCAGCTTTATTCATGAAGGAGTGGGGCGTCCTTCACATCAGCGTTAATATGCATTGATTACAATAGCTTTCATTGGCTGGACACACTGATTTTCATACGAGAACATGTAATAATCATTGATTAGCCTTCAATATTAATGATGACGCACACTGTCCTAGTCATTCATCCAGGGTATCCTGCAGTGCAACATTAATATTAATTGAATAGCTTGACTTTTAGTACTGATGACGAGGCCCAGTGTCATCTGCAGCCGATGGGCAGCTTCGATATTCATCCTTGAATGAGTTTAAATGGATTATTAATGGAGGGGCCCTCCATTGCTTGCAGAGCCGCATTAATAATCATTCATCCATTAGTTTAACTTTTATATTGATGAAGAAGCAGTGTGTACTACAGCACAGCATGCAAGGCAGCATTGTAATCATTCATTCATTAGCTTACATGTAAAATTAATAGAGGGGCGCACTGTTCACCCTTGCAACTTGCAGAGCAGCATTAATATAGGCCTTTCATTAAGCTAAAGCCATTTGCTTTGCTATACAATACCATTAGCAAAGCAAATGCCTTTAACTTAATCAAAGGCGCGAACTATTACATTTTCAATGCTTGGGTAACAGACTGATCGCAGCCCTGTAGTAAAAATATATCAGGCGCAAACATGTACCTGATGCAGATCACAAAATGCTGTAAATAGGTCAGTGAGTCACTGCATTTGTCAAAGAAATAATTTTGTCACTTGCAGTTCATAAGTTAAAATCCTAACATACAACAGTTAGATATTGAATACTGCAAGGTAAAAATGGTACCGTTATGTTTCACCCCCCCAGTCTTTGTTTGATTTACCCAATGTCTCAAAAATAAATTGTTATATTTTTATTTACAGCACCTGGTAAAAAAGCCTGACAACCTGAACCTGTTTAGTTGGTTCTTTTGTTGTTTGCAGTTTAAATCAAAACAGTCTGTGAGGTTCTCAGCATTGTATATTGAAGTCTGTTATGAAGCTTTGTGGTTATACTGAATAAGCAGCTACCTATGTTATATGACAGCTCTTTAATAATGTAATACCTGCACTTTCACAATTGCTTTATTAACCTTCCGGCTTTCTCAAATTTGCTTGAAAATGCACCATTTTTCCACTATTTATTCAAAATTTTCTTGGGGGGAAACCCCCCCCCCCGAACCATCCTTAGGGGGTTCGGGCTCGCTCGCTACGCTCGCTCGCTACGGTGCAGCATGATTATCAGTTTCCGCCCACCACTTTCAAATGTTACCAGCCGCCACTGGCGACTAGCCTTCTTTCTATTCCACGATCTCCTGGAGCTTGAGATGTAGAGTGTCAATTATGGGGATGGGGTCGGACTGGAACTTCCATTTTCCTAATCCGATGTTGTTCAATTAGCGGTCGGGTCCACCATTCACTGTGTTCCCCGGTTCAGACGGTGGATAGGCCCCAAAACAGCAGACGGTGGTTCGGCGGTCTAGAATGGTCGGTTTGCTCCCAAATTTCTCGTGGTGGCACAGCTTCTATTCCCCTGCCAATTTCCGGACTCAGGTCCCAGGATATATGTCAGGATATATTCGAAGGAGGGATGGGGTCTCCGGAGCTAAGTCTTCACGCGGCCATCTTGGTCACGCGCGTGGGTCCGCTACTATTTTTTGTTTTTAAATAACTTTTGTTTGATGAATCTACACAAAACATTCACAAAAATCCATCTGATTTGGGCTGGCGAGGGCATACCAACTTTTATACAGATCTATCAATGGGGTGTGTAAATAACGAAAAACTTGACATTTCCTATAAATGATAGTTGCTATGCTCCATGTATAATTATCCTTTTATAAATAAAACAAATCACAATAAGGCATGCAGCAATAATTTCCAAAGACTATGGGGTCTATTTGGATGGCGGGCGGACTTTCATCCGACCGCCACCCTAGCGGTGCTGGGACCGGCCGCCAATGGTGAAGCGGTTCCGCTCTGGCAATTCGGATGCCAGTGGCATCCCCAACCCACAGCATTGTTGCGGGTGGGGCTCACAGCACCACCCGCCACAATGCTGTGGATGCACCTTGTGCATTTGCATGCACAATGTGGCAGGCACCGTGCGTGTCTGCCACGATGTGCATGCAAATGCAGTGGGGTACCATATGTACCCCCATGTGTACCCCCACCCCACCAACACCCTGGGGGCCCGCAAATGGCCCCCCCCCCCATTCAAGCACCTCATGCCTTTCCATGGCCGCAACACCGCCATGGAAAGGCACATCACCGCCTGCATCCTAATATGGATGGTGGTGTATTGCAGACACCGCCACCATATCAAGCCCATTTTCCACCCAATCAACTCTTTATGCTAATATGGCCTGGGAAATGGGATGCGGGTGGTGGTAAATGGAGGGCGGATCGCCACCACCATGCGGGCGGTGGCGATCCGCCCGACATACTAATAGATCCCTTTGTCTTTTTGTATGAGGAATCAAGCATCAGAGGTTACTGGTGCCTTCCAAAAATGATAATTCAAACATGAAATACAATAATGGGAATAGAGACAGGGTCCATGGAATAGCAGAAATGGATTCTAAGATATAGGGAAGAGACCAAACTAAACAAATACATGAGCAGGGTTCAAGGAAACGCAGGACAGGATTCTAAAAAGTCAGGTCAGGGTAGAAATCAACAAATACACCAACAGGGCTCATGAACAGGATTGAATTCAAAGAAGTAGTGATCAGCAAACATGACTGGATACATGAAAAGCACCTGTGGAAAAGTGTGATGGTATTCTAATAGTGAATGTAACATGAAAACAGAGTGCAGAAAGAAAGACAAACTAAAGATAAAATAAATAGTAAATCACATTGGAAACTGGAAAGCAGACAGTTAACTGGAGTAAAGTTTTTTAGAATTTAAGGAAGGATAGAGACCTATAGCAACCAGAACAGAAGATCGGAATCAAGGAATCCAAGAGAAGGGGTTGGAATTCTGCAAAGCACGCTGGGGCAAGCAATTGGCCTTAACCCAGAGCAGCAAGCAAGACTAGGCATAAGTAGAATCAAGCAAAATGGTTGAAAACACAAGGATGTGTGAGCTCACAGGGATGCTATAGCAGTCAACTGAGTTGGGGGTGCACAGGTTCAGTTAATAAGCCACATGAGAGCAATTAGCTGAGTATCACAGCTATGCATAGAGAGTGAAAGTTGGACTGTTATTGGAAAACTGAAAGGCTACACAAGCCAGAAGGCAAATGAAGGCAGAAAGGAAAACCTGAAATGAAACAGATCAGATCAAACAGGAAATTTCTGAAAGACCCTCTCTTAAAAGAGCAAGTAATTCAATTACTACAGGGACCAGAATACATTATTATGGAAGTGTAAAAATCAGGACTAGGGTGGTAAATGGTGAAAGGTTTGCATTGTGTCAAAGAGTGTTCCAGAGAAAACAGGGGGAAGGAAGGCATGAAGGAAAGACCCTAAATGCCTATTTGGAGCCCCACCTAATGCAGTCAAGGATCATGTAACACAGTCAAAACATATATTGCAGTGCTTACAGGTAGAAACCAGTGTAACTTTTAAAACCCTCTATCTCCTACTTTTTCTTTAAATTTGTTTATTGGCATTCAAGAAAATAAACATCAACAGTTTGATCAATCACAAAAACGGGGTGGGGAGAAGGGGAAAGAGATAGCAGGGGCTGCACAGTATACATCAGTTTATACCATCTCACAATTTGGTGAAAGACAAGACAACATCTTATCAGAAGGATTGTTCAGGTCAAGCAGGCATGCAGTCTGGGGAACTGGCAGGACGCGACAGTCCCAATGACAGATGCTTGAAGGTCAAACAATCAATGAATATCGCACTTACAGAGCACACTGTCACTCGCAATTGAGCATTCTGATGCTAATCTAGGGACCGACAGAAATCCTGAGGTGATGCCACCAGGAGGCAAAAGGAAGTAGGAAGAAACAGTTTATTTATTTATTTATTCAAAGTTTTATATAGCGCAAACAAGATCTTTGCAGATATCAGAGCGCTTTACAGAAACAGGGGTAGGGGCAACAGGAGGGTGATTAAATACAATATTGGGTAAAATGTGAAAGCATAGTAGAGTAGGATAACAATCAAGTAAATAAATGAGAACCAGTAAACGATCAAGTAACTAATAAAACCAAAGTGGTGCAGAGTCTTAGATCCAGCAACAATAGAGATCAGGTGAACATAGGCCAAACGGATGGCTATTACCTCTTTCTTAAAGCTTGCAGGAACATAGGGTAGGGGCCGCAGGAAGGTAGTTGGAACCAACTATTAGGAATAGAATAGTAGTCGGTAGTAAGAGAAATAGCATAATAGGATATCAGTCATGTACAAATATACTACAATAGACAAACAGGTAATCAGTACTGCAGCGATGATGCAGAAGTCTCTGTTCCAGCAGCAGAAGAGTTCAGGTGAACTTGGCCATAAGGAGGGCTTTTACCTCTTTCTTAAAAAGTGCAGTGGAGGAGATATGCCTGGTTTCAGGAGGGAGTGCATTCCAGATCCTGGGCGCCATTCCTGAGAAGGAGCGTTTGCATGTTTTTTCCTTCCGGAATCTACGAGGTTTCAGGAGTAGATTTTTTGTACTTCTATTGGATCTCGAGCCTCCAGATATAGTCAGCTTTTGGGTGAGGTAGCTGGGTGACTTGTGGTGTACGGCCGAGTGTGTCATAACGGCTATTTTCAGCTGTATTCTGGCCTCAAAGGGCAGCCAGTTCAGGGATTTTAAATCAGGGGATAAATGCGAGTGTTTCCTAGAGCCAGTGATGAGTCTCACGGCAGAGTTCAAGGAGGCTCTTAGGGGAGCGGTTGTTGAAAGGGGGAGTCTGCTAAGGGTCACAATTCCGTAGTCTATGCGAGGGATGACTAGGGCCTGTACAGCAGTTTGGAAGTCCTTAGCTGGGAGGAAAGGTTTAAGTTTCCTCAAAGTGTTGACTTGGAAGTTAGCTCCTTTGGTGGCTATGCTAATGTGCTGCTGCATGTTGAGCTTGGCATCAAGTGTAATGCCTAAGGATTTCGCAGAATCCACAATGGTGGGTTGGACATTGAGCGCAGTTAGCTGATTGAGCCAAGTTTGGGTGATGGCAATTTTCGTGGGAGGTGAGATCAGAAGGAACTCAGTTTTCAGAGCATTTAATTTGAGGTGATTATCGGCCAGCCATGATTGGGTGTTTATGAGTGTGGAGTTCAGAAGCTTGATGTCTTCCGGGGATTGTAGCTTGAGGTAAAGTTGAGTGTCATCGGCGTACATATGGAAGTGTACATTAGATGCTTGAAGCAAGGTGGTGAGGGGTTCCATGACAAGGTTGAACAATGTGGGGGATAGGGAGGATCCTTGTGGGATGCCTAAAGTTACCGGCACCGGTGAAGACAGCACATTGTTGATCTTGAACTTTTGAGACCGGTTATGTAGGAAGGAAGTGAACCATTTGAGAACAGTCCCGGATAGACCCATTCTGGTATTTAGCAGCTCCAGTAGGTTCTCATGCTTGACAGTGTCAAAAGCTGAGGAGAGGTCAAGAAGGATGAGGAGGCAGGAATCGTTGCGATCAAGAATTTGGAGGGCGTCATCAATAATGTGAGTCATAGCCGTTTCCGTGCTGTGTTTCGCTTGGAAGCCTGATTGATGAGGGTTGAGGAGGTCAAACTGATCAATGTGTTTTGTCAGTTGGAGTTGTACACATTTTTCCAGAAGCTTGGCCAAGGTGGGGATATTGGTGATAGGGCGATAGTTGTTTAGGTCCGCCGGGTCAGCTGTAGGTTTCTTGAGTATAGGTGTGACTTGCCCCACCTTGAGGGAGTCTGGGATGAGGCCTTGTTGCAGGGAGCTGTTAATGATTTTGGTCCAGAGTGGGAGTAGCAGGGGGGTGAAGTCTTTCACTGCATTAGCAGGTAGGGGGTCAGTGAAATGATTAGAGGGCTTCTACGGTGCTGAGCAGTTTGTGAATTGCTTCTTCAGTGTAGGTGTCGAATGATGTCCATGCTGCGTTGTTTTTAGGGTGAGTGGTAGTCAGGCTGATGGGGCTGGAGTATCGGGTTGCATCATTGAGGAGATCACTTCTTATGTTGTCGGTCTTTAGCTTAAAGAATGCAGAAAAGTCTTCACAGTGTGGAATATCGCTTGTTGCGCTGATTCATTGTGAGGGTTGCATCTTCGTTTGAGATTTGACTAGATCGAACAGTTTTCTTGGACGGTTTTTTGCTTGGTCCAGCTGGAGGCTAAAGAAGTCTGATTTCGAGTGCTTGATTTTCCTAAAGTAGGCATTTCTCTTGTTCTTTAGCGTTTTAAGGTGCAGTGCTGAGGGGTCAGATCTCCAAGTGCGCTCTGCCATTCGCAAAGCACGTCTGTCTTCATTGAGGCTGCCATCATACCAAGGGTTCAAATTCTTGGTGGAGACTCTTTTCAGTTGCAGGGGGGCAGCTTAGTTGATTATTGAGTTCATAGACTCGAGATAGAGGTCAGTCAATGATTGAACATCAGGGGTACCCGCAGGGGGTAGGAGGAGACTGCGAGTGTGAGAAGGCAGGGAGTTCGGGTTGAGATTCTTCATGTCCCTTTTCCAGATCTTGGATTTGGTGGGTTGAGCCGTGTTAGGTTTTACTTTTTCGTTGATGAAGAAAGTGATAATGTGGTGGTCTGACCAGTCACAGGGTTGGATCGACCCCAATTGGGTAGCGTTCTCTTTGGCAATGATAAGGTCGAGGATCGAGCCTTTGTCGTGTGTCGGGCTGTTACAGATTTGGGTGAGGTTAAGCGCATTGAGGAAGGTTTTGAGACTATTCACCACTGCGTCTTTCTGATCGTTCCAATGGAGATTGAAGTCACCCAGGTAAATTTGATTGATCTGCCGACCGGCATTGGATGAGATTGTGTCCATGAGTTGTTGGGTGAAGGTGAGGTTGTCCCCGGGTGGGTGCTAGATGACATGTAGAGAGCATACAGGTTTGCCCTCGCTGGAGATATCGAGGCAGAAGAGTTCACAGGAAGTGAGGGAGGGGGAGGTGACTTTGGTAACAGAGAGGTTGCTCCTAAACATGCATGCAATTCCACCGTCCGTCTTGCCGGTCCTGTCGAGCCTAATGATGTGGTAGTTGGGGGGGACTAGTATGTCCATTATAGGCGTAGAAGTTTCAGTTAGCCACGTTTCAGTCAGAATGGCTAGGTCGAGGTCCAGTGCTATGATGAGACTCGCGATGTCGGAGGAGTGTCTCGGGGCCTATCTACAGTTGAGTAGGATGCATTTGAGTTTGGGGGAGAGAAGGGTGATCGAGTGTTCTAGGGAGAGGGGGACTTTTCTGAGATCATTGGGGACGGAACTTCTGTTGCTCAGCGTGGGGGGCCTAAGGGGATTTGTGAGGATTGTGGGAATGGGGAGGTGTGTAGCGGTTGTGTGTTTTAAGTTACCAGGGCCGAATGAGCGAAGGAGGGTGCATAGGTCGTGGTCCGAAAGGGGGTTGAGAGCGCGACGGGGGCGTGTGTGATTGCGGGCAGGGATAGAGGGCCAACGCGGGGAGTATGATTTGCGAGGGTATGTGGGGTGGGTGGGGGGCTTGTTGCGTGAGGGGGCGGTGGTAGGTAGGGGTTGTCTAGTGAGTGTGGTAAGAAGATCTTTAATGGTGTGGAGCTCTTCTTTGACTTGTAAGAGGGTGAATATAATCATGTCCAGGGGTGGGTTGGGGATGGTGTGGGGGATGGGCGCCGTGGGCGAGTCGTTGATTAGGGAGCTGGAAAGGGGACTGGCTAGGGGGGGGATATGCTAGCGTTGGTGCATGGCTCTGAGGTAATAGTGAGTGGGGTGTCATCCAATGGGTGTGAGAGAATACGGGAGCGGGGTGTGGATGGGGAAGGGGGATGTTGGAGGCATAGGTGGGGGAGCTGGTGAGGGGCGAAGCAGGTGAGTTGAGGGATGGGGGGAGGCAGGAGACAGTGGGGGTGTGAGGGTGTTGGGGGCTGAGAGTGGGGGGGAGCGAGGAGGAGGGGTTGAGGTAGGGGAGGTGGCGTGTTCTGCGACTCTGGCTTGGAGAGTGGGGTAGTGGGGAGTAAGCGTGGGAGGGGAGATAGGGTGGGAGATGGACCTGCCGCGGGGCGCGGGGGATAAGATCCGGCCGATGGAGGGTTCTGCGCGACTCATAGGAGGTGAAAGTTGGGGGGTAGGGAAGGTGGGGGTATGGAGGATGTATGAGGGGGAGAAATCTCCGCCATTGGGTGAGGGGTGTGGAGAGGTTATATTAGGTAGGTGACTGACTACAACGCTGGGGATGTATGATGGGGAGTAGTCTTCGCGCGTGGATGAGAGGTGTGGTGAAGTTACAGCGGGTGGGTGACTGACTACAGCGCTGGGAGGATGGGAGAGGTGTGTGTCGTTCAGCTGATGTGCTAGGATATGTAGGTTAGATTGAGGATTGGAAGTGGGAGTGGGAGTGGGGGGGTTGTGTAGCTTGAGAAGTTGGGAAAGGAGGTGCTCCGGTTAGAGATGTGTTCGAAGAAGGTGGGGAATAAATTGTCGAGCAGTTCCAGGTTCTTATCAGTGGATTGGAATAGGATGGTACCGTTGTTATAGATAGTGATGGTGGCTCTACCTGGGAAAGTTTGGGATGGTGTGGTAGTAAGTGTTAGGCCATGAGCGGATTTTCTGGTGGTGGAGATAGAGAGAATGGAGAGGAGGGCTTTCCTCCACTGTGCTCTGCGTAAAGTGTAGAGAATGAAATCAGTGCTCATGGCACCATTGACCAGTGAAAAATAGGTGTCCACAAACGGGGTTTCAGGGTGTGCCTTCAGGAAGTTGTGTTTGAAGCATTTGGCGTTTTTTTTGGATAACTCGGCTGGGTAGTTAATTTTGTAAGTGTGTTTGCCCATGTGTTCCATGATGGAGGGGGAGTAGGTAGGTAGGTAGCAGAGAGGGGGGTGTGCGTAGTTGAGTGTGTGAGGTTACAGTGGTGTAGGCCTGAGAAGAAAAGAGAATGAAGATAGACTTAGGTGTGGGCAGTTGTTGAGGATGACTAGTCTAAGATGGCCACCAAAGTGGAGGACTAGTCAAAGATGGCCGCCAAAGTAGCATATACAGGGACCAGAGTCTTTTGTAGTAGTCCTTTGTCTATTGTTGATGTGTTTTGGAGAATTTGGTTTCCCTTTCTAATCCAGGGCGGGTCAAGTTAGTCCATCATCTGTGTTGCTTGGCGGGGAGGAGAGAGTACAGCTTCTGAGATGTAAGGAGGTGAGGAGAGAGACTTATCTCTGTTTTGGTGACCCCTGAACACATTGGTATGCAGCCTCATGGTCATCTGGTGGGCAGTGGAGGCGATTTATAGCTCCTGTTTATGGCCCCCGCCATTTTAGGTAATGGAAAGTGCAGGGACTGCTGTCTCCGCAAAAGTAATTTTGCATGCAGGTACCACTATGGGAAACCGTCAAGATTGTTCAAAATAAGATTTTGCGTGCTGATACCTTCAGGAACAGTGTGCTCATCATGATCACCAGGCTGCACTGATGTTGTACCATTCAGGCGCTTCAAGGCAGTGTTGTACACCGGGGATGCTCAGATTGCCCTTCTCGCCTGTGTGCAAGCGGGCAGTTGGGGGCAGACACTATTCACGCAGATCCTTTATTGGGGGGGGTGACGGAAGGGGCATCCGGCTGAAAGCAGGACGTGAGCGAATGTTCTTTGTTCCCAGGAGAGTTTCCACGAAGGTGTCCTGGATTAGAGCAGGGTTGTGGTGGTACTGATAGAGATCACAGGCGAAGGCGACTATGTTATGGGCCTGTCCAGGTCTGTCATCTTACTGGCAGGAAGTAGTGACGACCCTGGAGGAGGTGACAGGGAGATCCTTATCATTCGATGCGGCGGTGGGGCTCCTGCACTGGTTCCCCCATACCCCCAGGAATAAAATTTCTAGTAAATTTGTCGACCTAGGGCTCCTCCTTGCTAAACGAGAGGTGACCAGGAACTGGAAGGCACGAGTTGGTCCGACAGGCAGCAGGTGGCACAGTGAGCTTTTGAAATGGGCGGCGGGGGAGAGCGCGCTGAGATATCAACTAGCTTGGAGGCAACGCAATGAGAAGGCGCAGGAGGCCGCGTTGGAGTGGGAAATGTTAGTGCAGGCCCTCAGGGATTATTGTGCCCCCAGCGACTCCGAAGGTGAAGGAGCGACTCGCCCCGAGTCCCGGTAAACGTTTGTACTGATAGTTCTATTGCTTTCCCCGTGGGTCCCATGGCAGATCCTGTGTAGGTGGCTCCCTGGCGCTGATGGTGGGGTTGGGTGGGTTTTCTTTTGATTAGTAGTCCTTTGAGGGGGGGGGGTTTCTTTTGGGTTTATAGGCTTGTTTAGAAAAGCAGATGACGGACAGTGAATTATCCGGACCAGCTCAAGCATCCTACTGATCCCCCATTGCATTTCGCCGCCCGACCCCAGGGTTGTGGGCCGGATGGCTGTGTTCGGAACTTACGGTGGGGGGCCAGAGGGTCTTATTCTGTTGATATTGCTTATGATACAATGCTGGTCGATATTGTAACGATTCACTAATTCCTGCAATAAAAATATATTTAAAAAAAAAAAAAATCACAGGCGAAGGCGACAGTGTCCTCTTTTGTAAATTCTACACCTTTCAGTAAGAACCAGTGTGTGCACACTCAGCTTTTCAACCTTTCTGGGTCGACAAAAGGAGGCTATTTCAGCGACTCCCACTGGTTAGAAGCTGTGAGCCTCGAGCAGCAATTAATATGATTATTATTGTCCTTTACCCGACAGCAAACTAAAGCGGCAGCCTTGTTACATCAGAGAACACACAACGGACGCCCGCTTTTAAATCCCTTTTAACGCCTCTCATCTGCTTGGCTCCCGATCGCAGATCCCCGATACCGCTGGGGGTGGGATGGGGGGTGGGGGGGCACCGTGCTCACCCTGGCGGCAGGCGCCAACTTCTTCTGGTGTCGCCGTGGTGCTCACCGGGCAGGACAGGGAGAGCATTCCCCAGGTGAGCGGGACATCGGGGTGGTCTCGGCGGTGGTTGCAGGCAGGCAGGAACAGCTCCGCAGTGGGGCTCGCGTTGTCCGTCCGGCACCAGCAGTGCTCCAGCGGTGGTGATTTCAGGCGTGTCAGAGACCTCCGGTGGGCTTGCAGGCAACACAACATGCAGCAGTTGTCCACGTCGGGCTCCAGGCGGCAAGCATCCGTGCCGTGCTCCGCAACTGGAGTGGCAGAGTGGATCAGGAGCAGGAAAGAGCCAGGTCTTTAGACATTTTTTTACATTTTCTTCAGTATCAATGTATCAGAGAGAGCTGTGGAGTTAGTTTCAGGATTTAGAGCAGCACCATAAAGGACTTCCCCCCAAGAATTTCAGGCTGTGGGGTGGAGGCTTCAACAGATTGGCTGTGGAAGATTTTAGTGTCCTCTGGGACCTGTAGTGGCAGAACTGGGTAGTGAGGTATTTGGATCCAGAGGATTTGAAGGATCTGAAGACTAATAGTAGGATCTTAATTTGGATTCTCTTGTAGATGCGTAGTCAATTGAGTTTTTTCAGAGCTTCTGAAGTGGAGCTCTGCTTGGTGAGTTGCAGCACCAATCGTGCAGCAGCATGTTGAACCATCTGTAGCTTATGGATTAGCTGTTTGGAGCAGCCTGCATTAAAGACAATTGCAGTAGTCAAGTAGTGATGTAATTATGACGAAGGAGGTGGTCTGACTGGCGGCAAGAGGGAGGAAGTAAAATAGTTCGGTGGGAGGATTTAATTAAGGTAAAATACATGCCTGCCACTGGAAAGGCTTGTGGATAAAAGTAGAGGGCAGTGTAAAATTTGACCATTATATTGTATGCCACTTCCACAGTGGCAAGCGGTGGGGGTATGGAGTTGGGCCACTATTGGTTAGAGGAAAATAGATTTGATTTGCCGAAAAGGTAAATTTCGGTTTTGTCTGTGTTGCATTTGGGGTGATTGTTTTGCATCAAGAGGATGATATTGGAGAAGCAGTTTTGAAAGTTGATTTTGGAGTTGAAAGAACTTTTGTCAAAGGAAAAGACTCAGCTGTGTTTTGTCAGAGTAGGATGCCCTAGCGATTCCATATGAGACTATCAGGGGAAGGTGGGGGCCTTATACATATTAAATAGGGCAGAGCGAAGGGATGAGCCCTATGGCACTCCCATTGTGATTGATCTTTCTGCTGTCTAAAATTGTCCTAAGGCAACCATTTGTCTCCTGCCAGTCAGGAAGGATTTAATCCAGGATAGACCCTTGTGGGAAATCTCTGTTTCTTGGATTCGATGAATGAGTATGGAGTGGAAAATGGTATTGAATGCTGCAGAGAGATTAAGCAATATCAACACAGCGTTCTTGCCAGCATCTAGAGTCATTTTGATGGTTTCAGATACTTCAATTAGGCTGACTCAGTAGGGTGTTTCAGTTTGAAACTGAATTGCCAGATGTATTGTGAGTTGAAATTGTCTAAGAAGGAGATGAATTGGCAATTTACAATTGTTTCAAGTATTTTTTATAAGAAGGGAAAGCGTCTAAGGTTCAAGAGGGTGATGGGATCTGCTAAGGTCTTTTTTTGTAGGAGTTTTACAAATGCCAGTTTCCAGCCAAGGGAACTTCCGCTGAGGCTAAGTATGCGTTGAGAATCTGATTGATTGGTACACTGACAGTGTCTACGGCCATGTGTAGTATGGCCTGTGGGCATGTATCATAGAAAGAGAAGTACGTGCAGGAAAGGATGGCTTGATGCAATTGTGGTAGTGAGCTTTGTGAACCCCTGTTGTATGGTGTGAGTCTTGTCCTCAAAAAGGCTGAAATCTGATCATCAAGGGCCTGGGATAAGGGGTGTTTCTCTTGAAAGGGCGATTTAGACCTTAGGAAGGCTTTTGAGATTTTTGAAGATAGCTTTAGGGTCGTAGTGGTCCTCCTCGATTTGAGTGGTGAAGTTGGATTTCTTGGTATCCTTGATCAGCTTGAGGTAGGATATCTGTGTCTCTCTAAAGTGGGACACATCCTACAGTTTATAGGCCTGGCACCATTTGTATTCTAGCTGCTTGTAGTGAAGCTTTTGTTCTGCTATGGCCGGGGGGAACCAGTGTGCAGAAAGGCATTTGCTGGGGCAAAGCGGGGGTGCTAGTTCATTGGCTGTATTGGTGAATCATGTGTTGAACGAGGTAAGATCATTGGAAAACCTTCCTGTGAGGGTCAAGGTGATGACAGAAAGTCCAGAGTTGAGGTTAGGGCTTGTCTTCATTGTGCCTCATTTACACAGAGTGTGGGGGTATTATATGTGGGGTATGTGATGGAATCATGGGTGTTGGTTAGTAATTTGAAGGGGACAATACAGTTGTCCAACCACCATTGGGTAATAGGTTCTTCGAGAACAAGCTGGGGATGGTTGGTACAAATCCCGTTGATCGTGTCCCCCACCGTATGGTCAGAAGTGTACACAAGTTGAGGGAAGCCAATTATCTTTAAGATGTCTATGAGGTTATTTGCTTCTGGATTATCTGAGGCACCAACATTATAATTGTAATCACTAATAGCAGTAAAATTGGCATATCGGAGTAAGAAAGGGGATAGTGCATCTCCAAGAGTGGCTAGGAAGGAGGATCCTGAGTCCAGTGGGTGGTACAGTAAGCAGCCGGTGAAAGATTGGTAGGGATTAATATAGGCTTTCTGAACTTTTTTTAGAATCTGTGTCAAAAGAGCTGCATTAGAAGCCATCACGGAAGATAATGGCGAACACCCACCTTGACCTTCCGCTCTGTCCCGTCTCAGGATCGTGTATCCAGGGAGAAGGGTCAAGGCTATGTCGGGCTTCTACCAAGGTTTGAGTCATGTTTCAGTGATAAATAGAAAGTCAAGCTTGTTGTCAATGGGGTGGTGGTCTCGTCGTGCCGCAGCAGGTTGGCGGCTCCGATTTGACCTCCGCTCGGGCGCGAAGCTCTTATGTTCGTTAAAGCCGTTTTCTCCGCATTTTGAGGCAAGCGGATGCTGGAACCTGTTTGCTGAAGGGTCGAGGCAGCTTATGGAGACATTTTGACGGTCTTTTGGATCCCAGGTGAGCCGCCGGAGGCAATTCTCTTCATTTCCGACATGAGCGGCCGCCATTTTGTATCGTCCGTCACTCGCTTCTTTCTCTTTAAGGTAAACCGGCGTTTTATTTTTACATGTCCTAAAACGCACAGCACTGGTCTTCATTCTCTTATCACACTCCTCAAATTCCTGCTGCTTGTTATGTTACCTTCGCCACAGGAATGCTTCTTTTTCTCAAAACTATTTAGACTGTGAAGCACTTCTCAGCATTTTTTTGCTCCTTTCACGTTGAAACTCATTTTACCATGTTCTCCGAACAAATGCAACAGTTTCTACACTCTTTCTGTGGAGCTTTCTCATAAAGTATGCTACCTTTCGCTTTCAATGTTGACCTCTGCGTTCTTGCACTAGGAAGATGAATACTATCTTTTTCTTGTCAAGTTTTTCCAGCTTCCAACGTATTTAGGCATTTGATTTACTAAATGCTTACTACAACTGTTTTTCTTCTGCCCCTTTTTTGACATGTGCTAGTTTGTGAACGTAGAGTGTCATATTTCTTTTTCTTTGCTCTTTTTGGCTCTTTCTTTGTTTTTCCTTGAGACTTGTGGCATATGGGCAGGCTGAAATCTTCCTTAAGAGTCTCATTTAATTCCTCGCATCATTCCAAAATGGCTAATGAAGCGCCACTTTCAGCTAGAGCCTCGTCTACAGGTACCTAGCCTAAAATAACTCAAAATTACCCTCCTTCTCCCATCTTATCATCTCAAAATCCTGTGCTGGACATTATTCAAGATGAAGTGAGGGGGTTAAAATCTTTTATGTCTACGACAAATGAGAAACTTCAACAGATAGAAGACAGATGGATTAATATGGAAGCTAAAGTTCTTGATCTAGAACAACGTGCTAGTGATCTACATGATGTATCCAATAAAATTCCAATCTTGGAACAGGAAATCCATTGTCTCAAACTACACACTGAGGACCTTGAAAATCGAAATTGAGGTAATAACGTATGCCTGTATGGCTTCCCAGAAAATATTGAAAGACCGGATGTGCTTCTTTATCCAAAGAAATTTTTGTCAGAACTCTTAGAACTTTCTTCAGTCCCTTCATTGAATATTCAATGTGCGCATTGACTAGGTCGTCTTCAACCTAATGCATCCAGGCCTCTAGGAATTATCATGGTATTTTTGGAATTCACAAACCTCATGCGTGTCCTCTCAGCAGCTAAAGCAAAACATCGTCTCATATGGTCCAGCCATACCATCTATCTGTCACAGGATGTTTCCAATGCCACTAATGCACGGAGAAAGGAGTTTTTGGCCCTCCGCCTCCTAATGAGGCAGTTAAACATTCGTTATGGCATTCTTCAGCCTTGTTTTTGTAAAATAACTCATGAGGGCTCTATACAATCTTTTGATGATCCGACTAAATTGAGATCTTTCCTTCACAGGCTTTCTCCGACCTCTGCTGCTGGCTCTTCCCAGCATCGCTGAATTTCTTGTAACTGTTTCTTTTCTCACTATGGCTGTTAGCTATTCTATTTTTATTTTGTTCTCTTCTGTTGTTCCATCTTCTGTCTGTGCAGTTGCGCCCCATGCTTCAATTCTTGCTGTTTGCTCTTAGATCTGGAACTCTCTCCTTGATCTACCTTCTTTTTCTTCTATTTCTTCTCCCTTTTTTCTTTTTTAGGTCTCGCCTGTCGATGCGCATGCGCATCGAGCTTGCGAGACTATGGGGGCTTATCCACTCTTTAACCAACTTGCAAGGAATCGTGGCGATTCCTTGCAGTGCACGAGAAATTTAAGCTCAATGCGCATGCGCAATGAGCTTAAAAGCGCGTGCACATGCCCCCAGCCGCTTGCCTTGCCTACTCTCTCTGTCACAGCCTCCCCCAGCTCCGCCCCCTCACTTCTTGATTGCACGGCCGCTAGGCCGTGCCTCCCCTACTCTCCTCCCCCCTCCTTCTCCTACTCTCATCCCCTGCCTGCCTTGGCGCACCTCTCCCCGCTGCTAACAAAGACACATACCATTACAGTATAAGAGTAATATTATGTATTTAGTGTTTAAAGGCAAAGTTATGTTGCATAAAAAACGTTTTGAAAATAAATGCCTGCCTGCAGCCGCCTGCCTTGCATGTTTTTCCCCTCAGGCGCATCCCTCCCACACCCCCGCTCCGCCCCCTCCCCTGCCTGCCGTGTCGCATTTCTTCTACAGCCTTCGACATCTGTTCCCCAACCCACAAACGCCAGCACCTCCCCTCTCTCTTCCCGGACACAGCCAGGCTCGCAATTCCACTCCCCCTCACGACGACCCTCCCGATCCGTCCCCTCCCCACTCTCTCTCCCACCACTCTAGCACTGCTTGTCTTCCGTGAAACTGTCTGCCACACGAAAGTCTTACCAATAACAAGACCTGTTGCCCAGCAGAAATGATTTTCGTCTTGAACTCTAACCTGCACAAATCTTTTTTGGGACAATGAAACATACTTATTTGTTAACAAACTTTTCTACAGCCTTCGACATCTCTTCCCCAACCCACAAACGCCAGCACCTCCCCTCTCTCTTCCCGGACACAGCCAGGCTCGCAATTCCACTCCCCCTTACGACGCCCCTCCCGATCCGCCCCCTCCCCACTCTCTCTCCCACCAGTCTAGCACTGCTTGTCTTCCGTGAAACTGTCTGCCACACGAAAGTCTTACCAATAACAAGACCTATTGCCCAGCAGAAATGATTTTCGTCTTGAACTCTAACCTGCACAAATCTTTTTTGGGACAATGAAACATACTTATTTGTTAACAAACTTTTCTACAGCCTTCGACATCTCTTCCCCAACCCACAAACGCCAGCACCTCCCCTCTCTCTTCCCGGACACAGCCAGGCTCGCAATTCCACTCCCCCTCACGACGCCCCTCCCGATCCGCCCCCTCCCCACTCTCTCTCCCACCACTCTAGCACTGCTTGTCTTCCGTGAAACTGTCTGCCACACGAAAGTCTTACCAATAACAAGACCTATTGCCCAGCAGAAATGATTTTCCTCTTGAACTCTAACCTAAACAAATCTTTTTTGGGACAATGAAACATACTTATTTGTTAACAAACTTTTCTACAGCCTTCGACATCTCTTCCCCAACCCACAAACGCCAGCACCTCCCCTCTCTCTTCCCGGACACAGCCAGGCTCGCAATTCCACTCCCCCTCCCCAGACGCCAGCACCTCCCCTCTCTGTCCCTGCACACAGCCAGGCTCTCACAACACAATAAACGAAAGACTTGAAACTGAAATCGTCGACAAAAACAAATAATCACAGACGAATTACAAGCTACATCGCCGTGTACATTCCCCAATCAGCAGGCCTACTATTCCCCCCCCCTCCCTCTACAGCGTGCTACGCAAAAATTAGCGATTGTATCTATAGCATTGCACCTAAAAAAAAATTAATATTTTGACATGATTATAAACGAAATAAAAGACACAGACTCACTCCCATTCAGCGGTCCTACTATTTCCCCCCCCTCCCTTTACAGCGTGCTACGCAAAAATTAGCGATTGTATCTATAGCATTGCACCTAAAAAACATTTAATATTTTGACATAATTATAAACGAAATAAAAGACACAGACTCAGTCCCATTCAGCGGGCCTACTATTTCCCTCCCCCTCCCTCTACACAGCGTGACATCACAGAGCCTCTATCACATCCACGAGACTAAACAGTCCTCGCAACCCGCCCTAACCCCCAACAATACGTCGGACCTGCTCGGACCACTCTTCAATTCCATTTACATAAACACACAGGCCACAGACTCCAAGGCTTTCGTCAACAAAAATACAGGATGCTAGAGTACTTTAAGCGCCGTCGTCAAGATTGTAATCACTTGTCAAGTTGCTTTTGGGATGTGCTAATTTTGAACAGCAGGATGCGAGCCGGGTGTTAGCCCGAGAACCCCAACAAACCAAAAAAAAAAAAAAAACACTGAAAGAAAATACTAACACTGGAAACGTGATGCTTTTTTAACAAAACTCCTATAGTTTACATACCATGCCTAATATTTCACAGCCTCCCTCTAGAGCGTGGTATGTAAAATTGGGGGATTGTACGTCTACGCTTGCACAGACTAAAGATTTCCTATGTTGCCTTCATTGAAAGATTTCCTATGTTGCCTTCATTGGGATAACCACCATCTTTCTCATTCTACAACACGTACACACACACCAAGAACAACGATTACAGGATTTAAAAGTAGCCACACACACATTAAGGGACGCATCCGCAGCAAAGTTCTGTATTTACAACACGTACACACACAGCAACAACAATTCCAGCATTTAAAACTACCCACAGACACATTCAAGGGCCGCATCCTCAGCAATGCTCACGATACACACACAACAGTCATCAGTACTGCAGTAGTATGTATGAATGAGACTGTTGGTGTGCGAAATACGGATGTGGTGGTGCAGAGTGATGCTGTGTTGCTGCTCAATGGTACTGTGGGGGTGCAGAATGATAAAGTGGTATTGCTGTGTTGCATTGGTGGACATCAGTGATGACGTTGTTGGGAGAAGTGCAATTGTTGTGGTGCTGAGTTATGCTGTGGTGGTAATCATTGAACACCAACACAGCACCACTCATCACCAGCACAGAACAACACATCACAACAACAGCATTACTAAGCGCCACACTAACATCACTCAGCAACACACAAACATCACTCTACACCACCACAACAGCATCATTCAACAACAACACACTATCACACTATCACACTACAACCACACACAAACACTTACCACCACAGCACCACTCATCACCACTACAGCATTACTCAGCAGACAAACGTCATACAATCAAAACATGTACGCTTTTAACAGGCACACACACCAACAGCTATCAATGGACGCTTTCACCAGGCGAACATACACAACAGTCATCAGTACTGCAGTAGTATGTATGAATGAGACTGTTGGTGTGCTAAATACGGCTGTGGTGGTGCAGAGTGATGCTGTGTTGTTGCTCAATGGTACTGTGGGGGTGCAGGTGGTATTGCTGCGTGTTGCATTGGTGGACATCAGTGATGCCGTTGTTGGGAGAAGTGCAACTGTTGTGGTGCTGAGTTATGCTGTGGTGGTAATTATTGAACACCAACACAGCACCACTCATCACTAGCACAGAACAACACTTCACAACAACAGCATTACTAAGCACCACACTAACATCACTCAGCAACACACCAACATCACTCTACACCACCACAACAGCATCATTCAACAACAACACACTATCACACTACAACCACACACACACACTTACCACCACAACACCACTCATCACCACTACAGCATTACTCAGCAGACAAACGTCATACAATCAAAACATGTACGCTTTTAACAGGCACACACACCAACAGCTATCAATGGACGCTTTCACCAGGCGTACACACACAACAGTCATCAGTGCATCCTTTCACCAGGCATACACCCACACAAACAGGCATCAGTCCACGCTTTCAACAGTCACACACACCACCGGCCGTAAGTGCACGCTTTCTAACCATTTTTTAACGTAGCACACACAATTACAGCTATACAAGCATGCTTTGGTGCTGTACAGTACTGCAGTAGTATGTATAAATGAGACTGTGGGTGTGCTAAATACGGCTCTAGTGGGGCAGAGTGATGATCTGATGTTGCTCAATGGTACAGTGGGGGTGCAGAATGATAATGTGCTATTGCTGCGTGTTGCATTAATGGACCTCAGTGATGCCGTTGTTAGGATCAGTGCTACTGTTGTGGTGCAGAGTTATACTGTGGTGGTAATCATTGGACAACACTCTACAACGACACTGCACCACTCATCCCCAACACTCATCAGCACTACAACATTACTCACCAGACAAACGTCACAGAAACAGAACATAAACAGTGCATACATACTACCAATAAAAATACTTCAATGTGAACGACAAAAGGACAATGCAAAGCGGCGAAACAAAACACGTACGGCGAAACGCAAAACAAAAATAGCCAACAGCAACATAAAAATATTTTTTTACAGGAGGCGAGTTCAGACGGAAGTACACTACAGGACCCGCATACCAAAACGACACTCGCAAACATAACTCAATGCATGGCAAAAAAACGAACTAAATAGCAGCCATTGATAACATGAAAAAACACACTCTAAAGAAAGGAGCCGGACAGAAACCAAGTGCGAGCAAAGCAAAACCCCAAACAATAATTAGATTCATATCACAAAAAGCAAATTCATAAACAAAAGTGTAACAACTCACAAAGGCACTCTTTAATAATATGAAAATAAAATAGTAATTACCTGTCGATCGTAGCAGCTCATTCACTGAAATGTAGAGAAAAAAAAACAACACACAAAGAGAACATAAACAGTGCATACATAATACGTTTAACTAAAACAATAAAAAAAACAAAAAGGCCAAAGCATAGCAGCGAAACAAGTCACATACGGGTCAAAACCACACAAAAACAAGCCACACAAAAACAAGCCAAGTCGGAGAAAAAATAAACATCAGAGTGCGAGCTCAGGCGAAACGAAACTACAGGAACTGCATACCAGGAAGACACTAGCAAACATTAGTCAATGCATGGCGAACAGTCAACTTAAAGACGAGCCAGTAATAGCATAAATAAGAAAAATGCCAGACACAAGGCAAGTGCGACCGAAAAACACGTACGGCGAAACGGAACTCAATGCATGGCAAAAAAAAGAACTAAATAGCAGCCATTGATAACATAAAAAACACACTCTAAAGAAAGGAGTTGGACAGAAACCAAGTGCGAGCAAAGCAAGACCCAAAACAATAATTAGATTCACATCACAAAAAGCAAATTCATAGACAAAAGTGTAACAACTCACAAAGGCACTGTGTAGCCCCTTAAGTGCTGCCTCGGTGCATTGGCCGACGGCAGCACTACCTCCCCAGTGCTGCGCACGACCATTGGACGTCCATTCAGCACTAGTTCCAATGGACAGCGCAGCACTGAGGAGGAATGTTTAATAGCATCTATGAGGTTAATAATATGAAAATAAAATAGTAATTACCTGTCGATCGTAGCACTTTCGACAAATAATATATTTAATAAATTCATTACAAATGGATATTAATAAAAAAACATAAATAAAGGAAAATGCCAATAAAAATACAATACACTCAACAGCTTTATAAAAAGGGATTTTAGCCAATAAAAACAGTATGTTGCACCAACTCGCACATATGCAAAACATCAAAAAGCAATACATACAAAAAATACATAATAAAAGGAATACACATACAAATATACTACTTATATACATAATCAAAACTTTCCCATTCAAAAAATTCTAGTATTGCCAAATATAATAAACAAGTACATACCAAAAATATTACAACGTTCGCAATTTAAAACACATAACACATACAAAAATATACATTGCTATATGTAACATTTATAAACATTACAATTATTACAGCATCTATCTTTTACAACAGTACAAAAGTATATTCTAAGTCAACGGTAGAAAATACACAAGTCGCAATACAAATAAAACAATCATACATCGTAATAAAACACTACTACTAATAAGTATATACACACAAGTAATAATACATTCAAATTCATGTACTAAATGTTAAAAAATTTAGATCTTACCTGTCAAACGACGCAGCAACAACAACGAGGAAGAACACGCCTTTACCGCACGAACATTCACACCAATCTGGAAAACGCCCCGTTGACGCACGTCAAACGCAAAAATTACGTCACGCTAAACATTACATCACCATCAAACAGAAACTAGAACGCTAACCTCCTTACGTAATAAACGTAAAGGGAATACATAGCGTACACAGTTTAACATAACACAAATAAAACACAGTTTAAAAACATTCACTAAAACAATTATAATACCAATACACATACAAAAACACAAACACACATTACATTAAAATAAACATTAACACATGAAAGAAAAAGACTTGCAATGATCACACCCTCACTCACCCTCACCCTCACTCACCCTCACTCACCCTCAACCCCTCACCCTCACTCACCCTCAACCCCTCACCCTCACCCACCCTCAAACCCCTCACCCTCAACCCCTCACCCTCACTCACCCTCACTCCCCCCTCACTCCCCTCAACCCCTCACTACCCTCAACCCCTCACCCTCACTCACCCTCAACCCCTCACCCTCACCCCACTCACCCTCACGCCACCCACCCTCACCCTCACTCACCCTCAACACCTCACCCTCATCACACCCTCAACCCTTCACCCTCACTCACCCTCAACCCCTCACCCTCAACCCCACACTCATCCTCACTCACCCTCAATCCCTCACCCTCACTCACCCTCAACCCCTCACCCTCACTCACCCTCAACCCCTCACCCTCATCCCTCAACCCCTCACCCTCACTCACCCTCACTCACCCTCAACCCCTCACCCTCACTCACCCTCACCCTCACTCACCCTCACCCTCACTCACCCTCACTCACCCTCACCCTCATCACCCTCACTCACCCTCACTCACCCTCACTCAACCTCACCACTCACACTCACCCTCACTCACCCTCACCCTCACTCACCCTCAACCCCTCACCCTCACTCGCCCTCAACCCTCACCCTCAACCCCTCAATCACCCTCACTCTCACTCATCCTCACTCACCCTCAACCCCTCACCCTCACCCTCACTCACCCTCACCCACCCTCAATCCCCTCACCTTAATAACTCACCCTCACCCTCACTCACCCTCAACCCCTCACCCTCTCTCATCAACCCTCACCCTCACCCTCCCTCACCCTCACTCCCACCCTCACCCTCACTCATCCCTCACCATCACTCACCCTCACCCTCACTCACCCTCACCCTCACTCACCCTCACCCTCACTCACCCTCAAACCTCACTCACCCTCACCCACCCTCAACCCCTCATCCTCACTCACCGTCACCCTCACTCACCCTCAACCCCTCACCCTCACTCACCCTCAACCCCTCACCCTCACTCACCCTCACCCTCACTCACCCTCAACCCCTCACCCTCAATCCCTCACCCTCCCTCACCCTCACCCTCACTCACCCTCAACCCCTCACCCTCACTCACCATCAACCCCTCACCCTCACTCACCTCAACCCCTCACCCACACCATCACTCACCCTCTTTTCACCCTCACTCACACTCACTCGCCCTCACTCACCCTCACTCACCCTCACTCACCCTCACCCTAACTCACCCTCAACCTCTCACCCTCACTCACCCTCAACACCTCACCTTCACTCACCCTCAACACCTCACCCTCAACCCCTCACTCACCCTCACTCTACTCACCCTCACTCACCCTCAACCCCTCACCCTCACCCTCCCTCACCCTCACCCACCCTCAACCCCTCACCCTAACTCACCCTCACCCTCACTCACCCTCAACCCCTCACCCTCACTCACCCTCACTCACCCTCAACCCCTCACCCTCACTCACCCTCAACCCCTCACCCTCACCCTCACTCACACTCACCCTCACCCTCACTCACCCTCACACACCCTCACCCTCACCCTCACTCACCCTCACCCTCACTCACCCTCACTCACCCTCAACCTCACTCACCCTCACCCACCCTCAACCCCTCATCCTCACTCACCCTCACTCACCCTCAACCCCTCACCCTCACTCACCCTCAACGCCTCACCCTCACACTCACTCACCCTCACCCTCACTCACCCTCAACCCCTCACCCTCAATCCCTCACCCTCACTCACCCTCACCCTCAACCCCTCACCCTCACTCACCCTCAACCCCTCACCCTCACTCACCCTCAACCCCTCACCCTCACCATCACTCACTCACCCTCACTCACCCTCACTCGCCCTCACTCACCCTCACTCACCCTCAACCCCTCACCCTCACTCACCCTCAACCCCTCACCCTCAACCCCTCACTCACCCTCACTCTCACTCACCCTCACTCACCCTCAACCCCTCAGCCTCACCCTCACCCTCACTCACCCTCAACACCTCACCCTCACTCACCCTCACTCACCCTCAACCCCTCACCCTCACTCACCCTCACCCTCACTCACCCTCAACCCCTCACCCTCACTCACCCTCGACCCCTCACCCTCAACCCCTCACCCTCACTCAGCCTCACTCACCCTCACTCACCCTCAACACCTCACCCTCACTCACCCTCAACCCCTCACCCTCACTCACCCTCAACCCCTCACCCTCAACCCCTCACCCTCACTCACCCTCACAACACATATTGTGTTACAATAGGTGTCACATTTGCAAAAGATAAAACTATTGGCATTGTAAATAACAAAGATATTAATTCGCTATTTTCAAAACAAGCACATAAATAAAAAAATGTGTCCTTTACAATACCAATAGCTCAAACTTTCCTAATGCAAGACCTAATGCTTTGCTGTGCTTCTCTCCCCTGCTGCACTCTCCTGCTCTCTAGAGATGTGGCCTAACGACAAGAGCTGCCATCTAAGTCACGTAAATACAAAACATGTTGCATTCCAAATGCTATAGGTGTCACATTCGCAAAAGTTATAACTATTGGCATTGTAAATGACAAAGCCATCAATTTAGCAAATTTAAAAACCAACAAATAAATAACATATGTCATTTACAATACCAATAACTCCAACTTTTCTAATGCGAGACCTATTGCATTTCCAATGCTTGTTTATCATTCTTTTTTATTCGCTTCTCTTGTTCGATAATATTACAGGTGTTGCATGTGTCTATTTGTGCTGTTTATTGTTTTATGATTTTTTTTACTTCCGTCTTAGATTATGATGTTTTCCTTTCAGCTGTTCCATTGCAATGTGTCATCTCCTCCGTGTAATACCTTCCCAACCCTCCAATATGTGTAATTTTGTCACATGGAATATTCGTGGTCTGGGACACCCCATCAAGAGACAAAAGATACTCTCTCATCTATCAAAATTAAATGCTCAGGTTTCTTTTATTCAGGAAACGCATTGTAATGAATCAGAATCGCTCAAGTTAAAACGATAATGGGTGGGTCAGGTTGTGTTTTCTCCTTCATCTGGAAGTAAGGGAGGTGTGGCGATATTGTTTCAGAAGTCATTACATGTTCATATTGTTTCTACACAAAATGATGCTGATGGACGATGGGTAATGGCTAAAGTAATCATACATAACAAAGAGTTAGTCCTCTTGAATATTTATGGCCCAGTCAGACCTGACCCTGATTTTTGGAATTCTATCAAGATTTTACTCTCTTCCATTAATTGCTCAAACATTATTATTGCTGGTGACTTTAATCAGTGGATAGACCCTTTTTCTGACAGACTATCCACGTGTACATTTAATCCAGATAAATCCCACAAAGCCTGTTCATCAGCCAATGCCTCTCGTTCATTATATGATACTTGGAAAACTTGTAACCCTGACTCCCTTGAATTTACTTTTTTTTCAATTGTTCATCAAACCCGTTCCAAGATTGATTATATTTTGGTTGGCAAATCCCTTCTCCCTTCACTTTTGTCTTCTGAAATCGGATCTATTTTCATCTCCAATCATGCACCTGTTCTCTCTGTCTTAGATCTCTCCTTAACTTCCCCTAAATTTAGTCGCTGGAAGATTAATAATTATTTGCTGTCCGATACCCTTTTTATTGCTGAGGCTACTAAGTTTATTAATTTATTTTTCATGCTTAATAACCCATCTGACACCTCTATTTCCAATAATTGGGATGTCTTTAAGGTCTCTTTTCGTGCTTTCACTATTTCCTATGTTGCAAAGAAAAAGAAAACTAATCGAAATAAGTACACAGCATTATTACAACACTTAAAACTATTGGAACACACATTCTTTACCTCTAAATCCCCTTCTGCCCTTCATAAATTTATTACGGCCAAGTCTGAACTTAATAAATTGGCTACTGTTGACGCTTGTAATTTTCTTCTTAAAATTAAATCTAAATATCATGGGGGTCAAAACAAAGCTGGTAGAATGTTGGCTAATTACCTAAGAATTAAATATGAACACAAAAAGATAGGACCTTTTTTAAATGAATCCACCAATGTTCTCGCTTCATCGGATGGTGACATCGCTAATATGTTTCATGAATATTACCTTTCCTTATATTCCGATGATACGCATCCTTCTCCTCAAAATTTAGATTCCTTATTTTCTAGTCTTCCCACTCCTCCTACCTTATCTGATGAATTTGATCTATTGGAGAGGGATGTCACTTTACAGGAGATAACTGCTGCTATTACGTCTCTGAAAACGTCAAAAGCACCTGGAACTGACGGCCTCTGTTGAATTTTATTCTGCTTTTTCCACTATCTTCACTCCCAAACTCTTGGTCCTTTTTAATTCTTTTATTGCAGAATTCAAAGCTTCTGGCTCTTTTATGGAAGCCCTGATTGTTCTTATTCCCAAGCCTGATAAGGATCATTCCCTATGTAAAAACTACCGCCCCATATCATTAATCAACTATGATTGTAAGATATTTGCTCAAATTCTTGCCCCTCGTCTTAAAACCATTTACCCGTTATTGGTTAAAACTGATCAAACGGGTTTATTAAAGGTCAACTGGCTGCTGATAACGCTCGAATATTTGCTAATGTCATTTCCCTTGGCAAAAAAATTAAATCCCCTTTGGCGGCACTCTCCCTAGATGCCGAAACGGCTTTCGACTGAATTAATTGGCAGTTTATGTTCAGAACACTTCAATGGTTTGGATTTGGCCCAACCTTCATTTCTTATATAAAATTATTATATTCTTATCCCGAGGTAGCATCTTTGTAAATAATCGTTTCTCTAAATTTTTCCCCTTCCCAGAGGTACATGTCAGGGTTGTCCATTATCTCCCTTATTATTTGTTTTATGCCTTGAATCCTTCCTTGAATGCATTCGTGTTAATAAGCTTATCTCTGGTCTCACATATAACTCTTTAGAAACTAAGATGTCAACGTATGCTGATGATATATTAGTATATATGTCTGATCTCCTACCTCCCTCCCTCCTTTTTTGGATGAGGTTCACTTGTATTCCAGTATTTCTGGATATAGGTTGAACTTCTCAAAGACAGAGGTACTGCCATTGAACACCTTATGTTATCAATATATGTTCAAAGATACTAACTTCACTTGGTGCCCCACCAAAATCAAATACCTTGGTATTTGGTTCTCTGATACCTTACATATCACTATTTAGCACACGTTTCATGCATTACTCACTAAGATTCAATCTCTTTTACTTTCCTGGTCACCTCTCCATTTGTCCTGGTGGGGTAGGCTTGGCACCAATAAAATGATGATTGTTCCTCATATCCTTTATACTTTATCTATGTTGCCCTTTCGAATCCCCCTCTCATTTTTCTCACGAATCAATTCCATTTGCACAAAATTCTTATGGAATAAAAACACCCTCGTATTTCCCTTTCAAAACTTCAACGTCCTAAATCCGAGGGAGGTGTGCGGTTTCCTGATTGTAAAGCCTACCATTCTGCATTCTTAATTAGACAATTTTTTGCTCTCTCATATGAATTTGTTGATACCCCTATACCAAGATGGATTACTTTTGAACACTCCCTATTAAAAGATTTTTCGTTTCGTAATGTAATTTACATGGCTAATTGTACCTTCATATCTAATCATCCAATTTTAAAATACTCCCAAAACCTACTATATAACATATTCGTGGAGGGCCTTGACCCATTTCAATGTTTTTTATCCTCCACTATTTGGTACAACAAATACATTAAATATAAAAGGAAATCATTTTACTACAAACATTGGAAATATAAGGGAATTATTTTTGTCCATCAACTCATTCTCCACAACTCTGTTATTCCCTTTTCTGATCTACAATCTCAGTATCATTTACCCGACACATTCCTTCAAGAATATACATTAATTTCAACAGCTTTACAGTCTCAATTAAATACTTTTGATTATTCTACTGTTTCTACTTCACTTACTCCTTCTACACCATTATATAACATTTCTCATGAACATAAGCCTACAGCAACACATATCTAAACATTACTATCATTACATGTTACTGACAGACCTAAATCTTCTACCGAATTGGCTTGGGAAGCTGATCTATCTGTCACAGTTTCTATTTCTGATTGGGATAAGCTATGGTCTAAGTTATTAAAAAAACGCTGCGCGTGTTACTCAGTCGCTATACTTTATTTATAACAGAGCAGTGATTACCCCTCTTTGTATATCCAAGTTCTCCCCTTCCTCTTCTCCCCTATGCTGGTCCTGATCTGAATTTAATGGTACTTTGAAGCATCAAATGTATGATTGTTCTAATGTTTTGGCCTTTTGGCGTTCTATTTGGTCTATATGTATGAAAGTTTTTAACTGTGATATACCACTATCACTTAAAAAATGTGTTCTTTAGTTCATCTTCACCCAATTTAGATGTTGGAAATCCTATATCTTTATTGTTTGACCTATTTGTTGCATTAGCGTTTAAAGTTATTCTGTTGCACTGGAAAGATAATTGTAAACTATCTTCTGTTATTTGGTGGAATTTTATCTGTGATGAACATAGAATTACTACTGTCTCTTCTTCCACTTTTGCATAGAAAATGAAATCAGATCTTCTTTGACTGCCCTTTACTTCCTACCTCTCTTTACATGCACCTACATCTGTTTAGTTTCCCATCCCTCTTATTTTCCTCTTTATTTAGTTCTTTTTCCTTTTCTTTCCTTCACTTTGTTTCTCTTGCTGTTAGCATTTCCTCTTCTTATTATAGATTCATATATCATTTGCAATATATTTATTTGTTCAGAGAATGTTGTTATTTATTTCTTTCTTTTGTTTCTTTTGTTTTACTTGTCGTTCCTCAAAACGTAAAAATCCGCAGCGTTATATGGAGCTGAATTATGGGGAACCTTGCGCGAAAAGGTCTTCGAGGTTGCCGAAAACAAATTTTATAGACCATTTCTAAGATTGCCCGTTCGCACACCACTAATACCAATTATTCTCGATCTGAACATGAAACGTATTGATCATCATGCGATTCTGAGACAATTGATATTTTGGGTAAGACTTTGGTCGACACCGGAGTTGTTAGACTATAAGGCCAGCTTAAAAGAAATAATGGAATTGGATCAGAATAACAGCATCACATGGCTAAGCCATGTTTGTCTATGGTTGAAAAGGATTGGCCTATCGTAGTTTTGGGATGATCCATCCTAATTAACACAAGACTCGAAAAAGGTTTTGAAATCTTCATTCTGGGCATACATTGAATACAGTGTGTTAAATGAACGAGTGGATGGAACTCTAACGAGTAAGTTCCTTCTGTTTAAAGATAGTGCCTACTTTGAGCAGTTTTTGGACGAGGTTTAAACCCCACTTTCTCAAACATTATACCTGAAATATAGATATGGTGTTTTGAACATAAATACAATTGTAGCAAGGTGGTCAAATAATCACATTGAAAAGACAGATGATTTATGCACCTTCTGCTCAGGTACAGCCAAAGAAGGTGAGCCGCATATCCTTTTCTTTTGTCCTGCCTATGTTGTAGCTAGGAATAGATGGATCAACCGCTCTGTTTAAATCTAGGAGTGAGATCATACAAAGAGGCAGAGAGGATTTTAAAAATGGATACTAGACAGGTTACTGTCTTTGGCATTAGCAGGTTTTTGCTAGCAACTAATTTTGTACGAACAAAAGTGGGACTGAAACATTAGAGAATTTTTGTATTGCAAGGCAATTGTTTAAAACAATATCGTATCCCATATGAGATGATACTCTTAATTGCACTTCTTTATGAATTATTAAGTGAATATATATTAATCGTTAACGTTTTAATAACATTGGAATTCTTGATTGGCTTTGGATTCTAACCTCGAATATCATATGTATTTCTTTTTTATTCTTGCTGCCTTTTTAACTTATTTAAGGTAATGTTTTAAAATGTAAGGATTAGATACCCCCCACCCGTGCTTCTTTTGTATAAATTGTTCGTTGTATCACTATTTTTAGTTTGTAAAAATATTAGTTGATGTTTTTATGTATCTTTTATGGTTCTAATGTACCGAAATAAAGATTATGAAAACTTAATAAAAAATTCTTAAACCAAACAAAAAAGCTTGTTGTCAATGATTAGATTGTTGACTTCCTGTGCATGTTTGCTCAGAGAGTGTGTGTTAATAAGCCCCACGAGAGGGATGTATGTGAGCCCTACAACCCAGCACTTAAAACTACCCTGATCTCCCCCGCCCTGAGCCCTAAAACCCCTCCCCCTTCCTAACCTGTCTGCGTCCAGAGCTTCGTGTTCCTCTCCTCGGCCATCCGGACATCTAGACTGCTGTCTGTTCTAACCACTCATGCATGGTTAAGGCAGATGCTTGTTTCAGGCAAGTGTTGTTTCGCTTGCAGGGAAACAGTACCTGTCGCTCAGCCGGTACTGTAAGGGCTGTACCACATTGAATCAAGTGAAGATGGGGAAGGTACCGTTTCAGACTCATTGATATATACAAAACTTTCCCAAAAACAGACTTTACATGTGATGTTCAAACTAGAAATATAAAGCATAGGAACTGCTTGCACTGCTAAGTTCAGTTAAAAGGCATTCTTTCTATTAAGAAATGTCACTACAATCTCATAAAATAAAGCATTGTTTTCTACAAAAAAAACGAAAACAATAAACATTATAATTCAATGTTGATTCATCTTTAGGCTAAAAAAAATGTTCAAGTTGCATAAAGCAAAGTAACAAGTAACATGAAACATTTTCTTTAAAGCATATTCTAACTAGAATGAGTTTAAACATATTCCTTGAACATATTTAAAGTGGCACAGGGATGGGGGAGGGTGACTCTAAAGCTGAGATACTAATAACCAGAGATACAATTAATATTTCCCTTACCTTCTCCGGGCCATAGCCTTTGGGCAATGCCACCAGCTCAATACATAGAGATAGGTACTGGGGAATACATATTTTGCAAGTATGTTTTCTCTACACCACAGGTAACTCTATGGTCAAGGCTGTGAACTTCCATCCCTGCACGGTAAAACATATTATCCCATTGCTACAGAAACATGGCTTGTCTAGGAAGCACCGGAGCATTATTTCCAGGGAAGATATGTTTTCTGGAGTGTTGGGGTACAAATCCTTATCATTGTGGGCTCCCAGACGGGGCTATGTGGCCATTTATTAATAAAATGATGAGGTCTGCAGCATCCTCACCATCCTACTTACTCCGCCAAGTAGGCTCTGTTTCCGTTTTTTGGTAATTCAGAGGCAGGGGAAAGCAAGAAATTCTGTGTGATCACTTATAAAAAAATGTGTTTTAAAACTTCACCTTCCGAGGTTTTTATAAATAAACTTCTCTAGTGGAAAACCTGGCAGTATGCATGTGGTGAGTAGTCCTGAGTGTGGGAAAAAACCCTGCAGAAATTACCGCACCAACCTATTTCACGAGTGCATAGGGGATATCCCTTAATAGTGTTGTATTAGCACACCCTATAATTATCGTACCCTATGGTATCAGTAATTTAGACTGTGGTATTACTGTTACCTCATATTGAGCACCTTGGCAGAGAGGCTGTAGACAGAGCAATACAGAATCACAAAGCAGATCTTTTGCACCATTTTTCCATGCTGCACTGTCTGCAACACCTGGTCTAATTTGCAAAGTTAGCACGCTGGCCTGGGCTCTGGAGAGAGCACATTTTACTAGTGAAATAGGTGCACAGCCCCAGTCTGCACTTGTCGCCCCTGTGATGTCGGGCCCTAGGCCCTCATTAGGATAATGAATGGAGACACAGACACCAGGATAGTCGGCTGGTACAAAAGGCCAAGAGCACGTGCGCTCCGCCCCATTTATTGACTGGGTCACCTGACTCGTGACACCAGTGGTGGGTGTGTGTACAGTGTAGGGTTACAGAGTAAAACAACTAGATCGGGTCCAGCAGGACACTACATTCCTCCCAAACTTTAATAAGAATTGTGGAAAAGCAAAGTCCGAACCTGTGGGAGGAAAAACATAAATATGCAATATCGTGAACTTAGAAGGAGGCTCTTCCGCTGAAATGTTAGTTCTCTTGGGCTCGACGTCCTGGTTCTCGATGGGCCCGCTCTTCTGGATTTGCACCATGGAGGTGTGTTCTTCCGTCCCTTGATCTTGCTTTTGGGGTGACGCCGAACAGGATGACTAGCTTGTAGACTTGAAGGATGTTTTCTTCTACTAGTCAGTCTGGTTTCTTCATGGTAGGCAGCTTTGCTTCACGCTGCAAAGAAGGGAGTGGTTGAAGGACATCCTTCTCACTAGGACACCCCTCTTGCTGGTGTTCTCCTGCCACAAGATGTCCCGGAGGCCCTCTTCTTCAGGTTTCCTCTGGGCTGGGTGTTCTCTGCAGCGTTGCTCCAACTTCCACAGTCTGGGTGTGAATGGAGGAGGCGATGAGACTACTACCTCGCAGTCCGTAGCTCCACCTGGAGGGTGATTGTTGACTCTTGCCTTTCTGCACAAGTTCCTCTTCTTCCCAGGACGTGCAGGATAGACGGCGACGGATCCATCTCTCTTGTCGGGACCCTCTGCCACCGGTGTCCCTGATGCCTTTGCCCCTTGGATATCCACGGGCTGGTGTGGAGTGGTCAGTTCTCCTTCTGCCGGATGTCTGAGCGCTCTCCGCATCCAATCTTCCGCTCAATCCCAAAGGTAGGTGTTTCCAATGGTCCAGCCTGTACTCTCCTGCAGTCGACCAGTCGTCGGGGGACTTGTTTGTAGATGCCTGTTCTGTTCCTAGTGTCATCAATGTTCTCCTGGACATGTGAGTCACTGAACGCGGTGTTGTGGTGCGTGTCACCTCTTCTTCTGGTGGGTGTGTAGACTTGTCACACCTCTCCTCACCTTTCTGGATGTTGTTGTTCTTGATGGCGTCGTGCCACATGACCCCTTTCTTCTTCTCCTTCCTTCATGGCGTTGTGCCACTCCTTCTCTATCTTCCTTTTCGCGACGCAGTCCGGTCATCTTGCTGTCTTTGTCTTCCTGACCAGGCTTTTCCAAGCAGCGTGCACTCCGCCTGCTTCCCTCTGGTCTTGTCCTTGTTCTTGGACACTGTCTTCTGCTATTCTGACTGGACCGGTCGTTGCTATCTTCTCTCTTGCTTCCTGTTGCTTCTGATTCTTGTAGGTGTTGCGTCCGTCTCTTCGGGTCCTCTTCCGAACGCTCTCTTGGTCACTCAGTTCACAGACGTCTTCTTCATTCTGAGCAGAACTCCTGCCAGGTCTCTCCTCGCTGGCGACCATCTGGCTGGTTACATCCTCCTTTTCTTCCTAGGCGATTATCTGGCTTTCTCTTCCTTGTGACCAGACTGGGTGGTCATTCTTCTTTTCTTCATAGACGATCTTTCTTGCGACTTCATCTTCCTTGCGACCAGACTGGGTGGTCAGCTTTACCTTCTTGCGACCAGACTGTGTGGTTGGCTTTACCTCCTTGCAACCAGACTGGGTGGTCAGCTTTACCTTCTTGCGGCCAAACTGGGTGGTCAACTTTACCTTCTTGCGACCAGACTGGGTGGTCGGCTTTACCTTCTTGCGACCAGACTGGGTGGTCGGCTTTACCTTCTTGAGTCTTCATGCTGTCCGTGATCCTTGGGATTGCCATTTGCTTCAGTTGCAGTGCTTCTGCGTTGGTGCTCTTTTGTCTGCGCTCTTCCTGTGCTTCGCTGTCTCAGGAGGGTTATGTTACCGCTCCTCAGACCTCCTCTTTTGGGCACGCTCTCCTGCGCGCTGCTGGAGGGGCTTTCTTGCCGCTGTGTGGCGTCCATACGCCAAGCTTGTGCTGCTGTATGTGTCCTGCGTTGCTGTGCACTGACAATGGGTTTGTAGTCATCACCCTCTGTGTACTGTTGTGGCTTTGTGCTGGGCAAAGGGCGCTTCCCCTGGACTGGTGGCAGTCTTTATTGTCTCTGTGCTACAGTGCACTTGCTCGCCGCGTTGGGCAGTCTGTTATCCTTTGCTGGGGTTCTTCATTGTTTTAACACCTAGTGTGGACTGCAGTCTTCAGCCCGCGTTGCTGCCGGCTTACCTTACATTGGATTCCCTTTGCTGGTTTGTCAAAGGCTTGTTCTTTTAACTGGAGTCCTTTCCCTGGCTGTTTTGGTCCATACGGCCACTAGATGGCAAGGTTGCTCATAGTTCTTCTTTCAGGAACCAACCTCGTTAGGTTCCGGCTCCGTGGTGCTGCTTGTTGCTCAGGGCAAGAAACCTTGTTGGGGGTAGAGGGAAAGGAAACAGAAAAGACCTGCCACTCTTGGTGAGTGCAGCTTGCTGGGGTCGTGCTGCTTTGTTTCCAGTCTTTCCTGCTTGAGGCTGGGGTCCGTGCAGAGCTTTTACAGGTAAGCTCTTTTCTTATTGTTTTTTTGTTTTATTTTATGCATATGTCAACCGGTGTGCCAGGGAGCGCGCATGGTCCTGAGGGGACTGGGACAGCTGCTCCGTATTCCTTCCCCTCTGGGCTACAACTTTCCCAGCACCGCAGCACTCGGCCAGTGCTCGGCCTTGGGACATATAGGGCTGGTGCAGGTTGAATCTTCTGGCGGAGCGCCACGCATCATGTGGCAGAGTCTGTCCTTATCAGGCCTCGCCCCACCACCGTTGGCTCATCCCTCACGCCGCGCTGGGGTGGCGGAGGTACACATACTATTTCGGGCAGGCTATTGGCGCTCTTGGGGGCATTTGCTGCAGCCGGAGATTTCTGGCATTGTTCAGAGCCGTATCGGTGGCACAATAGTGTGCAGGTGGGCTCCGCTCCATGCATACGCCGCCATTTGCTGAGCGGCCGACTTGTGCTGGATTCCGGGAGGGGGAGGGAGGCACGGACACCAGAGGTTGCTCCTCCCCCCGACCTGATCTCTCTCCAGGCAGCAGCACCTTCGTCCGCCTCTTCTCTTCCCCGTGGTCCTTGCTTTGCTTTCCCCCAGCCTCCAGTTCACGCGCCAAGCAGGGTGGGGGTCAAAAGCTGCTACCAGCCGCTGCGGGACTCACACCACTACGGGTTCTCTTTCGGCCATGTGTGCGGGGTGGGCTCCGCAGGCCTCATCTCGCGGGAATCGCTTCTCCCCGACGTGGGCTCACCTTCGGTCGGCGGGCCTCTGCAGCCACGCGGGTGGGCTCTGCGTGGATCACCTCACAGTTGGGGGGTCACAGTTGCGGCCGACGCGGGTGGGCTCCGGTCGGTCCGCTTATCTCCTCCCTTTTCCTCGGGGCTTCGCCGGGATCCCAGGGCGGCAGGCAGTGACTGGGTGGGCACCCGGTCGCCGTAACTTCGCCCCAAGAGCTGGTGGCATGCCCCGCGGGCCGCTGGGCACGTTTTGCGCCAGCTGGAAGGGGGTGCCCCTAGCACGAGCAGCTCTCCCCCTCGCCAACTGCAAAGAGGCAGCTGCACATGCGGGAAAAGTACCTGCCTCGTCGCCAATGTGATGTCGGGCCCTAGGCCCTCATTAGGATAATGAATGGAGACACAGACACCAGGATAGTCGGCTGGTACAAATGGCCAAGAGCACGTGCGCTCCGCCCCATTTATTGACTGGGTCACCTGACTCGTGACACCAGTGGTGGGTGGGTGTACAGTGTAGGGTTACAGAGTAAAACAACTAGAACATTTCCAGAAGGACACTACAGCTCATACACCTGCCCAAAGGCTCAGACTGGGTCTTGGCACCACCACAATATTGCCCTGCAGTTGCAACAAAATAAAAATGATCATGCCAGATGATTTAATGTCATCACCACACATACAATATTTTTTAAAAAGCCTTCTTAAACAAAATATCTAAAGGACTATCAATCTTTTTATCACATATTTGGACTGTAGGCTATTGCACCAAGTGTGTCACCAAAATTAAAAAGTGTATTTATGTCGACTGTATAATGTTTTTTTTTTATAGATAGTATGATTTTAGGGTCTTCGTCCTACTAACAGACATCTTGTCAGTGACTGTGGAAAAAAACTATGTTTCTGATCAACTGTCTTTTTCTATTTCAGTGTTGTTTATGTGACAGTCCATTTTGTGTCAGTAAATATGCGGCTAAGCTGGAGTTTCATAAACTCACCTCTATGTTATGTGTGTTTTTATAGCGCCCTAATCACCTTTGAGGGTATCCAGGCGCTCTGTGTTGCCTTTGGGACCTATTGGCACTAAGATACTGTGCTGCATGGCTTTTAACACAATGCAAAGAAAAAAAGTCTGACACGCGACCTGCCATCATTCTCTAAGTGCATGATTGCAGGATGTGCACGCCTACAAATGACGCAAGCATTTCTTTTCCATTTTGTTTGCGGATCCGAGTTGGATCGGTAAACAAAAAGAAAAAAATAGTGGGGTGAGTGTAGAGTCTCAAAACAGAGGTGAAGCAACACAGAAGGAGGGAGGAGAAGGGAAAGCAACACTGATGGAGGAAGGGAGAGAATCAACACAAAGGAAGGGTGTGCAGGACTGCAAGCAACATCGAGAGTGGATTGGGGGAATGAAGTGAGACAGGAGAGGCTACAACACAGAGGGCAGGCGATGCGCTCTAGTGGAGTGCTTAATCAAGAAGAACAAGCATTTACAATGCAATGGTTTTGCCTTTGTTAAAGTTAGAGCTATTGGCATTGCTCTTGACACTCTGAAGCTCCACTCTGCATTCTGAAGCTCCACTCTTCACTCTGAAGCTCCACTCTGCACTCTGAAGCTCCACTCTGCACTCTGAAGCTCCACTCTGCACTCTGAAGCTCCACTCTGAAGCTCCACTCTGAAGCTCCACTCTGAAGCTGCACTCTGAAGCTGCACTCTGAAGCTGCACTCTGAAGCTGCACTCTGAAGCTGCACTCTGAAGCTGCACTCTGAAGCTGCACTCTGAAGCTCCACTCTGAAGCTCCACTCTGCACTCTGAAGCTCCACTCTGAATCTGAACTCTGAAGCTCCACTCTGAATCTGCACTCTGAAGCTCCACTCTGCACTCTGAAGCTCCACTCTGAATCTGAACTCTGAAGCTCCACTCTGAATCTGCACTCTGCACTCTGAATCTGCACTCTGAATCTCCACTCTGCACTCTGAATCTCCACTCTGCACTCTGAAGCTCCACTCTGCACTCTGAAGCTCCACTCTGAATCTCCACTCTGCACTCTGAAGCTCCACTCTGAATCTCCACTCTGCACTCTGAAGCTCCACTCTGAATCTCCACTCTGCACTCTGAATCTCCACTCTGCACTCTGAATCTCCACTCTGCACTCTGAAGCTCCACTCTGCACTCTGAAGCTCCACTCTGCACTCTGAAGCTCCACTCTGCACTCTGAATCTCAACTCTGAAGCTCCACTCTCCACTCTGAATCTCCACTCTGAAGCTCCACTCTCCACTCTGAATCTCCACTCTGAAGCTCCACTCTCCACTCTGAATCTCCACTCTGAATCTCCACTCTGAAGCTCCACTCTGAAGCTCCACTCTGAAGCTCCACTCTGAAGCTCCACTCTGAAGCTCTACTCTGCACTCTGAAGCTCCACTCTGAAGCTCTACTCTGCACTCTGAAGCTCCACTCTGAAGCTCCACTCTGAAGCTCCACTCTGAAGCTCCACTCTGAAGCTCCACTCTGAAGCTCCACTCTGAAGCTCCACTTTGAAGCTCCACTCTGAAGCTCCACTCTGAAGCTCCACTCTGAAGCTCCACTCTGAAGCTCCACTCTGCACTCTGAAGCTCCGCTCTGAAGCTCCGCTCTGAAGCTCCACTCTGAAGCTCCACTCTGAAGCTCCACTCTGAAGCTCCACTCTGAAGCTCCGCTCTGAAGCTCCGCTCTGAAGCTCCGCTCTGAAGCTCCGCTCTGCACTCTGAAGCTCCACTCTGAAGCTCCACTCTGCACTCTGAAGCTCTACTCTGAATCTGCACTCTGAAGCTCCACTCTGCACTCTGAAGCTCCACTCTGAAGCTCCACTCTGCACTCTGAAGCTCCACTCTGAATCTGCACTCTGAAGCTCCACTCTGCACTCTGAAGCTCCACTCTGAAGCTCCACTCTGCACTCTGAAGCTCTACTCTGAAGCTCCACTCTGCACTCTGAAGCTCCACTCTGAAGCTCCACTCTGCACTCTGAAGCTCCACTCTGCACTCTGAAGCTCCACTCTGAAGCTCCACTCTGAAGCTCCACTCTGAAGCTCCACTCTGAAGCTCCACTCTGAAGCTCCACTCTGAAGCTCCACTCTGAAGCTCCACTTTGAAGCTCCACTCTGAAGCTCCACTCTGAAGCTCCACTCTGCACTCTGAAGCTCCACTCTGAAGCTCCGCTCTGAAGCTCCACTCTGAAGCTCCACTCTGAAGCTCCACTCTGCACTCTGAAGCTCCACTCTGAAGCTCCGCTCCGAAGCTCCGCTCCGAAGCTCCGCTCTGAAGCTCCGCTCTGAAGCTCCACTCTGAAGCTCCGCTCTGAAGCTCCGCTCTGAAGCTCCGCTCTGAAGCTCCACTCTGCACTCTGAAGCTCCACTCTGAAGCTCCACTCTGCACTCTGAAGCTCCACTCTGAAGCTCCACTCTGCACTCTGAAGCTCCACTCTGAAGCTCCACTCTGCACTCTGAAGCTCCACTCTGAATCTGCACTCTGAAGCTCCACTCTGCACTCTGAAGCTCCACTCTGAAGCTCCACTCTGCACTCTGAAGCTCCACTCTGAAGCTCCACTCTGCACTCTGAAGCTCCACTCTGAAGCTCCACTCTGCACTCTGAAGCTCCACTCTGAAGCTCCACTCTGAAGCTCCACTCTGAAGCTCCACTCTGAAGCTCCACTCTGAAGCTCCGCTCTGCACTCTGAAGCTCCACTCTGAAGCTCCACTCTGAAGCTCCACTCTGAAGCTCTACTCTGCACTCTGAAGCTCCACTCTGAAGCTCCACTCTGAAGCTCCACTCTGAAGCTCCACTCTGAAGCTCCACTCTGAAGCTCCACTCTGCAGCTCCACTCTGAAGCTCCACTCTGAAGCTCCACTTTGAAGCTCCACTCTGAAGCTCCACTCTGAAGCTCCACTCTGCACTCTGAAGCTCCACTCTGCACTCTGAAGCTCCACTCTGCACTCTGAAGCTCCACTCTGAAGCTCCACTCTGAAGCTCCACTCTGCACTCTGAAGCTCCACTCTGCACTCTGAAGCTCCACTCTGAAGATCCACTCTGAAGCTCCACTCTGCACTCTGAAGCTCCACTCTGAAGCTCTGCTCTGAAGCTCCACTCTGAAGCTCCACTCTGAAGCTCCACTCTGAAGCTCCACTCTGAAGCTCCACTCTGCACTCTGAAGCTCCACTCTGAAGCTCCACTCTGCACTCTGAAGCTCCACTCTGCACTCTGAAGCTCCACTCTGCACTCTGAAGCTCCACTCTGAAGCTCCACTCTGAAGCTCCACTCTGCACTCTGAAGCTCCACTCTGAAGCTCCACTCTGAAGCTCCACTCTGCACTCTGAAGCTCCACTCTGAAGCTCCACTCTGCACTCTGAAGCTCCACTCTGCACTCTGAAGCTCCACTCTGAAGCTCCACTCTGCACTCTGAAGCTCCACTCTGAATCTGCACTCTGAAGCTCCACTCTGAATCTGCACTCTGAAGCTCCACTCTGCAGCTCCACTCTGAAGCTCCACTCTGCACTCTGAAGCTCCACTCTGAAGCTCCACTCTGCACTCTGAAGCTCCACTCTGAAGCTCCACTCTGCACTCTGAAGCTCCACTCTGCACTCTGAAGCTCCACTCTGCACTCTGAAGCTCCACTCTGCACTCTGAAGCTCCACTCTGAAGCTCCACTCTGAAGCTGCACTCTGAAGCTCCACTCTGAATCTCCACTCTGCACTCTGAATCTCCACTCTGCACTCTGAAGCTCCACTCTGCACTCTGAAGCTCCACTCTGCACTCTGAAGCTCCACTCTGAAGCTCCACTCTGAAGCTCCTCTCTGCACTCTGAAGCTCCACTCTGAAGCTCCACTCTGCACTCTGAAGCTCCACTCTGAAGCTCCACTCTGCACTCTGAAGCTCCACTCTGAAGCTCCACTCTGCACTCTGAAGCTCCACTGTGAAGCTCCACTCTGAAGCTCCACTCTGCACTCTGAAGCTCCACTCTGAAGCTCCACTCTGAAGCTCCACTTTGAAGCTCCACTCTGAAGCTCCACTCTGAAGCTCCACTCTGAAGCTCCACTCTGAAGCTCCACTCTGAAGCTCTACTCTGAAGCTCTACTCTGAAGCTCTACTCTGAAGCTCTACTCTGCACTCTGAAGCTCCACTCTGAAGCTCCACTCTGAAGCTCCACTCTGAAGCTCCACTCTGCACTCTGAAGCTCCACTCTGAAGCTCCACTCTGAAGCTCCACTCTGCACTCTGAAGCTCCACTCTGAAGCTCCACTCTGAAGCTCCACTCTGCACTCTGAAGCTCCACTCTGAAGCTCCACTCTGCACTTTGAAGCTCCACTCTGAAGCTCCACTCTGAAGCTCCACTCTGAAGCTCCACTCTGAAGCTCCACTCTGAAGCTCCGCTCTGCACTCTGAAGCTCCACTCTGAAGCTCCACTCTGAAGCTCCACTCTGAAGCTCCACTCTGAAGCTCCACTCTGCACTCTGAAGCTCCACTCTGAAGCTCCACTCTGAAGCTCCACTCTGCACTCTGAAGCTCCACTCTGAAGCTCCACTCTGAAGCTCCACTCTGAAGCTCCACTCTGAAGCTCCACTCTGCACTCTGAAGCTCCACTCTGAGGCTCCACTCTGCACTCTGAAGCTCCACTCTGAGGCTCCACTCTGCACTCTGAAGCTCCACTCTGAAGCTCCACTCTGCACTCTGAAGCTCCACTCTGAAGCTCCACTCTGAAGCTCCACTCTGAAGCTCCACTCTGAAGCTCCTCTCTGCACTCTGAAGCTCCACTCTGAAGCTCCACTCTGCACTCTGAAGCTCCACTCTGAAGCTCCACTGTGCACTCTGAAGCTCCACTGTGAAGCTCCACTGTGAAGCTCCACTCTGAAGCTCCACTCTGAAGCTCCACTCTGCACTCTGAAGCTCCACTCTGAAGCTCCACTCTGAAGCTCCACTCTGAAGCTCCACTCTGAAGCTCCACTCTGCACTCTGAAGCTCCACTCTGAAGCTCCACTCTGAAGCTCCACTCTGAAGCTCCACTCTGAAGCTCCACTCTCCGCTCTGCACTCTGAAGCTCCACTCTGAAGCTCCACTCTGCACTCTGAAGCTCCACTCTGCACTCTGAAGCTCCACTCTGAAGCTCCACTCTGCACTCTGAAGCTCCACTCTGAAGCTCCACTCTGCACTCTGAAGCTCTACTCTGAATCTGCACTCTGAAGCTCCACTCTGCACTCTGAAGCTCCACTCTGAAGCTCCACTCTGCACTCTGAAGCTCCACTCTGAATCTGCACTCTGAAGCTCCACTCTGCACTCTGAAGCTCCACTCTGAAGCTCCACTCTGCACTCTGAAGCTCTACTCTGAAGCTCCACTCTGCACTCTGAAGCTCCACTCTGAAGCTCCACTCTGCACTCTGAAGCTCCACTCTGCACTCTGAAGCTCCACTCTGAAGCTCCACTCTGAAGCTCCACTCTGAAGCTCCACTCTGAAGCTCCACTCTGAAGCTCCACTCTGAAGCTCCACTTTGAAGCTCCACTCTGAAGCTCCACTCTGAAGCTCCACTCTGCACTCTGAAGCTCCACTCTGAAGCTCCGCTCTGAAGCTCCACTCTGAAGCTCCACTCTGAACTCTGAAGCTCCACTCTGAAGCTCCGCTCTGAAGCTCCGCTCCGAAGCTCCGCTCTGAACCTCCGCTCTGAAGCTCCACTCTGAAGCTCCGCTCTGAAGCTCCGCTCTGAAGCTCCGCTCTGAAGCTCCACTCTGCACTCTGAAGCTCCACTCTGAAGCTCCACTCTGCACTCTGAAGCTCCACTCTGAAGCTCCACTCTGCACTCTGAAGCTCCACTCTGAATCTGCACTCTGAAGCTCCACTCTGCACTCTGAAGCTCCACTCTGAAGCTCCACTCTGCACTCTGAAGCTCCACTCTGAAGCTCCACTCTGCACTCTGAAGCTCCACTCTGAAGCTCCACTCTGCACTCTGAAGCTCCACTCTGAAGCTCCACTCTGAAGCTCCACTCTGAAGCTCCACTCTGAAGCTCCACTCTGAAGCTCCACTCTGCACTCTGAAGCTCCACTCTGAAGCTCCACTCTGAAGCTCCACTCTGAAGCTCTACTCTGCACTCTGAAGCTCCACTCTGAAGCTCCACTCTGAAGCTCCACTCTGAAGCTCCACTCTGAAGCTCCACTCTGAAGCTCCACTCTGCAGCTCCACTCTGAAGCTCCACTCTGAAGCTCCACTTTGAAGCTCCACTCTGAAGCTCCACTCTGAAGCTCCACTCTGCACTCTGAAGCTCCACTCTGCACTCTGAAGCTCCACTCTGCACTCTGAAGCTCCACTCTGAAGCTCCACTCTGAAGCTCCACTCTGCACTCTGAAGCTCCACTCTGCACTCTGAAGCTCCACTCTGAAGATCCACTCTGAAGCTCCACTCTGCACTCTGAAGCTCCACTCTGAAGCTCTGCTCTGAAGCTCCACTCTGAAGCTCCACTCTGAAGCTCCACTCTGAAGCTCCACTCTGAAGCTCCACTCTGCACTCTGAAGCTCCACTCTGAAGCTCCACTCTGCACTCTGAAGCTCCACTCTGCACTCTGAAGCTCCACTCTGCACTCTGAAGCTCCACTCTGAAGCTCCACTCTGAAGCTCCACTCTGCACTCTGAAGCTCCACTCTGAAGCTCCACTCTGAAGCTCCACTCTGCACTCTGAAGCTCCACTCTGAAGCTCCACTCTGCACTCTGAAGCTCCACTCTGCACTCTGAAGCTCCACTCTGAAGCTCCACTCTGCACTCTGAAGCTCCACTCTGAATCTGCACTCTGAAGCTCCACTCTGAATCTGCACATTGAAGCTCCACTCTGCAGCTCCACTCTGAAGCTCCACTCTGCACTCTGAAGCTCCACTCTGAAGCTCCACTCTGCACTCTGAAGCTCCACTCTGAAGCTCCACTCTGCACTCTGAAGCTCCACTCTGCACTCTGAAGCTCCACTCTGCACTCTGAAGCTCCACTCTGCACTCTGAAGCTCCACTCTGCACTCTGAAGCTCCACTCTGAAGCTCCACTCTGAAGCTGCACTCTGAAGCTCCACTCTGAATCTCCACTCTGCACTCTGAATCTCCACTCTGCACTCTGAAGCTCCACTCTGCACTCTGAAGCTCCACTCTGCACTCTGAAGCTCCACTCTGAAGCTCCACTCTGAAGCTCCTCTCTGCACTCTGAAGCTCCACTCTGAAGCTCCACTCTGCACTCTGAAGCTCCACTCTGAAGCTCCACTCTGCACTCTGAAGCTCCACTCTGAAGCTCCACTCTGCACTCTGAAGCTCCACTGTGAAGCTCCACTCTGAAGCTCCACTCTGCACTCTGAAGCTCCACTCTGAAGCTCCACTCTGAAGCTCCACTCTGAAGCTCCACTCTGAAGCTCCACTCTGAAGCTCCACTCTGAAGCTCTACTCTGAAGCTCTACTCTGAAGCTCTACTCTGAAGCTCTACTCTGCACTCTGAAGCTCTACTCTGAAGCTCCACTCTGAAGCTCCACTCTGAAGCTCCACTCTGCACTCTGAAGCTCCACTCTGAAGCTCCACTCTGAAGCTCCACTCTGCACTCTGAAGCTCCACTCTGAAGCTCCACTCTGAAGCTCCACTCTGCACTCTGAAGCTCCACTCTGAAGCTCCACTCTGCACTTTGAAGCTCCACTCTGAAGCTCCACTCTGAAGCTCCACTCTGAAGCTCCACTCTGAAGCTCCACTCTGAAGCTCCGCTCTGCACTCTGAAGCTCCACTCTGAAGCTCCACTCTGAAGCTCCACTCTGAAGCTCCACTCTGAAGCTCCACTCTGCACTCTGAAGCTCCACTCTGAAGCTCCACTCTGAAGCTCCACTCTGCACTCTGAAGCTCCACTCTGAAGCTCCACTCTGAAGCTCCACTCTGAAGCTCCACTCTGCACTCTGAAGCTCCACTCTGAGGCTCCACTCTGCACTCTGAAGCTCCACTCTGAGGCTCCACTCTGCACTCTGAAGCTCCACTCTGAAGCTCCACTCTGCACTCTGAAGCTCCACTCTGAAGCTCCACTCTGAAGCTCCACTCTGAAGCTCCACTCTGAAGCTCCTCTCTGCACTCTGAAGCTCCACTCTGAAGCTCCACTCTGCACTCTGAAGCTCCACTCTGAAGCTCCACTCTGCACTCTGAAGCTCCACTGTGAAGCTCCACTGTGAAGCTCCACTCTGAAGCTCCACTCTGAAGCTCCACTCTGCACTCTGAAGCTCCACTCTGAAGCTCCACTCTGAAGCTCCACTCTGCACTCTGAAGCTCCACTCTGAAGCTCCACTCTGAAGCTCCACTCTGCACTCTGAAGCTCCACTCTGCACTCTGAAGCTCCACTCTGAAGCTCCACTCTGAAGCTCCACTCTGAAGCTCCACTCTGAAGCTCCACTCTGAAGCTCCACTCTGCACTCTGAAGCTCCACTCTGAAGCTCCACTCTGAAGCTCCACTCTGAAGCTCCACTCTGAAGCTCCACTCTGAAGCTCTACTCTGAAGCTCTACTCTGAAGCTCTACTCTGCACTCTGAAGCTCCACTCTGAAGCTCCACTCTGAAGCTCCACTCTGAAGCTCCACTCTGCACTCTGAAGCTCCACTCTGAAGCTCCACTCTGAAGCTCCACTCTGAAGCTCCACTCTGCACTCTGAAGCTCCACTCTGAAGCTCCACTCTGCACTCTGAAGCTCCACTCTGAAGCTCCACTCTGAAGCTCCACTCTGAAGCTCCACTCTGAAGCTCCACTCTGAAGCTCCACTCTGAAGCTCCACTCTGAAGCTCCACTCTGAAGCTCCACTCTGCACTCTGAAGCTCCACTCTGAAGCTCCACTCTGAAGCTCCACTCTGCACTCTGAAGCTCCACTCTGAAGCTCCACTCTGCACTCTGAAGCTCCACTCTGAAGCTCCACTCTGCACTCTGAAGCTCCACTCTGAAGCTCCACTCTGCACTCTGAAGCTCCACTCTGAAGCTCCACTCTGCACTCTGAAGCTCCACTCTGAAGCTCCACTCTGAAGCTCCACTCTGAAGCTCCACTCTGCACTCTGAAGCTCCACTTTGAAGCTCCACTCTGCACTCTGAAGCTCCACTCTGAAGCTCCACTCTGAAGCTCCATTCTGAAGCTCCACTCTGCACTCTGAAGCTCCACTCTGAAGCTCCACTCTGAAGCTCCACTCGGAAGCTCCACTCTGAAGCTCCACTCTGAAGCTCCACTCTGAAGCTCCACTCTGAAGCTCCACTCTGAAGCTCCACTCTGCACTCTGAAGCTCCACTCTGAAGCTCCACTCTGAAGCTCCACTCTGCACTCCGAAGCTCCACTCTGAAGCTCCACTCTGAAGCTCCACTCTGCACTCTGAAGCTCCACTCTGAAGCTCCACTCTGAAGCTCCACTCTGAAGCTCCACTCTGAAGCTCCACTCTGCACTCTGAAGCTCCACTCTGAAGCTCCACTCTGCACTCTGAAGCTCCACTCTGAAGCTCCACTCTGCACTCTGAAGCTCCACTCTGAAGCTCCACTCTGAAGCTCCACTCTGAAGCTCCTCTCTGCACTCTGAAGCTCCACTCTGAAGCTCCACTCTGCACTCTGAACCTCCACTCTGAAGCTCCACTCTGCACTCTGAAGCTCCACTTTGAAGCTCCACTCTGCACTCTGAAGCTCCACTCTGAAGCTCCACTCTGCACTCTGAAGCTCCACTGTGAAGCTCCACTCTGAAGCTCCACTCTGAAGCTCCACTCTGAAGCTCCACTCTGCACTCTGAAGCTCCACTCTGAAGCTCCACTCTGAAGCTCCACTCTGAAGCTCCACTCTGAATCTGCACTCTGAAGCTCCACTCTGAATCTGCACCCTGAAGCTCCACTCTGAATCTGCACTCTGAAGCTCCACTCTGAATCTCCACTCTGAAGCTCCACTCTGAAGCTCCACTCTGAATCTCCACTCTGAAGCTCCACTCTGAAGCTCCACTCTGAAGCTCCACTCTGCACTCTGAGGCCTGAAGCTCCACTCTGAAGCTCCACTCTGAAGCTCCACTCTGAAGGTCCACTCTGCACTCTGAAGCTCCACTCTGAAGCTCCACTCTGAAGCTCCACTCTGCACTCTGCACTCTGCACTCTGGAATCTGAATCTCCACTCTGCACTCTGAATCTTCACTCTGCACTCTGCACACGCAATTTTGGGTGGGCGACAGGTAAAACACCAAGGCTGTCTAACCTTGATTCCACCTCATATCTCTTTCATGAACCACCATACATGTCCTGCCCATTTATTTCACTCATGCATGGGTTTTTTTAATCCCTGCTTTCTCCCTTTGTCAGCGTTTTACCGTCATTTTCTTTATCAGTCTTCACCCCATTTCTCTCTCTTATTTTGGATGGAGGCTGGTGTTAAAACAATAATAAGTGCGGGTTTTCACATACGAGCGCTGGTGGACCCCTGCAACCAGCTCAGCTGCTCAAAGTAAGCACGGTATAATCTTCATGCCTCCTACTTTCCCTGCAGCCAACCATCTCCTCGGATGACGGGCTGCCGGCGATACCTCCCTGCAGCTTGGTTTGACCTTCATGCCCTTTCCCGGCGGGTGCCCTCAATCCCGGACCAGATTCGGGGGCGTTCCCGAGAAGAGGCTTTCGGCTGACGTAGCCAAAAGCCAAAGAATCTCGGGAACGCCCCCGTGTCTCCTCCGGCATTGACGGACAGGCCCCTCGTCCAATGGCTAGGCTCCATTTATGGAGCCAGCCAATGAATGACGAGGGCCGACCCAAACCCACACTACAGTTCTCATTAGGTTTTTGCCTGCGCAAAAAAGATGCGCAAAGCGCATCTTTTCGCGAGGCAAAACCTAAAAAAGTAGCACCCTATTAAAGGAGCAGTGAAAGGACAAAGGTATGTTGGCCATGCTCCAGGGGCGGGGCAAACACAGGAAGCGGTAGTAAATGCTGCATGCGCCAACATAGTGTAAATGAGAGTGACAATGAAGCCAACCTATGATAAGCAATTGGTGGCCTCTTAGCTCCTTATAAGTAACAAAATAGTCTAACAAGCAACAGCTCAAGCACTGTCTCGGGTGAAACCTAGAAATAAGATTTTGCTGTAAGGCGATGTGAAAAAAAGATCACATTGAAATGTTTAATTCCGTTTTACAAACTCCATTAATGTACAGTACTCAATAGCCTGCAGGTTTTTATTCTTTTCATAAGATATATACGCCTCTCATTCAATTGTTTCTGCTTTAGAATCTCCTATGTAGACTCTTGCTAAATTTTACTACCAGTAATAAAACCAATTGCTAGCCCAAATGCTTGCACATTAAGATGTCTAGCTATCCCATTAATCAGGCTAAACCAATCAAGCGAGGCGCAGGTGATCTTTTGGTAAGTTTTGATATAAAATCTATTCTTCAGAATCCCAGTAAATCAGGCTGTGGCCATTCACAGAAGAAAAAGTACTTGAAGCCCGCGGAGAAGACAGCGATAAAATATACGAGCTGAGTTCAGTGCGCTATTTCAACACGGATGACCTCACTGTGAAGCCGGCAGTTACTTCGGGGTCCCAGGTTGCCTGTTGGAATGCAAAAGCGTCATTATGTTTTGTTCCTTCTGTTAGAAGAACAGAGAAATAAAAAAAATCGTCTAGTACTTTCCCTTATCCCTTCCAATTTCCACGCTTTGACTTTTGCCCTCTAATAGTTACATGACTTTTGCAAATATTCTCAAAAAGAAAGCAGTAGAAGCACACTCTAAAAAGGAGAGATTAAACGAAGTATGGCTAACAAATAACTCACATCACTAGGTTATTGATTTAAGAAGTTGGGCATGCCAATGTCTGCTGGTGATGTATTGCTAATAATGCATTAAACCCACAAAAATGTGATGGAAGATTTTTTTTAATGTCTAACTACTTGCAATAGCTATGGGTTGGATTCCAACCCGTCACAAGAATAAGGGACCATGGGGCGTATTATCAAGGGGGTTTATCTCCGCTTTTTTGGCTTTATAAGCCAAGAAAGCGGAGATAAAATTATCTCCCTATTACCTAGCTATCGCTAACACCAGTTAGCGACAGCTAGTAGGAGATAGCGACCATCTTGGGCCCCGCTTTGCATGTCAGTGAAATTTATCACTAATGACATGCAAAGTGGGCGTGCCAAGATGTTAGCGACTGGAAACAGTCGCTAACATCGCTATCTCCTATTACCAACTTTTGGAGATATTCGCGCAAATCGCGATTATCTCCAAAAGCTAACACCTGCCCCTGAGCAGTTCTTAGCCATGTTATCCAATGGGAGGTGGATAACATGGCTAAGAGCATTAGCTCGGTAATGCATGAATATCGCTGACTTTTCAGCGATATTCATGCATTTCGGCCGATTTTTATCGCTTAGGAGATAAGCCTTGATAATAACAAGGTTCCTAAGCGATAAAAATCGCCGCAGTTCGGCGATAAAAATATTGCCGCTAAGCCAACATAGCGATAATTATCGCTAGTTGTTGGTAATATGCCCCCTAGAGTGCATAAAGGTCCAGGATACATGCTCCACCGTAATTCTTGAAATATGAGGTATGCTGTTCCTAAGGTAGGGAAAAGGGGGCCACTAGGTGGGGAAAGGTTCCTTTTTGGAAATTGGGCTCTCACACACCCTTGCAGGAGCCATGCTTCATCATGGGGCTTGCTCCTTGTCAGGTCGGCGATGCAATGCCCGACGGGCCCCCTCAAGGGGCTCACTATCGGAGATCTTTTTCCAAAGCTGTGATATGAAGTGCAAGTTAGGGGCCCTTTGTGTAGATTGACAAACGTGGGTGTTGGTATTGTGAGTGGTGAATTAAAAAAGACAAGGCAAGTCTCAAATCAAATTTTAATTTGTGAGTATGCCTCTCTTATCATAAACGTGGTGTCACCAGCGGAAATAATGATCACTGGGGAGTTATGATAAGGCCAACATGCTTCATGCCGTCATATAGTCAAGAGAAGTGATCTGGGGCAATCCATCAGGACGAAAAAATAACTAATCTACACAGTGTTTGGGGCAGGAATTGAGACAAACAGTGTCCAAACACTAAGTACACTAAAAGGTGTACCTGCAGGCTGTTGAATAACTGACCCAATGTGGGGGATGTCCTCACCTTCTCGAGGGAAACAGTGAAACGCTAAATTTTAGCGTGGTCATCCATGAGAGAATTACCCCAAGGGACCTACCTCATGGGAGAATTTCACCAGTGACCTACCGCAAGCTCCCTCTGGCCTGTTTGTTTTTCTTCCATAGGTGCCCTCCCCCACCTGTGCTTACTGTGTTTCTTGTTTCACCCATGACCTCTGTATTGCTTCCATCTCCCTCAACAGTGCTCTCTGTGTTGCTTCCACCTTGGTGTTGCTTTCTCCCACCCATGCCTTCCTTGTTGTTTCTGCTTCTGTGTTGCTTCCCTCTCAATGGCTTAAAGTAAAAAGCGTTCACACTTTTTTTTTAAAATACCGATCTTAACTAGGATCGGTAACTTAAAGAAACAAAAAGAAGCTGCATCAAATACCTTTTTTTATTTTTTAGGCATTCCAGACAGCATCGGGATGCTATGAAACTTGGCTAAAGATTAAGCTGCACAGCTTAGCAAGTCAATAGTTTACAAAAGCGAGACCTATTTGCTTTGTCAATGCTTGTTACAACAAAGTTCTGTCTTTGGGCCAGGTTATAGGTGCTTAGCGGTGGAGGCAACATACTGTTTTTGAATCTCTAGGATCAGACCAGCCTTTTCCGATCCCTAGTGATGAGTAAAAAGCGTACCAACCTTTTTCTCCAGAAGTCGCCTAAAGTGCCATGAGCAGACCCTTCGCGGGCATTCTGAGTGTATGGTATGTGTGCAAAGAGTATTATGTGACTGGTGAATCTGTATGGCATGGAGCATGTTGTCATGAGACCAGTAGTGCCCATTCTCAATTTACTCAGGCAAAGCATTGCACAGGATGGAGGCGAGTTAGCCACCCCCAGATCAGACAAATGTGCTGCTGGGATTACTGAAGCATTTGTAGAGCTCCAGACATTAGGGTTTGGGAGGATAGCGAATAAATGAGTGATCTGTGGAGATGGAGCCAGTGGTCTCCTTTGGAGCGCAAGACAAACCAATCTGTCTCCGTTTTAGTGAAAAATGAACCCCTTGGTCCTGGCTTCCCTTTTATCTCTCCCAGAGGTGCAGTAACCACAGTCTAAAGGGCTTCACTCCTCATTTTGCTTTAGTTTTAGTTGCTCTCCCTGAAAATACCTGTCATTACTCCCTGCTGTGAGAACATCCCCTGAAGACAAAGATAGTGCCTGCTCTGGACTGGAGGGATACATGGACTTAGAAGCCTGCTTCAAAGTGGTTCAAAAACTGTAAGAGTGAAATCAACATTCTCTGTCTGGAAAATAACTATATGAGAAGGGTTGAAACTCCATCACATGCTTCAACAATCTCTCACTGACCGAAGAGTTGACACTCCATAGAATGTCAGGAATACTCTTGACAGGGCTGGTGAGGTGGACAGCCAGTATCCCAGAGATGAGGAAGCATTACCCGAAAGTCTACAGCTACTTGCTAGAGGAGAGCTTTGGGTCTGCCTTGGAGAATAGTCTACCGGGTCTGCCAACAGAAGGAAGTGAGGGGCATCTCTACTGCAGGAATATACTCCAAGGAGAAGGACTGTTGCAGTGACCTGGAAAAGGGAACTGCCCAGAAAAGTGACCTGCCTGGAGGGACATCCCTGAAGCTGACCCAAGTGCAGGAGTGGGTCTCACAGAATCCCATCTTTGCTATGTTCTGCAATTCTTGACTTCCTGCCATGGTCATCGCCAACCAGGAATGAGGTTGCAAGTAGGGGTGGGCGGAATTTGCGTAATCGTATTACGCAAATCTCCGAGAAACGGTAAAAAATCTCTGGGAACACACAAAAATTCCACGAACACGCGGAATTGCTTGTTCGCGATGCTTTTTTCCTGTTCGCAATTGCTGTTTGCGTGCTCGGGGGGAAATATCTTGTGAACACGCATTTTGAGAACGCAAACAAGTAAAAAAATTTGCGAAGTCACGGAACGCAGAATTTTGGCCAATTTTGGGTTCTCTGCGGAACGCAAAATTACCCACATTCCGAAAATTCTGCGAGCGGAAAGGAATTTACTGCCTAGGCCTAATTGCAGGAGCTGACTTTAGGGATGTAGTAGGTCTTCCTGCATTCTCTAGATTTGCCTTGGGGTGCTGTAATGAAGATCCTAAGTGTGACTGCTGCCCATGGTCACCCCCGACTAGGAGGGGCATTGCAGAAGTCAGTTCAATCGCTAGGGTATGCTTCCCTGCTTCCCCCTCTAAATCTGACATACTGCATGCACAAAAAGAAGCACAACCCCCTCCCAGAATTAAGAATCACGCTGTACCTCTGGAAATCGTGATGCTGGTGCCACCCGTGCCCAGTGGCGGCTCTTCCACTAAGGCGGAGGAGCGTTGCCTCACTACCAGGAGCAGCAAAGCAAGGAAAAAATAAAATGATAATAACGGAATGTTATTATCATTTTATTTTTTCCTTAAGCTGCGGCAGTACATGAGGTGGTGGGCGGAGCTGCAGGGGAGGAGTGGTAGAACATTTGTGTTAGCAATGACTGTTTGGTTGGCTAGTCATGCGCACTCCCCTATTCTCCGTGCAGGCTGCTTTACAGCCTGCATGGAGAACATGCCCACCCCTCTAGCCACTGGCTGAGCGCCGTGTCACGGCACTCAAACCAATCACAATGCTACATTGAAGTGTTGTGATTGGCTTAGGGTTGGGAGCCTGGCAGCCTTCTTCCTGTTCTGACCTGGAGTCGGACACAGGTGAGCAGGAGAGAGAATGTGGGACCCGGCAGCAGCTGCAAGGTACGTTTTCTGTTTTAAAGCAGCCCGCATTCCTCCCTCCCCGCCACCTCGCCCACCCTGCCCACAAGCTGTGCCGGCCACCCCTGCCCATGCCCTTAGACCTGCCAGGGGCCTGTAGGGGCTACCCAGTGACCTGTGGGTAGGCTCTCATCAGCGTTTCAGTAGAGGATTGGGTTTGAGTCTGAATTTCACCTGGGAAGATTGCAGTCACCCTTGCTGAACATCCACAGCATCTGAGGCTCCACCGGCAGAGCTAGGAGAGAAGGTAAGACCACATGCAAGCAGTGCATCTAGGAAGCACATCATACCAGAGTCTCGCTGCATCAGAGAAGGTAACGAAGAATATATCTCTTTACAACGCATGCTTTAGATTGCATGCCCTTACGACGCAGTCTTTACAACGACCACGTTGTTACAATGCAAACCGTTACATGGCAAGCCATTACAACGACTTGCTGTAGGGGGCGGGCTGGATTTAGGAATAGTATAATTTACTAATCCTACTCCAGTTTGTGCAACAGCAGGGAAGGTGTTGGATTGTAAATCCAACACCTTCTGCCCCCTACAGAAAGTCAATGTAACGACTTGCGGTGTAATGGTTCACGTAGCACAACGCGGTCATTGTAACGACTGCGTTATAATGGCAAAAGATCTAAAGCATGCGTTGTAAACGCTGTTCCCAGGTAAGAAAAAACTGTCCTGGGACATTATAGGGCTGAAACCATGGACATCCTATCTAATCACTGAGAAACCGGGACAGACTTGTGGGTCATACAGTAACTTGCTAACACTACCCACTATGCACCTACATCTGCAATTTCCCTTCAAGGATTGCTAATGCCTTACCACCAGCACCTCATTAGATCCCTGTGTTCCCCTGGAAAATCTTGTGTTGGATGACATAGTTGGTGCAATTAAGAACTTTTCATTTTCATAAAGCTAAACCAATTAGCTGGATATTTATTACTGAGCTCTACATCATCTGCCTGGGAAACCTTGGATTGTTCAATTCGCTACCCTGAGAATCAAGTGCTGAAAGTTGCTCAGTTACCAGTAACCAGATAAGGTCAGGCCCTGAGCCATCAGTGGTAAAACACCTCAATCACCCCGGTTGTGGACCATTAGCTCCTTCTTGCCGTGACCCCAGATTGGTTATTACACTAAGAACTAAGAGAATAGTCAATAATAGGTGCTAGATTTTAAACTCCATCAGCTATTTGTATACTGAATGAATACACTGTGGTTGGTTCAATAAGGTGATATTTCACTTTCCAAAAATTCTTACACCTGATTTTATAACTGACCAAGATGTAGAAATGTGCTATATATGAAAAACTGATGATCAAGATAGAAACATGGTTAAAAACATATGCCTCACAATGAGGTAAGCAGAACATTAATGGGGATGTCTGGATGATGTAAATGTTGTGAAATTAGATGACTAGATGGGCATGTTCACTTAACTTACCATCATTTTGATCACACGACGATGGTTGTCTTCAGCTCGCCGCCATGCTTACAATCTTCGATGTACGAGACTCACTGTAAATTATGCTGCTGTGTGTATTTATCAGAATTCTGAAGATGGTTCTTTCCATCACAGCTCTCTGAGCTACGTGCCTCATAACCATTTAAAATAAATATATACATATGTGATTTTTGACGTATTTAATTTAAATTACATCATAGACAAGCGGTTACAAAGATCAGTTTTTTATGTAATTGATCATGAATGGACAATATAACAATATAATTTTACAGTTAGTTCGCATGACACTTTTTTAAACACATTTACACTAGGGACATTTACACTTTTAGGCACCAGGAGATAACATGATTTTCGCAGTATCTCACTACGTTTGATGAAGGTTGATATCCAAGATTAGAAGGACCCAGGCTGCCAGGTTCAGCATCTTGGCCACTGGGAGATATCTTGAACTTATAATGTGAGGACCCTGAATGCCAAGGGACATTCTTGTGCAGGAGGATACTGGAGATGGAGCAACATAGATACACTGTTGGAGTTCGGGGTCTACTGAAGAAGGTATTTCGCTTAGGTTTTAGAGTTGTTATTTCATATCCAATTGCCATACTTACAGTCTCATCAGTGGCAAAGACTTTATGCCCAATATACAAATCAATTTTTGAACCTTAGTTGGTTAATCATGCCCACAGGATAGGGAGGTGGGTCCTTCAGAGCAAAAATGCCTCTCAAAGTTGGTGAACGCCCACAAGTGTGCAGGTTTGTAGGTATTCAGAACTTTCTGTAAGATCTGTTCTCACTCCGGACAAAGACAAACTCTTATCTCTGTAAAGTTCCCAGGTAGAAATTTGGAGGGAAAACACCCAAAATTAGTGGGAGTGTGGAGAAAGTGTTTTGCAAAGGATTTGAACCTTCATAAATATCCACCAATTACATGCCTTTGTGTCGGAGGAAATTGGAAATCACAAAAAATTCCAAACTACTCTTGGCGTACTTCAAAACGTCAGAAAACTACTCCAAACAGATAAGTAAATCTGTAGAAGAATGTTTAATACTTTTTGTTTAGGAATCAGTGTCGTGGCCTTTTTGAAAGTCTGATGTATAGGTTGGCACTGGTGTGAATGTCTAGCATTCAAAGTGCCGCATGAAATTGTTGTTTCGCTATAGGTCTGTACTTCAGTCAGTAACACAAATTTGTACATCATGTACCAGAAGAAACGGTCTGATGGAGTCCATCTTACAGGGCACCTATTATGGGTGGGCACATTCACCATGTGAACATCACTATTGACTGAATGGTGCCACATTAGGGCATACGTATGTTTGAACATTGTCACCCGTTGTATTCCATTGCTATTGCCAATTAATGGCCACAAATCCCAGGATATATTTCTGATTAGTCATTATGAATTCACATGCAAGTTAACTGGCATTCCAATTGGAAATTCTAGAAGTAGTTTCTAAACTGTATTCATATACATTCTGTATTGTGAGACTTTGAATAATTTTTGGGCTACATGTTTATCCACTGCCTATCAACAGGACACAAACGTATAATCTAGATATATGACTCATAACTTCGCTAAATTTCAAACTATTTTGCTTGCTTGACTGTACTGCTGTTATATATTTTTTACAAACGTAGTCAACCGTGGGATTAGAGCCAGATTTTAAATTCAGGGTATTTTTACCGCATAATATTGCACTCCTGGTACAAACACAAACTGTTGTTTTATAACAATGACCCCACCGCACTGCAGCTCTCAGAGTGATAAAGTAAGACACTTCACTGGGTTGCTGGACAGGATCCTGCAGAAGCTTTATGCTACACACCGGTTCCTGGTTTCAGAGTCGGATCACTCTATGTCCGAGGTCACTTGGGGCTCCACTGTGACTTTGAAGATTTATGTCTGAAGCGCGATTGTTTGAGTGAAGAGTCTCCAGACCTTTTTAATCCTGATAATACGCTTTATTATACACCGATGTTACTTTCCTAGCAAACGATAATTTATAAGTCTAGCAATAGCCCTGAAGAAGTCTGTTGTCTATACCACCAAAGACGAAACACGTGTTGGCGGCTAGATTGTCTTAAGAAGAACAACATCGTAATAAATGAAGATACAAAGACCATCTTCTTTGTGATTTTTTTGAGAAACTTTATTGACTCTGGAGAAGTGTGGCTCAACGGTTAGAGGAGGCAGACCCTGATGCAGAGGTGAGACCTGGGACCATGGTTCATTTCCCAATGCGGCAGGGTCTTGAGCTCATAATGTCCACGGACTTGATCATTCTCACCTCGGTGCCTACTCGAATCGTGGGTTCACACTCTGCAACTCTGGGCAATAGCTTGCTTAATCTCCACTATGGCCCTACCGCAATGGGATGCCTGGTGTTCACCTTGGGGATGTCCAGTAGGGGCAATCTCGCAGGGAAAGACCAGGACGGGTTCCCAAAGCAAGCGCCTTGAGACCTTACGGTGATAAGGCGCTATACAAGAGCGTATGATTACGATTACTCTTGCTATTAGCTCAGGATATTTCTTGCATTTGCAGGAAGAGATGTGTAAGGCCATTCGTGGGCAGACAAAAGACGTGCAGGCATTTTAACTGAGGCAAGAACACTCCTTTTATGAGCTCAGAGTGATCTGGCTCATACTAAAAACCGAACACTGGATGAGCGTTGCAAAGAACAGGCTCCTCATTTTGGGGTGATGATCCTCACATTTTGTATTGTCTTAACTCTGCTTTAAATTAGGAGATGTGGAAGTTTAGTAAGATTATCAGACGTTGAAGACAACGCCTGTAAACGGTCGCTGGTTGCCGTGGCTCTTTATGTCATCCTAATTCACACCTGTTATTTCCTCCCCCTCGTTTGCTTTTTTATCTCCTTTTGGTTCTTTCATGTTTCTAATTCCTTCCTGCTTTCGTACTGTTGTCTGTATGTTTGTCCGTGATACCTTTTTGTATCTTTTCTCCTGTGTTTACTTCTTCTGCTGCAATGTGGTCTAGTTTGATGTGGCACCCATGGACTCTCTCCTGGTATCCTCCTGGACTGTGGAAGGTTCATCACAAAAAAAATCTGACTCAAGCACTGGTAAGCCTGAGTTTTGGTTGCACCACTGCTATATTCCACAAAACCATTTGCCAAACTCACATATGAGTTCCCGCTTCATTCCAGCCGATGCAGCAGATCCTCCAACTCCCACACATGAGGCCTTTGGTGTCACTCTCGGTCCAATCTGATCCCAGCCCAAGGGTGAACTCCAGTTCAGTGTTTCTCTCTTTCCCATCCCCATCCACCCCGATCGCTTCTGTGAGCGGCCCATTTCCTCTTCGCTCGTTTTCATAGTAGTTCAGGGACGCTAGGACATTCAGTAGGTCTACTCACCAGGAACCTGACAGGATGGAGAATTTAATAAAGACGTTCAATTGGAATGAAGTACTTTGGATGTTTCATTTGAATTCTGTTATAATATATATTTTTAATTATGTTCAAATCTAATGGTCTCAATAAGCAATGAGAATACAGCAGTCCCAAAAAACTAACATATGTACATGGAAGCCACTGTCCAGGTAGTGCCATTCCCTGCAATCCATTCCCTCAATGTCAAGCACTGAGATGAGATAGCATGAGGTGAGTGCATGCACTTCGCTACATGTGCTGCACATGACTCTGAATGCTTCCCATTTCACGTCAACCGGCCTCTCTTGTTAAAATCTGTTAATTCCTAATATTGCTAATTTATAAACGATGGCACCCTTCACCCTTCAATTTAGCTCCCTTAGAGCTTTTATTTTTTGAAGTAAGGGTTGCTATGCTAAATCCATACACCTCAATGACTCAAAAGATAATAAAACATACACTGTAATCCACCATCAAATACCAAACATGGCAGAGAGCATCAGTGCATTAAAAAAGGCCTGCTGCGTCTCGTTATCAAGAAATTACACCAGAATCCCAAATACACAACTGTACGGTTATACGTGGAATGTCTGAAACTACAAAGAGAGCGCTCTTCATTAAAAATCTGTACAATCAAAGATTCTCCATGTGACTTTTCTTCCAAGAATTCCCTTGAAAAGGGAATAGTGGTAGGTTGAAGAAAACTAGATTTTCTCTGGTAACGTAATGTGTGCTAATAGAAGGCTTTCTAAACCTAAATCTAGGGATCTAATATCATTAATTGCCCCCCTGGCAATCTGTCTCCCAGGGGAGACATCTTAGGGCTGGGAGACAGTCATGTCATTCTGAATGCACTGCTCCCTTTACTGTGTCATACGTAATGTGTTTAAAGGTGCTCAGATATTTTTTCAATAACTCATGCAGAGACCTGCAATCAATACAGGTTTTCTCCTAGAAACATCTAAGTATGCAATGTGTGCTGTGTAAGTGTAAACACTCATTCACATTTACAGTGGCTCATAGTCCTGCAAGCAACATTATCGTGATACAGACTATAAAACAGAAACAAGATCCCATGGTTGAGGTACTGTCTATATTTTGGGGTTTCCTTATATCATAGTTAAAATTGGAGGAAGTTCTTTTTTTAATTTACAAAGTTTGTGAAGTTCTAGGAATTCGACCCAAATCCACCAAAAGCTGAGTTTTTTGTTGTTGTCATTTTTTGGGTTTAATTCTATGCAGAGTTAGATTTGCATTTTCTAATTTGGCAACCAATATGGGGACAAGCATCACTCATTTTGCTGAAAAAGAATCCCCTAAAGAGGTTATTTGCCGTATGTTTCTCCATAACAAATTGATTTTTCAAGAACAATTAAGAAATAGTCCACTGGAAAACGTTTCAAAGTATGCATTAAGTGGTCCACTCCTTGGAGCCTGATTCTTTGAAAAGCTTTGATCTCTGTTAATTTTCAGAGAAAATCTCATAGCCGCTCTAAACAATGTTTTCTCACATCAGTCACTATCACATTTTTTCTTCTAACCACTCCAACATTCTCCAGGATATCACCAATGCATGTACTTTTTGGCATACCAACCAGACTAAAGTTCTCCCAAACTTTTGCTACTCCTTCCTTTCCTCAGCAACGCGATGGATACATTTGTGTGAATTTTGAGATCCCAATTTCTAGCATCTGTCGCTTTAAGGCTCTTGTTCACTGCTACCATTTCACAAATCATGTAACTCCTTCAGCTGTTTTCAGAATTAACAAAATTCTTTCAATCAATAGGATTTCTGTTACCGATTGACCTGACGTGGTGTGGCAGTTCTTCTTCTTATTGGCTCTTCAAGTTGTCATTCCAAAGATAAGATGTCACATGCCCATCATCGAGTGGGGATTTACTCCGTTAATATAGTGAAAGCAAGACAGTTATAGAGGCCAATCGATAAAATAATAATTTGTCGTGTATACTGCTGATTTTTCCAAAGATAAATGATAAATTACATTATTGACTTTCCAAAGTTGAAAGTTAAACAGGCCAGCACCACTGTTTGAAACTGTAACCATTGTGCTGGGTCAGCTATCACATTAAGCATCTGAACCGCTTCAGCATCTTGCCATGGGCTGCTTGCTTGCCATCCAATACCTTTATGCACCCTATAATTTGATGTTCATTTGTAATCTGTATTAATATATTTCTCATTACAGCAACAATTTTGAAATCTCAAATGTAGCTGTTTCAGTGGGAGTCCTTTGAGGAACAGCGGAGTAAATTTTGTTATGCTCACACCTAACAATTCTGACTTGCCAGTTGCAAGATACGATAAGTTCCTTATAGTTACGGCTTCTGTAACGATTAAACATACTAGCATATGTGATAGATGGAATACACAGTTGTAGTTAATGAGTAAATACCATTATAGATATAACATCTGTTTTACTTTTGAGAATCTAATAGGAGTCTAATGTCTATTGGTAACAGAGCTTACCCATTATTGGGACCCACATTTCCTCATGTTTATTTTCTAAAGTTGTCTATAACATTATCCCAAAGCATGAACTGCACCATGTATCATACTTTTTTAATTCTTACCAATCATCTTTTGATTTTAATCCTAGGATTGCATACTAGGAAGACTAAGAAAGATTACACGCATGAGTGGTTATTGAGTCTTTATTAACAGAAGATGGTTTTCTGCAGAAGGAATATTTTATTAGTCTCATTTTGTATTGGTCTTTAGTACCAAACAAGGTGACCATTATGCATCCTTCTAAATTTTCTTATTTTCCAAATCACTTATATCGAGATTTGGGAAAGATATATCTTGCATTGCTTATCCGAAGTGACATACAATATAAATTATATGGAGCTGCTGGCACTGTATTGAATGAGGTTCATTTTTCAGAAATAATATTAGTAACCTGTTAGTGCCTAATACTGAAATCTTGTCCATTTTAAGTAAATAATAGGTGTTATTACAACATACTTTTATGGTATTTATTAAATCGACCTCAGAAGAGCAAAATGTGGTGCTGATCTTGCTACAGCATCAAGCTGTGACCTGCAAGTCAGACATAGGTGTCATAGATGTCAGAACAAATGCTTAGCTTACAGGGCCGTCTTCCCTGGAATTTGTGATTAATATAGTGTTCTGATTTTGCCTCTTAACAACATTGCAAACACAAGGAGATAATGCACGGAGTGCTGAAACTTTCCAGACACTCACCTCCAGTCACTGATCTGGGTTTAATCCATCATCATTCTTTAGCTCATTTGCCACCCCAGTTCAGACCCAGCCATAAGCAAATCATTCTTGATCCTATTCCTCATGGGAACAGTCAAGCCCGAACTGCCAAGCCAGGTGATCCCTGGACCGGAAACAAGCCTCCTGGGACCTGTGGATTAACACAAATCTCTTGACTGGAGGTGAATGTTTGATTTGCTCTGCATTTTGTCCAACATCTGTGTGTCTTTTGCTCTTAGCAACATTGTGCCTGTTTCTTTTGGAATAGGGTGTTGGGTCGTCAATTGAAATGTCCGATTGCAGTGCTGTCGACTTCTGAAACCACTGTTGCAGGTCTTTTAATATAGGAACTCAAGCTGAGCTTGTACTTTCTTTTTTTTTAAATTCTTTTTATTTTCAAAGAAAAGCAACATGAAGTGTGGTCACACACAGGGCATAACAGCATTATAAGTTATACATATCAGGAATACACATGAATTAAAAATCTGGTGAATCAATATCTATCATACGTTTAAGTCCATTTCTTACATTACCATAATCATCAATCAATTAGTTTGTCAACAGTCGTAGTAATGGGGGGCTTACATATGTTTCCCCTGTATTTATTCTATTTAGACCATACTGCTACCCAATTCCTCGGGCACCCCCTAGCCACATACACCGTCTTTTCCTGAACCATGCTCCAGTCCATGTCTTTCTGCCATGCACCGAGTGTTGGTGGTGTGGCGGCCCCCCACATCCTCACAATGTTTCTCTTTGCTATCGCCAGGCCCAGTGTGGTCCATAGTTTGACTTTTGCTGGGAGGTCTGAGGGTTCCCAAATGTAAGGAGGCACCTCTTCGCCTCAGGTCGAAATTCCACCCCCACACAGCCCTCATACAGTTAAGCACCTGTGTCCAATAGGCATGTACCTCCCGGCATTCCCACAATATGTGCTGGAAGGTTCCCACGTCCCCACACCCCCTACGACAGAGTCCCTCATTGCTGCGCCCCATCAAGACTAGCCTGGTACCAGAGATGTACACTCTCTGGAGGATCTTCAACTGAATCAGTCGCAATTTAGCCGATATTGCTATTTCCTTGGGGGACGCTAGCGCCTCGCGCCATTCTTCATCGTCAATCTCGAGTCCGTCTACCTTCCACTTCTCTCTAAGGGCTAGTAGTGGATCCGGGGTATGATTAATGAGCTTTTTATATGTGAGCGATATGGCCTTCTCTTGGAGGTGGCCATCTATCTTCTAGTGGCGAGGACTCCGGGAATTGCGTCCCAGGAGGAATATTGGCCTGTAGTGCATGTCGGACCTGCATGTAACAGAAGTGTTCCTTCCGGGCTAGATCATATGTGTGATGAAGGGTATCAAATGTTAGTACTCCCTCTGGGCCCCAGAAATCCTTGATACGAGAAATGCCTATGAGATCCCAGTTTCTAAATCTTTTTGTGCGGCTAAGAGTGCCTAGCTTCTCTGAAGCCCACAGTGGGGTTGCCTGGGAAAGTCTGCCAACCCAACCCAGTTTCTTGTGGACTATATGCCACAGCTGGACAGAGTGTTTGGTTGGTCCCGTTAGTCGGTACCTTCCCGGTCTGGAGTAGAGTGCCGCTTCGAAGTTTCCTCCTGGAACAAGCCATTTATCAATCTCGTACCCTGGTTCATTCCCTGCACAGTATGTACCCTGATTAATGGCCGACAAATGCGCCACCCAGTAATATTTCCTGATTAATGGCCGACAAATGCGCCGCCCAGTAATATTTCCTGATATCTGGGAGTGCTATCCCCCCATCAAACCAGCCCAACCTGAGCTTCTGTAGGTAGATACGAGGCATACCAGTCCAGAGAAGGTCCATCTGGGTTGCCTCAGTAGCAGCGAAATACTTTTGTAGGACTAGGTCCGGGTCATTTTGGAGGGCATATTGGACTCGTGGCAGCACCATCATTTTAAATAGTGCAGCTCGGCCAAGCAGTGATAACAGGAGGTTCTTCCAGACGGCTGCGTCTCTCTGGAGCCGCTGTAAGGGTGACAAGAGGTTCCGCTCGTATCTTGCGGCGCGTACCTAAGAGGTGTATATACCTAGATATGTAAAGCCGTCTCTGACTATTTGCATCGGGAAATCCTACGTTGTCCGCGGGGGGGTCCGTGCAAGACATAGATGAGAGATTTCCCCCAATAATGCTGTAGCCGGAGTATTCTCCAAAACTCCGAAAGATATCCAGTGCTGCCATTAGGGACTCGTGCAGCGCCGTAAGGTACAGGAGGATGTCATCCGCATATAGCGAAATCCTGTCCTCCCAACCGTCAGTCCACCGTATCCCCTGCAGAGAGGGGGTCTGCCTAACCCACGCTGCCAGCAGGTCGAGAGCTAGAGCAAAGGGCATGGGTGACAGGGGGCATCCCTGCCTCGTTCCCCTCTCCAATGGGAAAGCCTCTGAGAGTTTATTATTGACAACAACTTGAGCCAATGGTTCTGTATACAGGAGTTTCACCCAGCTAACAAAGTTAGGGCGAACCCCAACTTTCGAAGTACTGCCATAATGTACGACCATTCTAGTGTGTCGAAAGCCATCGCTGCGTCTAAGGACACCCTACTGCATCCATCCATAACCGGTGGCAGCATCGCAGCACCCCATGGAGGCGTCTTAGGTTCAGTGCCGTATTGCGATGAGGCATAAAGCCTGATTGGTCCGGGTGTACTAGGGTGTGGAGGACCGGTTTGATCCTGTTAGCCAGGACCTTGGCCAGGAGTTTCGGCTCTACATTGAGCGATGATATCGGCCTATACGATGCACAGGACTCTTTAGGTTTCCCCACCTTGGGGATAGCAACGAAGTTCAGCCACCACCTTCTGAGCCTGAGGCTTCTTATCTAACCACACTATCAATTTGCCTGCCTTGTCTCCCTGATCTATTAACCTACCCTCCCTGTCCCTTGCCAGTGTCTTGGCAGCGTCAGTAGCAAGGTCCTTGTACTCTGCAGCCTTCATTTGGAGTTGGTGGATCGTATCAGGGCTCCCATCGCTCTGCACAGTACCCGCAAGTACCTGCAGATCAGTGTCTAGAGTCAGCAATCGTGCCTCACGTTCTTTGCTGCGCCCCGCTATCGCCGAGAGTGCTTCTTCCCTCATCACCGTCTTGAAAGCCTCCCACAAGACCACCCTAGAATCTACGGTCTCCCATTTTCTTCAAAGTAGCGATCGATCGACTGAGTAAGTTTCTTTTTGGTAGCCTTGCCCTTTATATGCCAGGCGGCAATAGGAGCCACACACCCAACCTTCCGGTCGCCAAGTATTATATGTGCCCAGAGAGGGGAGTGATCCGAAATGCCTCGCGCCAGGTGGGTGACCTCACGGATCGTCGCTTCTTGGTGCATCGGTACAAGGAGGTAATCTAGGCACGAAAAGGTACGGTGTGGACCTGATGGGAAAGTGTATTGTTTTTGTGTTGGGTGCAAAAGGCGCCAGAGATCAACAAGTCCGAACGCCTCCAGAAGGTTGGGAAGCCACCTTTGTCCTGCCCGATGTCTCTAGCTGGCTGCCTGTCTATCTGCCCAGAGACAACCGCATTAAAGTCGCCACCCACCAGGAGGAGCCCCTCCGGGAGGGACAGTAGAATCTCTCCCAGATCATGGTAGGATTGCGTTTGGAGACCCGGTGGAATATAGACCGTTACTAAATTGAGTCTACGACCCTCCCATTTCCCTGAGATCGCAGCAAAGTGCCCCAAGGGATCCACTTCTGTACGGTCTACCACCATGGGAAAGTTTTGTCGCATCAGAATGCCTACCCCTCGGGACCCTGAAGTGAAACCGGCATGCGCCGCCAAAGTGTACCCCCATCTGTTTAGCGTATGACATATGTTACCCCTCAAGTGTGTCTCTTGCAGTAAGACTACATCCGGGAGGTGTGTCTTCACAAAATGTAGCACAATACTTCGTTTAAGTTTGTCCCCCAGCCCATTGACGTTCCAGCTAATCAATTTAAGACTTTTATCCCACTTCGTAGCCATGGACACTGTTTCTTGCCAGATCATTCCTGTGCTCCCCGCGTCGCTGTTCCAGAATATGTGCCCTACCCCCCAACCCTTCTCTGTGCGACCTCCCCCGACTACCCCCAACCCCCCTCTTGTCCCCCCCAACTGTAACAAACCCCCCACCCTGCTTCCCTGCTCCATAGGCTTCTAACTACCCACATCCCCAATTAGCAGAGCGCCTTTCGTCCGGTACCCAACCTGGAACGGGAAGAAGACAAACAAAAAACCCCTTCTTCCCTTCCCGATGAATCTTCTCCAAGAGGAGCGTGCGCCGGCTCCAGCTCCAACCGCCGCCCATGCCCACCCCATAGATAATAACAGTGTACCATTAAAGCCTACACTCCATAGAGATTAAGTTCCATCTATTTTGAGTCTGCGACTCACCCAATTAGTCAATGTTCCAGCCCATCGCGGGACTATTGGGCCACGGAGTCAAAGAAGAGAGGGGAGGGCCATCAACAATGTCTGCCAGTCGGAACATGGCCCCCATCCTGGCAGGAGGCAATATCTCCCCCCCCCACGCAGGATTCACTAGAGAGAGCATGACCCACACCCAAGCATCAAATCCTGCAGTGCGTTACAGTATGTAGAGATCCACGTCTGCAGATCCGTCACCCTCAATGTTCAGCCGCCTCTCGAACAGTCCCCCAGCAAGGACTTACAGACCTAGACCTCCAGGAGCGTTGACTCTGTCCATCCACACCCGACCTCCTGGCTGTCGATTCCGGTGACGTAGCCTGATTATCTCTCCAGCTCTCACCGCAAGCCGGGTTCCGAGATATTGACGGCTCCCGGTCAATCCAATCCTGCACGTCCGATGGTGAGGTGAAGAACAAGGATTTGCCCCCAGCAAGGACTTTGAGATTGGCAGGAAAAAACATCAAATATTTGATGCCTCTCTCCCTCAGTGCTTCCTTCACGCCTGCAAAGGAACGCCTCTCTCGCTGTACCTGAAGGGTAAAGTCCGGAAAAAACGAATTGTGGCATTTTCGTATTGCATGTCCCCCGCCTGCCTGGCTGTCTGCAAGATGGCGTCTCTATTCCTATAATTCAGGATTTTTGTGATTATTGTCCTGGGCGGTGCCCCTGGTTTAGGTTTAGGGATAGGTGCACGGTGTGCCCGTTCTATGATGAAGATGTTGGACAGGCGTTTAGGCTTTAGGTGGTTGAGGATCAGGTCCTCCAGAAAGAGTTCCACGCTAGGCCCCTCCAAATCCTCCGGTACACCTACTACGCAGATATTACTCCTGCGGGCCCTCCCTTCTTGGTCCTCCAGCCGCAGGGCCACTTGACCGTGTTGGTGCACCAGATCGTTTACACGTTGTTCCAGGGCCCTGGTTGATGTCTGGAGCTCCGGGATATCAGCTTTGTTGGCTTTGGTCTTTTGTGAAGTTTTACTGAGGTCAGTGCGGAGGAGGTTGACCTCGATGGAGACCTTGTCAATTTTCGTCTCCAAGTTGGCGCTGAGTGTCTGTATGGCCGCCATGATGGAAACCAGCGACGGTTCTTTCGGGCCGGACTGGTCCCCTGTTGCACCCTCCGCCTGTGGCGTCCCCATCGGGACCGTGTATTTATCCAACTTGTTAGACTGCGTACTCGTAGTTTGTTTGGGTCTCATGGTGGCTGTGCTCACACGCGATCCGCCACAGTCCCGTAGTGCGCACAGGCCCGTCTGGGGGTACCTTCTATTGCCCCGTTGGTACTTGGCACACCACCGGGGTCTCACCCCCTCTCCCTCGTGCTATCACTCAGGCCACCAAACTATCGGGCTGGCCCCGGCACCACCGGTCCGGGCCCTCGGCTTTTAGTCGTCCACCCAATACTCTCTCCGCCACGTCCCGGCAAGCGTCGCACTCCGCTTCCGCCCCTTGCATCGTCTTTCAGGCCGCAGTCCCGTTGAAGATATGCAGTCCACGTGCAACAATGCTCTCTAGCCATCCTTCTACCCGGTTGGGGCTCCCATAATGTCTGTATCACCGTGTCTGATATCTACCACTGTCACCAGCAAGGAGGTCCACTCACATGTCCCGAGGAGCAGCCAGGGCCTCCATGTCCGGTCGCCGCTGCACTCTCTTCGGCACTTCAGGCCTTCCTCTTGTCGTCCGTGGGGCCCCTGCACTATTTTGGGCCCCCTCCAGGCCCGTGGGTTCTGCGCCCTACTTGGCCCTGTTCTTCTGGCCTCTGTCGCATCCCCGGCCTCCCCTCCAGGCCACACACGCTCTGGGTCGCGCTCCTCAGGTGCCACAAGGCCGGTCTCCTCGTTGGCTCCCACCGTTGGCACTGGGGGCCAGCGTTAATACTGGGCTATTTCTGCAGCCCCACTCCTGCAGCACTTCACCTTTTGGGCCCCAAGATGCAGGCCGCAGGCTCCAATGCAGGCCGAGTCGGGCTCCGGTCTGTCCCGACTAGGCCGCTAAGCCGGGACCTCCCGTGACGAGCCGGGCCACCCGCATCGCACCAGCGCATCAAAACCAGCCTTAGAGAAAGTCATATTATGCACATTTTCATCCCCTGATGGCCTTCATCACCTTCAGACCTTTTATTTGCTGCTGGGGAGCTCTAATATCGCAAAATAGTGTAAAATCGAGAGTGTAAGCAAACCTCTATGGTAGTCATTGAGAGTTAGGCAGAGCAGGAAGGCTGCTGAAAATGGGAGGGGCTCTTGCTTGTGCTTTTCTCATTCAATTTAGAGTCAGGTGAATTGCTGAACTTCTGAGAGTGAAGCCTGCACTTGATCCACCATTGGATACCTCTCACATGACGGCCCGCCATAAGAGTGCTGTCTGGTTTTATTGGCCATATTTATGACAGTGCGACTGCCACTTGAGTTCCCCCGCCCAGTATGCCGCCCAGAGCAGGGAAATCACTTCTTAGGTTCCATGTATAAGGGTAAAACCTCTCTGTGCATCAGTCATTACATTTTTTTTTCGAAAAGAAACTCCTAGTTTTTGAGTTTAGTCTTGAAAAAGAAAAAAACATGAAACTCCAGTGCCCACTCAGCGCATCATCCCTTCCTTCATAGAGCCTGCTCGTGTTTCTTCGGGTATGGCGGGCAGTCTCCTGCTGGGAAGGTGGAGGTTCTGGCCTCTGCTGACCTGGAAGCCTGATGAACCGTTTCACCTACTTTAAATGGCCCCACTAAGAACCCTACTTTTTGTTCCAGCCACATTCTTAAAATCCTTTGAGACCTGTAGTTGAAAGAGTAGTGTCAGGACCATCAACTCCTAAATCAAGGCGACGGGGCCTATCATTTATGTCCAGGCATTGTTGCCAAATGCCCACATTTCTGCTGCAGATTTGAGTGGGCCTCACAGCTTAGAAATCCACCCCAAAAAATAATACTACTTCCACATGCGTGGCTTTGCTTTTCCTCGTGCGAGAGGCCTCCTTGAGGTTCAGCAAAAACAATGGTGCTACACCCGAGTGGCGGGAAAACCAAGGAGAGAAGCCATCACGTGAAGCAGGAGGGAAGCGGCTAAGAAAACCGCTACCCAGGCAGCGCGGGACGCAGGGACAAGGAGCGAGAAGCGACCATAAATCATGTAATGGCGGACACTGCGGCCTGCGAGCGCAGCTGGGGCTGGCTGCTGCTGGCCGCGCGGCTCAGATATAAATCATAATTCCCCGCAATCCATCCCCCTCGCAGCCGCCATCGGGCTAGGGAAAAAAAGTGTGTTGGTCTTATCGATTCCGGTGACACTGGGGCCCTGGCTGTGGCCGCTCTGAATCATTATGAAATGAAACTGATTAGGAATTCATGGAATACTAAATAAACTTTACGAGCCCGTTATACTTTTTTTTTCTTTTTCTTTTGATGCATGGGGAGCAGAAAATGAAAACTAATGATACCAAAATTACACCGCGTGCTGAGTATTATTATACTGCTATTGATCGGCCTCAAACTGTACATCAAAATCGAAGTGTGCTGCTGGCTCCGAGGTAGATGCTCAGTTTTTAGGAGGGGGGAGGGCTTATGCTATGCACACACTCTCACATATATTCACGTAAGACAAATCTGGGCGCATGTGCACATATAGACTAATAATGACACGAGGAAAGTGCTTTATTTCATATTTACCAATGTTAGAAAACCCATAACTCAATAGCATGACAGCATTGCTCTGGACTACGGCATATCCACATTCGAAAAGAAGCAGAGACAAATCACACAATGTAATATAAATTAAAAAAAAGAAAGAAAACTGGTGTTCTGTTCCTGTAATGCATTCTCAGGGTTCTGGTGCCCTTTTTGGATTGCAAATTGTTAAGCCCCATCAATAACTCTTGATGTAATTATAGGATAAAAAAACGAAAATGTTTGTTCTTTTTATTATCACAGTCTTTCTTTTCTCTCTTACTCTCTATTCATATATCTGACTATCAATGCATATTTATGTTGATTTATGTGGTGCCAATGAAAATATGTAGCCTAATAATAAGTTACTTGGAACAAATATACGAATAAACACTGCTTCCTACTTAGATTGCTGGAGTGCAAAAGGTCAAATGCATTGGTATTTACTGTACATATTTCCCCAAAAATTCCACTCTAGAATCGCTTTACAAAACACTTTATGAACGCCACAACTTAACCCCATTGTGCTTTGGTGATTTAATTTCTTTATAATTACTGCACATGAAAATATACATCAGGACATAAGCCAAGCATATGGATGCGCTGCATGTTGTAACGTTGTGATGTTGTATTTGTTAGCATTGGTAGGTATTGCCACTTGTCACTCTTGACCCCATGGCGGAGTACCCTGTCCGCCAAGTCATCGGTCTGCCTGCCTCCTTTATAGGTGGGCAGACTGTAAGTATTTCGTCTATGGAGACCCCTTTAGCTCATTCAATGGAACACTTTCTCTGATGGACCAACAGAGTAGAGGCCTTCATAGTAAGGGCTTTTACACCATCCACCCTATTTGAGGGTGGAGTGGGTGGACATTGTAAAATCTTATATTCCTGTCAGTCACCGTCAAGTAACCTGGCAGTAAAGGGCAGGAAAAACACAATAATGACCTGCACGTTCTGACAGAAAACTGTCAAGATGTGAGGGTCTTTAGTTTTTTTTTCAAAACAAACTCAGGCTTTGGCCGGTTGTTGTTGAAAAACCCCAAATGTATGTATAAGTTTGACGGCTGGCCGTCATGGCTGACAGTACCTTCTGTAACAGCAGTTACTATCAAACTAGGGGAATTAGCCACAGGGCTGGTGGACAACTCTAAATTTGATGGCGTAGATCTCTGAGGGTGGCAGAGACATTGCCCTCCCACTATCCTAATGGAGTAGTCTCTGCCCAACAGACTCTAAATTAAGCTCAGAGTTATGTTTGAGGCTCAAACACATAAAACCTCTAAAATTCTCCAATTATGTTTCAGAACTCACACAACATAGGACATAACTTGCTATAGTCGTCCACTATGTTGTTCTCCAGTTTGGTCTTTTGTTCATGGTGAGTAATGTTGTGTGCATTCTTAAACTTAACTGCTCGGCGTAGATGGCACTTGCTAATACTATGCATAAAGAATGGCAAAAGACTATCCCCCAGATGCATCAAGAATTCATTATGCTATTCCTTAATAGCGAAAAATAACGATTCGCTATTAAGGAATAGCAAAATGCAATGCATGAAGAAATCACTAAAAAAATAGCAATTTCTTAAACTTCCTTAATTGCGACTCACAAATTGCGAGTCCCATTCATTCCTATGGGCATAGAGGCCCATAGGAATGAATGGGAAGACATTCTCAATTTGCGAATCGCAATTAGCGAATCGCAAATTGAGAATGCAATTTCAAGGGTGCAGGGGTGTCCAAAGGACACCCTGTTGCACCCCTGAAAGTGATCTGTGCACATATGTTGCGCACACACATGCCCTTAGAACATGTGTGCGCGCAACATGAAACTTTAGTGCATTTTTCAAAGTTTTTGCAAATTACCATGTAGTTCAACTTCATGGTAATTTGCGAGCCCTATTAGCGAAATCGCTATTTTTAAAACTTTAATGCATTGTATTTAAGGAATCTCAATTTGAGATTCCTTAAATGCAATAGCAATTTAAGTAATCACAATTTTGCGATTTCTTAAATTGCGATTTTTGCATTTGGGATGATGCATCCCAAATGCGAAAATACCGGTCGCAAAGGGGCAGATTCTGAGAATCTGCCCCTTTGCGAGTGGATTTTTGCTTGATGAATCTATGCCTTTGTCACTCTCTAGCTCAGCGTGGATTTCACTGTGCTAATACTATGCTAGAGAAACAGCCATTTGAGGTAAGCAGATTCAGAGGTAGGGGTGGGAAGAACTCACGTAATTTGACTGAGAGGAATTCTGTGGAGTTACATAAAAACTCAGCTAGATTATGCAGAGTTCCAGCAACGGGCAGAAATAAGCCTGTCACGCTGCTCGCCCTGTGTTTTTGTGCTGGTAGAATGCTCCACGCTAAAAAATCCACATGAACAGCACCAGAAGGCACCTTCCGACCGTGAACGGTTGTGAGTGCCTGCATTAGAAAAATCTCAGCGGATATCCTCCTAGCGACCCATGATCGCCCTAGAGAAAACATTCTGCCACATGTTGATTGACAAAGTTTGTCCGGAACTCGGCAAATTCCACTAAATCTGCGGGCAGAATGGAATATTCCGCTCACCCCTATTCAGAGGGTCAGCTGTGTTGTAGGGTGCATCATACAGGAGCTGCTCTCCACCTAAATTTAGGAACTACCCAGAGTTCCTGGTCTCTTTTTTGCATAATTTATAAAGCACTCTAAGCCTGAAATGTTAATGTCTTGACTTATACTGATGTATAAACCACAGGAGCAAAAACCCATCAACCACTTTGGGATTGGGGTAGATAATCTAATATAGGCACCATGCGCCGTTTATGCTGATCACATTGTCACTTGCGTCGCCACCGTGTACATCACTTGCACTATTTGAGCACCAAGTACAATTAGGGTTGTATTATTTGTTTATTTACAGTGCTGCTACAACTGTAACTTGCCCATTCTTTGTTCTAGATAAATATGATGCCATGAGCACATTTGAAACTACAAAAGAGTCTCCTTATTTCCTTTCTGATAATGTTTATTACATATCCTCTTTAATTGTCTTTAAATAATACCATTTGGGATACCATATGTTTATATTAGATTGACTTATACTGGGCACTCCCTTGTGCCTGGACAAAGCTTTACCCCTCTGAAGAGCTCCAAATAGAGTGAAACACATGTCAGGAGTTGCTTTTGTTCATTCTGGGTTAAATTGGATGATATTTTACCAATCCAAAGCTGTAATACTGTTCCTGGAGTGGTAAAGGGCTTTTGCCATTTTTCAGCTCAGCATGAATGGCACTTGCTAATCCTACGGTTAAAGACTTTACGGTAAAAATGGCAAAATAACGTATCACTCTCTAGCTCAGTGTGGGCGGCACTGTGTAATTACTATGCTTATAAACTCTGTTAGAGTAACAGACATTTGTGATGAGCAGATTCAGAGTGTCGGTGCTGCTGTAGGGTGCTCCATACAGGAGCTGCCCTCCACCTAAACTTGGGAGCTACACAGAGTTCCCTGCTCCTTTTTTTACACACACACACACACATATATATATATATACACATATATATATATATATATATATATATATATATATATATATATATATATATATATATATATATATATATATATATATATATATATTACCAATCCGATTCCCTCTGATGAAAGGAAGGCACTGACACCGTGACTTTGACTCAAGGAAAGATTTAATCCGACATGCTGCACAGACGCGTTTCGGCGGAAGCCTCCGCCTTGCTCACTTAACTCTGTTGTAATTGGCATACGTTTTTATAATACATTGCATGCTGACACATCACGAACAGACCTTATGTCATGATTGGCTATTCGTCGTTATGGCAACCAGTGAGTCATGGTTGAACACACTACTAGCATAGACACAGAAGAGTCTGTAGTTTTAAGGACAAAACCGTCATGGTTACATATTATTCCACTACCGACATTTGACACATTGCAATTGTTAACGTTATCCTCTCAAACCTATATACATAACATACTAATGCGAGATATTTGTGATATACTGTTCTAAATCAGGTTTACGTTCCTTCCAAAGTTATCATGACTGCGAGCTAATGTCAAACAATTAAATATCATTGTGCATTGTTACAAAATTATAGCCAGTCATGTTAGTTCACTTCGGTGCACGTGTAAATTAATTTAAATAATAATACTGATTCATAGGTTTACTACCTATTACATTATCTCCAAGTGGACTTAATTACTACGGTGCATATACATATCAACGTTTATGCTTGTGTCTGCGCCTGACATTTGTATCATTTAAATGTTTCTGCTGTGTCTACCATAACACGTAGTTATATTGTGTTAATTTGTGTCATACATGTTAAACCAAAATACTAGCACACATTGTGACTCAGAATTCAAAATAAATTGTATGTTTCAAACGTGCAGAGTTAAACTGGAATGGGATTATATTGTCGGGAAGGGTTCTACTCTGGATTTATAAGTGGACAGTCATGGCTTCGTCTGAATTCAATCCATTTGGGATTTTTGAATTTAACAAGATTATGTATCTTGACTCAAGACGTCGTAAGGCTAGTCTGCGATTTCCACCCCTAGGGTTTTTTGGAACACTGTCTATCACATAATAGGAGATATGTTTGATATTCCCATCATGTTTAGTATTTATGTGTCTGGCCACAGGGTATGTTTGATCGTTGTTTGTGATGGCACGCAAATGCTGGAGAATTCTCACATGTGCTTGGTGAATGGTACTCCCAACATAGCGTTTGCCACAGCTGCAGACCAGAACATATACGGCATACTCCGTTTTGCATGAGAAGCCGCCCCTGATGGTGTAGGGTTTATTCCTGAATGGTACAATGACCTCCTTCATGTTTAGCCCTTGTTTGCAGGCTTTACACTTCATGCACTTTTTAAAGCCTTTTTGAGGTGGGGGCCAAGTGACTGGTTTTTTTAGTGTAGGGGAGTTACACACTAATTGGTCACGCATGGATTTGGCCTTCCTAAATGTTAAACTCGGTCTGTTCCCATTCAGGTGTCCTATTACTGGATCATTTTTGATCAGGGGCCAATGTTTCTGCAGAATTTTTCTGACCTGATTGTGGTACATGTTGTAGCCAGTTATCATTCTTGGGGGGTTACCAGTCACATTTGCTGGAGTTGTTTTAGTCTCCAAGTCATTGGTGAATAGTAAATCCTTCCTGTTTTTAGTTTTACATTTGCTCTCAGCTTTTATGAGGGTGTGTGGTTTATACCCTCTCTTACTTAGTCTTTCAAATAAGTCTTTTTTGGCCTTGGTGACTCCTTCCTCTGTACTGCAATTGCGTGTCATACGCAAGCATTCTGCATAAGGAATGGACTCCTTTAATTTAGTGGGGTGGAAACTTTGTGCGTGAAGCACTGCATTGCCTGCTGTTGGTTTCCTGTAGGTCCTTGTCTGGATTCTGTCATTTTGTACATACACTTCTATATCCAGAAATTGGAGCATTTCCTTACTGGTTGTGCTAGTAAATTTTAAATTCAGGCTGTTCTCATTTAGGTCCTTGGCGAATGCCTCTGCACTCTCAATGGTACCCTTCCAGAGGATAAAAATATCATCGATGTAGCGCTTATATAGCACCACATTTTCTGACATCTTCACCTCATGTTTAACGGCTAATACCTGCTCCTCCCACCAGCCCATATGCAAATTCGCATAGCTGGGGGAGAAGCAAGTACCCATTGCCGAACCTTGCAGTTGTTTGTAGTGCAGTTTATCAAATAAAAAGGTGTTATTGTTCAGGCACCATTCTACCATCAGTAGTAACATCAACGAGTGTTGGTATAATGCTATTGGACGTTTATTCAAATAGTATTCCAAAGCCCGCAGCCCATCTATGTGTCTAATACTCGTGTATAACGCTTGTACATCCAGAGACATAAACACAAAATCCTGTTCCCACTGTAAATCATATATGTGTCTCAAAAAGTCACCACTATCCTGTATATAAGCTGGAAGGTCTTTAACAAATGGTTGGAGAAAATGATCAACAAATGTGCTGGTGTTTTCAAACAGACTGCCAATGGCAGAGATAATAGGTCTCCCAGGTGGCTTCGTTGGGTTTTTATGAACTTTGGGTATGAGATATAGCTGGGGAGTGGTCGGATAGTCATTTTTGAGGAAAGCCAGTTCTGCTTTGCTTATTAGCCCCAAATTCCTCCATTTGTATAAGTCACAGTGATACCTCTCCTGTATACCCACTATGATGTTTGGGCTCACTCTACAGTAACCTTCTTGATCAAGCAATTGGTTCATTGCTTCCTCATTGTACATTTTGAGTGGCCATAGCACCACATTGCCACCCTTGTCAGACCACCGCACAACGATATCTGATCTCTTTTGTATTTTGGCAATCAATGCACTATACTCCATTCTCTTGTTGTGGTCTTTCGTGCAGAATTGCCGCGTGCTTAGTATTGATAGTTCTTTTAGATCTTTAATTACATTCTCTGAAAAAAGGTCTAGTCCATCTTTGAGCAGTACAGGCATAAATATAGATTTTGGTTTAAACTGCGTTTGTACAGTTTGATGTGTGCTTAAGTCTGCTAAGTTGGCTATTTCTCCTGGTGTCATTTGGCTAAGGGATTCATCATATTCAAGGGCATTCATTTCTCCTAGTACTGCCATGTCCGCAATACTCAGAGTTTCAGCGATTCCTTGGCCTATGTTTTCTGGACCCATATTTTTGTTGGTACTGTTTAGAAAGTGTTTCTGCAATTTGAGCTTCCTTATATATTGGAACAGGTCTATCCGGGTTTGAGTGTAATCAAAGCTAGTTGAAGTGCAAAATGTCAATCCCAATGATAGTATTTCCGTTTCCCTTGCTGTTAGTTCCAGATCGGTCAGATTAATAACTGTGTTGTCCAAATCTTTCATTAGTTTGTCATCCATTATTGTTTCCTGTTTCTTCTGTATTTTGGCTTTGTTTGTTTTGTGGTTCCGCCACCCCCAGCGCCTGTCTTTTCTTCTTCGGCTTTTTGTTTTGTATTTTGTTTGGATTTCCCTTTGGTCCATTCTGTTTGTGACTGTTTCCGAGGCCTTAGCGATTTGAGGCGCTGTAAACGAAAATAAGCCAATTCCTGGGCCGGATTTGGTACTTCCCCTGTGAGGACTAAGGAACTGATGCTTTCTGGATCTGACTCCAATGAGGTACTGAGGTCTGTTCCACTCGTGGCGGGTGTCATTTGTGACCCGCTTGCCGTTGCAGATAGCTGTTGTCTTTTTATGTTGTCGAATTTTCTGGCAAATGTATAAATTCGGCCATTAACATAGTCATTTCGGTCTCTTTGAAATTTTATCGCTTTCCTTTCCTTTATTTCCTCTTCCAATTTGGAAAGCCTGTTTATTATTTCTTTAAGTGCCACAGTTATTTCATCCTGGTTTTCCCTTGACTCCAAATCCTTCATTATTTCTTCTATCCTTGTTATTATTTTATCACGGTCACTTGCTGCATACTTGATAAGTATTTTTAGCATGTTTTGGGATGCTAGGGCATTGTTATCCGCCCAGTCTTGTAGCATGGCCGGATCAGGATTCTCGTAGGTGGGGGCAACTAATATTCTGAGTCCTCGTGGTACTCTGCCCACGTCCAGGTATCTCTGCAGTGATTTTATCTCCCACCATTTTGACACTTCCTTTTTTCGAAGTTTCTCTAGTTCAGCACATAGGTTATATATATATATATATCCAAGTGATTCCTCAAACCTCCACGCAGCGTGGCGAAAGAAGAAGACGGACCCAAAGGCTTCAGGCAAGATGTTATTTTATTTTTTGGAACCTTTCAAGCGACGCGTTTCGAGTACCAAGTACTCTTGATCACACACCTGTTAAGCAGTCAGCTTGCTTTTTTAAATGCTGTGTTTCCCTGACCCAACCTATGGGCCACACCTCCTAAAGTGCATCACATGACTCATTCATGAACATAGAAATAGTGCACATTGTGAATGGGAAATACTGAACGACCGAAGTGTTCAATGCAAGTATATGCAATTCGCCTGAATATATACATACATGTTAATGAAATAAATTACATTTTCTTTTATTTAAAATAATTCTCCCATGTATTTGATATTTTAAAATCATTCATTTGCACACATTTCATTGATGTGCATTTTTGAACAATTATCATCACTGCATGTATGCAAAAATACCAACTGGTATATAAAGTGACTAGTGCAAAATTCTATGCCAAAACAATATACTCAATAAATTGTTGAGCATCCTTATTTAAAATTTCTCATAACTGCATGAATGCAGATACCACTGGGTTCTTGAAATCACTAAAACTCTGGAAAGCTGACTAACACAATTGAATAAATACTGTATTGATCATAAATCAAGTCAATCATGTGAAAAAAATTTTTTTGTGGAAAGCAACCCCTTGTTTACCCACGAGCTTATGTCCTATATACTTATTCAAAATTTAAAATATAAAATTTCGTACATCATAAATATTAAGACCTATTTACATTAATTTTTGTATTCCGGAATTATAATAAAAGTGCAAATCTGTACATGTGCATTTTTAGTGATTGGAAAACAATAGAAAACACTAAGAAAAAAGGAGAACTGATATACAAAGAATATTATTTTGAACTGTACAAGATATTAAAAAAGAGAGAGAAAATAGGAATTTTTATATACACATATGTAATTCATGTATAGCTGTGATTAAGGTTGCATATGGCTGAGATACCCGCCACCCACTCTCAACACAATCCCCAAGAATGGGAATACGGAAACAGTTCTGAACTTTTGGAAGGCGGGAGGGAGTTACCCTCCCGGCCCTATGTATTAAAATATGAAACAAAATTAAAACATTAAAATAACAGTTTCATATCATGTACAATTTCATTTCCACATTACGATGTTTTGGCTGACCTTAACACATTTCTAATACAAAGGTTCTCCTAGCCGATACTAACATCCTACAAATGCATTTTCAAATTGAAATTGTACATCCTAACGTTAAGGGCCAGCGGCAAGGTCGTAACCGGTGTCAGATCCCTAAACCAAAACTCCCCCCTCACTTGTGAGGGGCGGCCGCACAGAGGACTGCACCTCATGTGCACATACCAATTTCCCTTGTCTTGACGGGGGCCCCAATTAACTCGACGCCATCTTACTGGTCGTCCGAGGACTCGTGTGAGGTGTCTAGAAGGTAGCGTAGACCCCCCTCCCCACCCCACACAACTTACCACATCTGCCGTCGCAGATGTCCTGGCCCCGGGAAATTCCCAGGAGGGGCCCGTAGCCCCTCCTATCCAGGGAGGGGCCTTGACCGCCTTCCCTTTCCTTTCGGCGTCCCATCCTTAGAAGGGACCGCCTCCCCGTTGAGGGGCCAATGGCCACCTCCCCCCGGGCGCTCCCATCCGTAATGGGTGACGCCCCCCCCTAGGGATCTTCCAATTACTGCTCACCGATCATGACCTTACCGCCACAGGCCGGATAGTTGACCGGCTATCCGGACCCCCCACAAAACTCCTACCTAAAGGTCATGCTGTAAACTCTTTAACCAAGCTACGAAGTCTCCTATGAGTAAAGAATTCCCCACCCGGGACAAATGGACCCCATCTTCCAGATACATATGGTCCCCCCTGATACATCCATGAGGAATCGAATGCAATGTACTTGTACGGAACAGTCTACCCAGTTTGTTATTTACCTTCTTCACAGAATGATTTATAGCAGACACTGAATTAGCCCCCCGCCACACCTTATGTGGAATCATATGGGACCATGCAATCGTGCACCCTGGAACCCTTCTCGCCAACCAACTTACTGTGGATAGTATCGCCTCGAGAAGTAGTCGTCTACCAGTGGTCACCAAATCATTGCCCCCAAGATGCACTATGACTATAGATGGCGGTGACCTTGTCCGCCCTAACAAACCCTCGAAAAATGTTTGAAACTGGTCAATACAGAGCCCGCCCCTTCCGTAGAAGGTCACCCTGTACCGGTATTCCCCAGCCATGTGAATCATGTCACCTGCATTGAATACGTCCGCGGCACGCCTCACGTATGAGTGGCCCACGACCCACACCACTTTTTCCTCAGCCGGTGATCTTTGACCGCTGGTTCCCAGGTGTCGGGTCGACTGCACAGTCCGCCCCGCCTCGTAAGCTTGCGAAACTGTAAACCAAACAAAAACAAGAAGCGTGAGTACATGATATCAGCTTCACAACATGTGCAACCGCACATACCTTTTGTAACAATTCGAGGACCAACGCCCCAACTGTTTCACCTTTTCCACACTCAGACCCCTGGCTGTAGCCTCTGTAGCAGCCCCTATCCGGAAGGAATGGGTCCCAAACTCGCCCGGGTTCAAGCCCGCGGCCGAAATTGCCATTGCAAGCACCCGCTGGAACTGAAACCTCGTCAGTGGGGTGGCATCAGCGTGTCTCAGCAAGGTCCCCCCCCGTGATGCCGCCCTCTGCGCCAAATACTCCTCAACGCATACAACAGGGCACATGGGAGATCCGGGAATCCGATGGACTACTATACTGTCCCCGATCGCACCCTGATCGGTCTTGGACCTGGCAAACGAGACAATCATCGTCTCCCCCTTAACTTGAATGTGCTCTCGGCACAGTCCCCCCCCCGTATCCTGCTTGTTCTTTGCCACCAGTTCGCTTACCCGCATAGCCCCATGGAATGCTAGTGCAAAAGCGGCCCGGAATAACACTGTTTCTGACTGGGATGAACATGTCGCAGGGAGTACGGACAGTAACAGGGCCAACCTTTCCAGACCTATCGGGTGCCTTTCATCTACTCTGCGACCCTCAAGGCGTTGCCACCCACGCAGCGCTTTCTGTACTACAAAAGACGCTGTAGGGTCCTGGATACCATGAGCCCGTGCCATGAAAGAAATGGCGGCCCAATGCCTCTGGGCCGTGGCTACCGATTTGCCTGCCTGATGTAATGACAGCAAAAACTTTACGACAAACTCTTCCTGGCCCCAAAGCTCCCCCCTAGCAGAACCCAAAAAGGACCAATAGGAACGGAACGCCCCTTCCTATGCCTTCCTTGTCCTGGGTGCTAAACTCTCTCCCACGAGGTTTTGTAGTTCGGGGCACCGAGAGACCAGAGAGCTTCGGGAAATGGTGCCGCCAACGGGTCCGCTGTGGGCAGAAAACCCCAGAAGGCCTGCATACGGAAACGAGAAAGCGCATCAGCAGCCTGATTCAGCACCCCTGGCACATGTCTCGCCCTAAAGAGCACGTTCAATTGCATACATAGTAAGACAATTTCCTTGAGCAATCTCAGAATCCATTTGCATCGTGCAGCCTGACTATTGATACACTCAACCGCGGTCATGTTATCAGACCAGAACACCACAGAGTGATCCCGAAACCCCTCAGGCCATGTTTTCAAGGCCACCAGAATAGGGAACAGTTCGAGAAAAGCAATGTTACTTGTAAGCCCACACTCGTGCCACCATGACGGCCACGTTTGAGCCGACCAGTGATTACCAAATATGGCGCCAAAGCCTATACTCCCCGCCGAATCTGTCCACAGCCCCAACTCCTCGGAGGACACCGCCGGCTTGTTCCAGACAACCCGACCATTAAAATCCGCCAGGAATGCCAACCAAATGCGCATGTCCTGGCGAATCTCTGCCGAGAGCCTCGTGCGGTGGTGCCCCTCTTTAAGACCGACCATGGCTTGTGCAATCGAGCGGGAAAAAGGGCGGGCCATTGGCATCACTCTAAGGGCAAAATTCAACTGACCCACAGTCTGCTGCAATTGATGCAAATTCACCTTAGTCTCCCCAATACATGTTTCAAGCGAGGCCCTGAATTTCCTCACCTTTTCTTTGGGCAACCGGAAGCAACCCTCTTCGGAATCGAGCTCTATTCCAAGAAACTCGAGCGAAGTAGATGGCCCCACAGTCTTACCTGGCGCCAATGGCACACCAAACTGACTCATCAGACCACAAAATTCTTTTAAAGCCTGTGCACATTCTGGGTCCCCGGCTGCCCCCAGGAACAGAAAATCGTCAAGATAATGCATAACATGCTGAAACCCCGTCATTCTTGTGAATGCCCATTGCAGAAAACAACTGAATTTCTCAAAATAAGCACAAGATACGGAGCATCCCATTGGCATACATTTATCCATGTAATAGCGCCCCTGAAACATGAAACCAAGGAGACGCTGATCGTCTGGGTGTACCGGGAGCAACCGGAACGCTGACTCGATGTCTGATTTGGCCATCAGCGCTCCGGGCCCCAGGCGATTCAACATGGCGACGGCATCATCGAAAGATGCGTACCGCACTGAACAAACCTCCGGGTCTATCGCATCGTTCACCGAAAGACCTCTCGGGGCTGATAAGTTATGTATCAATCTAAACTCCACCCGGGTCCTTCTTGGGGACCACTCCCAAGGGTGAACAAACAAAATTAGCAACTGGTGGCATGTCCAATGGTCCAGCAACCCGACCCCGGGTCACCTCCTTCCCAATCTTCGCTTGTACCACCGCCGTATTCTGCAGGACCGACAGTTGGTTCCTACAATGTGCTTTACCCTGAAAATTCCCCACTGGGATGCGGAAACCATACGAAAAACCGTCTCGCAACACCCCAGCGGAGACATGATCCGGGTATTCATTGAGCCAAGGAATCATTGCCATGGTATCAACCGGGGTAGGTAAAGGCGCCCCTCGGACTATTTCAGACCTGTTTGGCGCTTCCCCTACTTCCGTTATCACCCGTTTTGGCTCTGCACATGGTCTCGGGATGCGAGGACTGTCCACACCCCCCACAGTCGTGCCTAAACTTGCATGACCCCTGGGGCCTTGTACACTTTCCCCTGTTAAAATTCCAGCAGACCCCTTTTTTACCTGTATTGCCATTCGACCTTGAATGATGCTCGTTACTTGAACCCGCCCGAAAGGGCGCCCCAGATGAATGGCGGGAAAACTCACCCCCGTTTCCCCCCAACAATGGCGCCTTTGTCATGCCTGATTTCTCCATTTTTTGCCAGGAAATGGAGTCGTAACAATCCCACGTCAGAGATGTGTCGAACTCCTTGGCCTTACGAAAAATATTATTGTAACAAAACCACTGATTGCCCTCATATGTCTGAGAATACTCCATAATACGTGTCTGGTACACGGGTAACTCGGCCAACAGTTCAGGCCTCCGTTCTCCCATAATTGCAGTGAATATGCCAAATGCTCTGCCCCAATTACCTATCGTCTCATCGACTCTGAAAGCGGCCATCTTGGCGCGCCAAAAACTCGGGTGCATAAACTCTTTTTGAACTTTCACGTGCTCAATCTCGTAATGATCAGTTAATAAAGAAAACATGTTTATATATTTCTCAGCCCATATCCTCTCCTTGATTTCCATCAGGATATGCTGAGCAACTTTCTCCCTTCTCGAGGGTACTGACCCCTCCCCCGCAATCGGCAGTAGCTGCTTACCTGAACCGGAAGCTGTAACCGTAGTCGCTGCCGAACTCATGCCCGCTGCGGGTTGCCCCACTGGAGCCTGCGGGGGAACAAAAGGACATGGAGCCTTTGCAGCCTCTCTTGATTGCCGCAACTGCCTCATTACTGCCCTGGCATCATCTGCCGTAGCCCCCTCGCTCTCTTTCCCCAACCATGCTGCCAGCTGTGCAGCCAACTCGGGAGGCATATCCTCCCCATTCACAGGGGTGACAACAACGGGAATTGGTTGCCCCTCCTTCGGGACCGGGATCGGCGCCTCAGTCGGTGTATCAGGGTGCGCCGGCGGCGCCTCGGGAACCGGGGCCTCTTCCCCAGTTGCTCCCTTCTTGGCCCTTCTACCTCTCCCGTTAGGGACTACACCCGGCAATGCTGGTCCGACGACTCGCTTAGGGCCCCTACACCGTTCATTGCCGCCATCTGTTTCTTCATCTCGGCCATGTCTTTTACGAGCATGCGGAGCATCTGATCGGTTCCGACCCGCTTTCCGGCCTTCTTGCCCGGCATTGCCCAACGCTGATTCTCTGAAAGAACAAAGACAAGAATTAAAACGCTCAAAAATGGCTCTTCGTTCCGTCTCGAGCTCACGTGCAGCGGGGAGGTGCAGCTTCAGAGCACAGGAACAAGAGGATGCTTCCTTGGCTTGTTGCTCCTTTTATCCTTCTTCGGGCGGGCGTAAACCTGCCTCCACCCGCCTCCGGGGGCGTGGCTGGCGGCTTCAGTGTCTAGGACAACCCACTCTTGGGCGGGAAAAAGCGCGCCCCGGCTACGCCGCTTTGGGCATACCAGCCGAGACTCGCCTCCCGCCCAAGATGGCCTCCCGGGGGATCGGGGTACTCCACCATACGTTCGGGGGGACCGAGTGGTCGCCCCTTTCCATTAATTTCATAATATGCCCTTAATATGTACAGGTGTGTAGCTCAAGTCAACGATCTTGTGCACATAGAGTTTCCAAGTTTTGCGATATTCTCATGAATTCGCCTCGAACCAATGCTGACAATTTAGGGGTCTTTATAAAAATTATGCAGATCTTCTGTCGCATTAAGACCATGGGGCTGTTTGCTGTCTAGTTTGCTGTCTAGTTCGATAATATATTTGGTTTCCAGCTTTCTCAGCAATTTGTCCCTGTCCCCACCCCTTCTCAGTGGGGGTACCGCATCGATGACATAATAACTCAAGCACGACAGATCCCTGTTGTGCTTTTAGTGAAAATGCCGTGCCACGGGGTAGGCCGAATCATTATTTACAACTGCCTGGAGATGCTGCAGGATCCTGACATGCACCTGCAATCTCGTGCTTCCAACATAGCACAGACCGCAGGTGCACGTCAGGACGTACACGGCAAACTCCGTACGGCAGTTGAAATTGCCTCTGATCGCTGTTTTAGTGCTGGTAAAGGGAGTCTCATAGTGGGTGGTGTTTTGTCCAAATTTGCATGCACGGCATGAGGAACATTTGTAAAATCCTCTCCTGTTGAGCCAGGTACTGCCACTGCCTAGCTCAGGGCTGGAATTAACCAATTTGCTGTGCATGCTGTAGGCTCTTCTGAAAGTAACAATAGGTCTGTCAGGGACTCTCGAGCTTAGTACACCATCTGTTTTTAAAATAGACCAATGTTTATTGATGATGGATTTAATTTGACGCTGTTGTTGGCTGAAAGTAGTTATCAGCCTAGGGCCTTGTTCATTGTTTTCAGGTTCAGTGGATTTGGGCATAAAAAGAGATTCCCGTGTCCTTTCTTTGGTTTTAGACATTGCTTTGGAAAGGATAGATTCACTGTAACCCCTTGCTCTCAAGCGTTCCATCATCAAGATGGCACCCTCATCAAATTTCTCATTGCTGCTGCAAATTCTTTTTAGTCGCAGAAATTCCCCCAAAGGTATACTATTGATGACATGTTGAGGATGACTACTACTGGCGTGCAGTATACTATTGCCCGCCGTGGGCTTACGATACATTGATGTTGTAATATTTGCCCCATCAATTGTAATTTGGACATCTAGAAATTCTGCTGATTGTTTGCTTATCTTGGATGTGAAAAAAAGATTTCTGGTGTTGTGATTGAGGGCTTCAACAAACTGGTGTGCACTGGAGATGTCCCCTTCCCATATGCAAAGAATGTCATATATAAATTGCATCCAGTGTGTGACATGATTAAAACCCGGTACCGCGATGAGATCCCGCTCCTCCCACCAGCCCACATGTAAACATGCGTAGCTGGGGGAGAAGCAGGATCCCATTGCAACACCTCTAATTTGTTTCCAAACTGTTTTATCATACATAAAAAAGTTGTTGTTTAGACACCAATTTACTAAGTCACTGACCATGACATGAGTGATGTAATATGTGATGTCATCAGCAGTGCATTGCAGGCGCGCAAGTTATAGTGAGTCCAACTAACAATAACGTGGGAATTTCAATGGTTTTATGTCAGTAAAATTTCCAGCTAACTATAACTAGTGTGAAACCTATGGTTTTTTCAGTGAATTTAATAGGTTTTTTAAATGCTAATTCCTAACTATAACTGGTGTGAAACCTATGGTTTTTTCAGTGAATTTCATAGGTTTTTTAAATGCTAATTCCTAACTATATATAGGGCCTCAAACCTCTGAAATGTAATATTTTTTATAATGAATCCTATATTGTATATTTATATAATACTATTTTTTTTTTGCCCTGGAGCGCTCCCGGTACGCGCCCCGGTGTGCGCACCGTTAGCTCTATTGCCGCAAACGAAAACATCATCGTGACATATCGCGTAGCCGCGTCCGCGTGATACGCACGGCGTAAGCGCACCCGGAAGCACTCGAGCGAATACGATCACGCAACGTAAACATCCGACGCGCTTACGCGACGCGACCCGGGGCGCGCCCGGGGGCGCATCGCGTAAGCGCGTCGGGTCATGTGACCTGAAAATAACACTTTTTATTGGTGCAGAACAGTTTTGGTTTCCAAATGATGAAAGCCCGGGTCATGTGACCTGAAAATAACACTTTTCATTGGTTCAGGACAGTTTTTTTTCCAAATGATGAAAGACCCCACCTTTTTTCCTTATTCTGACTTTGTCCTTTGACTGAGGAAGACCTGTTTCAACATCTTTGAGAAATATTTTGTACTTTAAAATGGCTACAGTAGCAGCAGCAGCTGGAGCATCTGCACCACCACCACCACCACCAAGAGGACCACCACAACATTACATTGGTGGTCAAGAAGAGGAGGAGGAGGAAGAGGAGGAGCAGGAGGAGAGAAGGTGGCTGCAAGAAGACAATACCCCATACAAGCCAAGGCCACACATTGTATGGGAGTTTTTTTCTATCTCAGAGGGCAAGAAGAAAGTCAATGCGCCCAAGGTGACTTGCCTAATCTGTGGTATGGAACTTTCAAGGGGGAATCCGAACAAAAAATATTCTTTTGGTAATAATACCATGATTATACACATGCAGCGCAAGCATCCGAACAACTATTCTGCTGGAGAGATGAGAGAACTGGCCAGTAACCCTCCCCAATCTTCAACCACCACCAACAAAAGAAAGCAACCCACTCCATCGGGACCAGAGACAAGGGAGACAATCCCTTGCATACAACCACGGTTTGGGGAATTCAGAATTACATGTATTTTTTGTGGTAAGACCATCTCCTAGAGTGAATAGAGCATAAAGCTCATCCTCCTTGCTGTTGACAACCACAATTGCCCCCAAAAACCCTAATTTTTTCCTTTTTTTTTTTTGATCCAGTTGAGCCGATTCCCTGTTTTTTGTTTCTCCCCATAAAAATAACAAAAAAAATATAAAAAAGTTCATAAAAGCCAAAAAAAGTACAAAATGTTCAAAAAACATTCAAAAATATAAAACAACAAAAAGAAGAAAAAAAACAGTTCTTTTTAGAACTACCTCCAATTTATAAGAAAAGGCTACATTTTTTAAAAACTCTGTCATTCTTTTTTCCCCATGGTACGCTCCCCAGTCTGTTCCCCAGTGCGCGTACCGGGCGCTCCCCCCGCGCAAATCAAAAAATGTTTTACAAATTTGCCCCGCGGGGCCCTTTTATAGCCCCGACATCAAACCTAGGGGGTCAGGGGGGGTCTACTCTGCCCCCTTATGGTCATTTCCCCCTTTGTTTTTGCCACCTCTTGTGTCTCGATCCTACCGAGACACAAGATGGCGGCCGCTCCGGACTGTTTGGAATGTTGAAAGACACCCGAGAGACAATCAGCTTTCCGCGCAGCGCACTGGTTAGCGCCCCGGTGCGCGGCCATAGACATATATATTTTTTTAACCTAAATTACTCAAAATCCACTGAAGCACATATCTTGAGACAATGCAAAGGCACATCGGGCTACCAGTCCCTACAATTTTGCCAAGTTTGGTGGAAATCCATTCAGCCGTTCGGGCTAAAAGTGAAGTCGACCGCCCTATGGAAATTAACATGGGGAAAACACGTTTTGGGACCCCCCTTTTATCTCGGCCCCCGCTTCACGAATCCCCCCCCAAACTTTCAGGGAAGGACCGGAGCGCCGCGAGGCAAATTTGAGGAAATTTTCAGGCAGATTCCTCAACCGGCGCCAAAGTTATTCACAATAGAATGTTGAGATTTTGCATTGAAAATAATCCTAACTATAACTACCTACTGGCGACCGCCAGTAGGATATATATATATATTGTGTGGATTTAATGCGGCCATGCCTGGGTCGCGATGAGGAACCGCCGCATGTGTGCGGCCCTGAGGTGTCTTGGACATGTAATTCGGGACTGCCAGCGCGCACATGGTGTGATGATTCAAGGAAAGCACTCGACTATGCCGCTTTTACCCACGGAGGATGTAATTTGGCGGTAAGACTTTCAGCAACACCCACTGTGGGATTACATTAAGGACTGCAAATACCATCGCTCACTGGGGCAATATAGACACGCCTATCCAGGCTTGATTGTCGAATAAAAAGCAGATGCAAATCACAAGTTGCTGTTTGTCTTACTGAATGCATGGCCTGTGATCAAGGAATCCATTTCCGAAACGCGTAAGGCTTTAAGCAGATTAAAGTGGTGTTTTGATGCTACAGTCTCCACCGCGAGAGGCGGTTTTGCTGGCAGAGTGGGCCTCATCTAATCGGGCAGAACTTTTTGTGTGGATTTAATGCAGCCATGCCTGGGTCGCGATGAGGAACCGCCGCATATGTGCGGCCCTGAGGTGTCTTGGACATGTAATTCGGGACTGCCAGCGCGCACATGGTGTGATGATTCAAGGCAAGCACTCGACTATGCCGCTTTTACCCACGGAGGATGTAATTTGGCGGTAAGACTTTCAGCAACACCCACTGTGGGATTACATTAAGGACTGCAAATACCATCGCTCACTGGGGCAATATAGACACGCCTATCCAGGCTTGATTGTCGAATAAAAAGCAGATGCAAATCACAAGTTGCTGTTTGTCTTACTGAATGCATGGCCTGTGATCAAGGAATCCATTTCCGAAACGCGTAAGGCTTTAAGCAGATTAAAGTGGTGTTTTGATGCTACAGTCTCCACCGCGAGAGGCGGTTTTGCTGGCAGAGTGGGCCTCATCTAATCGGGCAGAACTTTTTGTGTGGATTTAATGCGGCCATGCCTGGGTCGCGATGAGGAACCGCCGCATGTGTGCGGCCCTGAGGTGTCTTGGACATGTAATTCGGGACGGCCAGCGCGCACATGGTGTGATGATTCAAGGCAAGCACTCGACTATGCCGCTTTTACCCACGGAGGATGTAATTTGGCGGTAAGACTTTCAGCAACACCCACTGTGGGATTACATTAAGGACTGCAAATACCATCGCTCACTGGGGCAATATAGACACGCCTATCCAGTCTTGATTGTCGAATAAAAAGCAGATGCAAATCACAAGTTGCTGTTTGTCTTACTGAATGCATGGCCTGTGATCAAGGAATCCATTTCCGAAACGCGTAAGGCTTTAAGCAGATTAAAGTGGTGTTTTGATGCTACAGTCTCCACCGCGAGAGGCGGTTTTGCTGGCAGAGTGGGCCTCATCTAATCGGGCAGAACTTTTTGAGTGGATTTAATGCGGCCATGCCTGGGTCGCGATCAGGAACCGCCGCATGTGTGCGGCCCTGAGGTGTCTTGGACATGTAATTCGGGACTGCCAGCGCGCACATGGTGTGATGATTCAAGGCAAGCACTCGACTATGCCGCTTTTACCCACGGAGGATGTAATTTGGCGGTAAGACTTTCAGCAACACCCACTGTGGGATTACATTAAGGACTGCAAATACCATCGCTCACTGGGGCAATATAGACACGCCTATCCAGGCTTGATTGTCGAATAAAAAGCAGATGCAAATCACAAGTTGCTGTTTGTCTTACTGAATGCATGGCCTGTGATCAAGGAATCCATTTCCGAAACGCGTAAGGCTTTAAGCAGATTAAAGTGGTGTTTTGATGCTACAGTCTCCACCGCGAGAGGCGGTTTTGCTGGCAGAGTGGGCCTCATCTAATCGGGCAGAACTTTTTGTGTGGATTTAATGCGGCCATGCCTGGGTCGCGATGAGGAACCGCCGCATGTGTGCGGCCCTGAGGTGTCTTGGACATGTAATTCGGGACTGCCAGCGCGCACATGGTGTGATGATTCAAGGCAAGCACTCGACTATGCCGCTTTTACCCACGGAGGATGTAATTTGGCGGTAAGACTTTCAGCAACTCCCACTGTGGGATTACATTAAGGACTGCAAATACCATCGCTCACTGGGGCAATATAGACACGCCTATCCAGGCTTGATTGTCGAATAAAAAGCAGATGCAAATCACAAGTTGCTGTTTGTCTTACTGAATGCATGGCCTGTGATCAAGGAATCCATTTCCGAAACGCGTAAGGCTTTAAGCAGATTAAAGTGGTGTTTTGATGCTACAGTCTCCACCGCGAGAGGCGGTTTTGCTGGCAGAGTGGGCCTCATCTAATCGGGCAGAACTTTTTGTGTGGATTTAATGCGGCCATGCCTGGGTCGCGATGAGGAACCGCCGCATGTGTGCGGCCCTGAGGTGTCTTGGGCATGTAATTCGGGACTGCCAGCGCGCACATGGTGTGATGATTCAAGGCAAGCACTCGACTATGCCGCTTTTACCCACGGAGGATGTAATTTGGCGGTAAGACTTTCAGCAACACCCACTGTGGGATTACATTAAGGACTGCAAATACCATCGCTCACTGGGGCAATATAGACACGCCTATCCAGGCTTGATTGTCGAATAAAAAGCAGATGCAAATCACAAGTTGCTGTTTGTCTTACTGAATGCATGGCCTGTGATCAAGGATTCCATTTCCGAAACGCGTAAGGCTTTAAGCAGATTAAAGTGGTGTTTTGATGCTACAGTCTCCACCGCGAGAGGCGGTTTTTCTGGCAGAGTGGGCCTCATCTAATCGGGCAGAACTTTTTGTGTGGATTTAATGCGGCCATGCCTGGGTCGCGATGAGGAACCGCCGCATGTGTGCGGCCCTGAGGTGTCTTGGACATGTAATTCGGGACTGCCAGTGCGCACATGGTGTGATGATTCAAGGCAAGCACTCGACTATGCCGCTTTTACCCACGGAGGATGTAATTTGGCGGTAAGACTTTCAGCAACACCCACTGTGGGATTACATTAAGGACTTCAAATACCATCGCTCACTGGGGCAATATAGACACGCCTATCCAGGCTTGATTGTCGAATAAAAAGCAGATGCAAATCACAAGTTGCTGTTTGTCTTACTGAATGCATGGCCTGTGATCAAGGAATCCATTTCCGAAACGCGTAAGGCTTTAAGCAGATTAAAGTGGTGTTTTGATGCTACAGTCTCCACCGCGAGAGGCGGTTTTGCTGGCAGAGTGGGCCTCATCTAATCGGGCAGAACTTTTTGTGTGGATTTAATGCGGCCATGCCTGGGTCGCGATGAGGAACCGCCGCATGTGTGCGGCCCTGAGGTGTCTTGGACATGTAATTCGGGACTGCCAGCGCGCACATGGTGTGATGATTCAAGGCAAGCACTCGACTATGCCGCTTTTACCCACGGAGGATGTAATTTGGCGGTAAGACTTTCAGCAACTCCCACTGTGGGATTACATTAAGGACTGCAAATACCATCGCTCACTGGGGCAATATAGACACGCCTATCCAGGCTTGATTGTCGAATAAAAAGCAGATGCAAATCACAAGTTGCTGTTTGTCTTACTGAATGCATGGCCTGTGATCAAGGAATCCATTTCCGAAACGCGTAAGGCTTTAAGCAGATTAAAGTGGCGTTTTGATGCTACAGTCTCCACCGCGAGAGGCGGTTTTGCTGGCAGAGTGGGCCTCATCTAATCGGGCAGAACTTTTTGTGTGGATTTAATGCGGCCATGCCTGGGTCGCGATGAGAAACCGCCGCATGTGTGCGGCCCTGAGGTGTCTTGGGCATGTAATTCGGGACTGCCAGCGCGCACATGGTGTGATGATTCAAGGCAAGCACTCGACTATGCCGCTTTTACCCACGGAGGATGTAATTTGGCGGTAAGACTTTCAGCAACACCCACTGTGGGATTACATTAAGGACTGCAAATACCATCGCTCACTGGGGCAATATAGACACGCCTATCCAGGCTTGATTGTCGAATAAAAAGCAGATGCAAATCACAAGTTGCTGTTTGTCTTACTGAATGCATGGCCTGTGATCAAGGAATCCATTTCCGAAACGCGTAAGGCTTTAAGCAGATTAAAGTGGTGTTTTGATGCTACAGTCTCCACCGCGAGAGGCGGTTTTGCTGGCAGAGTGGGCCTCATCTAATCGGGCAGAACTTTTTGTGTGGATTTAATGCGGCCATGCCTGGGTCGCGATGAGGAACCGCCGCATGTGTGCGGCCCTGAGGTGTCTTGGACATGTAATTCGGGACAGCCAGTGCGCACATGGTGTGATGATTCAAGGCAAGCACTCGACTATGCCGCTTTTACCCACGGAGGATGTAATTTGGCGGTAAGACTTTCAGCAACACCCACTGTGGGATTACATTAAGGACTTCAAATACCATCGCTCACTGGGGCAATATAGACACGCCTATCCAGGCTTGATTGTCGAATAAAAAGCAGATGCAAATCACAAGTTGCTGTTTGTCTTACTGAATGCATGGCCTGTGATCAAGGAATCCATTTCCGAAACGCGTAAGGCTTTAAGCAGATTAAAGTGGTGTTTTGATGCTACAGTCTCCACCGCGAGAGGCGGTTTTGCTGGCAGAGTGGGCCTCATCTAATCGGGCAGAACTTTTTGTGTGGATTTAATGCGGCCATGCCTGGGTCGCGATGAGGAACCGCCGCATGTGTGCGGCCCTGAGGTGTCTTGGACATGTAATTCGGGACTGTCAGCGCGCACATGGTGTGATGATTCAAGGCAAGCACTCGACTATGCCGCTTTTACCCACGGAGGATGTAATTTGGCAGTAAGACTTTCAGCAACACCCACTGTGGGATTACATTAAGGACTGCAAATACCATCGCTCACTGGGGCAATATAGACACGCCTATCCAGGCTTGATTGTCGAATAAAAAGCAGATGCAAATCACAAGTTGCTGTTTGTCTTACTGAATGCATGGCCTGTGATCAAGGAATCCATTTCCGAAACGCGTAAGGCTTTAAGCAGATTAAAGTGGTGTTTTGATGCTACAGTCTCCACCGCGAGAGGCGGTTTTGCTGGCAGAGTGGGCCTCATCTAATCGGGCAGAACTTTTTGTGTGGATTTAATGCGGCCATGCCTGGGTCGCGATGAGGAACCGCCGCATGTGTGCGGCCCTGAGGTGTCTTGGACATGTAATTCGGGACTGCCAGCGCGCACATGGTGTGATGATTCAAGGCAAGCACTCGACTATGCCGCTTTTACCCACGGAGGATGTAATTTGGCGGTAAGACTTTCAGCAACACCCACTGTGGGATTACATTAAGGACTGCAAATACCATCGCTCACTGGGGCAATATAGACACGCCTATCCAGGCTTGATTGTCGAATAAAAAGCAGATGCAAATCACAAGTTGCTGTTTGTCTTACTGAATGCATGGCCTGTGATCAAGGAATCCATTTCCGAAACGCGTAAGGCTTTAAGCAGATTAAAGTGGTGTTTTGATGCTACAGTCTCCACCGCGAGAGGCGGTTTTGCTGGCAGAGTGGGCCTCATCTAATCGGGCAGACCTTTTTGTGTGGATTTAATGCGGCCATGCCTGGGTCGCGATGAGGAACCGCCGCATGTGTGCGGCCCTGAGGTGTCTTGGACATGTAATTCGGGACTGCCAGCGCGCACATGGTGTGATGATTCAAGGCAAGCACTCGACTATGCCGCTTTTACCCACGGAGGATGTAATTTGGCGGTAAGACTTTCAGCAACACCCACTGTGGGATTACATTAAGGACTGCAAATACCATCGCTCACTGGGGCAATATAGACACGTCTATCCAGGCTTGATTGTCGAATAAAAAGCAGATGCAAATCACAAGTTGCTGTTTGTCTTACTGAATGCATGGCCTGTGATCAAGGAATCCATTTCCGAAACGCGTAAGGCTTTAAGCAGATTAAAGTGGTGTTTTGATGCTACAGTCTCCACCGCGAGAGGCGGTTTTGCTGGCAGAGTGGGCCTCATCTAATCGGGCAGAACTTTTTGTGTGGATTTAATGCGGCCATGCCTGGGTCGCGATGAGGAACCGCCGCATGTGTGCGGCCCTGAGGTGTCTTGGACATGTAATTCGGGACTGCCAGCGCGCACATGGTGTGATGATTCAAGGCAAGCACTCGACTATGCCGCTTTTACCCACGGAGGATGTAATTTGGCGGTAAGACTTTCAGCAACACCCACTGTGGGATTACATTAAGGACTGCAAATACCATCGCTCACTGGGGCAATATAGACACGCCTATCCAGGCTTGATTGTCGAATAAAAAGCAGATGCAAATCACAAGTTGCTGTTTGTCTTACTGAATGCATGGCCTGTGATCAAGGAATCCATTTCCGAAACGCGTAAGGCTTTAAGCAGATTAAAGTGGTGTTTTGATGCTACAGTCTCCACCGCGAGAGGCGGTTTTGCTGGCAGAGTGGGCCTCATCTAATCGGGCAGAACTTTTTATGTGGATTTAATGCGGCCATGCCTGGGTCGCGATGAGGAATGTGCGCGGCCCTGAGGTGTCTTGGACATGTAATTCGGGACTGCCAGCGTGCACATGGTGTGATGATTCAAGGCAAGCACTCGACTATGCCGCTTTTACCCACGGAGGATGTAATTTGGCGGTAAGACTTTCAGCAACACCCACTGTGGGATTACATTAAGGACTGCAAATACCATCGCTCACTGGGGCAATATAGAGACGCCTATCCAGGCTTGATTGTCGAATAAAAAGCAGATGCAAATCACAAGTTGCTGTTTGTCTTACTGAATGCATGGCCTGTGATCAAGGAATCCATTTCCGAAACGCGTAAGGCTTTAAGCAGATTAAAGTGGTGTTTTGATGCTACAGTCTCCACCGCGAGAGGCGGTTTTGCTGGCAGAGTGGGCCTCATCTAATCGGGCAGAACTTTTTGTGTGGATATATATATATATATATATATATATATATATATATATTTATATATATATATATATATATATATATATATATATATATATACTCCAAAGTCCTTCCCCCAAAAAAGAAAAGGCGGAGGCCAACACGGGAACAGGTTAGGAAGCCTTTAATTATCAATTCCACCAGGGCAAATGCATTTCGGCATCGTGAGCCTTCGTCAGCGCCGTGGAAAATGAAGGACAAGGAAACAGTCCACACTTTAAAATGTCCTGCCACTGTAGGATTGGCTGCGGCCACTCCTCCCCCAAATGGGCTATATATATATACTTATACACATACACACACACACATATAAACACAGAGGTGGTTGCTACTGTGTAGTTATAGTTTGGACCTAGTTACCATGAGAAATAGATTTTTAGGCTTGATAATAACTTTGCCAACATTTGAAGAATGTTTGCAAAACTTTCTAAAAGAAAAGTTTATCCACCTTAGAAACCGCTGCATATCACTCTGCAGTGAGCATTCCTCAGTGCCTCACATACTCTATAGTTATAACTGCAGGATAAGTAAAGGCTTTGAGGGGTATGCACTGTTGTTATGTTCAGTGATTTTTCAACAGGGCCGGAAGAGGGAGCAGACACTTTATGTTTAAAAAAAGACTGCATATAAAAGAGACTGCTCCCTCTTCCAGCCCTGTTTAAAAGTCATTGCACTGCATTCCTCTCGGCGCCCTTGCATACTTTGCAGTAATCACTATTTTTCCTAAAGGACTTATGAGGCAACAGAAATCACAATTGTTTTTTACCTTAGTTTATCTAAAATGACTAAACAGATGTACACCAAATCACAAAATGATTACTTTCTAAGTAAGGATCTAGCTTTATGCCGAGGTCGAGGCAAGATGGCGGACGCGAGGACGTCCGTGTGAGGAGCAGCGCTAGTGGTCTCACCACTATCTACATTTCTTACCTGCTATGGCCTGTTAGCAACTTTGTTTCTTTGGCGAAACTATCCACATACGCCTGAGTCGGGGATGCGGAGAGATTTACATCGGAGCCTCTACCGCTCGCTTCTGGCGGTTTGGCGCCGGCGACCCACGAGGAGTGGAGGAGCGTTCGGCTTCCGTGAGCTCCCTGTCCGAAGCCCCACCTGTAGCGCCTCCAACTCGACTACCCGATTTCAGATCACGGTGGTGGCAGATTGCAGTGCTCTACCTGCTCTGCGCAGCATGCCGAAACAACTAAAACCGAAGACCCGCGCCGCGACAGCTGCGGCAGTTCAGGACACGGCCCACACTCGAGCATCTGTCGCACCATCAGCGGCTCAGAGTACTCAAAAAGACAAAGCCGATGGCAATGCAATTCAGAGCAAAATACCACCTGGAGGAGGGTCAGGATTATCTGTAACAAACACGAACGCTCCAGCCAGGGACCAAACAGATATTTCACCGGTGCATTCTGGGATTAGTAGTGCCAGTTCAGCTACAACTCGAAAAATTCACGGCATGTTCAGGAAAGTAAATAAAACTACCAACAAAGGAAAAGGGGAGCAAGAGGTAGATTCTGAACAGCCCGTACAGCTTGAACAACTCTCAATTCATCAAACTACCCTGGCTAATAACGACTATTTAACCCTTACATCTGGCCTGGTTGACATTGCACAGCAGATACAGCACCTACATGTGGAGATGGTTTTACCTCCTGACATCATTCTCTAAGACACATTGGAGATTATTGAGGCGGCTAATCTGCGTGCAGAAGTGGAATCAACTGACTCGGCAGGACAATTCTATTCGATGTCGGATTTATCAAGTGCGTTGGAAGCCGGCAGTTGTAACGAGGATGGAGCAGAAGGAGGCGGTGAGTGGGGGGACGATGAGAGTGGGAAGAGTACGTATAGCTCCCCCCAAGATTCTGACATTGACAATGATAAATCCCCGGAGAGACCTGACTGGGGTGACGAGGTACACACGGTTCTTACAATCCAAGGTACCTCCACTGAGCTGTCCCCTACCCCTGTGGTATTAACACCTGAGACCTCTGCGACATCTGAAATTACATTAAATACTCTATATCAAGTTATGCTTCAGCACCGTGAAGAGACTAGAACTGAGAACTTGCGCACCCAAGGCGCAGTTCGTCGCCTCCAAAATAATCTTCGACGAGTTGGTAAAACCTGTAGTGAGGTATCCGCTAGAGTGGTGGAAGCAGAAGCTCGGATCTCAGCAATTGAGGACTCAATGACTCATCAGAACAAACAGATGTCATCACTAGAGGGGCTGAAAGAAGAGATTAATTGGAAGCTTGTTGATCTTGAAAATAGATCACGCAGGAATAACCTGCGAATTCTAGGTATTCCTGAAGCTAGCGAGGGGGGAGATATCAGAAAATTCGTAGTAGATCTTTTTACTGAAGCCTTCCCAGAGCTTACCCAATGGAAGTGGGATATAGAACTTCAAAGGGCGCATAGATTTCCCTTTCAAAAACATGCTAGAAGCGATTCTAATATCAAACCCAGGGCTATTCTTATCTGTCTAAATAACTTTTTGGCAAGAGAAGCCCTCTATGACCTAGCTAGACCAGATAGAAAGCGCAGGGGGAAGGACTAGGAGTTCTTTGTCCGTCCCGACTATTGCCATTCTACTGTACAACTTAGATGGCAATTGCGACAGCTGATTCCAACATTCCAAGCAAAGGGAGCACAGGCCTATCTCCTTAATCCTGCTAAATTGAAGGTTATCTTCAAGGAGAAAACAAATTTCTTAACTTCAGAGGGGGCAGCTAAAGAGTTACTTGCATCGATATGATTTAAATTAGTCCTCCTTCATGGAATATCTAGCAGTAATGATTGCCATAGATAGTGTTATTATTCATTTGTTAAGATCATCCACGTCTATATCTTTTTTTTTCTAGTTTATTTTGCATATTAGCTCACTTTTCTTAGACGATGGAGGGCATACATACTTTGATGTTTTTCTGTAGATTAGTGGTGAGTTCTACAAGTTGCATCTCACATTTTCATCAAGATGAGGGACTTTTAGTCCCTTTGCCTTTCTTTGGGTGGGGGTGGAGGAGGGGTGGGGCTAAGAGGGAGGGAACGGGAGGGGAAGGGTGCGAGACTGATCAGGTGAAGAGCAAATCTCTCAAAATTAAAGTAGAGATTACAATGTTTGATGTGGTTGTTTTTTTGAAAATGAAATTTAATTATAAACCTCGATTTGCTGATATGTGCTATTGGAAATGTCAAGAAGGAATTATGTGTACTATTTTTTCTTGTTTTAATGGTCTGGGTATCTATGTTGGGGAGTATCCAATCGAAAGGAAATGCTGGGGAAATTAAGGATTTGCTCATGGAATCTGTGTGGGTTAAATAACAAAAGGAAGAGGGGGATTTGTGCACAGATGATACAGGTTATGCGAATAGACCTGCTATGCATACAAGAATCGCACTTGACCTGGAATGATCGGCACTGCTTTAGTGATCTAGGCATGCATCTATTGGCCTGTACACGTCAAGGAACCACTACAAAAGGGGTAGCCATACTTATGAGAAGAGGCTTGGGTTCTCTTAAGCGCAGTAAGGTTGATCCATGTGGCAGATGGGTTATCCTGGAAATTAACATTTATAATAAAATCTATACCATCTGCTCAATATATGCTCCCAATATAGACGATCCTGAAATTCTGAATTTTTTAAGTTTAGAACTAGCTCAATGGCCATCCCCCTTGATATTCTGCGACGACTTTAATATCCATTTATATAGGGGCCTGGATCTCTATGGCAGTGCCGACTATACGGGCTTAAAGAAAAAGACCTACAAAGCCTTAAAAGGTTTAATAGAAGAATATGGTCTGTCTGATGTAGCATTTGTTAAGAATCCTATATCACCTATAATTTTTTTTCTGCTCCTCATCAGAAGATGGTGAGGTTAGATTATTTTTTTATTGAAGCCTCCCTCATTGATAATACTATATTTGAGCTATTTCCCCGAGTAATATCGGATCATAACCCAATCATGATAGAGCTAAAAACCTATCCTAGCATCAATGTAAAGCAGTGGTCATTTGATCGAAAACTGTTGGCGGATTCAAAATACATAGAACATATGGGCAAGTGGATTATGGAATTCTTTGAATTTAACAGGGGAAGTGCCCCTTCTAGAATTGTATGGGAACATTTAAAGCGGGTGTGAGAGGAGAGACTCTTTCATATTCAAACAAAAAAACAAAAAATTATTCGTGATAAAATGGACCGTCTACACAAAATAGTTAGTGATTGGGAACAGAAACTGACAAACGCTATAAAGAATAATCAGAATACCGAACCCATTAAATCTTCATTAGCTATTCATAAAGCAAAACTTTATGAAGCGTTTGCAGCTAAATTGGCAGAAGAATCTGCAGTTATGAGAGCACAGATATTCGAGATGGGAGAACAATCTGGCAAAATTTTGGCAAAAAGCATGAGACAAAAGGCGACATCAACTTTTATTGGCTCAATCAAAGATGAGCTTGGTCTGATACACACTAAACCTGATGAAACTTTAGAGGTTTTTCGACAGTTTTACCTCAAGTTATATGCTCAAGATTCTTTAGACTATACTAGTGAACTATTTTTAAATTTCATTCAAAATGACAATGTGTCCAAACTTTCTTTTGATCAGATCCAGTTTTTAGAACATGACATTAACTGGGAAGAGATAAATTCTGCGCTTCTATCTCTTGCCAGTGGTAAAGCCATGGGAGCAGACGGGATTCCATTAGAATTCAATCGGATGTTTAGAAATGTGATAAAACAAGACTTGCTAACAACATTCTTGATAGCACAGAAAGGAGATACCCCTCCATCTTGGGCCGAATCGACCATCATGGCATTTATAAAAAAGGATAAACCTCCCTTAGATCCGGCCTCCTACAGGCCGATATCGCTTATAAACGCCGATAGTAAAGTCTTTTCTAAAATTTTAGCAACTCGGCTATCTACGGTAATCTCAACCATAGTATCTCGTTGGCAACATGGGTTTATGCCCAAAAGGGATACCACTGATCATGTTCGTAGAGTAATCACCCTGCTTGATTGGGCAGAAGGTACAAACACATCAGTGGGGGTTACTCTTTTAGATGCCGAAAAGGCGTTTGATCGAGTGGCCTGGCCCTATTTATGGGATTTACTAGCATTTAAAGGGCTCGGACCAGGTATGATAAGAGCACTGAAAGCTCTGTATAATACTCCTATATCATCTATTAAAATTGGAATAAATAAGTCAACCATTTTTCCTATCTGCCGGGGTACCAGGCAGGGGTGCCCTGCTTCTCCTCTGCTCTTTGCAATCTAAATTGACGTTTTTTTAAATAAATTAAATCATGAATATGATATCACACCTGTAGTAGCAGCAGACATACATTATAGGGCACTAGCATACGCTGACGATGTGGTTGTCCTTACCACAGATATAGCTAAAGCAATCCCAAAAATAGAAGATCTGGCTAATCAATTTGGTGCCTTCTCGGGCTATAAATTAAATATGGCTAAGACGCAAATTTTATTTACCAGCCAAAACCCCCCATTACTTAGTAATATAGTTCCCGTTGCAACATATCTGGGTATTAAGATCACCTCACCAGTCTCACAAATTTCCGAAATAAATATTTTACCTATGATAAAGAAATCTAATATTCTACTTGAGCGCATTAATCACCTACATCTTTCTTTATATGGCAGAAATAATGTTATGAAGATGATGATTCTCCCTAAATTTTTATATCTATTTCGTTGTATTCCTTTAGAATTTTCTATGCCTATTTTCAAACAGTTGGAGAAAATGACAGGAAGATTTCTTTGGGGGTACAAGCGACATCGAAGAGCCTATCAAAAAATGATAATCCCAAAAGATAGGGGGGCTGGGGTATACCATATTTCTTTTATTACTACTTATCATCAGTATTGCAGTTCATCTCGCCCTTAATAATTAGTGAAAAGGCTCCGATCTTAGATTCCCATTCTCCATCTATTTACGAATTGGTTCTAGGGATAGAGGCTAAGGGCTGCTTACTAAAATTTGTTGAGACCAGTTACTGCAAAAAAACAAAATTTAAAATTGTAAAAGCTGCTTTTAGGGCTTGGAAATTCATTAAACGAATTTTTGACATCCCCAGAATTACGAGATATGCTCCCTTGGCCTCCTCTCATATCTTTCCATTTGTGGGTATAGACAGTACTATGAGAAGATGGCGTAACTTTGGTATTACCCAGTTCAGTGACCTCTTACAGGACAATAAACTTTTATCATTTAACAAACTCCAAACAAAATATAAACTCATGAATGTTGATTATTTTAAATACTTACAGTGGCATAGCTCTTTTAATACACTATCAGAGCAAGAACGAACATCGTTACAACGAATTTCCTTGATTGACTCTTTGTATCAAAGAAGGAAAATCGGCTATTTTTATAATCAGTTGTTGTCTAAACATCCAGATGATATACTGTTTAGGCAAAATTTATGGGTTGAGAAATTGGGATCAAACTCAATTAAGATGGAGGAATCTATCCATTTGGCTAATTCTATTTTGCTTTCAGGAAGGAGTAGAACTCAACATTACATGGTGTTATATGATCTTTATTATACACCAGCTAAAATCTCAAAATGGGGCTCCTCAGTTGGCACTGCTTGTAATAGATGTGGCCTACATGCAGCTGACTCTGTACACATGTTTTTTTCATGCCCACATTTAAGTAGAACTCTATCAGAAATTCAACATTTTCTTTCTTTGATACTTGGAATCCCTGTAATACTCACATCCGAGCTTGTTATGATAGGAATCTCTGCTATATCTATTATAGACGATCATAAAAAGCTGTTATTTATCTCTGTTGGGATCTTTCGCTCTTGTGTGACGCAGGATTGGATCAGCCCAGATCCACCCTCATTTTCTTCCTGGCAAGGGCGCCTGTTGGCAAGATATATTATGGAACAAGCTATATATACTACGAAAGGACGTAAAAGAAGGACAATGGGAACTAAAATTTGGGAACCGGTAGAGCGATGGATGGAGGGAGAAACCGGATTAGTAGTCTAGTTAACTAATTTTATGAGTCAACACTGTTGTGTATTTAATGTACAATCTCTGCTGTATATATGAAGTATTCTCTACTGCTTTTGCTTAATTCTTATGTTGCTTTTTTGTCGTTTATAGTATATGCTTGTAACCTGATCAACTCGCAATCAAACAATAAAATAAAAAAAAATAAAAAAAAATAAAAAAGGATCTAGCTTTATGCCAAATTTGGTGTCTAGCACTGACTCGGTCATGTGCCTTACCGCCTATAAAAATTGGGTGCATCGGTAGAAGCTCCTGCTTTTTCCTATCGTTTTACTGCTGCCCTTTTCGCATATTTTACATTTGACTGTATGGGACTTGATTTGGGTTATTTTTAACCTTTTTAGACACTTTTCATTAGATATTTATCGACTGAATTGCTGTTTAACTTTCTCATTTAGGGGCTCTGTCTATTTTAAGTTTTGTTTTTTATTCACTCTATGCACAATTTGGAGGCTGAGATTGTTGAGTCTGTTAGAGCTCCCTTCTCCTCCGATTTCCTTCTTTGCTCTTGCTGAGAGGTAGGGGAGTTTTTCTTGTCCCACATCATTTTGATTTGGCATAGATAAGTTAAGGTCAGCAGTCTACAGCTGACTCAGAGATGTGCCGAATCGGCTATAAAAATCGGGCCGATACACAGGCGCGCAGTGGACGGGCGCACAGGCTTGCTGCAGATGAGCAAGCCTGGCTGCGCCCAACGGCAACTGGTTTGCACCTTGTGCCAGAATCCCTGCTCAAATCCTGGTTGTGAGATATTCTACAGACCAGCTCCTGCAAATCAGTGTGCCAGGTAGGCATGTAACAATTTTGCTCCCACTATGGCCTCAGGCAATTTTTTTTGCACATGCTGTCATTTCAAGTGTCAACTGACGCCACAGCCGGTAACTACTAACAGCAAAGATAATGATCAAACCTCCCTGCACTTCAATGACACCTTCCTGCACTTCAATGACACTTCAGCACTACATTTTTTACTGATTAACTCAGTCGTTCATTAAGCACAAATATGAATTGTACTATCTTCTAGACTCATACCCCTGACTTAGTGTTTCCTACTGAAACTTGGGCTGATGAAACATCGGATCCTGACTTATTTGCTGTAACTCCACCTGGCTAAGACTTTTTTTAAAGTGGACCGCATTGGTAAACAAGGTGGACTCATAGTGATTGTCTATCAAAAACACATTGAGACCTCTTTCGCACCCACAAAGATGAGAGACTGTGAGGCTCTTACTTTCAGGTGTAAATTGAACACAAATGTCACCTTTAATGGTCTTCTGATATACAGGCAACCTGGCCCCAAAGCTAACTTTCTGGCATCCTTAAATGAGTTTATGATATCTAGTGTGCTGTAATCTAACTATACCATTATAGGTGACTTTCATTTTCACCTGGAGGATCTTGCCAATAGAGAACCTGCACAACTGATAGATACCTTGAATTGTTTTAACCTTAAACAATTGGTGAACACAGCCACGCATGAGGCAGGTCATATATTAGATGGCGATTTTCAAGCCATCCAGATTTGCAGCTAGAGGTGGTGTTACCAATAACTTGGTCAGACCACAAGGCCATTGGTTTCAGTCTAAAACCCTGCATCCCAATTTTGCAATGAGTAGGACCAAACAATACACATGCTTGGAATCAATTGGATAAAAGGGAACTAAGGAGTATTTTGGCCACTTCCCACCCCCACCTCAATAATGAACCCAATGCTGATATGATTAAGTATGTTGAGTGGATTAATACAGCTGTATCTGAGCTGGCACCTTTAAAACAAGTAAAAAGCCACAGAGCCAAACCAACATTCCCTTGGTTCTTTCCTGATCTCAGAAAACTCAAGCAAAAATGTGGACAAATAGTTCAAATCTAATGGACAAGACTAAATACAAATAATGTATTCAAGATTATAAAAGATTGAACATGAGAAAGTACTTCACTGACAAAATCAATTTAGCAAAAAAATCCACAAGAGAATTGAAGACTGTTAGAAACATCTCCAGCCACAACTCAACCTCCACTGTACTGCCACGCCAGAGAGCCAGCTGTTATGTAATAGCTTTGCCAGCATTTTTAGGAACAAGATTAAGGCAGTTTTTTAATGATTTTGACTCAAATACAAACAGTTATTCTTGTCCTACTGGAAAAGATACATTTAGGTTAACTAATCATGAGCTCAGCGATTTTGCTCTTATTACAGAAGACCGAATGATTGAACTCATTGCTCTTACTAAATCAGGCACATACTCAGATCCTTGCCCACAAAAACTTCCACAAGACATTGCTGAGATGTTGCACCCATCCTGACACAACTAATGAATAAGTTCATCACTTTTGGTCACTTTCCCAATGGATGGAAAAAAGCTTCTACACTTCCCCAGAGCACGAGAATTTTCAAATAGACATTAGCTCCTGAATGGAGCCTAACATGGTTTTAGACCCTATCATAGTACTAAAATGGCACTGGTGGTAGCCTCAGAAACAATAATAATTACAATCTTGGAAAATGATGGGAAGGTGGCAGGGATTCTTCTCGATCTGTCTGCTGCTTTCGAAACAGTGAGTCATGACGTCCTCATCAATTGATTAGTCAATATTAGGATCCACAGCTCAGCTTTAGATGTCCTGGATTCCTTTCTTTCCAACAGGGAACAGGGATTTCAGGTCAAAATATTTCTCTTTACCTTGTAGCGTCGCCCGAGGATCATCATTGAGCCCCACGCTTTTTAACATTTATGTGGCCCCCTTGATGAAACTCATTAAATCCTTTGGCTTTTCCACAGTTGTGTATGCAGATGACACACAGACTGTTGTGCCTATTTCAAGCAACACTGAAGAGGTCTCTCTATGCTTCAGCAGCTGTATGTGCAAGGCTGCCAAATGGATGAGATATAATTGTCTACATTTATATTCTGACAAAACTGATGTCTTCCTCTTTCACAAGGATACCTCATTTAGAACTTCTCCCTGGTGGCTTCCGTCTCTTGTAGCCCTTCCTACTCTGGTTCTGAAAGTTAGGAACCTAGGGGTGATGTTTGATGCTAGCCTTACTTTCATAGATCATAGGTCAGTAAATGTACTGTGTCCTGTTTTTTTTTATTTTTTAAATGTTGAGGAAAATTCTTCCTTTCATTCCTTTTGAGTTACAAAAATCGGTTGTCATTATGCCAGTACTGTCTGGAGTGGACAATTGCAATGCGTTGTATCCAGGTCTTTATGTTGGTTCACTTAATCAACTCCAGCTTTTACAGAATGCAGGCTGCCCAACTCCTAAAAAATATACCCAAGTTATACTCACACGCGTTAGAAGAACGCCACTGGCTCCCTGCCAAGAAATGGGTGGCCTTCAAAGCACTTTGTATGGCCTATAAATCCCTTCATGGAATAGTTCCAGAGCTTCTACAGAAGAGATTTATGTGGCATGTACCAAGGAAACCCCTGGGCTCTGCCTCAATTAGAACCCTGGTAGTCCCCAAATCTAGTAAAGTTTCATGGGTCGGCAGGAGTTTTGTGTATTCCACCTGTAAACAGTGGAATTCACTCCCCCTGGACATAAAACCTCAGCAGAACCTCTCTATTTTCAGGTAGCAACTCAAAACGTGGCTTTTTTCTTCCTCTTTCTAAGGCAGAACTTTTCTGGTGCTCCTACCTGTTCTCATGTCAGTGCCAAAACACCTTTAGGCATACATCGCAATTAAAAAACGATATACATATCAATAATTCTGTTCAGCCAATTTCTCTGTATTACTGTTCAATTTTCCTTGTGGAAGTTGCATGGAGAAAAAAGTGTTTTGGGACCACCCGTTTTCCTCTGCCCTATGTTTGTGTGACTTAATAAAACATGTTATTGTGTAATGACCAAACATTCGCTCATGTATTATTATAGTGCAAAAATCAAAGTCCTTTTTATTACCACAGTACATAGTGACTCATTTTAGTGAGCATTACTAATTGTCTCACAGATTCCAATCTACAATCAGTTGAAAGATGAAAGCAACTGGGGCTATACACAAACCTTTATTATGATATTGTCTCACTGGAAATATTTAACCCCTTACACTCTTTCATGTTCACTCATTCACTTCATTCACTGACTCCCTTACTTTTTCTTGTTCTCTCTCACTCACCATTTTCTCACTCCCCAGTCTTTTACGTGCTTTCACACTCTTCCGGTCACTCATGCACTCCGTCACCCTCACACCCTCCTTCATGTTCAGTCACTGTCTCTGACTTACTCTCTCTGTAACTTTGACACTTATGCACTGACCCACTCTCACTCACGCCCTCATTTTCACTCACTCAGCCTTTCACTCATTGACTACCTTCATTTTTCTCACTCTCTCTCAGTCATTCTGTCTCACTCTTTACTCACCACCTCTCTTTTATTTTCTCATTCACTTTCTCAGTTGCCCTCTCTTGCATGCACTTTCTCCCTCCTCCCCAAACTCTCTTTCACTCACTCCCTCTGACTTGATGTCACTTAAATTTACACTCACCCACTCAGTCATTCTTACTCTTGTCCTCTCTTTCCCATCCCCCTCACTCACTGCTTCATTCACTCATGCTTCTCGTGTTATGTATTTCATTCACATATTGTCCAAACAGGAGGGGCAGTAAGTGTTTCATATATTTGAGTGGGAGGTGGCTAAATTGTCTACAGGAAATTCTGAGCAGCTTTTTTATGTTTTTATTTTCAAAGTACAGAATCCACATTTAATATACATTATCAGCATGTGAATATTTCCACTCTGCAGAGCCAGGCTTGCAGGGTGAAAAAATATGTCCTTAACATTGGCTTTCACAGAGGCGTGGTGTCTTCTCTCTCTGTTCTGTGTGAGAGTACAGCTTTGGGCAGGGAGAGCTTGTGGTCAATTTAATGTCGCTCATGACACCTCAGTGAAAAACATCTGTGTTATTTACTGTTATCCATCTATAATTCTATATGTTGTTATTAATGGCTCTCACTGAAAGCCTCTAGCATGAATACTAAATTCTAAATTTGGTTATGACACAGCAGCAGTGATTAACACAAGTTTTTACCCAGTGTTGGTATGTCACAAAGGAATTTCAGGATGCTCTACAGGCCTCTCTAAAAGCCTGTCAGTCCAGCACTGGAGGGCAGAGAGCATAGATGAGGAGGGAAAAAGATGAAAGGGGGACTGAGTTCATAGAGGGGGGATGAGGGTGGCTGACCTGCAGGGATGGAATGTGAGGGAGGGCATAAAAGGAGGATTAAGGTGGATGACTGGCGTGCAGGTATTTAAAAAAAAAATCTTACATTTGCAACAGGGAGGAGAGGCAATGTTAAGTATGACTTCCCCATTTCGCCTCTCCCCTGCATAGCAGTTGATAGCAGGGACTATTGGGGGAGCTACAAAACATAAAATACAGAGGGGTAAAAAGTGAATAATGGGGCTGTTTTCACCTTGGGTTTCTGAGCGACATCATTGACCATGGCTCGAGTTGTCTATCTGACGTCTTTCAGAACACCTCGGTGAAAAACATTCCCATTATTCAGTCATCTATAACAAGCATGAATACCATGTTCTAAATCTGGCTATTTACTGCAATGAAGTGGCAGCAGTGGAAAACAAAAAGTCTTTTCCTCTGTTTTTAAAGGAATTCCAGGCTGTTCTGATGGATCTCCCAGACAGCCTGCCAGTGCAGCGCTGACTCTCTGCTCCGATGCATTCAGCAGCCGGGCTGGAGAAACCCCACAGACTCTATGATCGGAGCGGAGCGTGTTTCCAGCCAGCTCAGGCCAATCCCTGCACTGCTCTGCAGCAAGGGGATTGGATGGTATTCTGTCCCAGGGGCTGCTTGGACCAGGAAGAGGCAAGAAAGAGCGACACAGGAGGCAGGCGGCAGCTTCAGGTAATTTGTTTTTTAATTATTAATAACACAGCGCCCTGTGTGCTCCTCCTACACCCCCGCACTCCAGGGTGCTGTAGCAGATGAGTTTGAAGTGGTTTATGTCCCTGAGACTTCAACACAGGAGGCAAGCAAGCAAGTCTTTGGAGTCACTTTGGTTCCGGGTTGGAGAGTTGCAGGTTCAGTCCTTCTCACTCCAAAGAAGGGCAGCAGGCCAGCACAGCAGAGTCCTCTCAGCAGCCTAGCAGTCCTTCTTCCTGGTAGAGTATCCACCTCTCCAGATGTGTAATGAATTGGTGGTGTCAGAGGTCCAGTACTTATACCCAGTTCTGCTTGTGAATTGAGGGAAACTTCAAAGAGATACCTTTGAAGTGCACAAGGACCCTGCCCTTCCAGCCTTTTGCTTCAGACTCACTACAATGGGGATATGCAGCCCTTTTTATGTGTAGACAGGACATAGTCATTTCAGGTGTAACTGTCAGCTCCTTCCTCCTAACCTGCCCAGGATTGCCCATGAGGATGTGGTTGGCTCATCATTCACACCTAAGGTCCCTTAATGTATGTCTGTCTGTCTGTCTAGAGGGAATGCACAAAGCCCAACTTTCACCCACATCAGATGTGTATTCAGAGGCAGGCAGAAGGCACCAAATGGTTACAGTAAGAAAATGCCAACTTTCTAAAAGTGCCATTTCCAGAATTACAATTGAAAATTCAAATTCTCAAAAGTTGTCATTTAAAATTGTGATTCCAGAGACTCAGGGATTTTGTGCATCTGCAGGGCAATCTCATGAGCCTCAAACCATCTATTTATGTCCTCTCCCACCACAAAGTCAGGCGCCAGACCTATGGGAATGTGAACCTTCCTGTCAGAGGGCTCTGAACGAATGCTGCCACCAGCACTGCTGAACTCAGCCTGCCAGACGTTCATGTCCAGCTCCTTCAGACTCAGTTCATGAGCCAACATTAGCTTCCTTTCCTCCATTGGTCAATTTCTTCTCTACCAATACTCTTCTCCTCCTCTTCCACGGCCATCCTTTTTTTCGCCAATGCTCTATCCTTCTCAATTTTTAATTTTGCAAGCACCGATTTTACCTTCCTGTCCTCCCTCCTCTCCTCCCACTCCTCTGTTAACAGGTTGCTGGATCACACACTGTCATATGGTTACTGAGTTTCTATATATTGTGTTAAGTTAGCATGAGTTTATTAAATGTTTAAACAACATATTTTCCTTCGGCTTCAGTTTGCACACGACACCTAATTGTTATTGTAGCTTTCAACCTAGACGAAAGATGTGATTTTTTTGAGAATAATATGTTATTGATCTGATATCAGTCGTGCTTGGTACAAATGTCTGCACACTGGGAACTGCACCATCTAAGAATAACCTAACACAAGGTTGCTGAAAGCCTGATCCTCGCACTACATTAGACATGACACAAATAATGTTGCTGCCAACATTGGCCTCTACGCGGGTTTAAGATAGAGTTACAGGGAATGAATCAACACACTTGACGCTTCGCATGCAGAGAGCTGGTAGCTGTTGATGTGATCTACTCCTACTAAAATTTAGAGGTATGGGCCCGCCCTGCTAGAACCCAAATGAGACCTTCTTAGATATAATATAATATGCTAAATAGGGTGCGCGAAATATAGGTGATACAGATTTCTATAGATTTTGCATTATAATATGCTATCACCGTTCGCTTACTATGGACTAGTGACTATGCTGCTAACTCTGATTTTTATAATATGTATGTTGATATTATATAAGATACTGCGTTTGAGAACTTTGCATTGAAAAATAAACATTTCAAACTTGCACGTGTGTTCTTTGCCTCCCAGTTTCGGTTTGTAATGATTATATAACGAAAGAGTGTTCATGTGTTCCACGATACCTGAGGTACCCTAAGTTCATGTTCTGGATTGTCTAAGTTATTGGTAAGTTATTACTCCCGATGAGACACTGTAGCTAGCTTGGTAAGGGGATTTCTGAAGCTAAGGTGAGTTTTGAGTCACCCTAACTCACCCAGGTTCTAGATCTCTGTGCACAGTTCTGTGGGAGAACGGAAACCCTGCTACATGGCGCCCATACGTTGTTGGCCTTATATCATGACACTCGAGTAGTATATCATTCAAACCTTAACCCCTTCATTCCCGTTTCCGGAAAAAGGTGGTGTTGGAAAAACCTACCTATTTTTGAAATAGGTCTTTTCAAGCTTGATTCTTACTAAACGGTTTCCTTGAATTACTACCCAGTTGTGCTACAAAGTAATCTTTGGTTTATTTTTTTTTCACTTTCCTGTGCTGACATGGCTCAAGCCGTGGACATCCCGCAGCATAGTCGCATTGCGGTGCGTGACCACTTGCGGGCTTATAATGCCCCTGTGGACGGCTTGGCTGTGGTTCTGGTGGTGAGTGCGGAACATGCTTACCCGTACGAACTGTTTTATTCGTGGGTGACATTTCCGGCGGTGGACGCTAATTCTGGAGTGTTCCATTCATACACTGCTTCAGCTTACCGGTTGCGTATGCTCCGTACAGGGCACTGGAAGTTCCTATTGATGCTTGGCAGCATGGAGTTTGGTTTGGTGGCGCCCTACCACACGCTTTAACCGCTCCGAGGTTAGGTCCTTTGTCCATTCCGGGCACACCTTGGCCCACTTTGGCTGGATTCACTCCTCACCCTAATCGCGCCACTTGTAACGTGGCCGATCTGCGGCGGCTTCATGAAGTTGCAGTGGAAGTGATTAGAGCGCTTGTTCATTACACTAGCCGTAATGTTCAGGACATAGCCCCTAGGGGTGCACAGCTTCGTGCAGAACAGGCTGGTTTGAAAATCAATCCTGTCATGGTGAATTCCGTGATGGGCAAAAAGCCCCAGGACAAGGATGATTTTCCGTTCTGGCTTGCTGAGAAATTTGGCCAGCTGGAAGCTGTGTTTCCCAACACGAGTCCTGGTGATAAACACAGGATTCTTACACTAAGTTTACCGAAAGATTTGGCACCTGAACTTGTTGACTGTGAGACCTGGGGTAAGACTTTTGCAGCGGGCTATTCGAGGTGCTATGGTACCCCGTCTGTGACCAATCTGGGTGCGGTCCTTAAACGTGTTCAGGATGAGCACGGACCGGAGTCGGCAGTTGAATTGGGTATGCGCCTGTGTGGCACCTTTGATGTAGTTTGCGATCTGATCCTTGCGAATGTCAAGGGGGATGCAGTGAACTTTCAGGTTGCTAACGCATTGGCGTTGGTTCCAGAGGCCGAGAGACCCCGTCGGTTGGCAAGGATCATTGTGGCTGCTTATAAAACGGTTGGCCGCAATGCGAAGGGGCTTAAGGCTTTTCCTGATAAAGAGAAAAGGCAGCCCCAGGGTCAGTCTTCGGATACTAGTGGTCAACCTAAGTCCAAGAAACAAAATTGGCCTAAAAAGCAGAATCAGGGTAAGCAACAACAACAACAAACACAGGTTTCTGCTCCTGCGTCTCCATTGCCTGCGCAGTCGGATCGAGTTTATGATTTGCGCGATCGCGCGATGATTAAATCACCTGAAAGGTTTCAGGCTTCTGACCAACGCTCTCCTCGTTCCTTTCAGGACTCATCGGCTCCGTCAACCGGTGGTGGAGGGGCGGCAGGGGCCGGGGTGGCCAGCAAGGATGTGGTCAGCCCTGCCCGCGTAACGGTGGAGATCAGCAGGAAGGCGCTACGCCCAAGAGACCACAGTTTGCCACGAAGAAAGTCGCCGCCCTGACAGCGCATCGATATGCCCCAGATAGTGAGAACGCGGCTTCGGAATCTGACGTGGGCTCTGACCTTGCTGGACAGCGCAGCAGAGATTACCATATTGAGAGAGGCCCTCCATCCACTGTTGAAGGTGACAGCGACTGACACTTATGTTGTAATTGAGACTGCTGATACGCATGTTGCTCCCCCTGAACGTCTTTTTGAAATTGTCCTGTTAATAGAAGGTGACATGCAGCGAACTGTAAAAGGGGTATTTTGGGAAAATCTCTCGTCTACGTATGACATTTTGCTTTCGGAGGCTGACTGGCCCCCACCTTTTGTTCTCGCAGCTCCGCGAGGGGAGGAGGTGATCCTCCCCAGTTTCGGGTACACTGTATCGAGAGTGGAAGCGCTGCATTTTGCAGAAGAGTGGGCTCTGGCGCTTGCGCCGGCTGTGTGCCGCAATCAGTGTGGCTGGGATAAATTGTCTCCAAGCCACGAGATTCCGTTACGGTCTCAGCCGCAGCCTCAACCTCAATATCCCATACGGCGTGAAGCCAAAGCTTCAGTCACGGCTATCCTTGAACAATTGGAATATCAAGGTGTAATTGAAACGTGTGTGTCACCGATGAATAACCCCCCTTTTACTGCAAACAAGCCGGACGGCTCATATCGTTTGGTTTTGGATTATAGGCATTTGAACTCGCATTGCCGTAACTGCGCAGTACAGAATACTCATGGCTCTGCTTTAGTGAATAGTCTTGAGCGTAAACGGTTCAAAACCACGCTGGACATTTCCAATGGTTTTTATGCCCAATGATTAGATGGTCTAAGTTCCCAATGGACCAGTTTTACATGCGGCGGTGTGCAAAAAATGTTTCGGCGTCTCCCAATGGGCTATAAGAATAGTCCTGGGGTATTCTCCGCCCGCATTGTCTCTCTTCTTGAGGGCATCGACCCAGTTGCTTGTTCGTATGTGGATGACATTTATCTCACAGACGACGATCTTTGGGAGCATCTGTGTCGAGTAAATAGCATAATTTGTAACTTTGCAGATATAGGCTACAAGTTTAACTTTGCAAAGTCGCACATTGCAGAGTACACAGTGTTGTTTCTAGGCTACGAGCTTAACAACGAGGGAAAGGGGTTAGCGCCTCACTTTCTGGAGAAATGCGCACAGTTGCGCTCTCCGACAACACTGAAAAAATTACAATCTTTGCTGGGTTTTTTGAATTTCAGGAGAACTTACATTCCAGAATATGCCCAGCCTATCAAGCCTTTGTATGCTTTGATACAACCATCTTTCTCCAAATCATGCTGGCTGCCTGAGCATTCAGCCATTCTGCAGTCTTTGCAAGCTGATTTGCTCGCTTCTGAATACTTACAGACTCGTGATAACCAGACCAACCTGGTGATAAGAATTATCCCTGGGGCGGTGGGTTTCACGTACCTGACTTTTAATGAAGGAGATACAGTACCTATTGCTTACAAGTCACACTTGTACACTTCGGCTGAATTGCGTTTTTCCACTGTGGAGAAAGTTTTAACTGCTGTACAGATGGCAATTCTTAAAGAACGTGCCCTGTCACAAGGAAAATGCATGTTGATTGTTACCCCGTGTCCTGCCTTGGAGGCAGTTACGAAAGCCAGTGTACCTAATTCCAAAGCTTTGCACCCTAGGTGGATTCAGTGGGCTGCATCCTTGACATCCCAGGATGTCACGTTTATTTTTGACGCCACTTTACAGTCGCAGGAGTACTTACAGTATGAATTTGTTCATCCTGCTCCTTTAGCAATGCGGCCGTTGGAGGATTTCCATTGCATCATTTACACTGATGGTTCGGCGCAGGTTGCGCATGGCTCTAAACATGCCTACGTTTCCGCATGGGCCATTGTGGTCGGTGCCATGGTGAACGATGAGTTCAAGTCCAGTGTCGTGCACACGCAGACGCTTGGGTACTGCACCGCACAATTAGCAGAGCTTCGTGCTCTGATGCTTGCATTGGAGTACGCAGATCCTAGTGTGACGACTTTGATCGTAAGTGACTCTTACTACTGTGTCCAGTCTTACAATGAAAACTTGTTCTTTTGGATTCAGAATGAATTTCGTGATTCCAAAGGTAGCATGATAAAACATAAAATGATCTGGGTCCGAGTGGCGGAACTTAAAGAGAAGTTGCCACTCGTGTTTGTGATTCATACTCTCGGTCATCAGCGCGTGGGGGTCCACGCTGTTGGCAATTCGCTTGCTGATGAAGCAGCGAAGTCAGCAGTATCGAAATACTTAGTTGCAGCAGTCACGAGGTCCAAAAGCAAAATAGATGATGACATCTTGGCAGCTGTTGCTGCGACGGCGAAGGGAAGTAAATATCCTGCGGGGTTCCCTTCTAAATACACATACCACTTAAGTCCCGATAAGGTTCCTTATGTGAAAATTCCTGATGTTGGCGAACGTCTAGTTCCCAACTCGGATCGCAGGGCTACTTTGATTACAGCGGCTCATGAAGGTGTGGCGTCTGCGCATGCGGGCGTCTCAGCCACTGTAACTCAGCTACAACAGAGATTCTGGTGGCGGGGACTGTACAAACAGACGCGCGATTATGTCCTTCAATGTGACATTTGCCAGCAGATTAAACCTTCAACTGCTGTGCGTCCGCCTCAGACACAGTTGTTCATCTCTAATAATCCACTTGGATGCGTTTATTTGGATCACTGCGGTCCATTTTCTTCTGATACTGCATACAAGTATATCTTAGTAGCAGTTGATTCATGCACACGCTTTGTGTGGGTATGGCCACATCGGAGCGCTGAATCACGGACTGCCATCAAGGATTTGCGAGTCTTTATAGGGATTTTTGCCTGTGGTACCTTCCATTCGGATCAGGGTCCGGCTTTCGCCTCTAAGGCGTATAAGGATGCTATGGTTTCGTTGGGGGTCCAAGTCAAGTTTTCAAGTCCGTACAGACCCGAGGGTAACAGTGTAGTGGAACGAATGAACCGTGACTTAAAGCAATCTTTGACAGCCCGAGTTATAGGCACTGGCAGAAACTGGTTAGCCCACCTCAATGGCGTACATCGTGCGCTTAATAATCTCCCTAGAAGGTCTCTGGGTGGGCGGACCCCGTACGAAATGCTCTTTGGTATCAAGATGTATGTCCCTGACCTCGATGGGCTAGACTGCAAGGCCCAGGCCTCGGCCTTTGACGTAGATGAACATTGCAATGTTTTACAGGATCCACAAAAGACCAGAGACATTCTAGCAAAGGAACATTTGCCCTCCACATCGGATGATGCGTTGCAGATCCCGGTAGTTGGCTGGCTACCCCAAGTAGGAGAACTGGTTCGAGAGAAGATCGATAACAAGAAAGAGTTTGGTCCCTCGTATCGTGCACCGGTTCGAGTTCTTGGAGTGAAGGGCACAAGAACAGTCATTTTACCACCACTTCCAGGTCGTAAGGAAAACAGATTTATTTCTATTGACAATGTCAAGACACACAGGGTGGCCAATTCTTCATAGCATGACACCAGCTGTATCCTGTCCTTCCATGGTGAGGCACTCTGTGCTAGCAATAACTTCTGGTGCAGAACAGGAGGTGTCCCACGAGATGCCTGCCATATCCCGTCCTTTATTAAATACTATTCCTGTTACTAACATTGATGAGCTGAACTACACCTATCCTGCTGACTTATCTATGCCAGATTTGCAGACTCGTTTGGCCGGCCAGTCCAGATTCTCTTTTGACTCTGTTTCGGAACTTTCAAAGAAACCTTCAACTATTGCGAAATATGCCACGTTGTTTAAAAAACATTTTTTAATTCCCCCTTGGACATACATTTGGTTGATCCTCTTTTCATTTTACCTTTTTATGTCAATTGGTTTTGTGTTTTATTTTTTCCGCCTGATCGATTTTCACTACGTTAAAGAAAGAACAGGAATTCGGTACCTTAATGGAACATTAGCCCCTCTTTCCTCTTCACATTCAGCACACAGACTGAAACGAAACTTGAATACAGTCAACATTACTGCTTGGCCTGTCCTTGATGGGATTGCGTGGGATGCGGTTAGATTTCAAATACATGGGCCCACTGAAGTGATTAATGTTCCGAATGTGCTTAGAGTAAACATGGGAGATGTGATTAAACAAAATATACGTTCAGATGATTGGGATATTCAGGCCGTTGAAGCATTATTCTCTGATTTGAAATACTATGCTGCCTTCGATGCTGAGGATCTGTATTTAGATTCTATTAATTATGGTGATTTGTTTTGTTTTCAGCATTATGGTAATAATTTTTTGCATAAGACAAATTCCAGGAGGGTTGCTGTAAATTATACACAATGGGAACATTGCCCTGCTCCATTGGGAGGCAGCTCCAATACGTTTCTGAGAAAATACACTTATTTCACAGATTTTAATCAATCAAATCCTGAGTCATTTTATTTCAAAATGACACAAAAGTCCATGTCCAAAGTTAGACTTACCGATACAAAATTGCTGTATTCTAAGTCCTTTCTAGAAAGATTGGCTGTAGACGGCTACGAGTTTTGGAAAGGAACAATTGACCTTAAATCGGTTTGGGGTACCAAAGATTGGCAGGTACAAGGCACTGAGGCTTTGCACCGTGCATGTCTCATCCCGAATCACATGTTGTTTCTAAATTCATCTATTTTCCAAACAACATGCTTTGGATTGGCTACTGCTAAAAAATTAAATACACCAATCATCCCTGATTTAGAGGAATATTTAGGTTGGGGTAATTATACTGAATTGTCCATCCATGAGTTGCAAGCTCTATTGCACAATTCATCCTTTAACATTTCCAGTTTGGATTCCAAGGGTTGGCTGATGTGGCATAGGAGTGCTGATTCTTGCCAACGTCGTTTTCTGGGTTTGGCTGAAGGTTTCACAGAAGTCAGACCTGATCCCCGTTTTGAAGAAGATTATACTGTCACAACTTATTCTGTGGGGAAGCTGTGTCATAATTGGCTACAACATTCCACATTAGCTGCAGGTAAACTACATCTGTCTCAATTAACTGAAAATGTGGATTTGAACGATTTTATAAAAGGCCCAGCTAAAGGTAGATCTAAACGTTGGATTTATGCGATTTACAATGAAATTTGGAAAGTTTCTCAAATTGAGACTGCTAGACGCCTGAGGGCAATTGATCAAGCAAATTTAGAAAAAGTGCTTGCAGTTGTCGATAACAGTATTAACACGCTTTCTTCCCGAATTTACACGTTGAACAATATTGTGTCTTCTGTTGTTGACATTGTACATGATGAAGTGTCCGTGTTATATCATGGTCAAAATCAATTGCGTTCTGTAATGCAATTTGCTTGGACACTACAGACTCTGAAGGCTGGTCGAGTGCCTTGGAGTTATATGAACGTCTCATCACTATTTGCCCCATTTAACCACATCGCTGCTGTGGTTATTTTTCCCCTGTGCTGGAAATTGCCATTTTGCTGGTGTCATGACGAGCTCAGCTCGTCATCAGCACAGCTCAACTGTGCCTCATGACGAGCTCAGCTCGTCATGAGCATGGAAGGGGTTAATTTGACTGACAAACAGCGCATGCTTTCCATGCGAGATGCATTATTTTCTATGTTACACATGGAAAAATTAGAATCCTTGCCCTTTTCTGTGGCTGAGGTAACTGGTGCTACATGGCTTATCCATGGTATTATTACCTTACCTTTTGCTCTGTATAAATTTACAAATTGTATGAGATATATTGCTATAGGGCGATATGAACCATTAGGCAATGCTTTCCTCCATGAGACATGGTCTTTACCATACACATACAGATGTCTAAAGGAGGGGAATGAAGTGAATCTGAATGGTGAAGAATGTACACAGTCGCCTGACCGCTCACTAATATGCAGACACATCCAGTTGCATGGTTCTTGTAATCAGGACAAGCCTAATTTAGCCTGTGTTTTAAAAGGGACACCGGTTCCTGCAATAGTTCCCACCTTCACTTTATTGTCTAACGGTAGTTATTTACTTTTGAATAACGAAATGTGTTGTGGGTTAATGGTCGGTATCGCCTATGTGGTTACTGTATCAGAACGTGTGGTGTGTTGCAAGAATGTGTTATATCCACCCACGCATGGGAATTCAGATGTTTCCATTTGGCCACGAATACCAACCTTGAGAGCGGAGTTCAATGGTTTGAGCCGAATAAGAGCCCTATTGTCTCAAAAAGAAGTGGCCCTGAGCTCGGCCCGCGAAACTTATGTCCTTCACATAGCTAACACACGCACAGAGGTGCAGGCACTTTTAAGTACTGATTTGCCGTTTCATTTCTGCGAGCTGGTTCATCAAATCTTTAATTCCTCCTCCACGACTGGCCTAGCACATTTTTCTAAATTGGTTAGCAGTGGTCTCGTGACTACGTTTGAGAAAGTATTTGGTATTATCCCTGCGTTTTTTCATTCTATATTCGCAAGCTTGTTTGGCGGATTCCCTGTTTTGCTGGCTTTGGCTGCAGTCATTCTGGTGATATTTTGCTTTATAAAACATGGATGCCCATCCTGCGCAAGAAAACGCTCAGCCCCTACTGATGCAGTTTCGTAAGCGGATGCTTGATTACTATGGCTCCTTACCGCTTGTGACTTTAAGCACGGCTTTTGGATTATAGTTTTGATTTTCCTATTTCACATGTGTCCAGCCTGTGTTTCATTGCCTGAGCTGTGATTTCGACTGGGCCATTGATTTGTGTCTCTGCTTACCGACTTCTCCTGACGTCGATTTTGATCAGCTAATGAGCCCCGTAGTTGCTCACGAGTTGGTTTGTTCTGGCGAAAGGGTTATGGCCGTGGCAGCGATGCATGGACTAATGGGTCAGTGGGACATATCCGCAGCGGCGCATGACTTTCTGGCGCATAGCATTCTCGAGAACCCACTGAGTTGTCCTCTGATGTTGCTAGAGGATTCAGTGCTGGAGGAGCACGTATGTTCTTTCCCATTGCTTAATTGGATGGCTGAACTGTTTTCGGATGATGACAGTGATTTCATGTTGGAAGCTGTAGCTACCTATTTTGCATATTCATTCAACCCATGAGTGACTTTGAAGACTTTCATTATTATGGCACGTGACTTTTTAGTAATTCTGAATGGTGCCTTTTTTATTACGAAAACTCGACTTTCATTTGTTCTAGGCCTGTGGACATGTAGTTGGCCTTAAGTTCGGATTTTTATATTTTTGTGTGGCCACTATAGGCATTCATACATATTTTTTATTATTGAAAACATATATACATTTACATACAATAAGGTCAAGGTCAATAAACTTTATTCGGTTGTTCGTATTGACAACCATAAAAGTATTTACATTACAATTAATAGAACACATATTCATTAAAGAGAGAGTTCAATTGTATTTAAAATCACAAGAGTAAGAGCACTAGACTATATCAGACATTGAAAACCGTTTAAAAATAGAATTCCTTTAACGAAAAATATAAATAACAATTCATATATCAGTGTTATTATCCTTCCATACTGTTTCTGAATTTAACTGCCAACTTTAAAAAACTACATATAAACAAAGTGTATTCATAGTTTAACAGCTGGAGAAAATGTTGTGCAGGGCGAAATTGTAAAAAGTTAAATTTTTTCAAACAGGGTTTCAAGTATAGCTTCCTTGGTGTGACATAAAAAGGACAAAAGAACAGAAAGTGTGCCAGGTCTTGCGGAGACTTATCGTCGCAGCCGCAAGCCGGCAGCACTTGACCTCGATGAGAACCCCTAGGAACAGCCAACAAAAAATGAAACAGGTTGAACCTGAACCTTGTCAATAGGAAACAGTCATAACTCGACATTTGCCATGTCAGGTAGGGTTCCGTAAGCAAAGTGCTTTTGATTAATATATGGTTACGTACACTTTCTTTTTTTAGTTCACATGATTTCCTTTCCTGTTGTCTAGAGTCAATAAAAGCATTCTTGACCGTAATAAGATCCATTTTGGTAATAGATTCCGGAAATAGGAAAAGTTCAGAGCGGCCTAGATCAGTAAAGCACTTATATAAGTACTTAAGCCAAGGAACCTCCTTCCTGTTATCCCATGTAAGTGCTTCTCTTAGAATAAGCTTGGTAAGTGGGATATTGTCATTTAACCAACAATTCATCCAGCATAACAAGGGATTCTTTTACATACATTTAGCTTGGCTCAATATTGTTGAACTGTGCTTTCATGTTTTGCCTCTCATATAGTATTGGCTTATATTTTCTTCCTTTTTTAACCGTCCTCGGATCATTGGGGGGGGTGTCATATGGTTACTGCGTTTCTATATATTGTGTTAAGTTAGCATGAGTTTATTAAATGTTTAAACAACATATTTTCCTTCGGCTTCAGTTTGCACACGACACCTAATTGTTATTGTAGCTTTCAACCTAGACGAAAGATGTGATTTATTTGAGAATAATGTTATTGCTCTGATATCAGTCGTGCTTGGTACAAATGTCTGCACACTGAGAACTGCACCATCTAAGAATAACCTAACACAAGGTTGCTGAAAGCCTGATCCTCGCACTACATTAGGCATAGCACAAATAATGTTGCTGCCAACATTGGGCTCTACGCGGGTTTAAGATAGAGTTACAGGGAATGAATCAACACACTTGATGCTTCGCATGCAGAGAGCTGGTAGCTGTTGATGTGATCTACTCCTACTGAAATTTAGAGGTATGGGCCCGCCCTGCTAGAACCCAAATGAGACCTTCTTAGATATAATATAATATGCTAAATAGGGTGCGCAAAATATAGGTGATACAGATTTCTATAGATTTTGCATTATAATATGCTATCACCGTTCGCTTACTATGGACTAGTGACTATGCTGCTAACTCTGATTTTTATAATATGTATGTTGATATTATATAAGATACTGCGTTTGAGAACTTTGCATTGAAAAATAAACATTTCAAACTTGCACGTGTGTTCTTTGCCTCCCAGTTTCGGTTTGTAATGATTATATAACGAAAGAGTGTTCATGTGTTCCACGATACCTGAGGTACCCTAAGTTCATGTTCTGGATTGTCTAAGTCATTGGTAAGTTATTACTCCTGATGAGACACTGTAGCTAGCTTGGTAAGGGGATTTCTGAAACTAAGGTGAGTTTTGGGTCACCCTAACTCACCCAGGTTCTAGATCTCTGTGCACAGTTCTGTGGGAGAACAGAAACCCTGCTAAAACACTCCTCCCTGCCCCAGATGGAATCACTAATCCTGGCAGGATATTACCCCCTACACCCAAGTTTTGGGTCCAGGATTCTACTGTGAGTCTTTGCCCAATTCCTCATCATCATCCAGATGCTCATCCTTTCCAGGTGTTGCATTAAAAGCAGCACAAGCTTCTGCCCAGGACCTCTGCACCTTTTTTAGTTCCACCTTCCCGGTGGTCCTCTTTGCAGGAAGGCCAAGTATGACCCTCTGGGTTTGCTTACGCAAATTCCAATTTTGCACGTTCAGATGTAGGTCCTCCTGTCAGAGACAGGATTTTAGGAAAAAATTCAAAATGTCAGTTGGGCAGAATTGAAAAAAAGAGTTCAAGTTGGTCTTTGGTACGGAATAGTAGTATACACCAATTGCTGTATGGCACTGCACAAGCACATGTCCTATCCTCAAAATGGCATACATGTTTGGCCGGCCATCTCAGGCCAACTAAAACACACATGCACACTTAGGTTTCTCCCACCCAGCTGTATTCAGCATCCGGACAGTTGAAACCCCACAGACTCCATGACCTGAACGGAGGGTCTTTCCAGCCCGCTCAGGTCAATCCCTGCACTGCTCTGCACCACAGGGATTGGATGACAGTCTGTCCCAGGGGCTGCTGAGACCAGAAGGAGGCCAGCAGGAGCAACGCAATGCGGGAGGCAGCCGGTGGCTTCAGGTAAGTGTTTTTTTTACCATTAGCACGCCCCTCCGCTTGTCCTCCGCACTCCCCTCACCCGCCCATCACCCTTTGTTAGTGGTGGCCGTCACTGTTGCTATCCCTCTAGAATTCTATATGCTATACATGGCTCTTGCCGAGACCCATTAACTTGAATACCATATTTTAAATCGGATAATTCACTGCTACGATGTAGCGGTAGTGGCTAATGAAAGCTGTTACCCACTGTTGCTGCATCAGAAACTCAAAGCTGCTATGGATAGGCTTTTACAAAGCCTGTCAGTACAGCACTGGTAGAGCAGACAGCATGTTAGGAACCCAGCAGAGAGGAGCAGAGGCGTAGCTAGAGCTTGTGGCGCCCGGGGCTACCCTTCAGATTGCCACCCCCTGGACAGGGTGCTGGGGAAAAAGGACGGCGAGCACCTGAAAGAGGTCAGAGAGACATGTAGTATCACCGAATCACTGACAGAATTTCGATTTCTAAAAAATCGACCTACTATAACATCGAGTCTCTAATATCGATAGCACTAATATCGACACCCTATACTTAACATGAAAACTACAATAATATCGAGCAAACTATATCGATGCACAAAAATATCGTCTACAGAAATATCGTTAGCATTATTTTCGAATACAATAATATCGACACTCAATACTACATATAACACACTACAATAATATCGATTACTAAAATTTCGATAGCACTATTTTCGTCCATATCAAAATATCGATAGCTAAATAATACTCCTTTTTTTATATATAACACCAATAAATCTATTCTCTAAGTAATACACACATTTCAAATGACTTCACTAATGTATTTTCAATTTATTAAGTAACATTTAGTGTACAAAAATGTATTTTCGCCAACTAACGAAATTTTTATATAAACTCTTTGTAAACATACTTATTTAATACTTAGTACTCATTTTACATAATCTTTATTTATTACAAAAGTTTTTTTTAACATAAATATATCATTTCAATTCCTCAACATAAACTATTTAAGAAGATATATCTTAAATGTTTAACTTAAAAAAAATTCTAACTAACCAATAGTAACTCGTCTTTACATATCTGACCAATCAGATAGCAAACTTAATTACACATAGACTATATAAACCAATCACAAACAGCCATACAAGTTGCAGGAAATATTCTTCGTGACCACATACTGCCAATTTTGGGAGCACCATCTATATTCTTCTCTGCAAGAAAATTCGTCCTGAAACTACAAGTAAGTAATCATATAGCTCTGTTACTAAATTCTAATGTTTTTTTGCTATTACTTATAGACCAAAATTTGTAAACTAATTTGTTATTTCTTTATGTACTTTACCTTTAAACAGAATCTACAAACAAATCAAGTTATACTTCAACTTCAAGATACAGGACACTTTAAATTTAAAAAAGGTATCTACATATGTTTAACATTTACTTAACGTTATTTGCCAATTATTGGCCTAATTTAAAACTCTATACTTTGTTTCTTAGCCTGTAAATCTTAATACATAGTGTGAAGCCTGAATGTTTTGAGGAAAAAAGGTTACAATGCTGTGTAAAAAATGTTTTCTTCCTGTTCTTAAATATGTTTTTGTGTGCTTTTACTCATAATACATATGTCATCCTCGGTTCTTTTGAGCAAATAAGTAACAATGCTTTATAACAAATGTGTATTATTTATATAACATATAAACGCATTATTAATTTTCATCAACTTTCTCTCTAAACAGAACTCAAAGGTACAGAAAAGAGATAATTCACATCAAAGAACAAACATTCTGATACTACTATAATTCTCTTGGTAAGTTCATAAATAAAACATAACTAGTCTTTATAAACTCTATATAATGTACTAGAAATAAAAGTGACTCTTTTTATGCATCTGTTAGTATAATCTTCCTGTTCTTAAATATGTTTTTTTGTGCTTTTACTCATAATACATGTATCATCCCCGGTTCTTTTTAGCAAATAAGTAACAATGCTTTAGAACAAATGTGTATTATTTATATAACATATAAACGCATTAGTAATTTTCATCAACTTTCTCTCTAAACAGAACTCAAAGATACAGAAAAGAGATAATTCACATCAAAGAACAAACATTCTGCTACTACTATAATTATCTTGGTAAGTTGATAAATAAAACATAAGTAGTCTTTATAAACTCTATAGAATGTGCTACAAATAAAAATGACTCTTTTTATCAATCTGTTAGTATAATCTTGGAAATTTCTCTTTTTAAATCCAAATAAACAAAACTATTTTTACAGATGTTATAAAGTAAAAAAAATGTTACCAAAAAACAAATTGTAACTTTTCCTATAACATACTTAATTATTTCTCAACAGACCGTGCCAATAGAAGAACAACATCAAACTGAACAAGCATCTACTTTCGATAAATAGAACATTACTGCTGGTAAGTAAATTACTAGAAGAATACTAGCTTTATTTAAAATCTTTTATACATTTCTGATTATATTAATATTTGTATATTAACTTTTCTAGATACCAGAACTCAAGAATGACTGATGATGCAACATTTATTACATCTCAGAAAGGCACATTTTTGTTATGCTATATGGGCTACATTTATACTCAGGAGAAACAAAAAGACCTTAAAGTGAATTGGAAGTGTACAAAATATTACTCCAATAAATGCTATGGCCGTGCTACAACAAGGGAAACTAGTGTTATAAATACCACTGAACATAATCACCCACCAAACATCTCGGAAATAGAAGTGAGATCCACTCTTGAGAATATCAAGGAATTAAGTACCAGATCAGAACTACCTACCAACGTAATTCTAAAAGAATTACTACCTAAAGTTCCCAAAGAAGCAAGAGGTCAGCTACCATCTATTGCTTCCATTAAAAGAACAATAGCAAGAACAAAAAAAGCAAGTAGACCCAAAATACCAACTCCTAAAACTTTTGAAGAAGTCATAATTCCGCCAGAGCTTGTAATTACTCATAATGACGAGCCATTTATTTTTTATGATAATCATAGCAAGGACAAAAGAATAATAATGTTTGCAACTAATAACAATATAAAAAAATTAACTGAAAGTACTACTTGGATGATGGATGGAACTTTTTCTATATGCCCAAAACCTTTCTACCAGTTATACACAATTCATGGGCAATATCATAATACCTGTATCCCCTTCATATATTGTTTATTACCAAACAAACAAGCCACAACTTACTCTGAAATCTTACAAAAAATAAAGGAACAAACTTCTGACTACTTCCCAATGAAAATCATCATAGACTTCGAGCAAGCTATGATTAATTCTATTTTGAAAACTTACCCACACACATCCATTCAAGGATGTTATTTTCATTTCAATCAATGTCTCTGGAGACATTTACAAAAATCTGCCCTTAGTGTTGAGTATGCAACAAATATAACTTTTGCATGCCAAATCAAACATCTCATTGCTCTGGCATATGTACCAGTAACTGATGTGGCCGAACATTACAATTTGTTAATTGAAAGTCCTTTCTACACCCAAAATGAGCAAAGACTCGCCCCACTTTTAGATTACTTTGAGGACAACTGGGTAGGAAGACTACACAGGTCAGGCCACAGACGCTAGCCAAAATTTGCAATTCCCTGGTGGAATGTCTATCTACCAACACTCAACCAAGAGGCAAAAACGAACAATGCTGTTGAAGGTTGGCACAATGCCTTCCTCTCTTCTACTGGACGTACAACACCCACATTACACAAGCTAGTCACAGCTATACAAAAAGAGCAAAGCTTTCAGGAACTACGTATGCAGCAATCTGTCATACAACTGAAACCAAAACTCTCTAGACAAACTGCTCAAATGTATTTATATCTTCAACAGCAAGTCCAACTATATCCTACAACAAGAGGACTGGAATATTTAAAAATGATAGCCAAAACATTGAACTAATTGCAATAACTAAATGAATTGATAGAGATCAAACAATATCCTTAATCTAATAAAACACATATTTTAATATAATAAAAAAATATTTATTTAGTCTAATTTATTTTTTAACACTATTCTAAAAAGACTAAATAAATATATTATTATATCACAATATTTGTTTTTAAAAACTGCTTCCATCCAAATAAAATAACATAAATTTATAACTTACCTTTAAATAGAACATCATAAAGATAATCCTTTACCGACAATACAATGTGTAAATATCAAAGACTTAATCCAACAAATCATTAAATATGTTTTCTTCAACTCTGCTAAAACTATCCATCATCCAAATTAAACGACTATTTAAATGCCATTTAAAATAACGACTGTTATCTTAAAGTGTGAAAAATATTTCACAGAACTCAAAATATAAAGGAAGAATGTAAATCATCTCCGTTCTAACAACTGAAACACACTTCCTTTCCCAAAAAAAAAAATAATCGGAAACGGAAATAGCTGTTTCAAAATACGAGAAAAAAAAACAGCTAAACAATCCCACCGACATAACACTAACGAGTATCCCATAATATATAAACATAAAATTCCTATTTATTTTTATTTTAATTAAATTATACCACATACTCATTAACTCCAACTTTTTTAAATGGCTCAAAAAGTCGTGAACGAAAATACGTATTAATTCCACTCCATTATATGTAAATAGTCATACTTTAATTACCAACCCCAAAATAACAAAATATAACCTTTAATTTTAATTTACAATACTTTAAAAATATAAAAGTAGAATCGTACCTACTCAAAAGTGAACCTGCTTCCAACCGCGACTTTCCCTTTACCAAAATAACGCAAAAAGACAAAGAGTGGTTACAAAATAAACGATCCAAATTATATGTAACTGTGAAAAGTACTACTATAAATGTCCATTGTTGTTATATATATGGCTCAAAATTATGTGTAATGTTAAAAAAAATGTATAGTATATTGTAAATAGAAAATCTTTTTGCCTGTATATTAATTATATATTACATACTTTTAATATTTATTACATTAAGTATGAAAATATAAAAATATTTAATGTAATATTTATTAAAATTATTATATAACTAAATATGTAATATTGTATTTGTTTATCAGATTTAATTGTTTACAATATGACTAATATGTGAAAATTGTTATTATTAAAACGTATTTATTAATAATAATAATCATACATAAGAATATTGTAATGTTAAAAGAATCATTGATGATGATGTACATGTTCTAATTAGGATATTTATATTTTATTATACATTTAAAAGTGTTCATATGTTAATATCATCATCAGTATATCACTATATGTATTAAAAATGTGTGACTTATGTTTTTCATTACACATGTTTGATGTTTTATTAAGAAACAATAATTGTATTATGTATGTATAATATCATACATTGCATTATGTGAACTAACAATTTTTTCTCTACAAATTAAAAGTACTTGTCAAGAAAATTACTCAAAAATGTGATTATTCAAAGAATATTGTCCTCCTTTTTTGTTTATATGTATACCAAACATAGCTTGATAAAATGTATATGTGATCGTATATTTCAAGTGTTGAATAAAAAAATTTACAGGAAAGAAAACTGGTGTCATTATTTTCTATTACCTATGACAAAATCATTATTATGTATTTTAGCAAATGTATTATAACTGTAATGTTCTATCTATTTCTATATACCACATGTAAATAAATAACATACTATACACTGAAGTTATAACAATTATTAATCATACACCCATATACATATAATATCAATATTTGAAAGACACATAATTAAATTTTTTAATATTCCGACTCCAATAACCATTTACTTTAGGTAATTGCTTCTCAAAAACCATGATTAATTTACTATTAGAACTGCAATCACCATTTAATTAGAGTAAGTGCAGGACACAGAACATATTAAATGTACTCTTCCAACTCCAATTAACAATTAATTTAAGTAACTGCAGGACATTAAATAATAATAAATTATTATAGTAAATCAAATGTTAAAAAATGAATAATGTAATATAATGAAATTTAATTTAATGTAATAAATTTAATTTAAATAGAATCTTAATTTATGTTTTCCCTGAACCCCTATAACTAAAAACTGACCCTAAAACCTAAAAATACCCCTTCACCCACAAACTAAAAACTGACCCTGAAACCTAAAAATACCCCTTCACCCACAAACTAAAAACTGACCCAGAAACCTAAAAATACCCCTTTACCCACAAACTGAAAACTGACTCTGAAACCTCACAAAACCCCTTTACCCACAAACTAAAAACGGACCCTGAAACCTTAAAAAACACCTTTACCCACAAACTAAAAACTGACCCAGAAACCTTACAAAACCCCTTCACCCACAAACTAAAAACTGACCCTGAAACCTAAAAATACCCCTTTACCCACAAACTAAAAACTGACCCTGAAACCTTACAAAACCCTTCACCCACAAACTAAAAACTGACCCTGAAACCTACAAATACCCCTTTACCCACAAACTAAAAACTGACCCTGACACCTAAAAATGCCCCTTTACCCACAAACTAAAAACTGACCCAGAAACCTAAAAATACCCCTTTACCCACAAACTAAAAACTGACCCAGAAACCTAAAAATACCCCTTTACCCACAAACTAAAAACTGACCCTGAAACCTAAAAATACCCCTTTACCCACAAACTAAAAACTGACCCTGAAACCTAAAAATACCCCTTTACCCACAAACTAAAAACTGACCCAGAAACCTAAAAATACCCCTTTACCCACAAACTAAAAACTGACCCAGAAACCTAAAAATACCCCTTTACCCACAAACTAAAAACTGACCCTGAAAGCTTACAAAACACCTTTACCCACAAACTAAAAACTGACCCTGAAACCTTACAAAACACCTTCACCCACAAACTAAAAACTGACCCTGAAACCTAAAAATACCCCTTTACCCACAAACTAAAAACTGAGCCTTAAACCTTACAAAACCCCTTCACCCACAAACTAAAAACTGACCCTGAACACTTAAAATACCCCTTCGCACATACACAAAAAAAGACCCTAAATGCACAAAAAGTACCTTTGAAAAAACTACCCACCCTGATCCACTATAAGCTCGACATCCCACTCCTAAAAATATGATACATTTATTTATTAAATATCTACTAACTTATATATTTTTAATACTTTTTACTACATACACAAAATACCTCAATTTAGAACAAAAACATAATAGTGTTCATAATTTCGTATTTAAATAATATGTTTATAAAATTTCGAATAGAAACAAAAATTAAATACAATGCGAAATTTTTAATTCTATGATTAGAGTATCCTTTGTTTATACACTACCCACCCTTATCCCCTTGAAACTATACATCCCACTCATAAAATAATTAGACAAATATTTTTTGAAAATATATAAAAATATTATAATTACAAATCTATTTTAGTACATGCACAACAGCAAACTAAAAAAATAAGTACTATATTCGATAACAATCGATAGCATTTCGCATAATTCGAAATATTTTTAATTTTATAAATTTCGCAAATTTATATGAAATTGCGAAATTTAATTTTATATAATTACCCTATATATTTTTAAAACACTACCCACCCTTATCCCCTATAAACTCTACATCCCGCTCCTAAATGTATAGTACAAATATTATAAAAATATAATTTAATATTTTATTATTTATAAAACTTTTTTGTACATACACAAAAATTAATCATAATATTTTATATACTCCCTTAATTTCGATCAAATTTCGACTACTACAAATATTGTTAAAAATTATCGAAATTTTGAAATTTAAAGGAAATTCGAAATTTAAAATTGTACAATTTCACTATACTTTTTTAAAACACTACCCACCCTTATCCCCTATAAACTCTACATCCCGCTCCTAACATTAATATACAATTATTTAGTAAAAAATTAAAAATTTAGATATATTTACACAATTTATTAATATATATCCAAAAGCAAAGTACAAATAATTTAACAATACTCAATACATTTATATAAAAATTCGCAATTTTAAATAATTTGAATTAAATTTCGCAATTTTAAAATTTTACTTCAAATGCGAAATTTATTATTCCATATTTACACTATACTTTTTTAATACACTACCCACCCTTATCCCCTATAAACTCTACATCCCGCTCCTACACTTCTAACTAATAATAATAAAATTATATGTAAAAATTACCTTATATATAAACAACATTTAACTATATCATTACTTAACATACTTTAAAACATCACTTTTACATATCGATATTTTTGACATTCGATATTTTCAGCATCGATATTACTGATTTCGACATTAATGTCTTCGATATTTTTGACACACACATAAATCGATATTTTCTACGACGATATTTTGGTTTCCGATATTTCTTACCATCGATATTTTGGACTCGATAATATGGTACATCGACATTAACAACTTGATATTTTGACTGTCTACCAGTATCACCACTAATAGTCAGGTGAAGCTCACAACTTCTCCTCCACAGGCAGCCCACTGCTAAGCTGAGCTCTAGAATTGGGTGTGAAAGAACTTACTTAGGACGAAACAAGTAAAAATGAATTACATCCTGTGCTCGCCCTTGAAAAAAGTACAGTAGCTTGAGGCATGTTACCTACCCATGCCGTCTAAAACTAGAAATGGAAACTTAAAGAGCAGGCACCCTGTACCAGAGTACCTGCTTGTTTCTGAGAAGTGCCGGTACTCTGTAATTAAACGTACTACGTCACTCTTGAGAAGTGCCGGTGCTCTCCAATTAAACGTATTACGTCACTCTTGAGAAGTGCTGCTACTCTCCAATTAACCATATTACGTCACTCTTGAGAAGTGCATGTACTCTCCGCCTCAAAATAAAAAAGTTCTGGTACTCAGTCCCTGCCCATTTAAAGCACTGTTGCCTTACCTAAAACACAAGTGCTAAGTAAAGTGGGTACACTAAGGTATACCTTAGTCTTCACTATCCATCGAATAGCAGCTTAGCTGCTTTGTTATTCTGTCTTATGTGGGGAGGAGTGGGAGACACCTTATAAGCCTGACAGGGTTTTATTCTGCTGTTTGTGGAGTAGATGTTGTCCTTTTTATTTTGTGGACTTGTCAAGCTAAATGCCAATAACATTTTCTTACAAAAAAATAACTTAATCTGTAGAATCTTTGAGTTTCTATCGAAGGATGTCCCTGCCTCTGGCACCATTCAGTCAGTGCCAGTAAATAATATTATTGCCTCACTCTGTATGCAAGCTTTACCGAAGAGGTAAATTCCACTGAGAGAGCACTGAGATCTTTGGAAGCATTCTGACCTGTTGTGGCACTGTTTATGTCCCTGTCTGTTGTACTGTCTGTTAAGTCTCTGCTCTCCACCCCCATAGGCAGCCATCCCCAAAGAGGAACAGTGGAGGCTTCTGCTCTGGGGCAGTGAGGCCTGTGGTATTAGCTAAGAGGAGGAGCAGGGAGGGTGTCAAGCTCCTCATGGGGGAGTTCTGTTTTGCCGACACACCATCATCTGCAATAGATAATAATCATTTGAAAAAGAGTTTGAGAGTATAACAAGCTCTGATGTTCCCCAACTGTGCCCGAGGGACACTTGGGATGTGGAAGCAAAATTGGGACAAAGAAGGATGCAGTGTTCAAAATAACCTAATGAGGGACAGTGTTGGCTACTGAAATCTGCGCTGCACCTCAATACTTTTCTTCATCATCTGTGTGTTCATCCCCTCTGAAATAGACAGAATGGCTTGAAAGTGACTCTCAAGCATAAAACAGAGGATATTCCGAGGCAGATTTATGTTAACTGGCGCATCCCGAGGGATGCGCCAGTTAACGTGCGCCACAGTGCGCTACAGCTACGCCCCCCATGGTGCGCCGCATTTATAATGCGGCGCACCATGGTGCAAAAACGGCACAGATGCGTGACGCATCTGCGCCGGAAATGTGGCGCATTGCTGGAGTTGCGTCGCAAGCGCGATGCAGCTCCAGCAAGGCTCGGGGGTGCCCCATTCAACTAATGCTGCATCAAGACCTACGCCTGCTTCAAGCAGGCGCAGGGTTTTGATGCAGCATTGGCCAGAAAGTGACTGAGTGAAATCTCATAGATTTCACTCAGCCACTTTCAGGAGGCGTTCCTGCACAGGAACGCCCCCCCCCTGCGCAGGAACGCCTCCTTATGGCGCAGTGCTTTTCAACGTGACGCATCTCCTAGATGCGTCACGTTGTAAATAGGGCGCATTGTTTGCGCCGCAGTTGCGTCAAAAAAAGTGACGCAATTGCGGCGCAAAGAGGCGCAACGGCCTCATAAATCTGCCCCTTAGTAAATAGTTTCCAACAAATACTTTTATTCTAGGCAAAGTACTGTTCTAGCTCTAGCCACTGAACACTTTGAAGTTGCAAGGTTTGTAATACATTTCATGCAAGTGAACGTGAACGTCACTGCTACGTTCTAGTCTACGTGTGCTACATGATTGACGGCCCGTGGGAACCACATGCAAGGTTACACCACGCACCGCACCACCACCACCGCTATGCTTGGTGGTGCATGGGTGCCCTGCATCCAGTGCGCTTGCAGTTACATATCTGCACGTCACATGTGCAGACAGGGCTCCTCAGCGACAGACTTTGGTGAGTCGGTGACGTGTGTGTCAGTGTCCCCAAATAATAAACGCTGCCGCCACATGCCACTAGGGCAAAGAAACTATTTGGATGCTGCGAAATCGATCAAGGACAATCATTTTAACAATAAAGGAAACCTTAGTTGATCCCTCAAAAGAGAAAATTTCTCCCAAAAAAACATGTATTCTTAGTATGGACGAACACACACCAGTCAATGAACTAGTTATAAATCAGTATATTTGTCAACAGAAAACCAATTATCTGAATGTACAAACCGCAACATAATGCAAACAAATGTTTTTTGCTATGCATCGATACATACATTTAACATATGCAGGCACAATATCACATGAACATAAACAAACAAAGAATCCTTGTAGCCCTAACTTCTTAAGGGATTGCGAGGGAACACTTTCTTTTCATAAATTATGGTTCGCAACCCATTATAAAGAGAGAGCCCTTAGTACAGCGCCAATGGAGCGCATAATTAATCTGGCGCCCTATACACTATCGCAGAGAACTGTATTTCTCAATTATTGAACAATTTAATCTCAGTGGGCTTCTCTTTTATGATAATGTCGACGTGTGTCAGCCCTTTTCATCTGGGCCTCATCAGGACTTTGGGGGGTAAGGAAACCTAAAACACAATAAGGTACAGATCTTCATATTTACATATATACACTTTTATACAAATCTATACGAATTGATTCTCATAGGAGATATAGCTAATCACAAAAACTGACCAGCAGAAAATTCATACCACTGAAAATACTCCTGTGGGCAACACAGAGCATGAAAATGTGCAGAGCGAGTATAAAGACAGGCTGATATTCTATTAAGTCATATATCGCCATGTCGGACTAACCCAGTTGGAAAGGCCCAAAGAATAAAAAAGGTTCAAAGAAAGCGTGAGATTAAGACCTTGAAATTCCTAAGTACTACAACTCTAGCCGAAATAAAGTGTTTCTAAAATCATTAGGGTGAAAGAAAACAGCAAGTTGAAATACAGAGTACTTCTGTATGTAGCTACCTCTAAAAATCGCTGATGGCACTGTTAGAGTATGCAAATACAGGAAGGTTCCAGGGCACGACACAACTAGAGAGGTGTGCTTCTGAAAAGCAATAAAGGCAACTCATGAAGGCATGGGCAAAAGTAATTTAAAACAAAAGAAATGTAAAGCAAAAAGGTTCTGTCAAAACCTCCGCATATTCCTACTTATTTTAAAATAAGGGAAAACTCCTTCACTTGGCCCGAGTGAAAACATCCACTGGCAGGCCAATTTTAATTGCTCCACTAATCACAAGCATGGAAAAGGTACTTGCTCCCTGTGTTAATTTACATTATTCCGAACTGGGCTATCTGAAAAGGGAAACTGAATAAGCTGGGGAGGTCAGAGTTAAAAACGGCCCGACTTCTATCTGTGACACAAAATGATGCTTACCAACCTGGGAGATTAATTCAAAGGCTGCATTTCCTCGACATCCGTGGAGACTGGCGCCAGTAACGCGGAAATAAACGTGCTGCATAAAAGAGTAACCTACGTGTTGGCCATAAACAACAGACTACGGGCAGATATCGATCAGAGCAAAGAAATGCTCCAAAGCGAGAACAGACTCGGACCCGTCTGTCTAAATAATGGTAATTCCGGGACGGCTGAATGAAGCAGGGGACAGCAAATAAAAAATAAACTCTAACGACTAAATCGAAATAATAAAATAGAAAAGAACCACTAGGGTCGTGCTACCGCCCCCGAAATAGTGCCGCCTGGGGCGGTCCGCCCCCCTCACCCCACCTAGCTACGCCACTGGAGAGGAGAGGTAAGGAAGGTACAAAGTGTGGGGAGGATGGCTGGCAGAATGCCAGTTTTTTTGTTTTTGGGACAAAAAGGAGAGGTTATTTTTAGGTCTCGCCTTTACCATTCCGCAGGAATGGGAAATGGGGAGAATTCAAGTCGGCTATTTTCTCTTCAAACCAAAGGGCTTTCCAGCCGCGGTTTTCTTGCAGTTCATGTGAATCACGTGATCAAACATGCACGAGCATTCACGTCCAGGGCTTCTCCTCCCCTAGCAGCACTCCTCCCACACCAGCAACTCCCCCCTCCCACACCAGCACCTCCCCTCTCTCTCCAAACAAACACAGCCTTGCCATAGCAGCACTCCTCCCACACCAGCAACTCCCCCCTCCCACACCAGCACCTCCCCTCTCTCTCCAAACAAACACAGCCTTGCTGTAGCAGCACTCCTCCCACACCAGCAACTCCCCCCTCCCACACCAGCACCTCCCCTCTCTCTCCCCGCAAACACAGCCTTGCCCTCTCCCACACCAGCACCTCCCCCCTCCCACACCAGCACCTCCCCTCTCTCTCCCCACAACAGCACTCCTCCCACACCACACGGAGGATTCAGCAGCCGCTCTCACCAGCTTGTGGCTCTTGTCTACCCCTCTTTCTTTCCCTTTCTTTCGATCCCTTTTCCCTGCATGATGCTCCCTCTTTCTTTCCCTTTCTTTCGATCCCTTTTCCCTGCATGATGCTTCTCCCTTGATCTCTCTCCAACACGCTCTCTCTCTATCTCCAATCTCTTTCTTTATCTGTGATCTATTTCCCTCTCAAGTCTTTCTTTCCCCTCCTGCCTGCCTCGCTCTCTGGGACAAAGGTACACTGAAACCTATTGTTATCGCCCAGATTCTCAACCACGTCAGCCCTGCTAGGCCTGCATAGTGTTCCGCAGAGGATCAACACAGGACAGAAAGGAGCGAAGTGCCTGTTGAAGCTGGAAGCTGCGGGAATACTTGTTTCCGTGTTGCACTGCACGTCATTCCTTTGTGCTCGTGCCCTCTGTAGAATTCCCCAGCCCCTCAGCTTGGCGCGTCATCCCCGCCCACCCCCTCTGCTCACTCCCCGCCAGCAGGGCCTTCACACATCCCTGTCGGCTGACTCACTTGGATGTTGGGATGTCCTACAGTGCAATCCAGCCGGCGTTATCTTTCCTCCTGACAGCCTGTCCGTAAACCTCCCACACACATCCTGCCGGTAGCCGGCAGGTGTGCTGAGAGGGCGTGCCCGGGCTCCGCCTTCGAAAGGTCCTGCCATGTGAACAAGGGACGAAAAATACAACTCTGTGCTGAAAAATAATTAAGAGCCTCGAGCAATGTGGCGGGAATTTATTAGCAAGCAGCAGCAAACAAGGAAATAGACCTTATTTTTTATTATTATATGGCCTGGCGTTAGCCCAGTCCTTTTGATTTTATTAAAATGTGAAGCATTCTTATAGGAGCATTCCGCTAGACATCTTGCTTGCACATCAAAGGCTGCTCACTCAAACACCATATGCCTGCTCCCCACCCCCGCCCCTCACCAGACTTCATTGGAATGTGGCAAAGCCATCTGTTGCTTCCCCCAGCAGGCTCGGCCTCACTTACTTCTCCTCCCCCCTAATTAACATCCCTCACGGCCTAGTAATTACCTCTTTTCATGCTCTACATTGGCCAATGCTTGTTTTCTTTCGTAGAGCCACTTAAAAAGTGCGTCATTTTTTCATCTGCGCAGCTGAACCCATGACCTACAAGTGACCCATCTCAGCATCGGGTTCTTGGCTCAGTAAATCACGATAAAACTTCAGAGCTAGTTCCGACCGCAGATTAGTTTTTCTGAGGGCTCAAAAAAGAAACGGCACATGCAAGCAGAGAAGGAAGTCATCAGCGCCACTCCTAACAGCTCCTAATGTACGCTCAAGTGGCCGCAATTTGTAGAGCTGTGCGTTATTTATCCAGTTCTAAATACTTCCAACCTGAGCTGCTATAAAAAAAAAATGCACACAATTAAAACATTAATAAATGTGAATAGTACGGGGGTGGCTTATAAGGAAGGCATGGCGGAATTGCCAAAACTGCAACAAGCTGACAATGTGTTGATAATTTCAATACCCAGATTGGTCAACGAGCTAAAGTTAAACGCTGCTACTGACCAACATGCGTTCTGCAGTTACAATTCTGAATTCAAGTAATGTCAGCTGGGCGGTTCATCCTTCCGATGTAAATATAAAGTAATAGCAACTCCTGTTGTCTAGAACTCTTATAAACGGGAAGCCTCTCCGTTACTTGCTACCACCGTCATGGCATTTTTTGAGCAACCAGTGCACCCTGGATTCCTGCCACCTCCAAATGTCAGTTTGGATGAAGTTGTGTTGGGTGCTGATTTCTATTTTCCACCTCGGGATACTTATAGGGACAACAAGTGGGTGGTAAAGTTAATTGGCTCAACTCCACATCTGAGGACTGGCTTCCCTTGGGTCTGTGATGCATCACAGAGAGAGCAGGGCCTGTGTTGCAGCGCAGAGAGGCTGCACGCGCTTTCCATCCAGCGCGCGAAGCGCATTAACACCAAAGCCATCTGTTGCTTCCCCCAGTGGGCTCGGCCTCACTTACTTCTCCTCCCCCCTAATTAACATCCCTCACGGCCGTGAACCAAAGGGATCACTTATAGAAGTGATCATGCGAGTGCAGCATAGTTCGTTGGGGTCCAGTTTTGGGCACAGGTTTAAACCTTCTTTCGGTTCCACGTGTAATTTCTCCTGCTTTCACGTTGATAAGAGCTCTGGTAACAGCCCATAAACAACCTACGTTGTTGCTGGGGCCTTATTACTTATGCTTGTGCCAGTTTTCACAGAGCCTTTGACAAATGTGCTTTGTCAAGATAAGCACAGCTTTTATAGGTTCCTTTTTTTCCGCTCTAAGAATTCCTTGTGTGCTCTTTAGAAGTGTGTGGGGGGGGGGGGGATGGGATGAGGGGGGTGTGTATATCACCCTTCCATCCGTTTGCCTTAACACCTTTTGCAGATGTCAGCCGCATCTGGTTCTGGGTTAGAACTGTTTGCTGAAATATTTACCGTTTGTGATCAATTCAGTGGTTAGTTTTATGCTGTCAATAGATGTGGGACTTTCGATTACAGACATTTTGCAGAGAATATGTTTGATTTACGCAACATCCATAAACAATGTTATTTTAAATGTTAAATAGTAACTTACATGTGAGAAATGGGGGAGGAGGGGTGCTACAGAGATTACATACAGTGATATTATTTTAAGATAACTCGCTATCCGCCTTTCCCCGTGCAGCTGTGACTGTGTAATGCTTAGGGACACTTTAACCTAGTTTGTTTTTTCCTCTAACGTGACTGTGAGCCCGTGGCTAGGAAGGATGCGCTACCTGACCCGCGCTGTTCTTTTGAGTCTGTTAAATATGCATATAGCTCATTAGGTTATAGTGCCTGCTGCAAATGCGTGTGTCTGTGATTTTCTGTGTAGCTAACCCATGTGTCCTCTGTACAAACGGGACACACATCGTCTTTTAATTAATATTTATAAAGCAGCCCTCCACTTCCTGTAGGAACAGGGGCCACACTGCCGAAAGAGCACAAAGTGCTGCTGCACTCTTTATAGCTACTTTTATAGCTACATAGGCCACCCCGCAAACTTTGTAGAGCCTCTGACTACCGGTGCCTATATGACCACATAAAAACCATTTCCCACATATTTGGGAAGGCTTCCTTCCTCGTACTCTGGATGGCACACACTACAGTTTATAAAGACCCTGTGTGCTGTATTTAGATGCCCTCTGCCTCCAGGCACGGGCATAAACAGGGTATTTCAAATAGTACTGAAGAAGGGAACACAACCACACACAAAACCACACACACACACACACACAACAACACTGTCTCTATTTCTTTCTCTTTCCCTCTCTCTCTCCCTCAGAAACACACACACCCATTCTCTTTTTTCTTCCAGTTTTCCCAAAAATTAAGTTTTACAAAACCATGACAAAACGAGCATTGATCAAGCCAAAAGACAGACAAGCAGTGGCAGACTCAAAGGCCTTGTTAATGCTAATGCTTGCCTGATGCAGCGTCTCGCCAGCCTTCTGTAACAACAAGCACTGGCGTTGCCAATAGGTCTCGCAGTAGGAAAGTAGGAGCTATTACAATTGCAAATAACAATGCCTTTTATTTTTGTTTTCATTTTAAAAACATAAAGGGCTTTGTCATTTACAAAACCAATAACTCCAACTTTCCTACTGCGAGACCTATTGGCAACGCCAGTGCTTGTTATATGCGTCTTCCATTACTCCTCTGTCCCTGCATAGTACTTAAAAGCAGGGTAAGATGATTTGTGTTCACATAAAATTATTGATGAGTAACCGTGAATAACAGGAATGTATATCACTGTTCAATGTTTTTCACCTCGTGTGACACTGTAAACAACTTGATCTCTACTTTTGTTGTCTATTTCAAGTCACTGAGAACACCGCAATGAAAAACAGTCTGTTATTCACTGTTGCTCATCTATCCTTCTTAATATTGTAGAATGAAGAAATTGATGATGACACAACTTGTTACTTACTTGAAATAAGCATTTGCAATGCAATAGGTCTCGCATTTACGCGAGTTTGAGCTATTGACATTGTTAATGACAATGCCTTTTATTTATGTTTTGGTTTTTAAAACATAAATTAAAGGCATTGTCTCTTACAATGCCAATAGCTTAAACGTAAATGCAAGACCTATTGCATTGCAAATGCTTGTTAATCTAAACATGTTACAGGGTACAGTGTCATATGTGGCTAAAAGGGGTCCCAAGGGACCTCTTTTGGCCACAAATGGTACTGCATCTGCAGAAGATATGGTAAATCAAACCTACCGATAATGCATTGCATGCAAGACAGTACCACAAGTACATTCAACTTGCTATGTCCATATATAAAATTAGTAGCTTTGAAATGTGACAACAGAATTACTATATTAATTCCGGATTAGATTCTACTCTGTGTGGATCTGATAAAGGGAAATTAATAGAAGGTCTCATATAAATATGATATGTGCTAGTGAGTAAAGTAACCACTGACAGCCTTACAGAGGACATATCCTGTGTTCTGTCTGTAAATCCTTTAAGAAAGCAGTTGTCTGAGGCTGTTAAATCTTGAGGCGTAATAACACATGTACTAGGAAGTGTTCTCATGGGAGGTTACAAGTAAAGACAAGGCAATTTTAAGGAGGAACTACTAAATCTATTGACCAATGAAAAACCACAGTTTACAAAGGACAGGGACAGGAGCCAATTATAAAAATGGGGCAACACATTTAGTTTTGATTTTATTTGCAGTGGGATTATTTTATTTGCTTTGCACTATTGCCAATCGTATAAAAAAGCAAAAGTAAAAAACATTGTCATTTTCAATACCAACAGCTCTAACTTTAACACATTCAAGACCTATCGAATTGGAAATGCAATTGGTCTTGCGTTTGTTGGGGTTGGAGTTATTGGCATTATAAATGGCATTTTGTTTTATCTAGAAATGTTGCAGGGTGCAGTACCATATGTGGCCAAAAGAGGTCCAGGTAACGTCTTTTGGACACATATGGCACTGCACCCTGCGGAAGATATGGTCAATCAAACCTACCCATAATGCATGGCATGCAAGACAGTACCACGAGTACATTCAACCAGCTATGTTCATATATAAAATTAATAGCTTTGAAACATGACAAAATAATTAATTCTGGATTAGGTTCTTCTCTGTGTGGAGCGGATGAAGGGAAATTAATAGACACTCTCATATAAATGTGAGCTGTTCAGTGAAGTAAGCACTGCTAGCCTAGCTCAGGACCAAGGGTGTGTCCTGCCTGAAGCCTTTTAAGAAACTAGCCCCTCGAGGCTGTAATTAAGATCTAGGGATAACACACGTAACAGGGGGTGTCCTCATGGGAGGTTACAAGAAGAGACAGCGGTTACTAAGGAGGGACTACTAAACCTATTGCCCAATGAAAAGCCACCATTTACAAAGGACAGGGACAGGAACCAATTAAAAAGATGGGTGGAAAGTGGGCGAAGCTTAATTCACATTTTCTTAATACAGCATGTCTCAAAGAGACAGCACAAGCGCTGCCTAGGCGAGACCTAAAAGGGTGCCATGAAATGTTCTCTTTATTGTTCTGTTCGAAATGAGTGATCCATAATACATCAAAAATTCAATTTCTCTAGCAGAAATGTGTTGACCGACAAATATTGCAAGTTTGATCTAGACTGAAATAGTCTAGAAATAGAGGGGCATATTATCAAGGGGGTTTATCTCCGCTTTTTTGGCTTTAAAAGCCAAGAAAGCGGAGATAAAATTATCTCCCTATTACCAAGCTGTCGCTAACACCAGTTAGCGACAGCTAATAGGAGATAGAGACCATCTTGGGCCCCGCTTTGCATTTCAGTGATATTTATCACTAATGACATGCAAAGTGGGCGTGCCAAGATGTTAGCGACTGGAAACAGTCTCTAACATCGCTATCTCCTATTACCAACGTTTGGAGATATTAGCGCTAAGCGCGAATATCTCCAAAATCTAACACCTGCCCTGAGCAGTTCTTAGCCATGTTATCCAATGGGAGGTGGATAACATGGCTAAGAGCATTTGCTCGATAATGCATGAATATCGCTGACTTTTCAGCGATATTCATGCATTGCGGCCGTTTTTTATCGCATTTGCGATAAACCTTGCTAATAGCAAGGTTTATCTGCGATAAAAATCGCCGATGTGCGGCGATAATTTTTGTCTCTAAACAAGTTAGAGACAAAAATTATCGCTAGTTGTTGGTAATATGCCCCATAGTGATTTGAGCTAACCAGTTTAGAAGTGAGAATAATATTTCTCTTGTGGTTGGGGCCAAGCTAGAGAAGATATGGTGTTACAAAGGACCTTAAAAGTAGTCATAAAAGCTAACTGAAAGCTCGTCAAGATTTCATACAGGCAGCCCTTTTGTGAACTGATGGAAAGTTGCTCAGATTCTAGTTTAACAAAGTTAGGTAGATGTTATTTCTGAGCAACCTTAAATCAATGTAAGCTGGTGAGGTTCCGTGACGATTGTAAGTGGTGCTTTCGACTCGCACGAATATGGTCGAGTCTGATGTCTATGAACCGCAAATGACGAGTTTAGTGGGTGTGCGCAGTTTCGCTGTGCTAACTTAAACCGTTCGTTTGTTACGTGGGTTTTTCATCTGTACCCACGGGTTCCATCTTAGATATGGCATCCATTTTGTCTCTTGCCCTCAAGTAGCCAGCGAACGGACGCTGTCCGCTTCGCGACCCTGGGATTCCCAAGACTCTTGCGGAAGACACATGTTCTTTGAAACTGTCTTTATGACGAGGGGGATGATGCTGCAAGGCAGATGGCGCCGCTCGAGGCTCATCTCGCCGTGCCGGACTATTGTCTCAGCCGTGCATCTCATTAGGCGCGTCCCTTTGATACCTGTAGCTCGTGTTTCCTGGTACCTCCCCTTTTACACCCTTTTCCAATCTCCCCACTGTCTCCATCTTCCTCTACACCTGTTCTTGTTCCTTCTTCGATCTGTTTTACTGCTGATTGGAATGTACTAATGGTGGGAAGATGGGTTTTTACAGTTGGGAACCGCCAAATGTTTCCGCACTTATGTTTCGGACCTTAGACCCCTCTCGGGGATAATTGTGGGAACCAAGTCGTAAACCTTTGTGTACCATGTAAACCTATGGGAGAATTATGTATAAAAGGAGCGATCCACAGAACCAATTTGAAGCAGTCTCCCCAAGTTGCACGTGTTGTACTTGTCGTGACTTCTGTGTTCCCTGCAGTAAATAAACCTCGAATCTTTGACGCCGAAGGAAGTGTCCCGTGTCTCTGTCATTTGTGCGCCGGAACAGGTAACCCACGAAGGTTTCAGGTGTTGTCCCCTGGCACCGCTGGGTCTTAAAGAACCCAGTCCTTCAGTTGGCGCCCAACGTGGGGCTGCATCAGTGGTACCGGTCCAAGCCCGACGATCGTAAGGAACTTCGTGTGAAATCTCCGAGGGAAGGTGCACTCCGCTTCATCGATCCTGTTGTCGAAACAAGTGGCCCGAAGACTTTTCCCGCGAAAATTCCCGCCTCCTGACGGCTGCGACGGACTGCTGCCCTGACTGTAGACCTGTTTTGGCGCCTGGCGTAGACCTTGGTATAGCGAGACGACTGACGGGCCTTCCTGGTGACGCCATCGATCTTTGAGTTAAGTATTTGTGGGTCGCTCCCAGAGTCCTTAGTTGTTGACACTTTAGCGAGTGTTTTTGTTGTTGACGCTGTGTGAGTGTTTTTGTCGGTGACACTTTGCTAGCGTTTTGCTTGGTTCTTTGTTGTGTTATTTGACTTCTGCAGTTGTCAAAAACCGAGGGTATTAGCTCTTTGCAGGGACTTGGTAAATCCCGTAACCCTTGACGTTTGTGAAACTCGGCTAGTGTGCAAGATGCCTGGTCGTAGTACTCTATTTAGTTGTTTCAGACGTTGTGGTACGGATTCCCGACTGGAGGACTCGTGTCCGATACCTCCTGTTGGAACTCCAACTTATGAACTGTACAGCAAACACGGGCTAGGCCCGATTACTTTTAATGACTATTGGATCCGCTATACTAAGAAGGACGGTGTCCTTAGTTGGCCACCTCATGGTAGCTTTGAGACCCCGATCTTAGATAATCTAGAGGCTAAATTGTTTGAGAAAAAGTCCAGGCCGGCCATGTTTGATGCCTTTCGGTTGTGGCGTAAAGAAGCCCGACAGAAAGAAATCAGACAGACTAAACGAAATCAGAGAGATGGTGTTGCTGCCATTGTAAAGAAAGCAGAGCAGTTTCAGCGTGATAAGGAGGTTAAGGAAAAAGAAGTGTTTGATAGGCTACAGCGTATGTCCATAGATAAATGCTATCCTGCTCTGCCTACGGAGTCGGATAAGAAGGAAGAATCAGTTGAGGATCCCTTAATGTCTTATCTTATGAAGTCGCCACCTCCGTATGTACAGGGTGCCGCAGCTCCTGTGGCCCCCCTTGTACCTGCTCTTCCACCTATTCTTCCACCTATTCTTCCTCCGCCTGTTCCTCAACCTGCACCTGTTCTTCCGACTGTTCCTGCTCCTTTGCCTGTTGCTATCCCTACTGCTCCTCCACTTTCACATACTCCTGCTCCCGCTACTGCTCCTGCTCTGTTAACTCCTGCTGTTGTTTCTGTCTCTACTCCTTCTCTTGTTAGTCCTTTGTGCTATACTTCTTCGTCTACTCGTAGTCGTACTACTCCTGTTGCGGCTAACTTCTTTCATTCTCTCGGACCTGTTTCTGGGTCCGCTGGTTCAGATGGTCCTCAGAGACGTAGTCAGCTTCCCGGTAACAGGGAACGTGCTTCACTATATAATATGGCGATGGGTTGGATGACGCATCCTCTTAGAAACCCACCACGTATTGTACTTGATACGTTCTGTCAATTCAATGTACTGACACAAAGATATGTGTTCGAAGAAATGTGTAAGGTTCTGTGTGATCAGATATCGGCCGATGCACCTGACGATGTGTTGACCGCTTTGTCTGACCTCCAGCTTCAGTTCTCGAATGGACTGATAGTGGATACCAACGTTCGACGTGCTGTTGAGCGGTTGCTGTCTTTTCGTCCCACTCCTATACCTCAAGCCTTGTTTGTTGAGGATGTTGAGAGGCAGTTAGACGCGTCTGGTCAGTTTCCCATGCGAGAGGTTCCACCAGTGTGGATGCCAGGTGATCCTAATGCTAACCCCATTATTCCACCATACTTTCAGAGAGTGTGAAAACAATTCAGAATGAGGCCACCGAGACTGAAAAGATGAAGTGGAAAGAAAGTACGGGAAAGTTGGATGCGAATGGTTGTTGGATTGATTTGTCGGAACAGAAGAGATGGATGTTGCCGGATGCGTATGTGCTGGCTGTTGTGACAATGGCACATGGGTTAGCACATATTAGCGTGAAAGGTATCTGTAAGTTGTTGTCTCCTGTGTGGAAGAATGATGGTATCACGAAATGTGCTGAACGTTTGGTTAAGAATTGTATGGTATGTATGTTGTACAATCCTGGTAAGGGAACCCCAACTCCTCCTGGTAGTTTTGCTCCCCCTTCATGTCCTTTCGAGGTGATACAATTAGACTTCATCCATATGGAGAGATGCAATAACCTGAAATACGTTTTAGTTGTGGTTTGCGCGTTCTCACGATGGATTGAAGCCTACCCTCTTAAACACAATACTGCTCTGTCCACTGCGAAAATCCTACTGAAGGAATACTTTCCTCGGTATGGAATGCCTCGAATTGTATGGTCGGATAACGGAAGTGAGTTTGTGGGGAGTGTGATGAAGAGTGTGTGTAAGGGCCTTGGAATTAATCAAAAATTCCATAGCGCCAATCATCCCCAGTCAGCTGGTTTGGTTGAAGGGTATAATGGCACCCTTAAACTAAAGCTAGCGAAGATTCAGGCTACGACTGGTCTCTCGTGGCCTGACGCTTTACCCTTAGCTTTACTGTCAACAAGGGCAACCGTACACTCCCAAGTAGGGCTCAGTCCCTATGAAATAGTGTTCGGTCGTCCTGCGAATGTTTGGGGGGTCCCTAGACCGGGTGTGTTCTGTGATCTTGAGTATCCAATGTTGATTGACTATCTTTATGCTCTGACTGCTAAACTGAGGTTAATTCATCAACAGGTTTACGAGGCATTGCCGACGCAGACGGAGGGTCCAGGCCACCAACTCCAGCCCGGAGATTGGGTGGTGACCAGAAATTTTGCTCCTAAGAAGAACTTGGAGCCCAGATTCACTGGACCCTACCAGGTCCTCCTTGCCACGAGAACTGCTGTTCGTCTAGAGGGCCGGAAAAACTGGGTGCATGCCACCCACACGAAGAAAGTGCCTATTCCGTTGCCGGCAGACTCGTGGGTGAGGAGGGGCATTGCTTCAGCTGAATCCGAAGGATTGCCGGCGTTTGTACCTTTTAGCGACGCACAACCTGTCGGAGAATCCTCAGTGCAGCAGAAAGACACTGTTGAACATTTGTCATCCAAAGACTCAAGACCAGAACGTTCGACTGATCAACAAAACGCTGTCTCTTCAACGGATACTTTGTTTGACGAACAGACACGTCCTGGGAAAAATCGATACTTTTTGCGATCCAGCACTAAGGACTAATAAAGAAATTCGTTCTGTCCCTTGACAATTGCATATCCCGTTTTCCACGATCAGTTTGAACACTCGTATCATTGTAATTATTTTTGTATATATATATATATATTGAGTTTCGTTCCTCATATCTTTTTGCTTCCACAGCTGAGAGACATTTTACACATATAATTGTAAATAAAGGCCGTAGGGCAGCGCGCGTACTTCCTTCTGGTTAGTAGGTCTTGACGCTAGGTTAAAGACCGTCGGTTCCTGGGAACTCCTAGGGATTGACTACTGCTACACAGAACGAAGTGCGTCAAGAAACGTTGCGGACGGTCATAGGAGATGGCGTTTTCAAAGCTGATGGACTTGGAAGAAGCTCAGGCGCAAAGGTTCAAGTTGCAACAACTTAGTCGTACCAAATGTTTTATGTTCCAAATATTAGTATTGCTTTTGACTGTTTCTGCATTTTTGGCGGGTGGGGTGTATTACATGATGTCTTGTTTCTTATCTCCTGCCATACCTACTCCTACTCCTGACCCTAAACTTACTACCGTTGCATCTCCCCATTCGTTTCACATCTTACCTGAACACGAGCAGGCTAGACGTGCAGAATTTCGAAATAATTCCTTTATTCAGCTCCTTCATCAGCATCAGTTGGTGGTTAATACTACTAACTGTTGGGTGTGTGGGCTGATGCCACATACTACGGATAAGGGAATTCCATTTCTGGTCTTACCGTATAGTTCCCAGGGTTCAGCTCGAGCATTTCAAACAATGTTTCGAAGCGCACTAGATTCTTACCCCAATCGAGAGCCACGTTCTCCCTACTTTGGCCCTGGCTCGTATCACAAGCCTTTGTCTATAGCGATAGAGGACTTAGATAGAGATATCTATGAGCCGTCGCTTATCCCGGAGGAAGAGGTACAAGCCTATAGGGTCCTGAGCAAGGTTGAGTATAGTGCGCTCACGAGTGATAAACAGCTTAAAAGCTCGCCTCCGATATGGGTCGTACCCCACATTGGTAATTTTTGTCTAATGGGTCGTGGCCGAAGATCGAAAGCCCGACTTGGAGAGAGTGCTTGCACTGAAAATTACATGCTGCCGATGATCTCGTCCCCTGTGTTTCTGGCTGCCAAGGGTACTTACTTTGTCTGTCATGATCGTGCGTATGCATGGTTGCCCTCCGACTTTATGGGCTCATGTTTTATCGCAAACTTGTTGCCTCCGACGTTCACTGTAGATGCAGATTATCACAAGACTAGAGTTGTGAGAGGCGTAATTAGCGAAGAGGACACTGCCGGTCAAGAGGCAGGAGACTTTTTCAAGGGTTTCCTCCCGTTTTGGGGACCTATGGTTAATAGTAGGAACCTGAGACAGTTGACTCGAGTGGTGGAATCAACAGCTAATATTACTGCCAGTGCCCTTGGTAATATCACCACAGAGCTTCAGGCGGATAGACTTATGACGTTACAAAACCGTATGGTTTTAGACGTGATCTTAGCAGATCGAGGTGGGGTATGTAAGGTGATCCATTCGAGCTGCTGTATTTTCATTCCAGATAACGCTCCGACTGTCTATCAAGCCATCTCAAAGTTGCATAAAATCTCTGAATCCATACACGTGGATGTAGGGGATTGGACGCTACTTGGGTGGTTTTGGGGCCTGATGTCGACGTGGGGTTGGAAGATTCTGATGATCATCGGAGTTATTGTAGTGTTCCTGTTCACGTGTTGCCTTTGTGTACAGTGTGGTCCTGCCTTATGTGGCCTCTGCGCTACAACGTGTATAAGACAGCCACCTGTTACCAAGGGGACTCGGTTGGACAGAGCTATGCTGCAGCAACATCTAGATGGTCTGATGAATATCGAGTATGATTCCGACTAGTGCTTCCCTACCTGAGGGCAAAAGGAGAGTCTGAGGTTCCGTGACGATTGTAAGTGGTGCTTTCGACTCGCACGAATATGGTCGAGTCTGATATCTATGAACCGCAAATGACGAGTTTAGTGGGTGTGCGCAGTTTCGCTGTGCTAACTTAAACCGTTCGTTTGTTACGTGGGTTTTTCATCTGTACCCACGGGTTCCATCTTAGATATGGCATCCATTTTGTCTCTTGCCCACAAGTAGCCAGCGAACGGACGCTGTCCGCTTCGCGACCCTGGGATTCCCAAGACTCTTGCGGAAGACACATGTTCTTTGAAACTGTCTTTATGACGAGGGGGATGATGCTGCAAGGCAGATGGCGCCGCTCGAGGCTCATCTCGCCGTGCCGGACTATTGTCTCAGCCGTGCATCTCATTAGGCGCGTCCCTTTGATACCTGTAGCTCGTGTTTCCTGGTACCTCCCCTTTTACACCCATCTTCCTCTACACCTGTTCTTGTTCCTTCTTCGATCTGTTTTACTGCTGATTGGAATGTACTAATGGTGGGAAGATGGGTTTTTACAGTTGGGAACCGCCAAATGTTTCCGCACTTATGTTTCGGACCTTAGACCCCTCTCGGGGATAATTGTGGGAACCAAGTCGTAAACCTTTGTGTACCATGTAAACCTATGGGAGAATTATGTATAAAAGGAGCGATCCACAGAACCAATTTGAAGCAGTCTCCCCAAGTTGCACGTGTTGTACTTGTCGTGACTTCTGTGTTCCCTGCAGTAAATAAACCTCGAATCTTTGACGCCGAAGGAAGTGTCCCGTGTCTCTGTCATTTGTGCGCCGGAACAGGTAACCCACGAAGGTTTCAGGTGTTGTCCCCTGGCACCGCTGGGTCTTAAAGAACCCAGTCCTTCACTGGGCAGATAAGCTACCTGAAACAAATCAAATTTAAGTGATCAGCCTAACATCACAAAAATTGACCGGAGCAGACAGACTGAATCAGTTAACAAAAATGGGTTTTAAACAAAAGCACAGGTGCACCACATATCAGTATACAGGAAGAACAGATATAAAGTCTATATCCAACAACAGTGTTCTTCCAAAATGTCCTTTATTCCAATATCAAAGACTTTCTTAAAAACAAGGTCATGAGCATCACTTGTTCACAACAGCACAGTCAACGCGTTTCGTCCTTGAAACAGACTTCTTCAGGGCTGTAGATTCAAAACACATAAATATACATATAAATACACATAACTAGACACAAATACAAGCCACATGAACTGACTTTGTACAAACATTTAAAATGATTATTAAGAACAGAGAAAAGGCTGTTTTAACAGACAAGATTTAACATACAAAGCACATATATATTCACTAATCCAAAACGACTAAAGACAGACTTCTTTTAGTGTGATCAATACCACTTCGATTTTCAACAAAATGGGTTCAATATTTCTAGGTTCCCCTTGAACTAGCACTATTTTGGTGGCTTTATTTGTATGAAATGTATTACATAATGCAGATATTTCCTAAGTAGCGCTATTAATTCAGTATTGGAAAACAACACCTATATAATCAAGTTACAATTACAAGCTGAATAACAGTGCCTGTAGATTCCACTCATTCAATTTTCCTAATATCACATTATGGAGGGAATTGAATGGGAAAATTTGCACTAAAAAATTAATTTGCTAACTCTTAAAGCACATTACTGAATTAGCTACACGTGTTTTTTCTTACTGGTGAGATAACGCTGTAGGTTAAACACCTACTGCTGAGATATGTGTGCAGCTACAATGTCAGTAACTTGATTGTTGATTGGGCTAGTCTAAAACAGCATTTCAGCCTGTAATGTGAATAAAATCAGAAACTTTGATTTGGGATTAAAACAGTAAGTGATTTGTACTTCTGGAAATTCATGAGTGCGCCAATTACAGAAATGTTATGTGAATCAGGCCCTTCAGGTTAATTTAAATCATTCCAAAATATGATGGCATGGATTTTCAAGTAACTAGAGAATTAGAAGTATCTGAAGAATAACCAGATAAAAGCTCAATATTACCCTGTGCACTGTGCTTTCATGTAGAATGGACAGTTGTGGTCTGAAAATTAGGTTTCAAAGTCATGAGTAGGCCTGACGCACATAACCTATCTTTTGAAGATCTTGAAGAATGGCACAATAGCCTGGATAGTTTACTCACCCAATCCAAAATACCTGAAAAGCCAACCCAGGGACTATCAGGAACTAAGGGGCTCATTATGATGGTGGTCCTCCCACCATCACAATGAGATTTACCCACCGCCAAATTAGGATGATGGGTATTCTGGCAGACGCAAAGTCCGTCCGCTTTTTTCCGCCGGTGGCAATCGCACCAATTGCCTGGCGGGCGGTAAAGGGCCACTAATATGGTGGCGATGTCTAGCAGGCAGTGTCCGTCACTGTTCCCTCTAGGGCGCGCTCGCGCACCTCCCTGACGTCAGCGCGCGCCACCTCGCATGGAGCGCGCACACAGGACGTCGCTAGAGAGAGTCGCGCCACCGGCCGCTTTAAAGAAGCGAGCGGCGCAAACATGAGGCACGTGAGGAGTGCAGGTAAGGAGGCGGTGGCTGGTGGGGCTTGTGTGGCTTCTGGCTATGTGGGAGCGCAGGGCAGACTGTGGCCTTTTGTTTATGTTTTGCTGTTAATCAGAGCCCCTTCACGGGCTCCGATTAACAGCAATACTTAAACAAAAGGCCACAGTCTGCCCCGCGCTTTACTGCTTTACTAACAAAAACGTAGTCAGTTTCCAAACACAGCGCGTACTTTAGCACACGCTGTGTTTGGAAACTGTCTCTACGCTTTTGTTAGTAAAGCGCGGGGCAGACTGTGGCCTTTTGTTTAAGTATTGCTGTTAATCGGAGCCTGTGAAGGGGCTCTGATTAACAGCAATACTTAAACAAAAGGCCACAGCGGCTGGGGAAACGAGCGGAACAGAAGGCAAAAGGGGCACAAAAACAAGAAAAAAAACGAGTGGCACAGAGGACAGAAAGGCACAAAGAAACAAGTGGAACAGAGGGCACAAACAACGAGGGGAAAATGAGTGGAACAGAGGGCAGAAAGGCACAAAAACGAGTGGAACAGAGGGCAGAAGGGCACAAAAAACGAGGGGAAAACGATTGGAACACAGGGCAGAAAGGCACAAAAAACAAGTGGAACCGAGGGCAGAAAGGCACAGAAAACGAGTGGAACAGAGGGCAGAAGGGCACACAAAACGAGGGGAAAACAAAGTGGAACAGAGGGCAGAAAGGCACAAAAAACGAGTGGGAGAGAGGGCAGAAAGGCACAAAAAACGAGTGGAACAGAGGGCAGAAGGGCACAAAAAACGAGGGAAAAACAAGTGGATCACAGGACAGAAAGGCACAAAAAACGATTGGAACGGAGGGCAGAAAGGAACAAAAAATGAGTGAAACAGAGGGCAGAAGGGCACACAAAATGAGGGGAACAAAGTGGAACAGAGGGCAGAAAGGCACAAAAAACGAGTAGAACAGAGGGCAGAAAGGCACAAAAATCAAGTGGAACAGAGAGCAGGAGGGCACAAAAAACAAGGGGAAAACAAAGTGGAACAGATGGCAGAAAGGCACAAACAACGAGTGGAACAGAGGGCAGAAGTGCACAGAAAATGAGGGGAAAACGAGTGGAACACAGGACAGAAAGGCACAAAAAAAACAAGTGGAACAGAGGGCACAAAAAACGAGGGGAAAACGAGTGGAACAGAGGGCAGAAAGGCACAAAAAACGAGTGGAACAGAGGGCAGAAGGGCACAAAAAATGAGGGGGAAACGAGTGGAACAGAGGGCAGAAAGGCCCAAAAAACAAGTGGAAACGAGGGCAGAAAGGCACAAAAAACGAGTGGAACAGAGGGCAGAAGGGCACAAAAAACGAGGGGAAAATGAAGTGCAACTGAGGGCAGAAAGGCACAAAAAACTAGTTGAACAGAAGGCAGAAAGGCACAAAAAACGAGTGGAAGAGAGAGCAGAAGGGCACAAAAAACGAGGGGAAAATGAAGTGGAACAGAGGGCAGAAAGGCACAAAAAACAAGTGGGACACAGGGTAGAAAGGCACAAAAAACAAGTGGAACAGAGGGCACACAAAACGAGGGAAATACAAGTGGAACACAGGACAGAAAGGCACAAAAAACGAGTGGAACAGAGGGCAGAAAGGCACAAAAAACGAGGGGAAAATGAAGTGGAACAGAGGGCAGAAACGCACAAAAACGAGTTGAACAGAGGGCAGAAAGGCACAAAAAACGAGTGGAACAGAGAACAGGAGGACACAAAAAACAAGGGGAAAACAAAGTGGAACAGAGGGCAGAAAGGCACAAAAAACGAGTGGAACACAGGACAGAAAGGCACAAAAAACAAGTGGAACAGGGGGCAGAAAGGCACAAAAAATGAATGAAAAACAAGTGGCACAGAGGGCAGAAAGGCACAAAAAAACCGAGTGGAACAGAGGGCAGAAGGGCACAAAAAATGAGGGGAAAACGAGTGGAACAGAGGGCAGAAAGGCACAAAAAACAAGTGGAACAGAGGGCAGAAAGGCACAAAAAACGAGGGAAAAATGAGTGGAACAGAAGGTAAAAGGGGCACAAAAAACTAATGGCACAGAGGCAAACTACAGAATACAGAAATATAGGGGCAGCTAAGAACAGAAGGCAGAACGGGCAGAGAGGCACGGGGCAGCGAGGGGAACAGAAGGGAAAACTGGGCAGAGACACGGGCAGCGAGGGGTACGGAAGGAAAGACCGGGCAGAGAGCACGGGGACAGCGAGGGGACAGAGTGAAGAAAAACGGCACGGACCATGTACAGGCAGCGGGGAAGACAGACAACAGCAGTCAGAGACACAACAATGAAAATAAAGGCAATACAATAAATTTGCAAACTGCCCTTAAGACCCTTATTGTGGCTCTGTATGTGTGAAAATGCACCATCTTTTCACTTTTAAAGTAAACGTTTTGAGTGCCATTTGGCGCGCAGACACGCCCGGTTTGGTTCCTGGTGCACATAGCCATGGTTGCAGCATACAGAGACCCTCCACTGCTGCACACAGAGGAAAAAAATTAGACGGAAGATTGCTGTCCGTCATATTAGGATGTGCCCTGGTAGAGGCCTTTCCATGGCGGTGATGCCGCCATGGAAAGGCTCATGGGGATTGGGTTTGGGGGCCTGTTGCTGGCCCCCTCTGTGTGGGGGAAGGTTGTAGGTGCACTGTGAGGGTACCCATGGTACCCCCCTACATTTCCATGCACAAGGTGGCAGGCACTGCATGGTGCCTGCCACGTTGTGCATGGAAATGCACATAGTGGCATTTTAACATTGCGAACGGTGCTGCAGTCACCTGCACCGTCCGCAATGTTAAAAGGCCAGGAAGTGCCCACCATACTGGCGGGCACATCCTAATGGGTTTGGTGGGACCACCGCATGTCTGGCAGGCATTCCCAGCACCGCTATGATGTCAGGCGGACTAATGTCCACCCGCCATAATAATGTGCCCCTTGGTCACTTCTGAACGCCACAACATTATGCCAACTGATACCACACAAGGTTTGAAATCTGCGATAGCGGTTGAGATGTACAATGTCGCAACTGTATTGTTTATGTAGTATTAATATACTGATAGTGATGCATTACAGAAATACCGGATGTTATGAAAAAGGAATTGTTGTTTTCACAAGCTATAATAAAAACAAATTTAAACAAAGCAAATCAGGAACTAAGTCACAGTTTGTTGTATAGTTATCTGTTGAACCCCTGAAAAGCCCAACCTTGTGCTAGCATCTTAGCTAGAAAGAATCTGTGCAGGTTGCCATTTGATCTAAGCTATTCACAATCACTTCACAGGTCCCTAATGCTCTCTTTATCCAGAAAACGTGGGTCTCTGAAGGATGTATGCTGTCACTAATCTGGCCCAGCAAATAGGGAGGCTGTAAGTGAAATGCTACAGTCCAGCTCTCCTTTAGTAACACTCCGTTTCAAGATAGCCACCAAACACACTTTACACTCTAAAATGGCCACAAAACTTCAACACCATTCTAGTGTGTTCTTTTCTGAGACCTGCCTTTATCCATCATGTGGTTACTGTTCAGAGACCAGCCCTTTCCTGTCAGTTGGTTCCTGTCCTGGCAGTATATAGATCTCTGATAAGAGTACCAGTATGTTGGAACTCCTCCAGTTTGCTCCTGTTGTTGCATTCTTCTCCGATGCTTTGCTCCAGCCCCAGCTCCTGCCCTACTTTGCCGCAGTTTCTGATCTGCTCCAGTTCCTGCCCCTCCTCTCCTTCATTCCTGCTCTGCTCCTGCCCTGCCTGCTCCAGTTCTGCTCCAGGTCTGACAGCTTCAGGTAAAGCTCTATTCAAGCCCAGCTCCGGGTCTGTCAGCTTCAGCTCTGCTCCAGTCCTGGTCGAATTACACTTCCATGCCAGACTTGCTAGCTCCAGATCTAGCTGTGATTCAGTCCTGGTCTTCAGCTCTGCTCCAGGCCTGCCAGCTCCAGCTTTGGTTCATTATTGATCTTATTCCAGCTCTGCTCAGGCCTGCCAGCTCAATCTCCAGGTCTGCTTTAGTTCTGGTCTGTCTCGTGTTCTGTTCCAGGCCTGCCATATTCACCTCCAGCTTTTCTCCAATCCTGGACTTATTTCAGCTCTGCTCCAAACCTGCTCCTACCCAGATCCAACATTTCTGCTTTGCAGAAACTGTCCAACTGGCCCCAGCACTTTGGAGGTTGTTTTCAGCATTTGGCGTTTTCTCTTTTGAACTTTCCAGAAAGCATCTTCTTTGTTAACCATGTTACAACTGAGACAGACAGCTTGGCTTCCAATATGGATTGTCCTTCCCGTGTAGTCTCTAAGAAAGAGCAGAAGGATTGACCCCCACCTACCAACCTGTGAAACACCAGCTGCATGATTCAATATAACATGATGACTGCTTTTTACAGGTTTCACAACTCCAATTTTAAAATTGTAAATTTCTTTCCATTGTTCAGCAATCGAGTTATTATGAGAAAATTCCACTCTCTAAAACAAATTGCATTTATATTTTCATTTTGGAAGCCAGTTGCATCAGTACAGTTTCATATATCTCCAATAAGCTCACTATTTGGGACGCAGGTTTTCCATTTTGGGACTGTAAATCTACATCATCATTTCATAGTAAAAGGTTGTGATCAGTGGCATGAATCGACTCTCTCTATATATATATCCTGAAAGTACAGAGTAAAAACACACTACTCTCTTCTCCTCTTTTCTCTGAATTGGTTTACATATAATGGTACAAAAATATAGAACCCCTGGAAGTGTTCTGTATTTGAAGACTGACAGATACAAAACATTGATTTAAACATAAATCTACTCAATTAAAAAATCTGAGTATAAACTGAGGACTAGGTTATCAATATTTTACAAAATATTCAAGTGCAATAATCCATCATCCTTTTTTATACACACGTCGAATGAGACAACTGCCAGGGTAAATCCTGTTGATGTATATTCAAATTATCTTAGCAATGGAAACTTGAAATTAAATAATAGTTTTCAACAGTTGTTTCAAATGACATGCGTGGAGAATCAAGACGCGCGCACTTAGGACCCGGCCTCTCCGGACCCCGCCCTGCCCCTGGTCTCTGGTGATTGGTCGGGCGGACGGCCCAATCGGCGTCCGACCGACCCATTCCCACTCTGGCGATATCGCGTGACCCTAGGGTTAGGGGGTGGAGACTTTGGGCCTATTTAGGGTCAACTCCCTGTGTCTGGGGTCTCTGTTCCCGCTATCACTCCTGAACTCTGGACTGCTCGCCGGCTCCTGGCCATCCTCGAGATCCAGGCCGGCTTTCCGAAATTCTAGAAGCAGAAGGACCGAGCATCGTTCGTGTAGCCAAGTAAGGGGTCGAGTGCCTCGGGGGGCCTCGTGGGCAGCCGTGAGTCACGGTGGGTGCAGGGAAGGGATTGGAGTGTCGCTGCCTTACGGGGCTTACGGCTGTGTGCGAGGGTCTTCGTGGTGAGGGCTCCTGCCGGGCAGCGTGAACGGTGCTTAGGAGTGTGGGAACAGGGAACTCAGGGCGCGTTAGGTGCTAGAGCGAAGCAGTGCGAAGCGCGCAATAGTTAGCATGGCGCCAAAAAAGGGTGGACAAAAGCGAAAGGACTCTGAACCTGAATTAGCACAGATCATGAAATTGCTGCTAAAAAAGTTGAGCAAGGAGACCCCCGATAGCGGAGACGAGAGTGATTCTTCCCGGGGGGAGCAGCCAGAAGTAGTAGAGCGGCCGCAGGGGGGTGAGACCGAAGGCGGCTTGTCCGCCATTGAAGAAGAAGGCCAAGGCGCAGCCAAAAAGGAAAGGGATGAAGGGGGGGCCTAGCCCTGCCGGGGGGAAACAGGACGAGGGATCAGTAGGTCCCGTCCCCACTCCTCCTTTAGATGCAGAGCGGGTTCTTCTGATCCTGAACCGGGTGTGGTCACACGAGTAGACCCAGTGGGGTCAGTCTTGTCTGAGATTAGGGAGGCGCTGAGGGCGTTGGCTCCGGGAGGCGCAGTACCATTAGTCACGGTCCCTCCGGCACCACTCCCACCGCAGCCGGTGGCCGCAGTGGCAGCCTCTGGCGATCCATTGGATAGCTTGCTGGCGTCCGTTTCCACTCTAGTGGGCCAATTATCAGCCCCAGAAAGGGTAGTAGAGAGAGGGAGCGCTGGGGCGGCAGCACCGTGGGTGCCCCCGCAGGTCACAGAACAGGGCGCATTACAAGATATTCAGAGGCAGTTGGCGCTGTTAGTCGAGTCGCGCAAAGCGTTGCCCAGCGTAGCGATTGGAGCGCAGCCCCCCGCGACAGCGATAGCGGGGCCACCTACAGGAGGTAAGCCTGGTGACACCACGCTAGGGAGCAGCGGGGCGGGAACTAGTCAAGGGAACGTGGTGTCTCAGTCAGGGAAGTTGGCTACGCATGTGAGGACGGAAATGCGAGAAAAGATTTGGAGAGGTGCCTACGTAGATATATTCTCCCTTATCAGGCCGTAGAGGCGAGAGGAGGATTACAAAGACAGGGATGGGAAAGATCACTCCTTCCGAGACCGGAGACCTAGGATAGAGTAGACTATAACCAACTGGTTGTTCGGCTTTCACGTTTATGTTACGGTGTTGTTGGAAAAAAGGCCAGAGTTGGCGATTCCGCTGGTGTTTTATACTAATAAGATTGTGAAGGCGCATGCCACTCAAGGCGGTTCTGCCTGGCTGACATACGATAGGGAGTTTCGCTGGGCGAAGGAAGAAAACCCCTCCATTTGTTGGGATCAGGTTGAGGTCAATGCTTGGTTAGAGAGCGTAAGCAATAGGGAACATCCGGCCAGGCAGCCCTTTCGGACTTCCCAGGGAGGGCCGGGCGAGAAGAAAGGTACATGCTGGACATTCAATGGGAAAGGGTGCACATGGCCCCCGGGGCAGTGCAAGTTCAAGCATGCCTGCGCTTACTACGGTCACCAGTCCCATCCAGAATCTAAATGCAATAAGAAAGCCAAAGAACGGGGGGGCAACGCCCCTAAGGATATCAAGCCTCCCCAAGTCTAATCTGCCTACTCCTGTCGACATTGAGAAACTAATCTTTTGGCTGGGTAGGTATCCGGGTAGGGTAGCTGCCAGGATGTTGTTTGAAGGTTTTTCCAGCGGTTTGCGTATACCAGCATCGCATGTCCCTCCTATTTCTCAGTGAAGGAACCAAGTTTCAGCAAGAGCCCATCCCGCAGTAGTGGCCACAAAGGTAGAGAAAGAGTGGGCTTTAGGCCGAGTAGCCGGCCCGTTCCCGGACCCTCCCTGGGAGAACTTTGTCTGCTCCCCTTTAGGGGTGGTGCCCAAAAAAGAGCCGGGTCAGTTCAGAATGATCCATAACTTATCCGCACCAAAAGGTGCATCGGTAAACGATGCCATCGACCCGGCGGAGTGCTCACTAAAGTACTCATCTTTTGATGCCGCTGTTCAGAAAGTAAGGGAGCTAGGCCGAGGGGCGTTGCTGGCAAAAAACGATATTGAGGCAGCGTTTCGCTTGTTACCGGTACACCCTGAGGACTACCATTTGTTAGGCTTTCAGGTCCAACAGCAATTTTACTACGACAGATGTATGCCTATGGGTTGTGCGGTCTCCTGTAAATACTTTGAGACCTTTAGCTCCATGCTGCAATGGGTGTTTTCGCAAAAGTCAGGATGTACGGATGTGGTGCATTACTTAGACGATTTCATGGTAATGGGCCCGCATCGTCGGATGCCTGCACATTGGCCCTAAGCCAGCTGGTGGCGATGTTTAAGGATTTTGGGGTGCCGCTGGCACCGAGCAAGACAGTCGGCCCTGACACGTGCATGTCCTTCCTGGGCATTGAAATTGACACAGTAGTGGGTGAATGTAGATTGCCAATGTATAAAGTAAAGGCTTTTTCCCTGTGAGGTAGCATTGGCGTGTCGAAAGGTGACATTGCACCAGTTACAAGTGCTTGTAGGGCAGTTGAACTTTGCTTTGCGGATCATTCCCATGGGGCGCCCTTTCTCGGGGTCTATAGCCAGAGCAATGGTGGGTCTTACCCAGAAGCATCACCGGGTGAGGTTAAAAGCAGGGGTGAGGGAGGACCTCAAGGTGTGGCGGGATTTCCTGGCAGAGTTCAATGGGCGAGTAGTGTGGCCCGCGCCACCGGTGTCCAGTAAGGAGTTAGGATTATACACTGATTCAGCTGGTAGTGTGGGTTTTGGGGCGATCTTGGGCCCTGCCTGGTGTGGGGCGGTCTGGCCAGCGGAGTGGCACTTAGCAAGCTTGACTAAGAACTTAGCCTTTTTAGAGCTCTTTCCCATCTGGGTGGCAGTTACGGTGTGGGCAGAGCGCTTCAGGGACAGGGTTGTGACCTTCTGGTCGGATAACATGGCGGTGGTTCAGGTTATCAATCGGCAAGGGGCGACTTGCCCACACGTGCTGAGGTTGCTGAAGTTGTTGGTGTTGGCATGCTTGAAATTGAATTTGACTTTTAAAGCTGCTCATATACCTGGTGTTGATAACCATGCTGCTGACGCTTTGTCTCGTTCCAAGTTGCAGGACTTCTGGAGGTTCCACCCGCAGGCGGAAGAGCGCATGACGACGTTCCCTACATCACTGTGGAAAATTGGAGCCCCGCTTTAGCGGGGCTGGTAGGTGCCGCTCTGAGTGATCGCACCAAACGCACATATCAGTCGCAGTTTAATGTTTAAAAAGCATTTGTTGATAAGTCGGGTGGGGAGAGGGTCTTCTCAACGCTGTTGTCCCTCGGGTAAAGAAAGCGCGCCTCGGAGGCCGCTCTTTTGGACTGCTGGCACCACAGCTGTGGAACTCTTTGCCACTGGCTCTGCGGGGAGCCACTAGCTTGCTGGCATTTAGGAAAGGCCTTAAAACTTGGCTGTTCACTCAGTAGCCGGTCTCTGGTGAATCTTTGGTTCACACTTCTTTATTCTTTTATCTGGTGTTATGTTAGTATGTCGCAGTTTTTTCTCTTTCTCCAATAAAGCGCCGGGACACTCTTTTTGAGTAGCCGAGCGCTATAGAAATGAATAATTAACATAACATAACATAACATAACGGAAACGATGTACGCCTTTTTACAGGTTCTGCGGGATCAGGGCAGAACAGTGTCCTACGCTAGGACTTCCCTGGCGCCGATAGGCTTCTTTGCTAAATTGGTGAGGGAGCGGGATCCTGGGGCTTCATTCTTGATCAGGAAGGCCTTAGCGGGATGGGCCCGATTAGACGGGACACGGCGGGACTGTCGTAGCCTATTGGATCTCCCGACCTTGATTGATATTTTGGGGGTGCTGCCTGTTATTTGCTTGTCTCCATTTGAGGGAATCATGCTGGGGGCAGCCTTCTGCCTGGCCTTTTACGGGGCCTTCCGCCTGGGTGAGATTGTGGGGGCTTCCAGAGTAGATCACGGGGGGGCTGCAGCTCAAGGATATTTCCATTTCCCCGGGGGGCCTAGTGGTGCGGTTGAGACGGTCCAAAACGGACCAAACAGGGAAGGGGGCCAACATCCATTTGCGGCCTGCCCCAGGGATAGCAGCCTGCCCCATATCCCGTATGCAGGCGTACCTAGCCTGACGCCCAGCAGGGGGGGGGATCGGCTCTTTTCGTCCACGAAAACGGGGATTGCCTGTCTCAATACCAATTTAAGGCAGTCTTTGGGTTGGCCTTGGGGAACCTGGGATTGGGAGCAGCGGGCTATTCTTCTCATTCCTTTAGGATTGGCGCCGCAACTTTAGCGGCTGGGGCGGGTCTGCCTCCCACCATGGTGAAAGGTGTAGGTCGCTGGACCTCGGATTGTTACAAACGATATGTAAGGCCTGAATTATTGTGATGCATATGTGTGCAGTGTCTAACGGTTCCATCTCTCTCCTTTTTGATTAGTATGCCCGCTTCCGTGGTATGGGTAATCGGGCACTCTTTCGTGCGTCGCACGGCGGAGCGCTTGCGGCGAAGGGAGATGGTGAAACCGGCCGCATTGGGCGAGACCGAATTCGTATGGCATGGTGTTGGAGGGATGCGGATCCGACACTTGAGGCGGATCGTCGAGGAGCTCAGGGCACGAGAGCATAAATCGCCGGATTGGATTATCTTGCATTTGGGAGGCAACGACATGGTCGACAGGGGGCGCTTGGCTGTCAAGGAAGCCCTACTAGCAGAATTTGCCTGGCTGGGACATGTGTTCCCATCAACGAAACTGGTCTGGTCTGGCATGATATCGCGCAGGGCATGGGGCCCAGGAGTGCGTCCAAGATCTTTGAACGTCTCGGTGAGGCGATTGAACGGCGAACTAGCAAGGTTGTGCTCAGTGAAGGGCCGCTTGCGCTACCTCCAGCACCGGATGATTTCTGGAGAAGCAATGTACCACCAGGATAGGGTGCACTTGTCGAATTATGGAACTGATACGTTTACCAAGAACTCTGGTCATTTATTCTGAACGCAGGTGGGGAGGGTGTCAGACCTGTGGGCCTTGTCCACCCTTGTGGTGGAGAAGAGACCTGCGATCAGTAAATAGTGGCTAAACAAGATGGATAGGAGCCCGCGTGCCGGGCTCTATTGGCCAGCTCTGAGGGGGGATATGGCAAGCTCTCCACTGGGAGGAAGTGACCACCGGCTGGGGAGGCTAGGGCGACAGATTTCGAGCCTCCCGGGCGACTCCGGGCAGCCTGGTGGTCGAGAGGTGGGCCCCGGTAATGGCGGACAAGGATAGAAGGGCGGGACCCACCACTCCAAGGGGCAGATGCACGGCACTTGGCGTAGGATACCCAGTTGCGAGATGCGAACCAGAGGGTGTTCCTCCCTTAGGGTTGGGAAGGTGATGGAGCTGATATGCTCATGGAGCTGATATGCTCACCGAGCTGATATGCTCATAAATGTAGTTATGTTATAACTTGTGATTTTGATATGCATGTTATTGCTTGTCATGTTTATACAATGTGTGAATAAACATGGCCTTTTTTTACCCCACCTGAATCTCTGGTGATTTCAAATGTGGGGTCTTGCATGTCTAGGGTTGTTGGGCGGCGGGGGCATATCTGGAGGGTACGGGTCCTATGACAAGCGTGGAGAATCACGACGCGCGCACTTAGGACCCGGCCTCTCCGGATCCCGCCCTGCCCCTGGTCTCTGGTGATTGGTCGGGCGGACAGCCCAATCGGCGTCCGACCGACCCATTCCCACTCTGGCGATATCGCGTGACCCTAGGGTTAGGGGGTGGAGACTTTGGGCCTATTTAGGGTCAACTCCCTGTGTCAGGGGTCTCTGTTCCCGCTATCACTCCTGAACTCTGGACTGCTCGCCGGCTCCTGGCCATCCTCGAGATCCAGGCCGGCTTTCCGAAATTCCCACCCACCCGTCCCTTAGACTAATGGTTTGAGGGGCGTTCTGCGGAGAAGAGACCTGCGATCAGTAAATAGTGGCTAAACAAGATGGATGGGAGCCCGCGTGCCGGGCTCTATTGGCCAGCTCTGAGGGGGGATATGGCAAGCTCTCCACTGGGAGGAAGTGACCACCGGCTGGGGAGGCTAGGGCGACAGATTTCGAGCCTCCCGGGCGACTCTGGGCAGCCTGGTGGTCGAGAGGTGGGCCCCGGTAATGGCGGACAAGGATAGAAGGGCGGGACCCACCGCTCCAAGGGGCAGGTGCACGGCACTTGGCGTAGGATACCCAGTTGCGAGATGCAAACCAGATGGTGTTCCTCCCTTAGGGTTGGGAAGGTGATTGAGCTGATATGCTCATGGAGCTGATATGCTCACCGAGCTGATATGCTCATAAATGTAGTTATGTTATAACTTGTGATTTTGATATGCATTTTATTGCTTGTCATGTTTATACAATGTGTGAATAAACATGGCCTTTTTTACCCCACCTGAATCTCTGGTGATTTCAAATGTGGGGTCTTGCATGTCTAGGGTTGTTGGGCGGCGGGGGCATATCTGGAGGGTACGGGTCCTATGTATTGTGTAGTCCTATACAAGGTCTTCGAATTGCACAGCAGGCATGTACTTAACATCATCATCACTAATTAGAACACTACACCACTGGCGGTTTAGTTTACTTGCAATACTACTAGCTAGTCAGGAAGCTAATTTCTATTTTAGCAATTTCAATACTAAGCAGTATATTCTGATTTAAACGTAGTAAGAGTAGATTTTTTGTAGTATCTATACGAACAATGTAAGGCCATTTTACCTAAGGCACCAAACTTTTCCTTTAAGCAGGTTTTCAGCTTCTGGAGTAAGCCAAGGTAAGTCACGCAGACTCCAGTAAAAATCTCTTTGAATAAGGCTCATCAGTTTTTGCTACCCAAAAAGCCCACCACAACAACATGTAATTTGAAAATATGCAAATTAGCACCACCAAGTCAGATTGTACAACTCAGTTCTTTTTCTTTCATTTGCATTATGCATTTCTTTGTATTCAGTGTAATGTCCTGCATTGGTACATTGAGCTCCTCCTCCATTGAAGTAAATGAGGTGGCAGCAGGCTATAAACACCTGTTCAGGGCCACTGCCATCTTTATTTCAGTCCCTGATGTTCGGCCCTTGCTTCTTCTATTTACGATGAGGCTATGGTTATGGGAAGGAAGAGGTTCTTCCTGTCAAATGACAAGAGAAAAACACTCTGGCAGAACAGAGGCAAGTGTTGTAGTGGTTTCATCCTCTCATTTCTCAAAGACCCTCTGCCAATGAATGTCATTTGTGTCCGGGGCAGCGCTCTCCAGTGTTTGCAGATTTGCCAGCAGCTGTCATTTAGTGCTAATATGAGCCAAGGGAGAGGTGTGCATAAGAACCATAGCAGCATTGTACCTACTGCTCACAGGACAGGTTATTTTAAAAGCCATATAACTCCACAGCAGTTTGTAAGTGGTATGAAAGTCCTATTTGCTTGTTATGGGCCCCCTATAACTTGGCGATTGAGCAGTCCTTTAAAGCGTAGTGTAGATCACTGGAACATACTGTAAGTTTACCATATAATCATTCACACTCAATTGGTTTTCAGCTATGATTATCTAACCAAAAATGCACCTTTTTTGAAATACTATTTATTTCCTAACTTCCATAAGATCTCTTTTTGTATACACTTTAAAGGATAAATTACCAGTAAAAACCTTATCTATTAGTAATTTCGCTGACTGACTCAAGTTTGCTGGTTCAGTTACTCTTAAACATATCAGAACAATTGAATGCTAAGAGCTGCACTGTGGAATATTGTTAGACCTGACAGCCTTAGGATGATCTTTCCCCCCTTTTTGTCTCTCCTCCTCCATTTTGCTGAACTTATTTTTGATGGCCTTAGGACTGTGCAATTTATCACTGCTAACCAGTGCTAAACGGCTTGTGCTGACTCCCTTAAAACTTATACCCAATTGGCATATTTAATTTACTTATAAGCTCTTTGTAGCATGGTAAACGATATACCCAGGGTATGTAAATTAAATGCTAACATTGAGCCTGCAGCACTTATAGTGCACCCACTTAAACAGCACCTTAAAATATGTACCACACTGGCTACTGCAGCCCCAATGAGGTTTTAAACTGCCAAGTCGACTTGGCATTAAAACCCCCTTGCCAAGCCTTAAACTCCCAGTTTATTACATATACGTTCAATCTAAAGAAGACCGTAGGTAGCCCACAGGGCTGGGTGCTGTGCAATTAAAAGGTTGGCTTTTACATTTTACATGTCCTTGTAGTGGAAACCTCCTAAATGAATTTTTTAAAACCCCTCCCATAGGATAACTTTGGAAATTCCTTATTACATTTAATTATCTCTAATTTCCAACTGGGAGCAGGTAGCTATGTAATGTGTTGTGTCAATGAAATTGTAACGAGCAATCCTCTTAAATGGCAAAGTCAGATTTTTTAATACAAGTTTGAAAATACCACTTTTAGAAAGTTGGCATGTTCCTGCCCTTAGCCTTTTTGTGCCTGCAGCCTGTCCTGGGTCACATGACTGGGTGTAACTGGCAGCTTTAGGGAATTCCTACCAGAAAGTCACACAATAGAGGGGATTAGATATGCCTGAATGGGCCATCTGCTGGTAGCATGGGGGTTGAAACTGAGAACAGTCCCATTTGCAACTGAGTAGGGCGTGCTTTGTCTTTACACAAAGGACCTATCATCTCCACATTGTCACTGGAACCAGCTTGGATCCGGGGCATGGGAGTCAGGAACCACTGTCTAGAATCTTCTTCACCTTCCAGAAGCAGGGCACCAGGGTATAAAAATATGGCCTCAGACAACAACTCTTCAGTAAACTTCTGGACCTATGGATACTCTGCGAGGAAGAAGGACTGCCACTTTGCAGATCTGATGCCTGCTTTTCCCTTGACTTAATGAGAACCACTGGACTTGCCCCTCTTGAACCCGGAACCCCAGAATGACTCTAAGGACTAGTTGGCTGCCCTCCTGATCTGAAGCCTCAGGGATACAATGGGCTTCCAACACTCTGCACTAGGACTCTGACATCTGTGAGTTTCCCATGCCCAGTGGTACCACCCAACTCCTGGACCCTAGGAAGTGGGACTAAGGTAGTCTGCCAACCTCTGTAAGTCCAATGGAAGTGATGCATCTCCTCTGCTGCATGGCACAACTCAGAGTAGAACCAACGTATCACTGCTGCTGCGTGGATCAAACCTGACCCAAAGCCCCCCATTGCATCGCAGTCCACAGCCTCTTCAGAACCACCTCAGCACAGCGCATCCTCAGTGAAGACCCTTGCATCCCTTGTCATCGGTAGCTTCGATGATGACGTCGGTCTGTGCATCGCAGTTCCTCAGAACTGATGCATTGCCCCGACTGCGCAATGCATCCTTGACTCTGGACTTCACATTGCAATCCCTCATTGACAGGATCCTAGATGACGACATGGGACCTCGCATCACAGCCTCGCTGCACCTCAAACAGAAGCATTGCTTCAGCTGTACAATGCACCTTCGATTTGCATCCTGGCAATGCTCCACAAACCAGGACTTAAGGTACAGCAGGACTAATTGAGTCCCTGTAGACAGCCCATGCTCCATTGCGGTCGGCCTGAACTTGTGACTTTGTCCCGGTCTGGCCCGACCAGCTATCCACACTTGGTGCTTTGTGCTTTTTGGCGCTATCTTTACTGAAAATTTTAAACTTAAACATCTCTGGTTCTACTGATTTAACTTTAGTAATTTTGGTGTTGGATGATGTATTATAATTTACTCGTTTTTTTCTAAATTGGTGTGGTATTTTTCTTGTGTTGTGTTTTCACCTTATTTCTCTTTGTGCACTGCATACATACTTTACACATTGCCTCTAAGGTAAGCCTGACTGCTTTTTGTGCAAGCTTCCCAGGGTTAAGCGCAGGCTAATTTCATTGCTTTTTGTGGTTCACCCTGCAGGGATTGTGGTCGATGCTTGATCAGGGCTCACACCCTATTCATCCAAATACCCACATTTCTGACTAACATGGAGTGGTTCAGAGCATATCAGGGCTGGTATAGACTTTCTGCTACAACTTTCTAATGTTTGTTTTGTTTTTGTTTCTCCATATATAATTTAGAACATTCTACCTTCAGCAGGTGGAATGTTCTAATGGCCTTACAGCACTTCTGCCTCCAGCTATAACAGTTGCTAGAGGCCCCAGCTTTCATTATACTTTCTGGACACACAGGATGGTGGGTGGACAGTATGCTCTTCAGTGAGCTTCCAGGCATAGGCGCACGATCTGTGGAAATCCATGAAAGCCCACAACCATCTAGGCCATTGCTACCTCCCATAACTCACTGGGAACACAATACAGGAGGTAGGGAACCATTCGTGGCATTTTAGGTCCTAAGAGACCCACTCTGCTGGCCGGACCTGACGAATGGGCCAATTGTGGAGCACAGCCTGATGATAATATATGCACAACAAAGACGGCACACTAAGTCAACGGATCCACCGATCACCACAGCACATGGGCCACACATATTGAACCAAGACTCCTAGGAAGATAAACAACACTAGAACCTTAAAAGAAAGGATTGCCAACTTGCCTTGGAGAAATATAAGGTGACCACCATTTTATGTCACCCAGTTCAAGGGTGCCATCACTGACCAGACAATAGACGAGGTCCAGGTGCCATGAGAGCTGAGTACAAAGTAAAAGTCCACTACTACAGGGGAAGAAGAAGAGTACTACAAAGCTCTGTCCAAGCTATCTAGTAGGCAAATCCCCAAATGTGGAATGACTAGACCAGACAGGAGACCTTGACTATGTGAAGCGATCAGCCTATTGACCACGATGTGGGGCCATACTATGAATGAAGGTCAAGTGGTATGCTAATGGATGGTGGCCCAACATGATAGGAGAAATTACAGTGGAACTGTTACACCAAATAAATGAGAAGTTGTCCCTTAACAAAGTGTGGCCCAGAATGAGAGAAGAGACAACAGCGGGACCATTACAATAACTCAAGGTGAGGTCACACCTTAATGGAGGGTGTCCCAGCACGAGAGGAGAGCCAGCAGTGAGTCTAACTCAAACAACAAGAGGTGACATCCTGAGTCACTGCACGAAGTGTGCTTTCACCAGGGAATGGGTACTTCTCAGATAAAGTGGAGCAGTCTGACAGTCTCTTCAAAATAAAGTCTTATTAGATCTGGTGGGCAGCCTGAAGTAGGATCTGCCCAGTGGTAAAACAGGGAAGTGCGTAGGAGATTCTGACATGCATAAAGATAGCTTCCAACAGCTTACTCTTTCTGAGGTAAGAGGCTATTGGTCCTCTCCAACCCTGCCATCAATACCCTGAGCACACTGTCCCTGGAACAGAATTTATCAGTGAAATCGCCTCACTTTGCAACGACCACTCAACAGTGTGTGCAACCTGGACTCTCCACCATCCGTCCCTTGGTGGAGCAGATACAAGCATCTGCTATTACCTTTCCTGGAAAGGATCAACAGGTAGTGTGTAAGCCCTGCCTCAAGGTTTTAATTAGTATTAGGATGAGCTTGGCTTATCAGAGGGGAAAGAGAGCATGTTCATAAACATTCTTGCCTTCCTTAATCTAGATGTTTAATCGAGAAATCTGGAGGTACGGGTAGGTCTACTAGTGGTGCACGGAGGTTGGTGAGCCATGTTTCCATTAGGAATGTAATGCTGATTTGATGAGTTTGTTTTGGCTAGATCAGTGGCATGCTTGACTGTGGATCTGTAGTTATGTGGCTCACATTTCAGATAGGATTTTGTGATCTTAATGACTTTGTCTGGGAGTGTTTTGTAATGGTATTTCTTAATTAAATTGTATTCGTTTTTATATATTAGTTGAAATAAATAAATAAGTACTGATAATAGTATTATCTGATTCTGTAGTAAGGGTGGTTGATATTATTATTATTCTCCTTTTTAATTTGTATATTTCTGTCTTTGTTCAAATATATATATATATTTATTTCTGTATAATGTGATTTCATAATGTTTTACATTTGCTGCAATTCCTGCAAGTTCACCTGCATCCGGACCTGCACCACTCCAGCAGTGCCCAAGACCTCGATGAGCAACAGCAGCAGCCACCTGAAGTGCATCCTGCTCAACACCCGCTCCGTCCACAGACACGCCGTCGAGCTCTGGGACCTGCTCGACAACACAGCCCCAGACGTCGCCTTCCTCACGGAAACCAGGATGAACGCCTCCTCAGCGCCCGACATCACCATCGCCATCCCTGACGGCTACAAGATCATCCGGAGGGACCGCGTCAACCAGACAGGAGGAGGCATCGCCATCATCCACAGGAACTCCATCCGCATCACGACCAACACCGACGACACCCTCGCACCCGCCGAGCACCTGCACTTCCAGATCCACATCAACCCCAAGACCACCATCAGAGGCACCCTCATCTACAGACCCCCAGGACCACGCACACAATTCAGCGAGGACATCACCGACTTCGTCAGCCTGCATGCCCTCCCCTCCTCTGACTACATCCTCCTCGGGGACCTCAACTTCCACCTGGAAAACAACAACGACCACAACACCACCACCCTGCTGGACAACCTCGCTAACCTCGGACTCAAGCAACTGGTGACCACCCCCACCCACTACGCCGGCCACACGCTTGACCCCGTCTTCTCCTCCAGCAAGGACATCGCCTTCAGCCACGCCACCGAACTCCACTGGACGGACCACAGCTGCGTCCACTTCAGCTTCAAAAGGACCACGATCCTCCACCAACAGCAACAGGTTGCATGCAGAAGCTGGAACAAGATCACAGCCGACCAGCTCGCGACTGCCCTGAGCAAGAACCCACCCACCAGCGCAACGAACCCCAGCCAAGCGGCCACCAACCTCACGAAGTGGATCAGCGACTGCGCAGACGACCTCGCCCCTCTGAGGACCCCGCCTAGCAGACCCGGCAGCAAGAAAGCCCCATGGTTCACCGACGGACTCCAGAGCTCCAAGAAGGACTGCAGAGCCCTGGAGAAAGCCTGGCGCAGAGACCCAACACCGGACAACATGACTGCCCTCAAGATCGCCACCCGAAAACACCACCAACTGATCCACACCACCAAGAAAACTGCATTCAAGGAACGACTGGACAACAATGCACACAACAGCAAGGAACTCTTCAACATCGTTAAAGAGCTCTCCAACCCCAACGCCGGAAACAACGACATCACCCCTTCGCAAGACCTCTGCAACTCCCTCGCCTCCTACTTCCACAACAAGATCGCGGACATACACAACAGCTTTAGCACTCAACCAACGCACGCCACGAGCGAACCACCGCCCCCCACCACCACCCTCTGCGCCTGGACCCCGATCAGCACCGAAGACACCATCCACACGATGAACTCCATCCACTCTGGATCTCCGACCGACCTTTGCCCCCACCACATCTTCAACAAGGCCGACGCTGTCATCGCACCCCACCTGCGGGACATCATCAACACCTCCTTCAACACCGCTACCTTCCCGGAGAGCTGGAAGCACGCCAAACTCAGCGCCCTACTAAAGAAGCCATCAGCCGACCCCACCGACCTCAAGAACTACCGACCCATCTCGCTGCTCCCGTTTCCCGAAAAAGTCATCGAGAAGACCGTCAACAAGCAGCTGGCCGCCTTCCTCGAGACGAACGGATCCCTCGACCTCTCGCAATCTGGCTTCCGGGCCAACCACAGCACCGAGACCGCCCTGATCGCAGCAACGGATGACATCCGAGCCCTGCTCAACAATGGAGAAATTGCGGCCCTCATCCTCCTAGACCTCTCCGCGGCCTTCGACACTGTCTGCCACCATACCATAGTACATCGCCTCAGCAACGTCAGAATCCAGGAGAAGGCACTGGAGTGGATCACCTCCTTCCTTGCCGGAAGGACACAGAGAGTCCGCCTTCCCCCGTTCAGATCAGAAGCCACCAAAGTCATCTGCAGCGTTCCTCAAGGCTCCTCGCTCAGCCCAACCCTCTTCAACGTCTACATGAGTCCCCTCGCAGCCATCGCACACCAGCACAACCTTAACATCATCTCCTACGCCGACGACACCCAGTTGATCCTCTCCCTCACCAACGACCCCGCCACCGCCAGAGCCAACCTACACGAAGGGATGAAAGAGGTAGCCAAATGGATGAAGAACAGCCGCCTGAAACTGAACTCGGACAAGACGGACGTCCTCATCCTGGGATCCTCACCCTCCGCCTGGGATGACTCCTGGTGGCTCCGCACCCAAACCAACAGACCACGCAGGCAACCTGGCCTTCATCCTGGACTCCTCCCTCTCCATGATCAGACCAGTCAGCTCCGTCTCCTCGTCGTGCTTCAACATCCTACGCATGCTACGCAAGATCTTCCGGTGGATCCCCACCGAGACCAGGAAGACGGTCACCCAGGCCCTCATCACCAGCCGACTGGACTACGGCAACTCCCTCTACGCCGGAACCACCGCCAAACTCCAGAAGAGACTCCAGCGGATCCAGAACGCCTCAGCACGACTCATCCTGGACATCCCCCGTCGCAACCATATCTCCGGACACCTGAGAGACCTGCACTGGCTCCCGGTCAACAAGAGAATCACCTTCCGTCTCCTCATCCACGCACACAAAGCCCTGCACAACCAAGGCCCAGGATACCTCAACAGCCACCTCAACTTCTACGCTCCCAAACGCCAGCTTCGATCGACCGGCCACGCCCTCGCCGCCGTCCCCCGCATCCGAAGAGCCACCACAGGGGGAAGGTCCTTCTCCTACCTCGCTGCCAAGACTTGGAACTCCCTACCGACCCACCTCCGCCTGACCCAGGACCACCTCGCCTTCAGGAAGCAGCTCAAGACCTGGCTGTTCGAGCAGTAGCGGAACCCCCCTCCCCCCCCTAGCGCCTTGAGACCCTCCGGGTGAGTAGTGCGCTATACAAATGCTTTGATTGATTGATTGATTGATTACATTAAGTATTCAAAAACATTTATTAAAATATTAGGACTTGTATTCATATGTATAATCCTTTTGAAATCAAACACTTTCACTACTGTTGTTTCGTCTATAGTGGGAAAAGTATATCTAACCTCTTCGAAGCCCAACAGTTCCCAAGTCTAACACTTTCCGTACAGTTGTTTAGACTGATGTAGAAATAGTAAATCTAGCGTCTCTGAAATGCAAAGTTTTGCCTATAGTCTCTTAGATTGGGTGGGACTAGTTCATCTAAACCCTCGGTAATCCAACACTTTTCCATTATTAATTACGCTGGAATGGGAATAATAAATATAACCCCTTCAAAGTCCAACACTTTCCCTACTGTTGTTTAAATTTCAGTAGAAATAGTAAATGTAACCTATCTGAATTCTAACACTTTCTTTACTATTGTGTTAATTGGAGTGGGAATAGTACATCTCGATGGAGTCCATTACTTTTCCTAATATTGGTGAAATAGAATTTGTTTATTGTGTATTTTCAATTATTTTTAATGTTTATATTATTTTAGTAAATATTTTGTTTAGGGTATTAATAGTTTACTATTTCAGATATTGGCAAAATAGTTAGTAGATTTTGGTATCAAATTGTTATATATTTTATTTTGGTTTATATTTGTGAATGCATTTTGTATTATATATTAATATGTTAATTCCTTTTTTCTCAAGATGCCCTGCCCAATGGTAGTGTTTGCTGTGTTGGGCGTGGTACCCAACTGAAAATTCTCTCCCACTGCAACACAGAATATCAGAATTATCAAACACACACTCAGGACTGCAAATACAATGTGTTTATTAACAGAATGTCGGCATTGCTCAGCAACGCATTTCGGCCAGACGGCCTTACCCATGCTAACTGCCTCAAGTGATAAACACCTCTATAAATGTGCATAATAAAAATCAAAAGAGGACCATTAGCACAATCTACCATGGGTGTCAGATTGGAAAAGTTTCATAATCATCCTAAGTATGTGGCGTAAACAGTCTAATGGCATACTCACTACAACAAATGTCGTCATGTCCAGCATACGGCTAACAATGACTAAACAATAATATACAGACAATTAGCAAAATATTCCAGTGTATGTCACGAAAAGGAATTCATACAGTGGTTGTGTTTGGTAGAAAATTCATCACAACTGGCTAGAATCATCACATAAAATCTAAGTGGGCTCTGGACACAACAAATGCACAAATTAAAGTGTTCACTTACTTAGAGACCAAATGGGCAACAGTTAATAATGATACCGCCCTTTTAACAAATATACCACATAACAAACATAATACATCACAGTGTTCCAAAGAAAGTTGTAGATGGAAGAGTAGGATAGGGGACGTCAGCTGGGACCACCTCTCAAAACCCAAGCAAAGCCAGGTGTAGACAGGTTCTACTTCTTCTCACTGTGAAAAAAAGAAAACAGATTTAAAAACTCCAATTAAAACGTGTTAAACACTTGAAAGTCGAAAGGGCACCATTAGTTGGCATCACTAAGATATTAGTATTGTTATTCCATGTACAGATGAGATTATTCTATAGTAGCCTAAAACACAGCACCACAGACTCATCCCAAATGAACTGAAAGGGTATTTGATATTCATATCTATAACGAGCAGGATTATCTTCTTCCTAATTTAAGAGGTCTGTCCCCTCTACGGGGAACCACTGCAATTTCTTGTATACCATAAAAGCTAAAAAGGTTCCTATTGCTAAAATGGAACTGTTCAAAGTCGCTTGCCATTGGGTAATGTTTGCTGTGATTCTCTACTGCACGCTTGTGATCCAGTACCCTTTTGCATACCGGTTAGATTGCACTCCCCACATATTTGAGACCACATAAGCATTGTAGAACATAGATCACAAAATAAGTGCAACAAGTTATGAACTGTGAAATTGCCCTAGGTTTGTTGGAACAGTATATCAAGGTATTTCATGTATTTGGAATACAAACAGACTTTGCTACAGGTGTATTATTTTAGTAAGTATGTTGTTTGGGGTATTAATATTTTTTTTGTTTTATATATTGGCAACAATAATACATAGATATTGCGATTGAATAGCTAATATATTTTATGTTGTCTTTTTTTATTTGTGTGTGGTCACCACTAGGTCGTTATAGTTAGGATTTCTTTTCCATTGGACAAGAGTTTTTTGTGTTGCTGATAACTTTGGCACCATTTGACGAATCTCCATGAAACTTTACAGAACGGTGTGACTTCTTGGTTAATGTGTGCATGGGAAGTTTCAGGGTGATCCGTCAAGAGGAGGCTGACTAAAACAAGGGAGTCCGAAACACAAAATCCCAATGCATTTTCCTTACACTCCTTCAAGATGGGCTACTGCAACAACTGCTGAAGGGAATTACACCAAATTTGGCAGGGAGCTAGAACTTGGTCAGCAGATTGTGCTTTTTGTGATTTGGTGTAAATCCGTACAGTAGTTTCTGAGAAACTAATCAAGTATAACTGTATATCTGGACTGCTGGGTTCGCTAGGGTCTCAAGAGACTCTTGCAGGTGCGCCAATTTAAAAATGGAACATTCTGATTGACTGGGTGTGGAAATTCATAACCATTTCCAACAAGCGAGAGCAAAAACAAGTTTCCCTGCCCGCTCTGATGTGAGCAGGCCCCGGGGATGTGGTCCCCGGGGCCATTTAGTAACTTTGGGAGTGAAGCCACGTGGCCCTCTCTATTAAAGTAATCAGCCCCAGAACTGGGCTCCTCAGGGCCTTTAATGACTAGGGTTGGGGAACCCCCTCCCCATTTTAAGTAATTTTGGCATGGGGTAGGCTCCCAGGGGCCTTTAGAGGTTTTTACATTAGGGGGCTGTGAGTTGTTAAATTTTGGCCCCAGTTGTGGGCTACCCGAGACCCTTAGAGATTTGGGAACAGGGGCCGCATGACCCCCCTTCCGTTGCAAATTGTGGCCTGGGGGGGACCTCCCCAGGGCCTTAAGCGGCTCAGGGAGTAGGACCATATAGCCCCCTCCCCTTGAAGAATACAGTCCTGGGGTTGAGTTCCCTGGGGCATAAATTTAATAAGTGCAGACTGGCTGCCATTTTGTTTCTTTGATCCCGTGGGAATCCCGCTGGAGTCCCGCAGGGTCACAGCATTTTTGCCAATTTTATTTCTATTTGTCCTTACCCTGCTATCTAATACTATTTTCTTATTTTACTTTAGGACAAGGGACTAACACCCAGAGTTCTGTAATGACTGCCAGAAAAATTTCTCTCATGGTGCTGGCAGCCAATCAGAGCAGACACTCCTGCAGGAGTTTGACCTTTCATGCCAATGAAATGCTTCAACAGTTTTTGTTGAACACCAGCCTTGAATTTCAACCCACCTATGGAACCTAAATAAACATCGAAGGCCCTATACACTGAAACCAGCTTATTGGGGGTTCTCCGGGTGATTGCAGGGAAAGTTGAGATGGGTTAACTGATTGCATTAAACAGTCTCAATTCCAAAAGGAACAGCAGGAGTAGCAAGAGTAGCAAGAGTAATGTCTTTTAAAATTCAATAAAATGATTAGTAAAATGGTACTAAATATTCTTGCTGTATTTACATGTGATTACATTATTTTAGAATAATTCCAATTTCAAGTATGCCATAATGTATAGTTTCCACTTTTCCAACATTCAATGGATCTTCCCTTAGCACAATTAATACAACTGCACCATGTAGGATTAATAGTCTACTAAGAGTTTTAAACAAAACAGTGCCACCACCATCTATTTTTCCTGAAAATGCATGAATTCCGACAAGTGCTGTGTACTTGGAGCCACCAAACCACCAAATACACATTGTACACTAAGGGCACGATTTAGAGTTTTCAAACCCACTGCAAACGTGACAGAGTACCCGGTCCATTAAACCTCTGGTCCGCACACCTCATTTTAAGACAGTGAACCTTAAGTTATCAATGAATCACACCCTGTTGGCTCTATAGACTGAAGATTTCCTCCGATGGCCTAACGGACTATAGATCAGTCAGAGAAAGAACATTATACTGTCTGCTATATTTAGGGTGGGAGGTGTAAAGCATGTTTTCCAGTCTATCACTGATAGAGCGCGCGGGTCACCCGGCTCACCAAACTTTTTCCACGCACTGGGCCCTGGCATGTTTATTTTCAATGATAACGTTTTACTGGGGTGAACCAGGTGATTTCATACACGCTCCTATGAGTAATCGATTGGGTGACTCTTACACCACTTACTATTCATGTACCTGACTTACCACAGGCACATTACTCCTGACGGATCAGGAGCTAGCAGTGGACAGGTGATAAGGGTTTCCTAAAAGGGAGAAAATTCTACTTTAAACCTTTAATACCTTTAATATTTCTTTACTGTATAATGACCACAGACACCTTGATGGTTTTAAGGGTTTTATATAGTATAAGTTTAGAACGAAAATGCCATTACAAGGAGGCAAATGTAAAGCAATACATCAATGATTAAAATCAGAACCAGGATGTAACTATGAATGAGGGTGAGTATCATAGAGTAAAAGGGAACACTATAGGGCATGAATTATAATGAACATTTATCTAATACAGTTTAATCTAGGGCAAGGATGTGAGGAAGACCTAATGTGTGGCCTAATACTGATTCCTAAACCTTATGCTATCTTTACTAACTTCACTGCAACCATACTAAGGGAAAAGGAATAAGTGGAACAATCTGAATAAACAGTCGGGTTCAACAATGTCCTAAAGGAAGGGTAAGAAGTGGAACATTTACTAATAATCAATTGCATGAAATTTCATTCAAAGGAGATATGGAGAATATCACAGGCAAGATTGCTTTAATCAGAGGAGGAAAAATTGAGGGTATAGTATAGACAGACACCTATGCCAATATTTACCTAGGTGAGAATGAGGACTAACCCTGGTCACGGGTCAGTTGGGAAAGAACGGGACAAGGACCCTCAAGGATTCAGGAATACCAGAAGGCGAGCAGGTACAGCTCGTGGACAGTCGGGACAGGATACCCCTCAGGTCTGGGTCAGGACTGGGTTCACCAAGGCACGACCAACCCCTCACAGTTTTGGATGTAACGCCAGCGTTACCCCCTCTTCTGCATGAATCTGCCAATAACCCTGATTGGGTTTTCGAATCTCCCAGCAAAGTGCTTCGCTTAGCACTTAGGACTAATTTCCACCCCTTGGAGTTTGTGGAAAGTTTCAGGCAGAATGCTCCGCAGCACTCTGTATCAGGCACCTATAGAGTTCGTAGGGTCAGTGACAGGTCTGCTACTCGGACAAGTCGGACAATTTCTCTAAGCTAAGCTAGGCTATTTATACAGTTTTAAGTCCCCAAGACCACCCATAAATGTTGCAAAATGACAAAGCCCCATCTTCTGATTGGTCAAGGGAGGTGGTTAGGTCATAGGTACCACCTATATTCTTATTACGTATTTCACGTGACATTACCCTCCCCCTAACATCTGGGTTCCCAGGCATACGTGTGGGAAAGTACAATAGTGAAGAAAAGGTTTGCAACATTGTTGCGCATTTCAGAGTAAAAATAGCATGTCTTCAAGGGCGAAGGTGCGCTTGGAAAGGACAGTCCCCTTTTCAATGGCCAACTGGCCAGGTTCCATTGCTGCACGTCCCAGATCTTAGGTCACATGATGTGTGATACGTCAGCTTCAAAATGGATCCCATCCCCACTTCAAGGCCCTCATTTACGCGGTACATGAAAAGTAAGCGAAAACAAATTAATAACACAGAATAAAATGAATACACTGTACACCATGATCAACTACTCCTAATCCCTTATTTTATAATACTTATAGCATTTAGAGTTAGTGCAGAAAAGATGCATATACAAAAGCGGCTTAAGATAGCATGAAGCATGATTAGTGACAAGCGGCCATTTTAACACCACTGCGCATGAGCGAACTTTTCCCTCCAGATTGCGAGTGCGTCACATCACATGGGTATGACCGACGCAGGCGCAGACTGGATTTCTGCAAAGCGGCCATTTTATTAATGTGCAAGCTTGATTATGATGAAAAACACATAGGCAAGCCTCCTAGGGACACCCGTGTGTTGGGGAAATACAAATAAATGACAAACAATCGGAGTTTAGTACAGTTATGATTTAGGCGAGGTTCATGAAAGAGAGCAAGTCGCGTTACGTGCGAATCCTTGCTCCATCAATCCCCTCTTTGATGATATTTACTATCATCACTACACATGAAAACAGATGCCAACTTCATTCTTCCATTTCATCCATGTCAATCTCAATGAACTTATTGTTGAGCTTTCTCTCCGCCTCTCGGTGTGAATGATTGTTCTTTATTTTCTTATATATCTGGTTTCTTAATTCTTCTAATTCTAAGTCTTCAGCCTTTCGCTTTCCTCTTTTTTTCACTACATATTTTCTGCATTTCTGGCATTTGCAACAGATGAATATGATCAGAACAATCACACCTATTCCAACTATTGGCATCAGTATTTTCCATAGTAGATTTTTACCTAAGTTAGAAAACCAACTACCTACAGAGGAGAGACCATCAGTCAGTCTCTTCCAGGCACTGTCAACCTCTAATGGTTTGAGTTCTTTTTCCAAATTAGTAATGTTTCTTATATACTTCTTAATTTCGACGCTTTTATCAGGAATGTAAGTGCAACAATGTTGTGCCCTCAGCATCCTGCAGACTCCGCCCTCTTTTGCCAATAAGGTATCAAGAGCAAGGCGATTCTGTAAAACCATTGATCTGATCGCAACCATTTCGGTATTGATCATCAGAAATCCAGCAGCAGTGTCAGTAGATAACCGATCCACTACTGTAGATAATTTGCAGATTCTATGAGTATTCAGAACTACCCCCATTCCAGGTATCAGTGCACTAAAAATATCACCTACAATTTCTCCTACACTTTCACGTTTTCTACGCACTAAGCCATTAGTAATCTCATTGCTTCCAGCTGCATTGTTCACATGGTATATTTTCGGAAAGACAATGCCAAAGTAGCAGCTTCCATACCAGTGATCCGGCAATTTGAAATAAGCCTTGTTTCCACATATATAATAAATTCCTGGAAACACAGGTTCTGACCCATTTTTGAAACCCCAACCTCCAATTACCTTGTAATTATGTTCACACTCGCTGGAACCAATGAATACATTGTTATAATAACTAGTCTTTTCTCTATGAAGACAGAGTTTCCCTTTCCGTTCAAAATCCAGCAACAGAGCAGGAGTAACTTCGCTTTGTGAGGTGTTATCCATGTTTTCTGCCCATCTAGGGGTTCTATTCTTTTCGTCATTTGCCTTTTTCTGAAACTTTTCCCTTCTCTTCTCTGCCATTTTCAAGAACATTTTCTCTTGTGCATGTAAGGAACACGTCAAGTTGTCTCTACGAGCTTCATTCAGATCTATGTCACCTATAGTCAGGAAATATTCCCCCATGTAGCGAGTCACTCCACCAAGGGTATGTACAAGGTTCAGATTCCCTCTAATAGGAAGTTCTGAAAAGATAACGTCAGTGTTCGAGTAATAGTACTGTAAAGTGCTTCTATAAAATAAACTAGCTAAAATACTACAGGAAATTCCATAGGTCAGGGGTAAATGGTGGTATGTCACGCCTTCAGCTACTGAAGTAGGTAGCATCATGCAGACATAGCAATCTTCTATTTCCATAGCTTCTACATAGTGCACTAAAAGGTTTGCGAAAACATTTAAGTGTGTCCTGTTCTTCATTTGGTGATAATGTAGTTCACCCTCATCTGATGCTTCTAAGTCGGGTCGTGTATGTCTCAGACTCATTGCATTGTCACGTCTTTCTACTCTTCGTGGTGTTTCTTCAGTATGTACAACTTCTGCGTCTGGTGTCGTCGAGTCTGTAGGATATATGTTAGGGTCTTTGCTTATCATAAAAGGTATAAACACTGTTAATCCTATCCATATCATTACCACTAGTACTACACTACAGATGCATATCTTACAGCATGTTTTACAACAGCTAAATCTGGATCTTCCAGTGACATTTGAATCAGACATTGAATCTTACAGGTGGCTTTCTCAACCCCTCTTCGTTTCTTCTCAGCAGAGGTTTTACTTCGCTTCACCTCAAGGAGGGTCTTCGTCAGAACTCCGATCAGCAATGGACCCTTCGTCGTTTTTGCCACAGGCTTCTGGCTCATCAATTTCTTCCAACACCAGATAAGTCCATTCAGGGCTCCGATACAGTTTGTTCTGTTTCTTTACTCTGCCGCCCTTTCGGATGGACTTTCCTCGGGCTTCTTTTCTTTCACTTTCAGCCCTTTTTCGGTCTTTCAGTTTTTCTTCGACTGTTTTTATTCTTATTCTTAGTCTTTTTACATATCGTGGTTCATCCTTCTTTTCGATCCTATTTGTAGTCGAGGAAACTTGCTCTTCCTCGTGAACTCTTTTGCTTTTTCTTCTTTGTCGCCCTATTGCTTCAGCAGTGTCTTTTTCCCTTCCTGTCTGACTAGTTCCAGGTCTTTCATCTATTTCTTCTGCCTGGTCCCTAATCTGACCTGGTTCAGGTTTAGATTGTATTTGATCTTCGTTTGTGAGTGATTCACTGGACTCTTCTTCCTGAACACGTTCATCTATTGCTAACTGATCCTGTTCATGCTCTTCGATCTCTTGATTTTCTTCCGCATGAACTTCTGCTTTGACTACTATCTGTCCCTTTCCAGCCTCCTCTGTCTGAGAAGGAGTGTCGATGACTTGTTCTGTCCCTACTTGGCCTATTCCCTGATCAGATTCTATGATGGCTTTGATGATCTGACCTTCTCCTTCTTGTTCTGACTCACCTGCACTGTCCCACTCACTACCTAGGTAAGAGTATTTTCTGGTTCTTATTGGATCAAGAACCTGGTCATCAGCAGGAAACCATTCAACTTCTTGACTTGTGCCTGGTAGTTCGACGTCAGCGGGATCCGGACCCTCTTCAGGAGTCTCCTCAGCTGGACTACCTTCGGCTTCAGTCGCGTTTTCTCCAGTCACCTTCTTCGTGTGACTTGCATGGATCCACTTTGGTACACCAGCACACATCACAGCAGTTGTGGTGACAAGGATCACTTGTCGAGGCTTGCCCCACTTCGGTTTAAGGCAACTCTTCCGGGTATGTTTCTTCAGTACCACCCAATCACCTGGTTTCAGCTTGTGTGCTGGGGTTGTAGGCCATTCGACAGCAGTCTCTCCAATCTGGTGAGAGATAGAACGCACTTGGTCACCCAACTGCCTGCAGTACTCTAGCACCATATCATCAGAAATACTTAGCAGTTTGTGTCCAGGTACCCATGCTTGTCGCATCATTCTTCCCATCAGCACTTCATGGGGGCTCAGGCCTGTCTTTCTGTTTGGAATACTTCTCAAGCTCATCAGCACCATGGGCAAAGCTTCTATCCAGTTCAATTTTGTGGAGTCACACAGTTTTGCCAGCCTGGACTTGAGAGTGCCGTTTATCTGTTCGACTATTCCAGAAGCCTCTGGATGATAGGCACAGTGCAGCCTTTGCTCCATTTTGAATGCTTTGCAGAGTTCTTTTAGGACTTCGTTTGAAAAATGTCCACCTTGGTCTGTTTCAATTGTCTCAGGAATTCCAAAGCGGGGGATCAGTTCCCTAAGTAACAATTTAGCTACCGTCAGGGCATCATTCTTTTTTGTTGGATAAGCCTCCACCCACCGGGAAAACAAGCAAACTATGACCAGGACATATTGATATCCCTTGCACAGGGGCAGCTTTATGAAGTCCGCCTGCATCCTTATGAAGGGACCTTCTGCTCTCCCAATGGTACTTTGTTCCACTACGGTCTTCTTTCCTGCATTGAACTGTTGACACACTAAACACCTCTGACAAAGTTTGTCTGCTGTGCTCCTGAATTTTGGACTGTAGAACACCTTTTCAAACACTCGGCACATGGCATCCCTCCCAATATGTGTTGGTTCATGTATTATCCGTGCCATTGCGGTAACCAGTCTTTCAGGTAGTACAGGCATACCAGTCACGTGGACCACAACACCATCTCCTTCCCTTGGTCGACATTCATCCTGCCTCCACATGTCCCTTTCTTTCTTGTCTGTCGTCTGTTGTAGTTCTCTCAATTCATCCCATGTTCCCAATCTTTCAAACAACATCAGTTGGCAGCTGCTTTCACCTCCCCATAATTTAATTAGGAGGGACATTTTATGTCGGGCGCAGTACTGGGCAATTTGGTCAGCATATCTGTTTCCGGCTGTCACCTCGTCATTTCCAGATCGGTGAGCCGCACACTTGACCACAGCCAATTCTTTGGGCAATTGGATGGCTTCTAGTAAGTTTTGTACTGGTTTCCCATTCCGGATAGGAGAACCTGAGGAAGTCATGAATTCTCTTTGCAACCAGAGCTGGCCGAAGTCATGAACAACCCCGTAACAGTACTGACTGTCAGTATAAACAGTTACTCTTTTGTTTTTCCCAATTTTACAAGCTCTTGTTAGAGCAATGAGCTCCGCTACTTGAGCAGATTTAACTTCGCAAAGATAGGAAGCTTCCAGGGTTCTTTCCAATGTGACTACAGCATAGGCAGCACTCAAACCTCCATTCTCATGTCTCAAGCATGAACCATCCACAAACATTTTGAGGTCTTCATCAACCAAGGCCACTTCCCTGATATCAGGACGGGGTTTTGTGCTAAATTCAGTTAAGTCTATGCAGCTATGTTCAATTTCATCTCCTGCCTCTACATCAATGGGAAGGGGCAATAGAGTGGCAGGGTTTAGAATGTTGCATCGGGAAATTATTACATTTTCTGCACCAATGAGAATCCTCTCATACTTAGTCAGCCGACTAGGGGTGAGATACTGTGTCTTGGTTCGGGTGAGCAAGATCACAACTGAATGTGGAACAAATACAGTGACAGGATGTCCCATCACAATGTTCTCACTTTGCTCTAGACTAGTACAGGTAGCAGCTACTGCTTTCAGGCATCCCGGTAATCCAGCAGCCACTGGATCTAGGGCGGCCGAAAAGTAGGCCACGGGACGTCTAATCAGGCCATGTTCCTGGGTTAAGACCGAGAGCGCACAATTGTCTCTCGTGTCACAGAACAGTTCAAAGTTCTTAGTGTAGTCAGGCATTCCTAATGCAGGAGCTGTGCACAGACAATTTCGCAATGTTACCCAAGCAGCCATGCATTCATCATTCCAACAAACTGGGTCTTCCGCTCCTTTCTTTGTCATGTTAATCAAGGGTTTAGCTATAGCCGCGAAACCCACGATCCACTGTCTGCAGTACCCAACAACTCCTAGGAACATTCTTACTTCTTTCTGGGTTACTGGTAGTGTCATCTCCCGAATGATCCTGATTCTTTCTGAAGTGACTTTCCGGATCCCTTTCTCTATCTGGTGCCCCAGATATTTTACTGAGGTTTTGCAGAACTGTAGCTTGTCTGGTGAAACCTTATGTCCTCCTTTTCCTAGGTGATTCAGCAAGGCAATGGTATCAGTGACACAGTCGTCTTGACTTCTAGACGCTACCAGCAGGTCATCTATGTACTGCACCAGGACAGACTCTTTTGGAAGAACTAGAGATTCAAGGCATTTCTTTAGAATCTAATTGAAAATCGATGGACTTTCGGTGTACCCCTGGGGGACACGATTCCAGACATAGACCTGGCTGTTGAATTCAAAACTGAAAAGAAATTTGCTTTCTGGATGCAATGGGATGGAAAAGAATGCATGGCATAGGTCAATGACAGTGAACCATTCCGCATTCCAAGGAATTTGATACAGTATTACTGCAGGGTTTGGTACTATGGGACAGCAAGGTACTACAATTTGGTTTACCTTGCGCAGGTCCTGCACTACCCTATACTTTCCGCTAGGCTTCTTAATTCCAAGTATGGGCGAATTACAGGGACTGCTCATCACTTCCTGAATGATGTTTGCTTTGAGCAATCTGTTTAATTCCTTTGCGACTCCTTCTTTCACTTCTGCACTCATTTTATACTGTTTGGTATTTGGGTATACAGCATTTGCTTTTATAGCTATTTTCACTGGGTCTACATTTGCCATTAAGCCTACCTCTTTTCCAGTAAAATCCCAAACTTCAGGTATTACGCTCGATTGGAGTTCTTCAGGTAGACTTTCAATGGACATGGGCTTAATTTCTGTGTCGGGCCTCAGTAACATCAATTTATATAGGCCATCTTCATCTGGGGTCTGAATTTCAACACCATTTGGTGAGCAAAAGATGGTGCAACGCATTTTGCACAACAAATCTCGTCCTAATAGGTTTACGGGACTAGAATCACAGACCACAAATCTGTGCATTTCCTTGAAATTTCCTATGGAAATTTCCATAGGTTCTGTTACCGGAGTACTGATTATCTGATTTGAAACTCCCACTACTTGGATAGCTTCTCCCGAGAGGGGTAGGTTAGGAACGTCCGCTGTTCTCACAGTGGAACGGGTAGCACCAGTGTCCAACAGAAAGGTGACATCTGTCCCTTCAACCTTTCCTTCAATGTATGGTCCAGTCTGGTCTACCGGTAAGGAAGCACCAAGCACGCACTCCTTGTCCTCCCCTCTCAGGCCCCGTCAGTATTGATCATCACAGAGAAAAGTATCATTTAACAGGTACTGTGGAATGGGTGCATTTCTTTCATTCTCTCCTTCCCACACTTCGACCCTTTCATTCTGTTGACCCTGATTCCTATGATTTTGTCTAGGAGCGCGTGGCAACGGGGGTTGATTTACCTGCTGTTGGGTCTTTCGGATCCCCTCTTTCTGCACCTGTGGATTTAAACCATTTACGGGGGCATTACCAGCCTGCAAGTGCGGACATTTATCTCTCCAATGCCCCATCTGACCACATCCGTGACAGGGGAATTTTTCCATAGCCTCTTCCCTACTCATTTTTACCCGGGGCCTGCCTCCACCCCCAGCATTCGGATTTGGAGCATTATTACTGTTAGTCATTTTACTTAACTGTTTTTCTTGTTGTTCAGCTAATTTCACCTGAGCCCACATTACTTTCTCCTTTAGGGCTTTCCTTTTGTTCTCGATCTCATCTTCGCAGTATTTGGCATATTTGAGAACATCATCAATGGGTTTCCCTTGCCAACTGATTTTATTATCCCTAATCCACTGGGATATTTCAGGTCTCAATCCTAACATGAATCGATAACAGAAATGTGTCATATCCTTCATGTCCACATTATCGATTCCACTGTAAGTTTTGAAGACCTGCAGTAACCTTTCATAATAGGAGTGGACTGATTCATCACGCTCTTGGGTAGTTCTATCTATACGGGTCCAATCAGTTTCCTTTGCAGGTACCTTTTTCTTTAGGTATTGTATGACTTGGTTATATTTTCTCATTACGTCAGGTGAGGGAGCTCCAGTTACAGAGTCTCTCTCGTACTCCTCATTGGGCCAATCGATTTCAATTTTACATTCGGTCCATAGGTCTACAGGTACCACAATGTCGAAAAACCCATCCAGGTTTTTCAGGAGACATTTCTGAACCTTTATGAAGCGTTCAACCTGTCGGTACCACTCTACCGGTTTCTCCCTTAGTTTAGGGAAGTCATTGGTAAATGACACTATATCTTGTCTGGACCAAGGGACATGGACATATTTTCCCCCTGGGACTTCTCTCATGAGACATAATTTTTCTGGTTTGTCAACTTCTTGTAGGACGTACTCAGCAGTCCGTGGTCTCTCCTTACTATCCTCCTTTTTCTTTGCCCACCTGGCTTTCCACTTGTCTAGATCTCCCCATTTCTGTGCTAGGTTTATCAGTTCCTTAATCTGTGTTTTCTTCCCTGCGGCATTCAGGTTTTCTAGATCTTTGTCTGAAAATTCTACCCTGTAGGATTTCTGTAGTACCTTGGATCTGCTGATATCTATTCCCATACATACTGCCGTGTCCATTAATTTGTCATAGTATAATTTTGCGTTCCGAGTAAGGTGTTTGCACATGAACAACAACTCATCTTCCCCCCTGACATTCAATCGGTCTAAACCCACATTCCCTGCGCTCAGTTCCTCTAGCTCTATTCTTAGCTTATAAATATCTAGTGGTTTCGGATGAGGGGTTCCCTTTTCTAATTCTCGGGTCCATCTTTCTATTTCCTCGGGAGTTACCACTGTCGCGCTTTGAGTTCCCGATGAAGACTCTATTAGTACGTCTTTGTTCCCAGTCTGAGTTCCCATTCGAGACATACTAGGTCCCTGTTCCCTATTAGGCAGATCCATCAAGGAAGCCATGGACTCACATTCACTTGCTTGGTCATCAATAATGAGTGGTTCTCTTCTGGGCTGGGGTATCATCGGGGTTATGACTGGAGTTTTGGGAGTATTCATTCTGTCCCCATATAGAGGAAAAACAGGACCAATGGTTACTGGAATCGTCAGGGCTTCAGGATTTGGATTAATCTGGGCTATGGCATGTATGAGATCATTCCGCTGTCCTCTCAGGGCATCCCTTTCCTGCTCGTGTAATACTCGATTCATGGGGGGATCCTGTATCATTTGGGGTACTAGAGAAGGGTATATATTCGGAGCTGATGGAGTTGACAAAACTGGTCTTTCCTCACCAAAGGGGTTGTAATTCGGGACCACGGGGTCGGGTCTACCAAATCCCTCTCCTCCCGCTTTTCTCTGTTCTATCCCTGTGGAATCGGCTTCACTAGTACTTCTTCTTCCTGAAGGTCTCAATGGGGTAGTTTGATTCTGGGATCTGGTGTCTTCATTATAAGGCGGGGGATTTTTCATGAATAAGTCTTCTAAAAACTCATCTTCCGATTCGCCCATGGGCATCAGGTGTCGTGATTTCTCAGTACATTTCTTCCCTCCCACCATTTCATTAGCTCCGAACATAGGAAATAACCCTTCTACCATCATATTTTGTCTCCACTGTTTTAATTTCTGCTCCTTGGTCTCTTTTACCATTTTTGGATACCATCGGGTCACTCCCTTGTCCATTCGGGGTCTGTCTCGCTCTAGAGCCTCAATTTCCCATTCCTCTAAAGCTTCATACTGAGTTAATCTAGGTCTGGGATGTAATTCATTCATTCGGGTCCTCAAATTAAATAGGATTATCCCGTTAAAAGTACCATCAATGGGAAAGGCTAAAACTCCATCCTCCACAGTGTACTTCACCCAGTTCTCTAACCATACACAGGTATGATACCCTTTTTCTAACATCATGAAAGAGGCTGGAGTATTTGGCGGAGGAATGATCACACCTTCCCTAGTTCGTACGGGTTTGTCAGTTTTGAAGAAATTCTTTATTTTGCTGACAAATGACATTTTTCTCTTTCCTCCGTACATGTTGTGAGGTCTGCCTCTGCTCATCAACTCTTTATGACACCCTAGATTTCGTGGATCAGGCAGAAAATCAGGGTACCACATACACCGCTCGTAACAATCTATAAGCTCGGTGCGGAAAATGTTTACTTCGTTTGTGCTTCCAATGCTAGCGCGACTCCAATTTCTCAACAACCAATCAGTGCAGAGGTTGCAAAAGTTCTTGACCAATGGGTGTGCGGCCTTTTCGCGAGAAGCGTTCTCACGCTCAGGCACTCACCCCTCCCTTACAATTTCGGCTTCACTACACACCCGCTGGTTTAACCAATCCCAGCGCGGCACGGAGTGACGTCAGAGCAGCCCTTCGACTGACTCCCTCCTTCACAAGGTAACGGAAGCTTGGTATTTTCTCTAAGGTGCTAATGCTAACTTTTAGTCAACAACATGTAACATTCGCCATTGTGTAGGAGTGTTCTAAAGAGATAGAAAGTTCTTCTTTTACTGCAAGTAAACCACTTCTGTCTACTTTTCATACACTTCGGATAGACTTCTCTTGCCTACCCTCACGCGAGCATTAGAAAACCTGCTATTACCCAGTCTCATCCACTTCTTTCCGGGATATATACTAAGCCTGGGGTTCGTCAGCGTTTCCCTTTGCTATCATACAAGCTCCGATGACTCTATTACTCCCTTAGTGTGACCCTTACTAGGTGATATCAGACCAAGGTTTCTATCAGCAGTCCCGTTACTTTCATTCATACAGTTTTCCGAAAAAGACCTAATTAGTGCTTCCAGTTCCACTTGAACCATGCACTAACCTTTCCTCCCTACAAATGACCTCAGAACGTGATGGATTCTACTCACCATCCGTTTATACAATTCCCCGGGGATTTCAGACGACACTCAACAATCACACATAATTGGTTAATAAAACATATAATATTTAGCAGCAATACATATATAAAGTCATTTAAAAACAATTAGAACATTTTAGAAATAAGAAAACAGTTGCGCAATAAAATATTAAGTAACACAATCAATATTAAAAATTTTAGCAGCACATTTATTTTTCACGGTTTATTTTTCTAACTATCTTATCTACCTATCTTACTAGTCCTAACCGTCCTCTGCTTACCAGAAATTACTGATAGAGCGCGCGGGTCACCCGGCTCACCAAACTTTTTCCACGCACTGGGCCCTGGCGTGTTTATTTTCAATGATAACGTTTTACTGGGGTGAACCAGGTGATTTCATACACGCTCCTATGAGTAATCGATTGGGTGACTCTTACACCACTTACTATTCATGTACCTGACTTACCACAGGCACATTACTCCTGACGGATCAGGAGCTAGCAGTGGACAGGTGATAAGGGTTTCCTAAAAGGGAGAAAATTCTACTTTAAACCTTTACTACCTTTAATATTTCTTTACTGTATAATGACCACAGACACCTTGATGGTTTTAAGGGTTTTATATAGTATAAGTTTAGAACGAAAATGCCATTACAAGGAGGCAAATGCAAAGCAATACATCAATGATTAAAATCAGAACCAGGATGTAACTATGAATGAGGGTGAGTATCATAGAGTAAAAGGGAACACTATAGGGCATGAATTATAATGAACATTTATCTAATACAGTTTAATCTAGGGCAAGGATGTGAGGAAGACCTAATGTGTGGCCTAATACTGATTCCTAAACCTTATGCTATCTTTACTAACTTCACTGCAACCATACTAAGGGAAAAGGAATAAGTGGAACAATCTGAATAAACAGTCGGTTTCAACAATGTCCTAAAGGAAGGGTAAGAAGTGGAACATTTACTAATAATCAATTGCATGAAATTTCATTCAAAGGAGATATGGAGAATATCACAGGCAAGATTGCTTTAATCAGAGGAGGAAAAATTGAGGGTATAGTATAGACAGACACCTATGCCAATATTTACCTAGGTGAGAATGAGGACTAACCCTGGTCACGGGTCAGTTGGGAAAGAACGGGACAAGGACCCTCAAGGATTCAGGAATACCAGAAGGCGAGCAGGTACAGCTCGTGGACAGTCGGGACAGGATACCCCTCAGGTCTGGGTCAGGACTGGGTTCACCAAGGCACGACCAACCCCTCACAGTTTTGGATGTAACGCCAGCGTTACCCCCTCTTCTGCAGGAATCTGCCAATAACCCCGATTGGGTTTTCGAATCTCCCAGCAAAGTGCTTCGCTTAACACTTAGGACTAATTTCCACCCCTTGGAGTTTGTGGAAAGTTTCAGGCAGAATGCTCCGCAGCACTCTGTATCAGGCACCTATAGAGTTCGTAGGGTCAGTGACAGGTCTGCTACTGGGACAAGTCGGACAATTTCCCTAAGCTAAGCTAGGCTATTTATACAGTTTTAAGTCCCCAAGACCACCCATAAATGTTGCAAAATGACAAAGCCCCATCTTCTGATTGGTCAAGGGAGGTGGTTAGGTCATAGGTACCACCTATATTCTTATTACGTATTTCACGTGACATTACCCTCCCCCTAACATCTGGGTTCCCAGGCATACGTGTGGGAAAGTACAATAGTGAAGAAAAGGTTTGCAACATTGTTGCGCATTTCAGAGTAAAAATAGCATGTCTTCAAGGGCGAAGGTGCGCTTGGAAAGGACAGTCCCCTTTTCAATGGCCAACTGGCCAGGTTCCATTGCTGCACGTCCCAGATCTTAGGTCACGTGATGTGTGATACGTCAGCTTCAAAATGGATCCCATCCCCACTTCAAGGCCCTCATTTACGCGGTACATGAAAAGTAAGCGAAAACAAATTAATAACACAGAATAAAATGAATACACTGTACACCATGATCAACTACTCCTAATCCCTTATTTTATAATACTTATAGCATTTAGAGTTAGTGCAGAAAAGATGCATATACAAAAGCGGCTTAAGATAGCATGAAGCATGATTAGTGACAAGCGGCCATTTTAACACCACTGCGCATGAGCAAACTTTTCCCTCCAGATTGCGAGTGCGTCACATCACATGGGTATGACCGACGCATGCGCAGACTGGATTTCTGCAAAGCGGCCATTTTATTAATGTGCAAGCTTGATTATGATGAAAAACACATAGGCAAGCCTCCTAGGGACACCCGTGTGTTGGGGAAATACAAATAAATGACAAACAATCGGAGTTTAGTACAGTTATGATTTAGGCGAGGTTCATGAAAGAGAGCAAGTCGCGTTACGTGCGAATCCTTGCTCCATCATCACCACCAGGAAAACCCCTGAAGTGAGGGACAGGAAATATATAATGAGCCCTCCACACCCTGGGAGTAGAAACTACCAAGGAGTTTGGGGTCATTACTTTTTGCTTTTCTAAAACAAACTCCCACTTTGCGAGTTTGTTTCTAAAAAACTAATACATGTAAACAGCTGTTGAAACTTACAGCAGCAGTCGACTAAACTTTTTGTACATTGAAAGAAACCACTGTGATATATAGAAGTGACCGATGGACCGGACCTCTTCTCAAAATTTGTTAGACAGTAGAGCTTCAGGATGGTGGACATAATCTTCTCCACTACCCTAACAGACTGAGTACCCTCCATCAAATTATAAATCAGGCCTTTAGACAGTTTTCACGCTGACAGGACGCTGTTTGGCTTTCAATTCTCTGCCTCCTTTGTGATATGATTGATTCTGACTTGCAAGACGCCTCCGCCGTTGGTAGGCTACCTGTCTTGAGCATCTTCACTAATATCAGCCTTCTCTTTGTGCTGTACCGCAATGCTTCACAACCATACCACACAAACCTTGCTGATTTCACTGAAATTCCCCAGACTCATACTCGGTGCCACACCAGACTGCTACCTATATTGAACCCAGCGTTTCCTGCTAGTCCAAACTGAGTTGTCATTGTCTGCCACAAGTGCCCTGATGATCTGTCCACCTCTCCTCCACAGGTGAGGAAGTTATTCCAGTCTTGCCAGACACATATGCTCATTGGTAGAGTGGTAGATGCTTGTTGTCAGGAAAAGTAAAAGGTAATTTATTCTACCACACAATAGGAGCATGGCTTTGCACACAGCGATGCAACGCCCGCTGCTCTCTATTCCAATCCAAATCCAAAGCATCGATTAGTAGAAAGGAAAATCATGAGGGACTTGAGTACAGGGTAAGCAACAGTACATAGCACAAGCCTACTCCTGCTTCAAGCCAGATAAAAATGTCACAGTCTTGGGGAGAATTGGGATCTTCCATTGTGAGGAGGAAAGGAGAAGCATCTCGTTTGGGGTGTGAGAGGAGTCTGTTTTTGATCTGGAGGGAGGATCCTCCATTTTGGAGCAGCAAAGGTCAGCTTCCAGGGAAAGCTCACCTAGATCTAAGAAAGGCTTTGATCTTACCCAGGGTGGAAGGGGCAAAAATCCCCAATTCAAGAAGAGAATGTGGAGATTATAATGTGTCAGAAGAGCTTTTGCTCAGCTAGGTGAAGTGCCAAAGCGTCACTCAGACCAGTCCTTGAAATCTCCTTGGAATGTCCCTCCATGGGAGAATAACAGGATTTGGTCTATGCTAAGAATGGTGCAAGAAATATTTATTCTCAAAAGGAGAATGCAGAGGGTTCCGGATTGGAAAGCAAGACGCTGGTGACCAGAAGAGAGGGGTGGCATGCTACACTTGGGTTAAGAGAGGCGCGAGAACAAACCCTGGCTCGGAGCAGTTGTGCTGATCCCTCCCTCCCCTCACTCTGGCTAGGAGGACAGAAGGCACTTCCAGCAGACAAGGAGAAGATCAAGAGCTGATGAGCAGCAGCGCCCCCTAGGACAGGAGCGAGGGAGCAGACTTCCCTGAATCTGTGGAATAGAACCCGCTTCCCCCGTGGTAGGACAAGAGCCTCCCTTTGACACCAGGAAAGGTGCGAGCCGCAGTGGGGAGGATGTATTTCCCTGCACAACACCTAAAGGAAATGAGTGGCAGGGGCAGTGAATCGCATCCACACTCCCTGACTGAGGGGGTACACCCACTGCATTGCACGCATTATATTCAATGAAACTTATAACGCTCTGGTGCATCAACCTAACCATGGCATCACCAGGTAAGTATAACAGGCAAATTGATTGGGCTAAGTAGATGATAGGGAGGAAATAATAATAATAACAACAACAATAATAATAATAACAATAAGAACACCAACAATAGGAGTAATAATAATAATAATAGTAAAATAATCGATGGGTCGATATTGTCGCCCACATTATAGTGCCATCCTACTGAGGTGCATAAGGCACGCCATGCTCCCCGTGCAGTTTGCAGTAGATGCTGTCTTGCTCGTTATCCAATCAGAAAACAGCACCACACTTCTGTTCATGACATGTAGCTCCTCGTGTTGGGTTTTGCTGCTTCCTCTTATATTCCAGATGCTATTGCATTCCGACGGTGGTTAAAGCATTACAAAGACCCCTCATATATTCTGTGAAGAAATGGAAATGTTGTGGAAGGAATTGGAAATACAGCTAACAACGACCAAAGAAGAAAGAAGAAAAAAAGAAGCGGAAATTCGCCATTGAAGCGGGCCCTGTAAGATGATTGGATGAGTATTGCCTGGCGGTCAGAGCAGCCGGGGGTCAGGGTGAGCACAGGCTTCTTTTGTTCTCTCTCTTGTTCTCTAGCTCAAGACCAGTGTTGTAGGTTCATGGCGGGTGATCTGAATTTTAATGGCTGTGTTGGCTTTGGAGATTCACAGCTCCGATTAAGTGCAAAGAAAGAGCTCCAAAAACACCTCGAATCTGAAGAACGAAGGAGACAATGTTTGAAACACATTTGAAGCTGTCAGTCTGTAGTTTGGTTTGGTATTTATTCTGTCACTTTTAAAACACTTCAGCACAAAGTACTTGAAAAAAGAGATGGAAGTGGGTCAAACAAAAATCTATCAGCCAGATTCATCATCGTCCCGTTTTGCGAGTCCTTAATAGCGATTATTAAGGAATCGATATTAAGGACTCGCAAAACGGGATTCATGTAGGAATCGCTAAATAAATTGCGATTCCTACAACTTCCTTATTTGCGATTAGCAAATTGCTAATCGCAAATAAGGAATAACTCCCTATTCTTTCCTATGGGCCTAAAGGCCCATAGGAATGAATGGGGAGTTATTCCTTATTTGCGATTAACAATTTGCTAATTGCAAACAAGGATGCGATTTCAAGGGTGCCAGGGGTGTCCAAAGGACACCCTGTAGCACCCCTGAAATGTAATCTACATTGGTGTTGCGCACACACATGTCCAAAGGACATGTATGTGTGTAACATGCAACTTAGAAAAATGCATTTAAATGCATTTTTCTAAGTTTTCGCTATTTACCACGAGGTTTGACCACGCGGTAAATAGCGGCCCAAAATTGCGAATTCGCAATTTTAAAATAGTTCATGATTTTCATTTAAGGAATCTCAAATAGAGATTCCTTAAATGCAATTCCTTGCAAATGTGCGAATTCTTTAATAGCGATTTTTGCATTTGGGATGATGAATCCCAAATGCAAAAATTGCACTCGCAAAGGGCAAGATTCTCAGAATCTGGCCCTTTGCGAGCCCATTTTTCGTTGATGAATCTAGCTGTTAATAACCAAAAATACTAAAAATTGCTCGAAATAAAATCCTAAAAGCATTTTTTTAAAACTAATCTGAATGAAATCCAGCTTACTTTATTTGGATGTGTTTACAGCAGTAGAAAAAAACAACCCACAACAATTTGCCTGGATAAATATTTGACGCAGACCAGCTAGAAATGCAGAAATATCCCACATGAACATGAATGGTATAATAAAGGAAAAATAAGATTAGACTGGGACCCTAAAACAGAGGATCTAAAATAATAAATTCACTAAGTTATGTTATTTTATAAGTAATTGTGAAGCTGTACTATGTTCTGGGGTATCAAAGTGCCTGTGTATACGAGCTTCTGTACCCCTGTTAACTTTATTTCCGATGTGGGGGAACGGTGGGACTGGTAGGGTGGGATTGTGTCCTGTTGTGTTATGGTGTGGAATGTTACTGAGTTTATTTATAACATAGTCGGGCATTTTTATAAGGGTATTGTGCCACCGGAACATCACCTTTTCCGACGTTCTGGTGGTGCAATGCCCTGCTCTCTATTTACAAATCGGCGTTAAGCCTCATTGCGTGGCTTAACGCCTCATTGTAAATATTGTCACTTCTCAAGCACGTATCTGTGTGAAAGGGGCGTGCAGTGGGTGTCACTAAAGGCATTCCACCACAACACCCATTGCTTTTTGATGCAGCCCAAAATTTACAAGGATTTGTAAATCTGAGGCAGCGCCAAATGCCAACACCACTGAATAGCAAGTGTTAGATTGGCGCAACAAGGAAAAATACTTTTTTCCCCCTCGTTTTTGCTCTTTTTATGTGTGCTGCTTTCTGCAGCACACATAGAAAGAGCAAATCACCTTTAAAAATTGTTAATGTGCGGGAAGGTGTCCCTTCCTGCACATAAACAGTACTCCCTGTCTGTGTTGGCGCTAGGGAAAAATGTTTGCGCCAGCAGAAGGAAAACACAGGGGTATGCTATATTTTTGCAAATACGGTGCAACCCTGTGTTTTTGAAATGACGCAGTGCGGCAGTGCTAAATTGTGTGCAGCACTGCGCCATTTCCTTGAAAATATCCCCCAGTGTTGGTCGGTTACTTGGCCTCTTAGCGTGTTTGCAGTCTTAAAGGTGCCTGACAGAGGAGTGGTGTATGAAGCTGGCTATGTATATACTATACCAAAGTAAGGTATATGTGTGCACAGACTTCAGGGAGTCCCCAGAGGTATAGCAGAGGCTAAATTAGATAAGCACTAACAGCTCTCTTTGTGGTAGTGTGGGCAAGCAGTTAGGCTTATCCAGGGGGTGAGTTAAGCATTTATTGTATTGATTCACTCAAGGACTGATTACACACAATCAGAGACAAAATCCAGACCAATTGGGTAAGGATAAAAAGGTATACTTATATTTTATTGATAGAATGAAGCAGGACTTGGTACAGATAGGTAAAATGTACTTTCAATTGTAAACCTTTTCACAGAAATACAATTGGGACTGGATTTGCAATTGTTACAGGTTAGTGTGACTTTAAAAAGCAGTTTGAATTGCACAGTAAATACTTTTAGAATACTTTGTGAATACTTTTAGATTATATTGATAAAGTTCAATATAATCATTGGCCCAAAATCTCCTATCATGGGTTCCCATGGGAGAAAAATGGTTATCGGTTTGACAGGTAAGTAATCGTCTCACAAATGGGAGTTTTGGGGGTTAGATCCTAGGTTCCCCAAGGTCTTGTTAGGCACTCAAGTTGCACCCCCAGCTGCACTAGTGTGTATGTATGTGTCTTGTAAAGCGCACCGCTGCCCTGAGGCGCCGTGGCGCTGTAGACCGCTGGGGAACCCGTCCTGGCTATCCCTGTGAGATGGTCCCTACTGGGTATCTCCAAGGTGAAACCAGGCATCCCCGGCGAATGTGGGGGGCCGTTGTAGAGATGAGGCAAGCTAATGCCCAGAGTTGCCGAGTGTGATCCCTGGTTAGAGTAGGCACCGAGGCAAGAATTATCGAGTCCGCTGACCCTGGTCCACGACCCTGCCACGTCGGGAATTAAACCCTGGTCCCGGGCCGTTCTCTGCTTCCGGGTCTGCCGCCTCTAACCAGTGAGCCACACCACTCCACTTGGGCGGCGGGGATCAGAGTGCAAGGGCCAATGTTAGCTAATGGGGCTGATGGGGCCTTCGGTTAGGTACTGCTTATGAGCAGGCCATTCTGGTGTGGGAGCAAAGCTCCTGGGGGTTAAGGTCAACACTGCAGGCGCCAGCAATCAGCACGGGAGCTGCACCAGCAACAGCACTGGGACTGCCGGGTGCATGGTGCTAAGGAGACGTCGAGGACCCTCTGATTCTCAATGGAGATCTCGGTTCGGCAAAGTTGCTGCCAGCTCGGTCAGGGAGGCTTCCTGAAGGCGACCACCGGCTGGAGCAGTAAGTTGGGTTCTTGGAGGATGCCTGGACAGCGTTGGTTGGTCCACCAAAGGCAGTGGGGTGTTGGGTGCAGGGGGTGTCGTTTGGCGTGGGGTTTTCTTACCAGCTCTGGTCCGGGGGACCCTTGAGGTTGAGGCTGAAGTCGTCATCTTGAGGCTTCAGGGAGGTCAGGGATCACCAGATTCCATGTCAGGATCACTGGGGAGACCTCACTGTGGTGTTGGGCAACTCAAACTCAGGCTGTGCGCATTGGGTGCAGAATCGCGAAGCCACTGGAATCCAAATTTTGTGGGTGAGCCCTTAGCTTTGAGCAAATCCGGGGCTCATGGGAGACAGAGTCTGTAAGATGGTTGTAGGGCAGGTCCTCTGGGCTCTGGGGGCTGCTGGCTGCTGGGCACACTGGGTTCTTCGCTGTTGGCAGGTTGGAGATGGGACAGGACGGTCACCTGTGGTGGATTTGGATAGGCACTCAAACTGTGGGAATCAGAGCACAATCCAGTTTTTCCCTAAGATTTTAATGTAATGCTTTAATGAATGTTAGGCAGACCACACATTTGGTATGGTCTGCAAAATATTGTTTAAATAATACCATGAAACACAAATATCCTGTCAAAAATATTGTGGCACATAATAAAGAATGTAGGAATATCTTTTTTTAAAAAAACATTTTATTGATGATTCAGTTAAGTACAAAAACAATGCACTACTGTACATTGACAAGTCCATAAATTGCAATTCCCCCTCAACCTTAATCATCCTGTGTTCCCCTCCCCTCCCGCCCATGACAGCATAAACATCAACATCCAATGCAGATCGATTAGGTAGTGGTAGGTGGTAGCTAATGTAAGGGAGAGGAGTGCAAGGTTTACCCTTGTATTCATTGAATGTTCCACATTTTCGCCCATTCTTGGGGATCTTCATATATCACTTTCCCAGCTGACATGCACCAATCCATGCCCCGCTTCTAATCCCCTAGTAGGAATATAATATTCTTAATTTTTTTATTGTTTTTAAATAAAGTTGTATATAATATTCTTTCTAATTTGATAATTGTAGTTATTTTTGCCTTTTAATTTATTAGTATTGTAATAAAATGTGTATTTAATTTGTTTTACTATATTTTGTAACTGTTCCTATGAAATTTATTTTTTATTTTAATTAGAAATTGTTAATTTAGTAGTGAGTTGTTTCGTTTGTAGGTGAGTAGGGTGGGAAGTTTTTTAATACGTAAATTATGAATTTTGATGTATATGTTAATTTGCTGTAGTTCCTTCATTGATAACCAATTGGTCAAATTAATTGATTTAAGTAATTGTCATTTTAATTATTTTTTTGATTTGTAATTCCTAACTAATGCTTGATAAATGTATTTTAATATTTTTAATTGCATTACTTGTCATTGTTTTGATTGTTCATTTGGAGAAGGTGACCACCGCGTTATTGAAGCGCTGAGCGTTACTTAGACTTGCGCTGTGGTGCGAATCGCGCTGCTCTTTTTAAAACCTGTTTGCCTTTTATTTTTCCTTAATTGCATTTTGCCTTTTAACTTGCTATCGCCGCTACCCCCCCTGGTCCCTCACCGCATATAATTACAAATTCAAGCACCGCTGCTTAGCGGGTCCGGGCTCCTGGGTTCCCGCATCACGTGGTCTCTGACGTGACGCCGCCGCCATCTTGGGAAGGCTGGTTCCTTCACATCGGGGGTTAGCGCGCTAGCGCTTGTTACCGCCAGTCGCCTACATAAGGTGAGTTTGGACACGGGGTCTGCCTGGAGAAGGTGACCACCGCGTTATTGAAGCGCTGAGCGTTACTTAGACTTGCGCTGTGGTGCGAATCGCGCTGCTCTTTTTAAAACCTGTTTGCCTTTTATTTTTCCTTAATTGCATTTTGCCTTTTAACTTGCTATCGCCGCTACCCCCCCTGGCCCCTCACCGCATATAATTACAAATTCAAGCACCGCTGCTTAGCGGGTCCGGGCTCCTGGGTTCCCGCATCACGTGGTCTCTGACGTGACGCCGCCGCCATCTTGGGAAGGCTGGTTCCTTCACATCGGGGGTTAGCGCGCTAGCGCTTGTTACCGCCAGTCGCCTACATAAGGTGAGTTTGGACACGGGGTCTGCCTGGAGAAGGTGACCACCGCGTTATTGAAGCGCTGAGCGTTACTTAGACTTGCGCTGTGGTGCGAATCGCGCTGCTCTTTTTAAAACCTGTTTGCCTTTTATTTTTCCTTAATTGCATTTTGCCTTTTAACTTGCTATCGCCGCTACCCCCCCTGGCCCCTCACCGCATATAATTACAAATTCAAGCACCGCTGCTTAGCGGGTCCGGGCTCCTGGGTTCCCGCATCACGTGGTCTCTGACGTGACGCCGCCGCCATCTTGGGAAGGCTGGTTCCTTCACATCGGGGCTTAGCGCGCTAGCGCTTGTTACCGCCAGTCGCCTACATAAGGTGAGTTTGGACACGGGGTCTGCCTGGAGAAGGTGACCACCGCGTTATTGAAGCGCTGAGCGTTACTTAGACTTGCGCTGTGGTGCGAATCGCGCTGCTCTTTTTAAAACCTGTTTGCCTTTTATTTTTCCTTAATTGCATTTTGCCTTTTAACTTGCTATCGCCGCTACCCCCCCTGGCCCCTCACCGCATAAAATTACAAATTCAAGCACCGCTGCTTAGCGGGTCCGGGCTCCTGGGTTCCCGCATCACGTGGTCTCTGACGTGACGCCGCCGCCATCTTGGGAAGGCTGGTTCCTTCACATCGGGGGTTAGCGCGCTAGCGCTTGTTACCGCCAGTCGCCTACATAAGGTGAGTTTGGACACGGGGTCTGCCTGGAGAAGGTGACCACCGCTTTATTGAAGCGCTGAGCGTTACTTAGACTTGCGCTGTGGTGCGAATCGCGCTGCTCTTTTTAAAACCTGTTTGCCTTTTATTTTTCCTTAATTGCATTTTGCCTTTTAACTTGCTATCGCCGCTACCCCCCCTGGCCCCTCACCGCATATAATTACAAATTCAAGCACCGCTGCTTAGCGGGTCCGGGCTCCTGGGTTCCCGCATCACGTGGTCTCTGACGTGACGCCGCCGCCATCTTGGGAAGGCTGGTTCCTTCACATCGGGGGTTAGCGCGCTAGCGCTTGTTACCGCCAGTCGCCTACATAAGGTGAGTTTGGACACGGGGTCTGCCTGGAGAAGGTGACCACCGCGTTATTGAAACGCTGAGCGTTACTTAGACTTGCGCTGTGGTGCGAATCGCGCTGCTCTTTTTAAAACCTGTTTGCCTTTTATTTTTCCTTAATTGCATTTTGCCTTTTAACTTGCTATCGCCGCTACCCCCCCTGGCCCCTCACAGCATATAATTACAAATTCAAGCACCGCTGCTTAGCGGGTCCGGGCTCCTGGGTTCCCGCATCACGTGGTCTCTGACGTGACGCCGCCGCCATCTTGGGAAGGCTGGTTCCTTCACATCGGGGGTTAGCGCGCTAGCGCTTGTTACCGCCAGTCGCCTACATAATGCTCGCCCGTAGCGTAGCGGTCTAGCGTAGCGGTCACGCCTTCGCTACGCCTGAGTCTCGCCAGAGTCCTGCCCGTCTGCGCCCGTCAGCGCTAAGGCAGGGCTAGGGCAGGGGACTCTGGCCCGCTCACGATGATGTCTGCTGAGAATATCCACCTACTGCGGAGTCAGGTACTACCCTGCCGTCATGGCACACTGGATCCTCTTAGTGGGCCTTATCAGTGCCCCTCTTGCTTCTTTAAACTACCTCTACCGTTGCCCATTAAGAGTTTGCAAGCTAGGCCTGTAGCGGTCTGTAAACTGGATACGGCTGTAGTTTCGTCTACTCCATCTTCTCTCAAAATTTTTCATTTAAACGTCAGATCATTATCTTGCCACGCCCTTGAAGTTTTTACCTTGATAACGGACGAGGCTCCGGACATCTTTTTCTTTACGGAAACTTGGCTGCATGACCAGTCTATGGCGGTCATAAACCTAGCCTTGCCTGTGGGATATACTATGCACTCCCTTCCCCGTAACGCCAGAGGTGGAGGTATAGCAGTCGCAGTGAAATCATGCTACCCCTGCATTTGGAAACCCATCTCATTGCCAGGATGTGAGAGTGCCCTTTGTAACATCTCAGTTAATCCCCATTTTACGTTTACGGGACTTCTGATATACAGGCCCCCTGGTCCCGATGGTGCCTTTCGCCAAAGCCTCCCGGAGGTGATCTCCTCCCTAGCTCTAAAAACGGCGAATTTTACAATCTTAGGTGACCTCAACCTCCATATGGACGTTCCACTCTCCAACTCGGTACATACCCTATTGGAGGATCTGGAAGCGCTCCAAATGACTCAACTGGTTCAACTACCGACCCATACGGGTGGCCACATATTAGATCCCGTTATAACGAACCTGGTAACCAATATTTCAGTGCAGCCTCCTAGACCAATGGCATGGACTGATCACCATTTGATTGAGATCCGTATCGCCACTACTTTTTCTTTCCCGGAAAAGAATATTCCAGCCAGTTTCAGACGTCCCTGGAGAAATTTGAATCTAGAGCATTTCCATCAGCTACTGATGAAATACCATCCTTCACCTCCTACTGAAGTCTCCCGGGGCTATGATACTTTCTGTGAATGGCTCAATCAATCTTTAGATAAACTCATTCCGGCCAAGTGGAGTAAGACCAGATCGAGTCCTTCAAGCCCTTGGTACGATGAATCTTTGAAAGCTCTTAAAGTCTCCTGCAAAAAAGCAGAACGCGCTTGGCGTAAAGCGTATGATACTGACCTCAAGGCGGCCTATAGGGCTTGCACTAGAGTGTATCATCGGGCCATTTGCACTGCTAGGGCTGCTTTTTACGCTCAGGAGATAAAAAATAGTACAAACCCCTCTAAGGTCATCTTCAGGGTATGTAAGGACCTTACCAGTAAGAGGACGGACACTGTTACTATTGAGCCCTCCTTGGCACATTGCGAGGATTTAGCCTCGTTTTTTGTTGAAAAGGTGGAGGCCATCTATAGGTCATTTTCTCAGCTTCCCATCAGGGAGGAAATGCCTACATCTATGGCCCCAAAATCATTGCTAACCATCCCTAGTCCGACCTGGGATGAGTTTTTAGCTCTGACAACAAAAGTCAAATCCGGCTCTCCGGATGATCCTTTGCGACCCGCTCAATTCCGGGAACTTGCTGAATGTTGTTATCCTGCCCTTCATGATCTCATCAACATATCTTTCAGCTCCGGCAGTGTTCCCAAGGCCTGGAAACAGGCTATGGTCATTCCGATCCTTAAGAAACCTACCCTCGATCCGACCAAACCAGAACACTACCGGCCCATTTCCCTTCTTCCTTGGCCAGCCAAGCTAGCGGAAGCTCATGCTAACCGCATTCTATCTGCTTACCTGCAAGAAACGAATCTACTGGATATTTCCCAGAATGGATTCCGTGCAGGTCATAGCACCGAAACAGCTCTCTTGGCTGTGGTGGAACACATAAGGAAGATGTTGGATCAGGGTCAGACGGCGGCACTGATCCTTTTAGATCTCAGTGCCGCTTTCGACACGGTGTCCCATCAGATTTTATTACATCGTCTGATGGAGGCTGGAGTCGGAGAGACGGCACTCGAGTGGTTCCGCTCTTTTCTTAAGGATCGAGGTTTTAAAGTGTCCACCCCCCCTTTTGTTTCTGCGTCACGTCCTATTCTTCAGGGTGTTCCCCAAGGTTCGGCTCTTAGCCCCACTTTATTTAATTTGTATGTTCAGCCTTTGGCGGAGGTAGCCCACAGTTTTGGTCTTTCCTTAGTGTCATACGCCGATGACACGCAGCTGGCGGTGGCACTAAATGGAGACTCCAACATGGACGCCTCCACCTTCCAGTCAGCGTTAAAAGCTGTTTCTGGCTGGATGGCGGACAACCGATTACAACTAAATGCCTCTAAGACCGAGGTCATTATTTTCGGTAAGGAAAGTGGTCTATGGGGAGATCAATGGTGGCCTACTGATCTTGGCCCTGTGCCTACCCCTGTGAGTGAAGTCAGAAACCTTGGGGTGTGGTTCGATGACAAGCTTTCATTTATTTCCCATACCAAACGCGTGGCTGGCGTATGTTTTGGTACTTTGCATGGTCTGAGACCCATTTTTAAATTTTTCGATGCTGAGACAAGACAGATTATGGTCCAGGCTCTGGTTCTTACCAGACTGGACTATGCCAACTCTCTGTTTTTGGGCTTAAATCAGGCCGAACTGTCCCGTCTTCAGAGGGTTCAGAACGCGGCGGCTAGGATGCTTGTCGGCCTCCCGAAATTTGTCTCAGCTCGCCAAACCATCCGCAATCTTCATTGGCTTCCGATTGAGCAAAGAGTTAAGTTTAAAGCCCTCTGCTTAACTTTTAAAATCCTCAACCTAGCCTCTCCCCCGATCCTTGCACAGACTATTCTGCACTATGCTCCTGCTAGAGCTCTTCGCTCTGCCGGACTAAACCTCGCCATAGTGCCTCGCTTTAAAAGGGCTAGAGTGGGTGGTCGCTCGTTTTCAGTGCTGGCGGCTGCTCTTTGGAATTCTCTTCCAGCTCCACTCCGCTCAATTTCAGATCTGCTTCTTTTTAGGAAGACCTTGAAGACTTTTCTCTTCTCCACAGTTTAGTCTGTCTCTTGTCTAGCCTTCTTAATCGTGTTGTGTTATTCAGATCTCCAAGCGCCGGGACGCCTCTTAGCTGCGGCATCCGTGCGCTATATAAAAAATAGATAACATAACATAACATAACATTTAATTTCAAATGTAATATAATTGATCTATAATTTGCTTAGTTTTTTAATTCATTGTACTTGTAAGTGTTCATTTTTAGGGTAGAATAGTGGGAAGTGGTTTAATTGAAAATATGTTCAATTTATTAAAATAATTTATTCTTTTTTTGTAATATTAAACTTGTATTTATAGCTTTTATTTTTTTGACTTTGGTATTTAATGAATATCGTTATTATTCTAAAGAATTTTTTTGTATATGTTTGAAAATGCTAGGAGTTGGAATGGTAAATCTGACCCTTCTAAAATCTAACACTTTCTCTACAATTGCTTGCGTTGGAATGGAAATAGTAGTTTTGAACCATGTATATTCCAGCACTTTGGTTACTTTTGCTCAGATTGGATTAGAAACTGTAAATCTGATCCCTACAAAGTCCAACACTTTCCCTCCTATTGCTTAGATTTGAATGGAAAAATATATGTGACCCCTCCAAAGCCCAACAGTTGCCCTACTTTTGCTTACATTGTAGTGGTGGTAATAAATATGATCCCTACAAAGTCCAACATTTACCCTACTGTTGCAAAGATTGGAGTGAGAATGGTAAATCTGATCCCTCCAAAGCACAACTCTTTATCTAATGTTGCTTACATTTTAGTGGGAATAGTAAATCTGACCCTGGCCAAGTCCAATATTTTCTCTACTGTTAGTTAGATTTGAGTGAGAATGGGAAATTGGAACCCTCCAAATTCCAACCCTTTCCATACTTTTGCTTATGTGGAGTATGAGTAGTAAATTTGAACCCTGCAAATTCCAACACTTTCCATACAGAGTGGGAATAGTAAATCTGATACCTGCAAAGTACAAAACTTTTACTACTATTGCATAGCTCGGAGTGGTCATATTTATTGTACTTGTTTTCTATTGTTTTTAAAATATTTCAATGTTTTTCATAAAATCAAATAATCTGTAGTTTTTTATTTTATATTTTAATATTTTTGGTTGTGTAGTCTTTTTTATTTAAGTTTTACATACTTTGCAATATGTTTTTTAACTTTCTATTTTTATATATCTTTTATTAATATTTTATTTCTAAAAATTTAATTAAATCGATTTTTATTAAATATTTAAGTAATGTTTTATGGTTTAATTGTAATTTATATTATTTTATTTAAATTTTACACTCATTTATTTTTAAAATTATTACTATTATGTTAAATGTTAATATCAGAGGTCCTGATTCAGAGTTTGACAGATGGAGTTTAAGCTTTTGGGAGGGAAGAGGACAATACCTCAGCCATCCTGAGGGACGTTCACTCACCAAATTTAGAGTTGTCCGCCGATCTGGAAAACTTCTTCATTGCCTTCAATAATCTTCAAGCTGCATTTGATCTGGCCCCTAGAGCTAAGCTCTGGGAAGTGCTGGTTAGCATGGGTGCCCCCAGTAACCTTCTTAACATTATAAAGCACCTCTACGTGGGAAATTATGGCTGGATTCAGTGGGTACCAAGTGGTGAACTCACTGAGAAAACCAATGTTAAGAATGGAGTTTGCCAGGGTTGTGTTCTGGACCGACACATGTTCCCTTGTTTATCAATAGTTGTATAGGTTTTTTTTTTGCACTACTGTAATGATTCTCCAGTTCTAGCAGGCCAAAAAGTGCCCATATCATTAATCATGGATGACACCATTTTAATTTCCTAAACTGCAAAAGGGTTGATGATGCTCATCAATAAATTCTCACTGTTTTGTGAGCTGCATGGGTTGGAAATTAACACTTCGAAAATGACACTTATATCCTATAGCAAAAGGAAGTGTAACATAATTTGTTTAGTTAGATTTGCCAAAAGGCTCCCTTCCATCCTATCTTGCTGACCTGGCTGGTCCCAACTGTGACTAATCATCTCCTAACACTATAAAGAAATATGCACAAACCCCAATAGCTGCTAATTCGCCCTGGAAATTTGGAGACCCGACTGGTGATACTCTAAGTACGTTGGATGCTCACCTGCCAGCCTGGTGGTCTTCTTCTCCTGTACCATGGAAGAGGGATGTCAGCTCTCCATCCATACTCTAAATAATGCTATACATTTTTAAAAACATGGTCCTTCTTCCTTTAAGACTTAGTGCCGTTGAACAAAATAACAAATTGTATCACAAACTTTGCAGAGGGAGGTTATTCCCTCTCCACTCTTCTTCAGTTAACTTTATTTGGATCTTCCAAGAATCATTCTGTGCAGCACCAGGAAGTATGAGGCTATTATTGCACACTTAAGAGAAACGAAACAAATGAGTGCTACTGTACGGGGCCAACCTCCCTGGTCCTATGATGTAGCTAACACACTCATGCCCATTTCATGGCTCTTCTGTCTCTTTTGTGGGATAGGGAAAAACTGAGCAGTTATTCTGACTCGTCTCCAGAGACAGAGTGAAGAAAATTGTGAGGATAATGGATTCACAGTACAGAATACTGTGGGTTTGACCTCACCTTAATGGCAGCTGGTGTTATGCAAGATACGTAAATCCGTATTTGTAAAGCGCGAACTACTCACCCTTACGGGTTTCAAGGTGCCTGTGCTCTGAAGGCAGCTGCCCTGGCCGCTGCACCACACCTCTCCACTTGACTCTCCAGAGATGCCAACTGCGCTCACTAGACTCTGACCTTAGAGTCCAGATGAAAACATTGTAGGCTCCCCTAGCATGGAGATCAGCACAGCAGTAAGCCGGTGCTGTTAAGAGACACACACACACTCAATACAGAACACTAACAAGTGGTCTTAGTACCAATGTAAGGTTTTGGGAGGAACAGAGTCTAGCCAACATAAACACAACAGCTAAATGCATACTCACTTCAACAGTTTTGCTGTGCTTCCCCTCCTGACAAAATCAGTCCAGGGACTACATTACCGTAAATACCCTGAGGGCACAAATAGCATTGGCACCAGCTTCTTGCACCCCCACCACTTTGGTATTATAGAAGGGGCTGAAGATGCTTCTGGTCCCCTTCTATAATTCAGAAGGTGGTCGCATATATTTTGCACCAGCGCATTAAGGAGGGAGAGTTTAATTATTTGCATGGGGGCCTGACCCCGTGCTCTGAGGAAGCACTTTGCCTATGTCCTCGTGCCATATTACAGTTATGGGCGCAGAGGCAAAGTGAACATCAGGTGGCACACTGAGAGCCAGTGCGCCCTGCAGCTCCCAAAGATGCCCATTTGAAGGAGGAAAAGGCCTAGACACCCCGCTGAAGGCAGGTGCAGTCACTGACTGAGTCACTGAATTAACCCGCCTGCACGGGATCTCGGTCTGGTTTCATACCTACACAGTTAAGGTGGACTGACCACTAGAAACACCCAGTCCACCTTTCACAAATGTGCTCTTTCAAGAGGATGATTCTGGCATTGTAGTTCCCTATATGTCTGTGGTCTAGAGGCTTGGTGAACTACATATTCTGCATGATCCCATAGATTCAAGTTCAAATCCTAGTGTCTCCACTCATCTTTGCAACCTTTCAAGGTTGATGAAAATAATACTATTGAGCTAGACAGCAAAAAACCTCTGTTATCTCTCAGTACTACCAAGAAACGTTATGGGGTGAATGTGTGCTCTATAAATGGTACTTTGGCATAACATATATTTTGGTTAAGCCTCAAAGGAATCTCTATGAGCACACTCTCCTCAGATACATAAAGGACACCAGTGTCTGAACGTAGCAGACTAGTTGTGCTTATGTATGCAGCACAGTGCTGTATATGGTGAAAGAAAAGCATAATGGTAAAGAGTAATAGGAGAGGAAGCTAGGATATGGACAGTTAATGCATTGTGATGTAGTGTTCTTCAAAGAGATGATTCTTCAACTCTTTCCTAATTTAGAGCAGCGTTGGGGCAGTACTGATGAATACATGGATGTTGTTCCAGAACCTGGGTGCATTGGTGGATGTGTAAGGTAGCAGTGTCCTTACTGCACTGTGATCTGAAGCCAGACTGGAAGTTGTGCAGGTCGTGATTATCATTGATGTAATCTTGGAGTTTACCATAGTCTGCTTTTTCAATGATCATGCCGATGAATGGTTGTTAGTTGATGAGGTATCTTTAGGAGTGGAGGGATGTGGCCTGTCTTGGGAGCATCTGAGAAGATGCCTAGGGTTAGGGCGCCATTAACAATAGTAAGTATTGATAACAAAGCATCCCCAGAGAGAGATTTAATAATGGACAAGGGTAAGACATCATTTTTATAAGCAGTGGCTTTGAGGGACTTCTGTATGTCAGCAAGATCTGTGAAGGATAGGACTTTGGAGGCTGACCATTGCAGGAATCTAAGGGAAGAGATGAAGTACGCTTGGTGTTATCAATGTGCTGTCAGATCTTCTGTATTTTTTCACTGAAGAAGGGTTGATAGCACTGCAATTTTCTGTGGAGTGAGAAATAGGTGGGTCTGGCAGAAGGTTGATACAGTGCTTTGTGGTTCTATAGTACTTTGTTTTGGATAATTTGATGAGCTATATGCATGTTGCATGGAGGAACCTCAGTATTCAGAGGTCAACTGGAGTACTATTGTGTCTCTACTTTCTTTCCTGTCAGTTGATGGATCATGTTTATGGCATCAAATTCTTTTTCCAGGGTGCTGAAGGCTTTGGCTTGTATTTATGTGTTGCAATTGTGGCGTGGGTGTTCACATAATTTTCCAAAAAATTGTTAAAGTTATTTAGAACTTAGAAGGGTGTTGGTGTTAGACATGGAGTTGATAGGGTGAGAGAAGAGTTCAAACATGTGATTGTCTATGAAGACGTCTGAAGGTTTGTTTTTCTCTTTTGTGCTCATCTTGGTTTGTTGGTAGAATGCTGAACAGGGAGAAGGGGGTGTTAAAGTGGCCAGTTGAGTCCACTGTGGTTTGCCTTGGATTGTTTGTGATACTGAGAAGAGAAGTTTGAGGATCTGGCTTTTGGAGTATGCTGGTGGTGTGACATGCTGTTCCATGTTGAGAGTATTGATAGGATTAAAGAGGTTTTCTCTTGTTTTTTTTTTAGGTCGTGTTCTCTGGGAGATTGAAGTTGCCTAAGAGGTTGGTGTGGGCATGTTGGATGGATGAGGTGGTGAGGAGATCTGCAAATTCATCGGTGAAGTCATTGTTCTGTCTAGGAGACCTGTAAATGAGATAAAAGGTGGGGTTCTGTGATGCAGAGAAGGAAAAAGCCATAACAGCGTCACCATGGAGTTCAGCATTACTTGCATGCACAGGGTGCCAGACCAGGAAGACTTCTGGATGACAACAAGGTCTCCTCTCTTCTTATCTACACTGTCCACACAATGGATGCTGTAACCTTTGGGAAGAAGCATGGGATGTGCGAGGATGTGGAAATAAGCCATGTTTCTGTGATGGTGAGGGTGTAAAGCTTATGAAAGACAATGAGGTCTGTGATGTCTGGTGTGCGGTGTACTGCACAGGAAGCATTAATGAGCATGAGTTAGAATACATGTTTAATGGTCTGAGGGAATATATGACGAAACAACGCATGCAATTACAATGCATGCTCTTACAATGCAGTCTTTACATTGCAACTACCATTACATTGCATGATTTTACAAGGCATGCCCTTACAACACATTTTTTAAAACTACCATTACACCACATTCCAATACAACGCATACCATTACAACGCATAATACTTTTAGGACAACAGTAGGGTAACTGTTGGGTAGTATAAGGGTAAAAATTACTATTCCCACTCCAGTTAGTGCAACAGTAGGAAAAGTGTTGGATAGTGTAGGGGTAAAAATTACTATTCCCATATACCCCAAAACCCATACCCACCCTAATATGAAAAAAATCTCCATTATTTACTGTGAGAAGTTGGCCCGATGTGCAACGTTCGCTATTCTAGCGACCGCTATGTATCGTTCCAACGACCATATGGTGTTTGGTTGTAAGTCAACCTATAGACCAGCTATCCTAGTAGCGTGGATACGAGCAGTCTAAGGCTAAAGACTCGAGAGGGCGTGTTAAGCCAGCTGTTATACCACATATACCCCTTGAACACCAAGTGAAAGGACACCACACAAGTATTATGAAAATAAACAGTATATTTATTAAGAATCACAACAGCCCTGTACTCTTTATGAGGACAGGGTACTAAGCACAAACCAAATCTCTTAGGAAAATACTTCAAGTGCACAATTAAAACAAGTGTCCGAGGACACGGAAAGTTTAAGGTCTCGGGCGGACCCGATAAGGCAAGTCGGAAGCGAGGGACTCGGGACCCTAGAGTAAAGAGGCTATGCAGGCACCGAAATGCCGAGTTACCTAGCCACAAGGGCTGCGGCTGCACAAGTCTTACAGGCGTCGGGGTCTTCGCTGACGAGCCAGGAGCCGGAAGAAAAGGAGTTGCTGGCCGGCGACCAGTGATGAATAGTTCGTAGAGATCCAAGCCTGGATCAGAGATTGATGATACCTGAAAGCAGAGGGGACCAAGTTCGTACTACTAGCCAGTAGTCAGAGGGTACCAGGAAGGCACCGGTTGGCCGTCACCTCGACTAGGTGAGTGGGCGACGCTAGGCTCTGCAGTCTCACGGACCAGGAGGCGTTGTCGGCGACCACGGTGAAGGTGCGAGCTGTCCCACGGAGGATGATGCTGTCGGCGTCGCTGGGCCCAGGATGGGGCAACAAGCCTTGGCAGATCTCAGGGCCACGTGGTGGGCCTAAGATGGCGTCTTGAGTGGACCAGGAGGGTCCGGGGTGCTTCTCGCAAAGATGGAAGCAAGGGCCAGTCTGGAGCAACCAGACCAGCAGTGTTGATTGTCGGACGTCGTCACAGGAGGGCACAAGCCAGCGGCTAGTGACCAGACAACGTGCTGAGCAGCGAGCAGAAGGGCCCCACGCAGATCGTGGAGATGCTGGGAGACTGCACTTCGGTGCTGGAGCGGCTCAGGGTCGGGGCTTCTCGGACCCCAGAGCACTCACCAGGGAATCGCTTCGATGGTCGTGCTGGTTAAGAGCGTGCAGGTTCTGATGATGGCCGGTCCCTCGAGGTCTCGTCGCACCCACAGATCACAGCTGAGCTGATGACGTGGGTAGAGGTCAGAGGTGCCAGGGAAGCCGGTTCTCGTCGAGCTGGGCCGTCGGATCCTTGAGGAAGGACTTGCAGCAAACCGCAGAGTTCTTAGATGGTGCCCGCTGATGCAGGGTGACTACTCCTTAGTCACAAGGGAGAAATCTTGAGAAGAGTCTTGAGTGTCCTTTCGTAGAAAGTAGTTCTTGATTCAAAGATGATCTAATTTGGAAGGGTCCCCGCTCCGGCCTTTATTCTAAAGAAAGGGGTGGGTACATGACTAGGTCCTGCCCTAAGGGTGGGACCAGGAAGGGAGGTAGTTACACCCCTCTCCCCTGCCGGACTTTCCCCAGGCCAGGGCTGGCGCCCCTGGAACTGGTTCTGACCGGCGGATGCGTAGTGAGCACCGGGGTGCCACTCCGCAGTCACCTTCTCGCAAAAGCCCTACCTACCCAGAATACACAAACCCTGTCTGGGACGGTGCGAACACCGCCCTCGACAGGAAACCCTTTGTCCAAGTGCTCCTCGCTGGAAGGACTCCCAGCAGCAGGAGGTCAGACTCGTGTCTGTGGTGGCAGCATCCATTTTGTGGAGCTGAGGCTTTAGTTAACTTTAACCGGGGTTCACAGTTACGTACATGTCGTGTCCCTCTAGAAGGGCGGAATGCTAACCTCGTCGCCAGAATTGGTGAGGGGGCAGCATCCCGATTCGTATGACACCTTACTCGACATGCCTTGATAACGCGACACCGAAGTTACCGATGTGGTACGCGTTATCATGGAACAGCCATTGGGTCTTAATTCCGCAAGCTGTAACCGGGCTCGGCTCGGGCCAGAACCTAGTTCACACGAGCCCACGCACTCTGCCTTCAGGATTGTCAAGGCCTGCCATAGGAGTGACTGATAGGAACTCGGGTGTCCATTGTATGGTTAGATATAGAGCTACTATACCTAAAGCAAAGGGTGATTACACGACTTTGCCCCAGCTGTCCTGCAGCCAGTTGTGTCAAATTTAGGAGGCCAGCCAGGGGTGGCATAATACATGCTGCAGCCCCTGGCGGCCCTGGGTACACCTATGCCCTGCGTTACGGGGTCTGATAAGGTGGCCCAGTACCAATTGGTAGATGCACCTAGGGTACATATCGTAGTTTAGGAAGAGAACAGCCAGGCTGTGGGTCTGATTGGCAGGCCCACAGCCAGAGAAAGTCGTAAACCAGTGAAACAAAAGCAAAAAATCTGGGTGATCATAGGATTGCAGACCCTACTCTCCTACATGACTCCCCCCCCAAACGTCGGAACAATAAGCTAACCTTGACCAGGTGAGTCTTCTTGTTCTAAGTGGAAATATCTGGAGAGCCCATCGGCATTGCCATGATCAGTACCAGGTCTATGTTCCACTGTAAAGTCCATCCCCTGTAGGGAAATGGACCACCTTAGCAGTTTGGGGTTTTCACCCTTCATCTGATTTAGCCACAAGAGGGGCTTAGGGTCGGTCTGAATCTTGAAGTGAGTGCCAAACAAGTATGGCCTCAGCTTCTTCAGGGCCCAAACCACAGCAAAGGCCTCCCTCTCAATAGCTGACCAATTCTTCTCTCTAGGGGTCAGCCTTCTGCTTATAAAAGCAATGGGCTGGTCTTGACCATCAAAATTCAGTTGAGAAAGAACAGCTCCCACACCCAACTCAGAAGCATCTGTTTGGACAATGAATGGTTTGGAGTAGTCCGGACTCTTGAGGATAGGCGCCGTGCACATGGCCTGCTTTAGGTCATCGAATGCTTTTTGACAGCTCGCTGTCCACTGAACCTTTTTTGGCATTTTCTTGCTTGTCAGTTCGTTTAATGGTGTCACGATGGAACCATAGTTCCTGACAAACTTCCGGTAGTATCCAGTCAGGCCCAAGAAAGCTCGAACCTGAGTCTGGGTGGTTGGAGGAGCCCAGTCCCTGATTGACTGTATCTTGCTCTCCAGTGGCTGAACCTGGCCTCCACCTACAAGGTGGCCCAGGTATACAACCTGTGTCTGCCCTATCTGGCACTTGGTGGCCTTGATAGTGAGGCCTGCTGCTTGCAGAGCCTCTAACGCTTTCCGCAGGTGGACCAGGTGATCCTCCCAGGTGGAGCTAAAGACAGCAATATCGTCAAGATACGCCGCACAGAAGTCATCCAGCCCAGTAAGGACTTGATTCACCAACCTTTGGAAGGTGGCAGGTGCATTTTTCAGACCAAAGGGCATCACCACGAACTGATAATGCCCACCAGGGGTTGAAAATGCGGTTTTAGGCTTGGCGTCCTCAGCTAACCTGATTTGCCAATACCCAGCTGTCAGGTCAAACGTACTTAAGTAGTTGGCCGAAGCCAATCTATCGATAAGCTCGTCTGCCCTTGGTATTGGGTGGGCGTCAGTCTTAGTGACTGCATTGAGACCCCTGTAGTCTACGCAAAACCTCATCTCTCTCTTACCACCCTGGGTGTGAGGTTTCGGCACTAGAACTACGGGACTAGCCCAAGGGCTGTCCGAGGGTTCAATGACTCCCAGCTCCAACATTTTCTGCACTTCACTCTTGATGCAGTCTCTAACGTGATCAGGCTGCCGGTAGATTTTACTCTTAACGGGCAAGCTGTCACCAGTGTCAACCTCATGGGTGCACCAATCGGTCTGGCTGGGTGTTAGAGAAAACATATGTCTGAACGACTGAAGAACCTGTTTACAGTCGCTCCGTTGACGTTCGGAGAGGCTGCCACAAAAGACAACACCATCTACCGATCCATCGTCAGGATTCTGAGTGAGCAGGTCGGGGAGAGGGTCACTCTCCTCTTCCTGTCCCTCATCTAGGGCCATGAGCAAACTCATGTCCTTCCTGTCGACATATGCCTTGAGCCTGTTGACATGAAGCACCCTGTGGGGGCTCCGGGGAGTTCCCAGGTCGACCAGGTAGGTGACCTCTCCCTTTTTCTCCAGGATGGTGTAGGGCCCGGACCATTTGTCCTTGAGTGCTGCTGGGGCCACCGGCTCCAACACCCACACCTTCTGTCCGGGCTGGTAAACAGTCAAGACAGCCTTTTGGTCATGCCAAGCTTTTTGGAGTTCTTGGCTGGCCTTAAGGTTTTCAGATGCCTTCTCCATGTATTCAGCCATCCGCGAGCGGAGGCCAAGCACATAGTCCACTATGTTGGCTGCAGGCTTTTTGAGAGGTCTCTCCCATCCTTCCTTCACCAAACACAGGGGTCCTCTTACAGGATGCCCGTACAAAAGTTCAAAAGGGCTGTAGCCAACCCCCTTCTGTGGGACTTCTCTGTAGGCGAACAAGAGGCAGGGGATCAGGACGTCCCATCTACGCCGAAGCTTTTCAGGTAGTCCATGAATCATCCCTTTAAGGGTCCTGTTGAATCTCTCAACAAGCCCATTGCATTGTGGATGATAGGGTGTAGTGAACTTGTAGTTGACACCACATTCCTTCCACATAGCAGTTAAGTAGCTCGACATAAAGTTTGCACCTCTGTCGGAGACGACCTCCTTAGGGAAGCCCACTCTGGAGAATACTCCAACTAGGGCTCTTGCCACAACAGGTGCTGTAGTGGTCCTAAGGGGAATAGCTTCAGGATACCTGGTGGCATGATCCACTACCACCAGTATAAACTTGTGCCCTGATGCTGTTGGTGGTTCCATGGGACCGACGATGTCGATCCCCACCCGTTCAAAGGGCACCCCCACCACAGGCATTGGTATAAGGGGGGCCTTTGTCGTGCCACCTGACTTACCACTGGCTTGGCAAGTGACACAGGAGCGGCAAAACTCCTTGGTATCTTCGTTCATATGAGGCCAGTGAAAGTGTGAGACAAGCCTGTCCCACGTTTTCGTCTGGCCTAAGTGACCTGCTAAGGGAATCTCGTGGGCCAAGGTAAGTAGGAAACCACGCTGAGACAAGGGTACAACCAGCCTCCTGGTCATGCCAGGCTTGGGGTCTCTTGACTCAGTGTACAGGAGTCCATCTTCCCAGTATACCTTGTGGGTACCTGTGGCGTTCCCAGCAGCCTCAGCAGCAGCCTGCTGTCTGAGGGGTTCAAGAGAAGGGCAGTCTAACTGGTCCTTCCCCAGGTCTTCCCTTGAGGGTCCCCCTGAACCCAAGAATTCAACTTGATCAAGTTCGAACTCCCTAGGCTCAGTTTCCCTCAATTCCTGTAGGTCAGCCTCCTCTGAGACTTGATCCACGACCTGGGGCAAGGGGGAAGGCGCAGCCTTAACCCTACTGCTCTTTTTCTTGGGAGGTGTCTGGTCCGTTGTTCCAGGATCCAGCACCTGTTCAGTGGGGCATTTCCTGACCTGTGACCTGGTCACAGCGAACACATGTGCTGGCAAACCTAACATTTCCATGTGAGTCCGGTGCTCCACTTCTGACCATTGTGATGACTCCAAATCATTGCCCAACAAACAATCCACTGGGAGGTCTGGACTAACTACAACCTTCTTTTGGCCAGTTACCCCTCCCCAGGAGAAAGCTACAATTGCCATACTGTGATTGGTAGTGACATTGCTTGCATTGGTCACCAGGAATTCTGTACCTGGCATGATCTGTCCAGGGTCCACAAAGTTAGGTGTCACCATGGTGACACTGGCACAAGTGTCCCTATAGGCCTGAGCCATCTTTCCATTTATGAAAGGCGTCTGTCTGTATTTGCCCAAGGTATTGGGACTTATGTCAGGGGACACGTCCGCGTCTCCTGTACTGACAAGGACAGCCTGAGTGAGTGTGCCAACTAAGTTGTCACGCCCCTCAGAACCCAGGGTTAACCCTACTAAACCCTTGGGAGGCGCACTACCACTGCTGACTGTACTAGGGGGCACAGGTGCCTTAGGGGCTGCAGTGGCAGGAGTCTGCCCTCCTCCTTTCTTGGTGCACTCACTAAACCAGTGAGATTTACTTTTGCAGTACTGGCACCATCTTTTGGATTGGCCTTCTTTCTTCTTTTGGGGAGCCTGACCCCCTCCCTCTTTGGGTTGTTGGGGACCTGTCGAAGACTTCTGGTCATTTTGTTCCCCCTTAGAATCTTTACCCTTCTGGTCTGCTTTCTTCTGACCACCTTGATTCTGGCCCTGGTTCTGTTTAACTCTCGTACGAACCCATCTGTCTGCCTTCTTTCCCAATTCTTGGGGAGAGGTCAGATCCGAGTCGACAAGATGCTGATGCAACAACTGGTTCTGACAATTGTTTAAAATTTGTTCTCTCATCATCAAATTATACAATCCTTTGTAATCAGTAACCTTACTGCCCAGCAACCAGCCCTCAAAAGCCTTAGTGGCACAATCGACAAAGTCAGACCAATCTTGAGACTGCGTTTTCTGGGTATCCCTGAACAGCACCCTGTACTGCTCAGTGGTTAGGCCGAACCCTTCAACGAGTGTATTTTTCAAGACGTGGTAATCGTTCGCATCCTCCACCCTTGTGGTGAGGAGCTTGTCTCTTCCTTTACCTTCAAAGGAGAGCCACAAGATAGCTGCCCACTGACTCTGGGGAACACCTTGCACAGTGCAGGCCCTCTCCAAAGCAGTAATCCATTTGTGGATGTCGTCCCCTTGTTTAAAGGGGGGCACTATCTTACCAAGGTGTTTCGTATCGAAACTCTTTTCCCTATTGCTAGGTACATTGCTGCCACCAGTGGGGACTACCCCACTTAACTGTTGCTCTCTCGCAAAGGCAAGCCTTTCTTTGGCCAGGGCAAGTTCTTCCCTTTCGATCCTCAGATTAGCTGCCCTTTCTTTAGCTTCGTACACTCTCCTCTGAGGGGACGTCATCCCTCTTTGAGAAGAGTTGTGAGAGCCATTGGTTTGAAGGGATCTGCCCGAGCCTCTTGACAGAGATCGGGCTCGTCCATTCCCAATGTTAAGCTGACCTGATAGTGGCCCCAGGGGTCCCCCAGTACCGCTATCATGTTTGCTTAAGTTGGACCTGCTTAGTCTGACGACTTCTACCTGTCCCTTATCTGCCTCATCCCCAGAGGGATCCTCATCCTCATCATCCTCCACATCTTCGTTCTCAGTTGCGAGGTGGATGAGGTCAGGATCGTCTCTGGTTCCCTCGAGGGGAGGCATGTCTCCTTCTGGATTAGAAGAGCTAAGACGGGTCTCAGCTTTTCTGGCATCATAAGTCTCCAAGAGACCAATCAGAAAGGACGTTGTGGGGTTAGACCCCTGCTTGATCTTCCGGGAGTGACACACCTGTCTTAACTCCTTGAAGCTCAGCACAGTATATCTTGAAGGGATGACCTGTGGAGGGTCAACTGACACAAGGGGAGACTCAGAGTTTCCTCCTTTGTCCGACATACTGTTTCTAGTGTGGTGTAAGTGATGCACCTACCTACACTACGTGTTTACCTACTGTTCCCTTGCTAAGAGTTGCAGCCAAGGTGTGCTAGGCCTTGAGGAGCTACAACAGCTGGTTCAGTAGAACTCAGAGTATTCTAAGCTTTAGTTATATGTGCTAACAGTACTTATGTGATCTTTCACAAGATATTCTTAGGATACGTGTGGTAAAACAACAGCAAGCTCAAATCCCAACCGCTGCTCACCAATGTGAGAAGTTGGCCCGATGTGCAACGTTCGCTATTCTAGCGACCGCTATGTATCGTTCCAACGACCCTTATGGTGTTTGGTTGTAAGTCAACCTATAGACCAGCTATCCTAGTAGCGTGGATACGAGCAGTCTAAGGCTAAAGACTCGAGAGGGCGTGTTAAGCCAGCTGTTATACCACATATACCCCTTGAACACCAAGTGAAAGGACACCACACAAGTGTTATGAAAATAAACAGTATATTTATTAAGAATCACAACAGCCCTGTACTCTTTATGAGGACAGGGTACTAAGCACAAACCAAATCTCTTAGGAAAATACTTCAAGTGCACAATTAAAACAAGTGTCCGAGGACACGGAAAGTTTAAGGTCTCGGGCGGACCCGATAAGGCAAGTCGGAAGCGAGGGACTCGGGACCCTAGAGTAAAGAGGCTATGCAGGCACCGAAATGCCGAGTTACCTAGCCACGAGGGCTGCGGCTGCACAAGTCTTACAGGCGTCGGGGTCTTCGCTGACGAGCCAGGAGCCGGAAGAAAAGGAGTTGCTGGCCGGCGACCAGTGATGAATAGTTCGTAGAGATCCAAGCCTGGATCAGAGATTGATGATACCTGAAAGCAGAGGGGACCAAGTTCGTACTACTAGCCAGTAGTCAGAGGGTACCAGGAAGGCACCGGTTGGCCGTCACCTCGACTAGGTGAGTGGGCGACGCTAGGCTCTGCAGTCTCACGGACCAGGAGGCGTTGTCGGCGACCACGGTGGAGGTGCGAGCTGTCCCACGGAGGATGATGCTGTCGGCGTCGCTGGGCCCAGGATGGGGCAACAAGCCTTGGCAGATCTCAGGGCCACGTGGTGGGCCTAAGATGGCGTCTTGAGTGGACCAGGAGGGTCCGGGGTGCTTCTCGCAAAGATGGAAGCAAGGGCCAGTCTGGAGCAACCAGACCAGCAGTGTTGATTGTCGGACGTCGTCACAGGAGGGCACAAGCCAGCGGCTAGTGACCAGACAACGTGCTGAGCAGCGAGCAGAAGGGCCCCACGCAGATCGTGGAGATGCTGGGAGACTGCACTTCGGTGCTGGAGCGGCTCAGGGTCGGGGCTTCTCGGACCCCAGAGCACTCACCAGGGAATCGCTTCGATGGTCGTGCTGGTTAAGAGCGTGCAGGTTCTGATGATGGCCGGTCCCTCGAGGTCTCGTCGCACCCACAGATCAAAGCTGAGCTGATGACGTGGGTAGAGGTCAGAGGTGCCAGGGAAGCCGGTTCTCGTCGAGCTGGGCCGTCGGATCCTTGAGGAAGGACTTGCAGCAAACCGCAGAGTTCTTAGATGGTGCCCGCTGATGCAGGGTGACTACTCCTTAGTCACAAGGGAGAAATCTTGAGAAGAGTCTTGAGTGTCCTTTCGTAGAAAGTAGTTCTTGATTCAAAGATGATCTAATTTGGAAGGGTCCCCGCTCCGGCCTTTATTCTAAAGAAAGGGGTGGGTACATGACTAGGTCCTGCCCTAAGGGTGGGACCAGGAAGGGAGGTAGTTACACCCCTCTCCCCTGCCGGACTTTCCCCAGGCCAGGGCTGGCGCCCCTGGAACTGGTTCTGACCGGCAGATGCGTAGTGAGCACCGGGGTGCCACTCCGCAGTCACCTTCTCGCAAAAGCCCTACCTACCCAGAATACACAAACCCTGTCTGGGACGGTGCGAACACCGCCCTCGACAGGAAACCCTTTGTCCAAGTGCTCCTCGCTGGAAGGACTCCCAGCAGCAGGAGGTCAGACTCGTGTCTGTGGTGGCAGCATCCATTTTGTGGAGCTGAGGCTTTAGTTAACTTTAACCGGGGTTCACAGTTACGTACATGTCGTGTCCCTCTAGAAGGGCGGAATGCTAACCTCGTCGCCAGAATTGGTGAGGGGGCAGCATCCCGATTCGTATGACACCTTACTCGACATGCCTTGATAACGCGACACCGAAGTTACCGATGTGGTACGCGTTATCATGGAACAGCCATTGGGTCTTGATTCCGCAAGCTGTAACCGGGCTCGGCTCGGGCCAGAACCTAGTTCACACGAGCCCACGCACTCTGCCTTCAGGATTGTCAAGGCCTGCCATAGGAGTGACTGATAGGAACTCGGGTGTCCATTGTATGGTTAGATATAGAGCTACTATACCTAAAGCAAAGGGTGATTACACGACTTTGCCCCAGCTGTCCTGCAGCCAGTTGTGTCAAATTTAGGAGGCCAGCCAGGGGTGGCATAATACGTGCTGCAGCCCCTGGCGGCCCTGGGTACACCTATGCCCTGCGTTACGGGGTCTGATAAGGTGGCCCAGTACCAATTGGTAGATGCACCTAGGGTACATATCGTAGTTTAGGAAGAGAACAGCCAGGCTGTGGGTCTGATTGGCAGGCCCACAGCCAGAGAAAGTCGTAAACCAGTGAAACAAAAGCAAAAAATCTGGGTGATCATAGGATTGCAGACCCTACTCTCCTACACTTACCTTATAATGCATTGTAATGGCATGCGTCGTAATAATATGCTTTGTAATGGCATGCGTTGTAGTGGCATGCATTGTAATGGCATGCATTGTAATGGCATGCGATGTAAAGGTAGTTGTATTGTAAAAGATGCGTTGTCAAGGTAGGTCGTTGTAAGGACAGCATTGTAATGGATGTTTCCCGTCTGAGGGTGTGGAAGTTAGTGGAATGTATATGAATTCGAGTCTATAAGCTATGGCAATACTATGTGCGTGTATGATCATGTCGGTCTAGGTGTGGTTGTGGGGATTGACAGTATGGGGTGCTGGGTGCGGCACATACTTATATTTCCCTTTGTACGTTTCAGTTAAACAGGTGTACCGGACCAAGACCCTTTCTGCCCTTAACAGGCACAAATTGATAATACCCTTATCTGTGTTCACCCTTTGATGGGAACACTCGGAGTAGTTGTTGGAAGTAGGGAGACCGCAGGTGATCCTGTGCAGAAGTGTGAAGGAGATCCATGGGCGTACCTCCTTGCAATCGGATGATTGGAAATTCAGTGGTGGAAGTTCCAGTGCAGATGGATGATAGGAACTGAAGCTCTCTTGTTTGGCACCTTTTTTTAAAGATGGTTATGGCTGGAAAACAGTGATGTTGCTTCCTCTGCCGAAAGATAATGGGAAATCCAGTGATGCCTCTTCCTTTGCAGATGGATGATAGGAAATCCAGTGGTGTTGATTCTTGCAAAGGTAGATGATGAGATAGCTGTAATGGAATGGAACAGAAAAAGATTTGTAAAGAAAAATATCAGCAATTCCCAATATTCAATGATAGGCATTTAAGTATGACACCACTATCTTGGCTGCTTCTAAATGTGTGTCTTCCATTGCTCATATGTGTTAGAAATTACCATCTTTTGCATAGTATTCACCATATTTTTGCCTTCGTTAGCTGAACCTGTTTTTGTTGATATTCAGACTCTGAGCACTTTTCCCCCACTGTCCTGGTTCTGATCAAGGAGTCTCTTGATCCAAAGTCGAGAAATGCAGAACCCTACACAGTGTAGTATGGAGCATCCTAGTGAGGCACAGCATTGTATGCCCTTGTGCAATCTTGTGCACAAAGTCACCTTGATTAGGTTTACTAAGCATTCTGGTTCTGGGGTAGAATGGCATCTGCGGGGTTGACTGCAACGTTTAGTCAGTTGCTGATGGACCACACAGATGGCAGACGCTCCTGGTTGTGGGTGCTGTAATATGAATTAAACTTTACCTTGCTACAAAATGCATCACTACAACTTTGCGACAAGTGGATTCTCACACCACTCACCCATCCTTGTTTCTCTTCATCGTCTGGGCTTCTTTGTTTGTGACGTCCCACAGCTTTTTTGTCCGTGTGGTCCTGGCCAGTTTGTGAGAGGTGGCGGTTCTGAGAGATGTTGGCAAGCTGTGAGTAGCATTCGCATGTCTGGTGGGACCCCAGGGGATAATTGTATTGCTGGGTGTTAAGTCAGTGATGCACACTTTCCGGAGTGTGAGGTGCAGGCTGCTCAGTGCCTGACTCTGCATGACATTGGCACGCAAGTAAGTCTTGGCGGCCATCTTAGCTTTTGCCTTTCCTAGTCCCAGCCTAGCCCTGCATGACATCAGTATGCAAGTAATGTCCCAGCGTCCATCTTGGATTGGGCATTTTACTAGGCCCAACGCCCCTTGTAGCGCTTTGTATTCTCTTTCTGTCATTTGGTCAGTCGTGCCGCCCGAAGCTTCTAGCTACGTCAGTGCTGCAGCAACTTCACTGCAGTCTTGAAGATTACCTGTCCAACTTGTGTGCATGCCTCACCTGTGTTCACGGTGACAGGCACCAGGAGTTTGAGCAAAATGTTTTTGCCTGCACATGCATGGTGACAGGCAAACCTCAAGGCTCATAATAAATGTTTTTCATCAGTGTTAGTAGGAGTTGATTTGTTTTGCCTGCACACGCAAGGTGACAGGCACACCTGTGAATTTAGGTTGCATTTTTTTTTTAAATCACTGTTGTATTTGCTTGTCAGTTTTTATCATTTTTCTTCTCTTCAATACTTCTCTTCACAGGCTGATTTTGTTCAGTTAACTGTAATCTCAACTAAGTTGCGTATTTTGGCGTATTGTGATGGCCACTGCTCAGCAGTTTATGCTACCACCTCCCTTTCTAAACCTAGTATCAAGTGGCCTCACGGGGGGGAAATCTTAGAAAACGATCTGGTGGCCATAGATACGGTTAAGTATTCACCCGAATGCAAAGTAGCAATTTTGTATACTTGTATGGGTCTGGTGGCACAGCAAGTTTTTTGAAAACCTTCTGCCTTCCGTTTTTTTGCCACCGCAGGAGAACTCTAGTGACAGCAAGTTGTGCGACCGTTATAAGGAGGTGTTCGCAAGCATGTGTAAACAGTATGAAGAGGAGCCGAGAATTATGCTTGAAAGGTATTATTTCTTCATGAGGAGGCAGCATGTGGATGAAAGCGTCAAAGAGTATATTTTGACCTGGTGGGTTTTGGTATCTACCTGTGAGTTTGAGACTAATACCGACAAATACATTAGGGATCAATTTGTGTTTGCATGCATTTCTAAATAAATTCAAAAACAGCTCCTCAGCTGCAGGAAGCCTACATTAGTGGAAACAGTTGACATTGCAAAGAGCATCGAAAGTTCAATGGTTTTGAGCAAGGCAAGTCATAGTGAGCCCAATGTAAATGCTTTAAAGGAGGGAGAGGATTTAACAGATTCTGTTTGCACTCTGAATGCAAACAAGAGTGGTAAACAACCTTTTAAAAAAGGAAACTTGTGTTGCTATAGGTGTGGTTCGAAATCCCATCTGAGCAACAATACTAACTGCCCTTGCCGTTAGTAGGAGATGTACTTTGTGCAAGAAAATTGGTCATTTACAAGTGGTTTGCAGATCAGATCAGGCAAACGGTCCACTCGAGTGAAATTTGTAGTTGTCTCTGAATAAGTGGAAGTGTGTACTGAGAAACTGGACTAAGTCATATTGACTACGGAGTGTAATGTCATACTAGTGCCGAACAGAGTCAAAGAGCTATGGAGCACTGCAGTAATTGAGGATGTCCAAATTCCAATCATGGCCAATTCAGGTTCACCCATCACTTTTTTGTCAGAAATCTTGTTCCTTGATAAGTGGGGTGGCAACATCAAACTTCAGCAAACTGATGTAAGTACTAAAGGCTTCAGAGAGTCGGACATAGACATGGTGGGGTATTTTCTCTCAAGTCTTGCATGCTTGGGTAGACATGCAGTCACCAAAATATATGTAGTGGTTAAGGGGCGCAACATTATTGGTTGTCAGGATCTAGCAAAAATGGGTCTTTACCTGGTGCCGTTGGCTGAAAACTCCATTGTTTTAGGCGACATTCCTGCTGACAACCAGAAGGAAGACCTTCATGAGTGGAGGTTAGCCCAGGTGCTTTGGAGGTTGAAACCCTTCTGAAGCAATTTCCATAGTTGTTTTCGGAAAAGTTATGGTTGGTAAGAGACTTTGAACATCGTATTGACCTAAAGTCCGATGCTCAACCTGTTACCCATAAGGAGCGCCCACTTCCACTAAATGCGAGAAATGAGCTTGTCTGTTCTAAAGCATTTGCGTTCTCAGGGGGTGATAGCGACCTGTGCCTCTTCAAGTTGGGTTCTCCCATTGTGATGGCAAGGAAAAAAACTGGAGAGGTCAGGCTTTGTGCTAACTTGCACTCCTTAAATAAGAACACGTTGGTTGATTGCAACCCTCTCCCCAAAATACATGAGTTACTTGCCAAGTTGGGGGGAACAAAGTGTTTTTACATCATAGACTTGCACTCAGCTTATCACCAGAGTCTGCTCACAGCTGACTCACAGGAGTTTACAACTTTTGTCATCTCATTCGGGGTGTTCAAGCACCTCAAATTGCCCTTTAAGCTAGCTTCTACAACTAGTGTATTTCAGAAATTAAGGGACAATCTGTTGGATGGCATGCTGGGGTACAGGCCTACCAAGATGATATTTTGGTATTTGCTGAAGATTGGGAGGTGCATCACTACTCAAGGTATTGTCTGTGTTGGCCAAAGCAGGTATAACCATTTGTAAAGCAAGTGCAGCTTTGGTACATACCAACTAGAGTACTTGGGGCAAATGATTTCACCTGAGGCCATTAAACCCAAATGTTCCCGATTAAGGCCATTCAAGAAGCAGTTCTTCTGAGAAACAGGGATGCGCTGTGATCTTTCCTGGGTCTAGCAGAGTATTATGCCCACTTTGTTCATGATTATGCACAAGTAGTAGAAAGGTTTACATGCTCTGTTTAGAAAGGGGACAAGGTTTGCATGGTCTGTGGAGCTGTCGTTGATTTTATGTCCTTTTCAGAAAAGTTGCAAATGTTTTATTAATGTGGATGCAAGTTTGACTGCATTGGGAGCTATGCTTGGTCAGTGGGTCTCGGGCAAGGAACACACTGTAGCTTTTACGCCTAGAGTGCTGAGGACTGCAGAAACACACCACAGTACTATTGAAAGTTAGGCTCTGGACTGATTCTGGGCCATCGAGAAATTTAGTACGTATGTGTGGGGCCATGAATTTGATGTTTTCATCAATCACAGACCTCTTGTGCATATCCTAACTGGCAGTACATGGGGTAAAGCCTCTGCAAGACTAGTATGTCTGTTGTCCAAGTTGCAGGAGTATCATTTCAGCATTCAGCATTTACCAGATGGAAAGAACGTCAGAGCAGATTGCCTGTCATGCATGGCAGTGTGTGAGGAGGACTCATTTGAGATGGAAGACACAGAGTGTGTGGTGGCTGCAGTGGATACTGTAGAAAAATGTGCTTCCTATAAAGGGAAAAGGACAAGCTAATAACAAGCATGAATATATGAAATTGTATCAGGACATCTCACACCTGATCAAACGACATAGTGCTTGATTATTATCAAAAATATATTTTTATTTTGTTTTGCATATTATTTTATAATTTTTTCTTTCCAAATATCAAAAATACTTAATTATGTATATTGTATCATCACAATGCATCAACAACATATAAAACGTAATCACATGAGTTAAAGGTTAGAACAAACGTGATACTGTTCACAAATTGAACAATATTATTTCTCTTATATTTACAACAAGGTCCAGATTAATATGGACAGAAAAGAGGGTCGGCGGATAGATGGAGCTACGCGCGTTTCAGCAAGTTGCCTTCATCAGGACACTGTCTCAACTTTCACTATTGTTTCAATTGGACATGATTAGAGAGTCATTCCAGTTTCTATGTTTATAACCGATAAAATGCACAGAGTCCCTGAGTCTTATTAAGTAGTCAGTATATTTATCTGAGCACTCGATTGTTTCAGGTATAGTTGGTATGCTCCAAGGCTTTTGTTAGTTAAGTCTGAGGATTTAGTGCAGTCACAGATGTCTAACTGTGTTTGGTTCCTATATGACCAAGGGTTCCAACCGGATTATGTTCAAAGTACTCAGGACATCATGTGCTGGTAAATCTCGGTCCTTATCTGATAGCGTTCAGGTACGCAGCAAAGAATGTGCTCCCATCAATGAATAAACTTGGCAGGAGGCTTATGTGAAGGACTCTGTGCTTCGCCAAGTCTGGACATTTGTAGCTGAAGGATGACTGGAAGGTAGAATGTTGTTTGGGGAATTGAAGTGCTTCTTTCAGGTGCCAGATGAGTTGTCTGTTCTTAATGATTTTATCATGCATCACGATTTGTTCATTCCACCTAAAGGTGTAAGGAAAGACATTATCGTGGTTGCACATTGCGGGCACGTGGGTGTAACCAAGACATGTAGACTTATCTAGTTACACTTTTGGTGACCTTTGTTGGCATCACTAGTTAGGTTTTTTCTGCATGTTTGTACGCAATGTTTGTTGTCTGACAAGAAATGGAAAGTAAAAGACATGTCCCTTTATCCTGTTACTTTTCTAGAAGGACTGAAAAATAAGCTTGGGATGGATTTCTCAGGGTCATATGAAGATCGCCTAGCAACATCAGGTACTTGATTTTTCTTATAGACTTCCATTCCAAATGGTTATATCACATGTTTTGTGATGCTCCTAGTACCGGGAATGTTGTTAAGTTCTTAAGCAAGTGTTTGCTGTGGAGAGCTCACCCACAACAATAGTTACAAACAATGGAATGCACTTTTCATCTCACAAGATGAGCACTTTCCTGGAACTCAATGATGTTCATCATCTGAAAGTTGCTCTGTACTCCCCAACCTTGAATGGTTTAGTGGAGATTCAGACAGGACTGTCATCTGGGCTGGATGTAGAAGACTTTGTGAAGAATAAAATTTGGGGTTAGAAAATTTCGCCACATACTACCACGTGTTTCACCATTTACGTTGTTGAGAGGGAGGCAGGTTCATACTCATTTGTATCCTGGGTGGTTGCAGTGCAAGGGCACTCCAGGTGATGGTGTACTAGGATGTGTGATGGTGAATGCCCACATACAGTCATGTCAAGTCAAGTCATAAAATTTGTATAGCGCACTACATACCCAGAGGGTTTCAAGGCGCTTAGGAAGGGGAGGAGGATTATTTGTCAAATATCCATGTTTTAAGCTGCTTTCTGAACGCTAGGTGGTTCTGGGTGAGGCGAAGGTAAGCGGGGAGTGAGTTCCATGTTTTAGCAGCTAGGTATGAAAAGGATCTGCCTCCCATGGTGGACTTGTTGATGCGAGGTATAGTGGCGAAGGCTTGGTTGGAGGAGCGAAGTTGGCGGGAGGGGGTGTAGAAGGACAGTCGAGAGTTGAGGCAATCTGGTCCGATGTCGTAGAGTGATTTGTGTGCGTGGGTAAGCAGTCGGAAAGTGATCCTCTTATTGACGGGTAGCCAGTGGAGGTCTTTGAGGTGGCCAGAGATGTGTTTGTTGCGTGGGATGTCTAATATGAGCCTGGCTGAGGCGTTTTGGATTCGTTGTAGTTTCTTCTGGAGTTTAGAGGTGGTACCTGCGTAGAGGGTGTTTCCGTAGTCCAGTCGGCTCGTGACCAGAGCGTGGGTGACTGTTTTCCTTGTTTCGGAGGGGATCCAGCGAAATGTTTTTCTGAGCATGCGAAGAATGTTAAAGCAGGAAGAGGATACGGCGCTGACTTGTCTGTTCATTGAAAGTGAAGAATCCAGGATGATGCCAAGGTTCCGTGCGTGGTCTGTCGGGATGGGTGCTTTTCCGAGGGCTTCCGGCCACCAGGAGTCGTCCCAAGCAGAGGGGGATGTACCTAAGATGAGGACTTCTGTTTTGTCTGAGTTCAGTTTCAGCCGGCTTTGTTTCATCCATTCGGCGACATCTTTCATTCCTTCGTGTAGGTTAGTTTTGGCGGTGCTGGGGTCCTTGGTGAGAGAAAGGATCAGTTGAGTGTCATCCGCGTAAGAGATGATGTTGAGGTTGTGTTGGCGGGCGATGGCCGCGAGGGGGCTCATTTATACGTTGAAGAGGGTGGGACTGAGTGATGATCCTTGTGGTACGCCGCAGATGACTTCAGAGGCCTCGGACTTGAATGGAGGAAGGCGGACTCTCTGGGTTCTTCCGGTGAGGAACGAGGTGATCCATTCAAGTGCTTTTCCTTGTATTCCGATGTTATTGAGGCGTTGTAGAAGGGTGCTGTGGCAGACTGTGTCGAATGCTGCAGAGAGGTCGAGGAGGATGAGGGCGACTGTGTCTCCACTGTCCAGTAGAGTTCGAATGTCGTCTGTTGCTGCGATGAGGGCGGTCTCAGTGCTGTGTTTTGCTCGGAAGCCAGATTGTGAGGGGTCGAGGGATTTGTTGGCTTCGAGGAAGGCGGCGAGCTGGTTGTTGACGGCTTTCTCGATGACTTTGGCCGGGAATGGAAGAAGCGAGATGGGGCGGTAGTTTTTGAGTTCGGTGGGGTCTGCTGTTGGTTTTTTCAGAAGGGCGGTGAGTTCAGCGTGTTTCCAGTCTTCTGGGAAGGTAGCGGAGTTGAAGGAGCAGTTGATGACGTCTCGGAGGTGCGGTGCTATGACGGAGTCTGCTTTGTTGAAGATGTGGTGAGGGCATGGGTCTGTGGGGGATCCCGAGTGGATGGAGTTCATCAGGCGGATGGTGTCCTCAGTGGAGATTGGGTTCCAGGCGTTAAGGGTGTTTACGGGGGGAAGATGGTCAGCAGATGGTAGGGTGGGTTGGCTTCCGGGTTGGTTGTCAAAGCTGTTGTGGATGTCTGCACTCTTGTTGTGGAAAAAAGAGGCTAGGGAGTCGCAGAAACAAAGTGTCATGAAGGAGGGTGTGGATGCAGGCTGGAGCTTTAACAAGATGGATCTAGTAAGGTGAAGGGTTTGTCAAGATTTTCCTCTTCTATACAAGTCACAAGAGTGAGCAAAGGGTCTTCTCTGTGACAAGGGATGATGGAATAAGAGAAGCCTTATTCGCCTCTCCCTCTATGATATGCAAGCGATTGCTTGGAGGATGTTTTTGCAGAGGGAATTATACCAATGTGATTGGTCTGTGTGGTTACAGGATCCACAGGAGGGTCAGCCGCTTCCTTTTCTTGTAATGCATCTTTAGGCCCACCCTTCTCGGGGAGTGATGACACTTGGCCAGCGGAGGCTTGTATGCAGGTTGTCGTTGGTACGACGGTTCGGGGGGAGTGCTTGGTGTCGCAAAAGAAAGACATCTAGCAAGTTCCATGACTATGCGCTGTTCTAATATATTTTGAACATAGCTTGCTTGAAGTGTTGTTGTTTTTACTTTAAGTTTCCTTTATATGCGTTTTTATTATTTTAGTTTAGGGTTACTGCAATATGATCCTTATGTAAAAAAAAAGGGGAGAAGAATGGTGTAGCATGGAGCGTCCTAGTGAGGCACTTAGTTGTATGCCCTCATGCATTCTCGTGCATGAGGTCGCCTTGTTTAGGTTTAATAAGCATTCTGGTTCTGGGTACAATGGCATCTGCGAGGTCGACTGCGACGTATAGTCAGTTGCAGACAGACCTCGTAGATTGCTGATGTTCCTGGTTTTTTGGTGCTGTAATATGAATTAAACTTACCTGAAACACTGACCTGGCTATGGAATCCATCACTATACACAGCTACACCGTGCAGATTCCGAATGAAAGCTTCACTGGATCAGACACTGAACAGCGCAGAGCCCTACAGAGCCTCGCTATGCATCTGAAAGCATCACCTGATCCAACACCAAGGGACGCAAAGATCTGCAGAGCCTCGCAGAACTGCTGGAAGCCTCACAGGATTTGACACCGATTGATGCAGAGCTCCACAAAGCTGTGCCTTGCGGACTCCACACCGAAGTTAGAACATAAGAGTTCAAGTATGCTGAACCTGGCCTTGTACCGGGCATGTTCTCCATCGCTGTGGGTGGAATTTGTGACTTTGTCCTGGTATGGCGTGACACACGATATCCGCAGTTGGCACTTCACACCGTTTGGTGTTATTTAACCCTAAAACTTAAAAATTTCCCAACTCCGGCTCTACAAATTATAAGAGGGTTAGGCACAGGCTAATTTAGTTAATTATGTGGTTCGTCCTGAAAGGATTGCGATTATTATTTGAACTGGGTTCTCACCCCCTTCATCAATAATCTAATTTCTTACAATCCGTAAATGAAAGCTTGGCTTCCTTCATATTGGCACCTACAGGATGTATGTAGGCATGTATGTATGTAGGCATACTTGTATAGCGCAGCTGTCACCCAAAGGGCATCCTGGCGTGAGGTGAAGGTGCATACTTTGTTTAAACCCTTTGCAGTCACATAAAACAAAAAAGTGGGAACAGAACAGAGGCCACAGAAAGAGTTGGACTTGCCATAGTAGCCTAGGAAGCGTGCAAAGAGATGTATAAACATTATAGGCCTGGCGCTACTCATCTCTTGGTGAACGTGCCTCATGGCCAGGAGTAAACTACACCCCAAATCGCTATAAGAACCTAGCACGATTATGGAATGGTCTTCCCACTGAACAGAGACAGATGCAGGATCTGCTGCTGTTGCGTAAGAAAATAAAAACTTGGGTCTTTCCCAGAGTATAAGCATTTTAACATAGCATGACTCTTCTGCAGCAGATTTGGTGGTAGTGTACCTGTATCTCAGCGCCAGGATGCCCGTGGGGTTACAGTACGCTTTACAAGTAGGAATAACAATACCAATAACTCGAAGCCATCCTTTAACCCTATCCCATTTGAGACAAATAGGCCCCATTGCACCAGAAAATGGCTTGCAAATTTGATATTTTAAAAAGTCATAAATAAAGGCAGGAATGGCATTGGGACCCTGCCCTGTGCGAACTAAGCCTTATGTTCAGTGAAGACAAGAATGCCACCCGCGCAAGGCACCAACACTGAAGTAATGTCTACATTCTCTCATTTGTCAGTGATTACAATTATTGAAAAAATGTTCTAACACATGAATATTGAATATAGATTTGTATTCTCACTAGCTTCACTTTCCCTCAAAGTCCTGTTGACTGCGATAAATCGAGTGTGACAAATATGGCAGAATTTTGCTATTAAGAGTTGATTGCTCGGGCTCTCTCGTCTGTAGTGCGTCTTTTTATCGCCTTGAAAGTAGCATGATTAACACTGTGTGTCATTACTATATACAGTAATGGTATTTTTTCCCCCTCTATCCTCCCACCTCCCCAACCGTCTGAAAATTAATATATTTCATGAGTTTAAGTCTGTCCCCCGCTCCACCCACCGGTGATTCTTCGGAGTGGAACGTGCCTGCCCGTCTGACAGGAGCTGCGCGCGCCGCTCGCGCCCTGATATACGGGTCGGGATATTAACAATGAATAAAACTTTCCTCCTAAGGCCGCTCCGGCAGATTACTTGGCGCTTGAGATAGCGTGTCTCTGTGCCACCGTTACCGGGCGAAATTAAATCAGAACAGGAAAATATTAATTTAAAATAAGGAGGATAGAGGCCACTCGGTTCCAATTACTCTCCACCCCTGTCAGCTTTATACGGGCGCAAACAAGGAGGGCGGGCGGATTAATTGCCATTGGACTCTGCCCCTCTCCGGGGCCAATTATGGAAACATATTGGCTCCCAGCGTTATGGCGCAGACTGCTGTGCAGGAAATTGTGTGAAATTTTAACGGATTTCTGAGGTAATAATGGAGGGCGCGAATCCGGCCGGCGCGCGCCGTCTGGGCAGGGTTTTTACAGGCGTGTTAAGGTTAAGCTGTTCGACGTCCCTCGGTGTATTAGAAGATCATCTGGTTATCCCTTGTAAGGCGAACGTTTCAGAGGGGCCTGGGAGGAGCAAATTAAATAGACAGCTTTGCTCCTGGCAACAAGTGGCTAAGCCTTTACGCTGAAGACGAGCCGAGTAGATTGCAGTTGGACAGGGTGCACGGGACATCACTGGTTATTGTGCAAAACTGGACGTTCTAAGCGTTATTAAAAAAATAACAAGAATAATAACTTTGATTAAGGTGTTTAAAGGAAGCACATTTACTTTAATGTAGCAAAAAAAATCGTCTGACTTGGTTGAACATTGTGTGTGCAGCAGGCACATTTGATTGGGAGTCGAAGACCCTATGTAAGAAGAAGGAACGGATCCCTTAGACTGCTTGCCAAAGCCTACCTTTTTAAATTCGTGCCTGCATATTAATGTGCACACTCCGCAGTACTGTGGCGAATTTGAGTTTAGTCTAGAGAATTTATGGTTCATTGAAAAATGTGAGTAACACAAGCTAAAGGGGATGATAAACATGTTTTACAGCCAATTTGCAAAAGGGGCCGAGGACTGGTTTAGAAAATTGATAGGACATTTTCCTTACCCTTATTTAAACAGCAGTATAAAATTCTGGCGCGGTCTCAGTTGGGCGGCTTCCCAAGCCGCGTGCTGCGTGTAGTAGTGAAACATTAAAACGTCTGTCGCTCTTGTATCAGTGCTGGGTGTGAATGGCGAATTAATTGATTTGTGCGAGTCAATATTGGTTCCTGTTAAGTCTTGCTTTGTTAGCGTTCATTTGTTATTGATGTTTGGGACTCGTTTGCACAGATGATTGATTGCCTTCTATGCTTCCTGCTGCAAAGCCAACTGGACATTTTGGCCGCTGGCCCAAATACTGATTTTGCGTCTCAAACTGTGTTGACCCTTTTACGACCTTGAGAATGCTAAACATGGCTAGGATGGGGCGATTTCAGATTATTAAACTTGTTGTTCAGCCCTTTGCCCACCCAGCACATGTGTAATAAATTCTTTGGTTTATTGGTAGTTGCACATGACTTTGTGAAGCCTACCGATAAAGGAGCAAGAAAAAAAATGTTGGTGTGATTTAAAGTTTGGTGATGTGCCACCAACATGGGGGAGTACCCTGGGGTAAAGAAGTGGACGTTCGTAGTTTTACGTCAAGGAACGCATCTTGAGGCAAGTGTGACTACAGGGGTCCTTGAAACCTCTTCCCATTAGGCATTAAGGACCCTACTTTGGGGTATTTGAGAACACCAGCGTTAGGTTAGAGGTTGACATAGGTCACCCTAACATAGTGGCAATATCTAAAGTTATATTGGCAAGACAGGAGCCTGATTCTCGTCCTGAAGAATGCAGCGGACTCACTAGAGCCATTGGCAGAAACATGTTGATGACAATAGTGGTGATGGGGTAACAGTTCTCCTAATCCCCAGATTCCAGCTTGTAATACCAAGTAATACCCTATGATTAAGTGTGAGTTGCGGTAATACATGGTTTTTAACTCCTTCGACGCTCATGACGAGCTCAGCTCGTCATGGTGTACACCTCCATACACTCATGACGAGCTGAGCTCGTCATGAACAATGGGATTCAACATAACTCAGCACAGGAGGAAAATAACACTAGCATCGATGGTGTTAAATCACTATTTGCATGGGACCCCACTTAAATGATTAGGAGCGCTTCCCTGTTTTCAGGTTTAGGCCCGCTCTATCAAACCTGGTTTTTAGAGAGCAAGGACTGCCTATGATGAAGCAAGACACCTGGTGGTGTGTGAGGACAGTCCTTCACATTTTTTGAGATGCCCAGGACTCCATCTATATAGTACTAGTAGAGATATGGTTACGTCACATGAGTAACTAAACTTTAGGGTAGCTTCTACAGTGTGTTTTAGTAGATTTGGAGGCCAGCTCACCCGAAAACCCTGTAGCATCTAGTTCCCTCCCTTGGATATTTCTAAGGGTCTTGTGATTGTGGAGAATCCTTTATGCTAAACTGACAGTCCACCTGCTTTATTTTTAGTCTAGCAGACTGTCATGATTCTGATGGAGTTGCTCCTGCTAGCTCCACCACCGTAAAGTTGATACCGTCAGCTTGAATGCTTAGGTACATAAGATCATCTACCATATTTATAGTGGATGGTAATGCATTTTTGTTTCAGTTCAAGACCGCTAGGGATTAAAAAATAAATAAGGAAAAATCGCCCCCATACCATGAGAGAAAACTCTTGGGGAATCACGGGTATTTATTTTTTGTTTCTCAAAAACAAACTCCCTCTTTGGGTTGGCAGAGATCTCTAAATGTAATGAGCAGTAGTCTAGCCAGAGGAGGAAATTACTCCTGCCCTCCTAATGGATTGCGAATCACTCTCCAAACTACAAATCAGGCCTGTTGTGAGCACCTAATTTCAACATATTTGCCATCTGCAAATTGGTCTGTTTACATTTATTCTCTCAGATAGAGTTTACAGTCATAGACAATCCACTTGTAAATTGGTGTATTGTACTTTGGTGGATTTTCCCGAATGTTTTTATAGGCCAGATGCATATATATTGCCAAACAAGGCTGGAGAAAGTATGCCGATCAAATTTGAAAAGACCAAAAATTCCCTAATATTTTATGGGAAGGCACTTTTTCACCTCTAAAACACTTTCCAGGAAGAGCATAAAATAAAAATAAGGTGCATTTGCACCTTCTCTCTAGACATAAACCATATTTCCTTTTCTCCTAAAATATACTGGTTTAAGCTATAGACACAGGAGTCTATTATTTTTCAAAGGAGGGTACCAATTTGGTTGTTTTGGAATCCCAAAGGAAGTTTAACTTTACTCAAACCCTATGCGTTACATTATGAGTTGCAAAGATACTCACTGTAAATAAATTTGCCTCCAAATGTATGTTTATCTTGTTTGTGCTTGACTCAAATATAGTACATGCTTACAATATCTGCACAGAGCCCTGCTGAAAAAGTAATTGAGTTTAATTGTGTACTACAACTGCCAGACACCTGATGGCCCTTGTTCTAGGTCCAAGATAAATTCTGTTGTAGCAGAGACATTTGATCAGCAGTGAGATGTTGGCCTGCTATTGTTGATTTACCAGTGAGGCATGCACAGTCTAGTTTGTGGAATAAAGGGTCTTGTTACGATGCCAGTCGGACCAGCTTCCCCGGTACAGTCGGAGGCGGTCCAACTGCCCTGGCCTCGTCAGAAGGGGACAGTCCTACTGCAGAATTATGATGCACGCCTACTGTACTCTCATTGACCCCTGAAGGACCGCTGACTCAGCAGCCTTTTTGTGACCGCCATGATTGTGGTCAGAGAAAAACAGCATCCACAGGGCAGTGCAGGGATTTCAGACGCCGTCGGGATTACGATGTGGATTTCCAATCAGAGGATCATGGCGGTCCGAGTGCCTGCCTCGAGACATTGGAAACAATAGATTTATGCATGCTCACCCAAATCAGCATCTTCCCAACAGTCTCCAGAGAGGATTCCTACATCCTGGTCCCCCCTACAGGCAACAACCCAAAGATTATGATCCAGTGGGTGCAGGAATGCAGGTAAGTCTGTAGGTGACATGTAACCCCATTGACTGGAATGTGCACAGATTGCCACATTCCAGCATTGGGGTACATGGTGCACAAGGCATATCCCCACATCATGCATGTGTGTACATACCTCATGTTTCTTGTGAGTTGCATGCACTTTTAGTGACATATTCGGGGGTAAGTGCACCGCCATAGATGAGACCTCTGCGGTAGCAACAGATGCATCGTAATATGTCAGGGGGAACTTACCCAGACTCTGCAGTCAGGATCAGATCACGACCACGGCATTCGGATGGTCGGTCCAACGAGCATTTCAATAAGGCCCATATTTCTCACTGACAATAAATGAGGGTATAAATACAAAGTGGCAAAAACTGGCATGCCTTCAGTTGAAATGTAGGTAATATTGGGGTCTCTAGGCTGCTTAGCTTCTGTGACACAGGTGCCCATCGTATGTCCAAGCAGGCTAAATCCAACGGAGAGTTGGCTGCTTTGGCCGTAACGCCACATCCTCTCACCTATTATCCGGGCTTTCTTGTTCCTGAGTGTGACACCCCTGTTCTATGACATCATCACTGTTGCAGAAGAGGCAGGGCTCACTATTTATATAATATTATAAGAAAAATAAATCTGACAAATCATACACTAGCAAACTAATGACCACAACTAACTCACAAATTACATACATAGTACATTTAATAAAGTAGACAAAAGTAAGCAAAAAAGGAAAAAAAAACAATTAATGAAAGCCCATTCAAGTGTATCTCAAAGTGCATCAGAGAGATACAATTAATTTTTTGTTTGTCATATATTTCCCAGCTTCTGGATGAATTAAACAGATGCACCCTGTAGTAGTATAAGGCTGGGGCACAAAAGGTCCTAATTACACCAGTGTTTTTAATCTTATGTAGAGGAGGTTTTATAAAAAAAAAGTTTCGTTCCTACTCTTACACAAGTTTAACTGTTTGCCACAACAATAAAAGTGACATTTAGCATTTCTGGGGCCAGACTAGAGAGCACCCTTATAAAAAAAATATACAGCTCCCGTCCACATTGGAAAAACCCAACATGTGCTACCAGTCAGCCCATTTTGAACATTTATCCTTGACGAGGAGCAGGATCCCATGATGAAACATTCCACCTTCTGTGTGATGGTCCAGCATCCATTATTTATTCGAGTTTTTAGAACCAGCTTCACAGATTGGAAAATATTCCTGGTCTGTCATAGGCATACAGTACCCCAGGGCCGTAACATTTGCAAGTTTAGAGGAGGTATTGTGGATCTCATTAATCCTCACATCCCTGCCCCCTTTTTTCTGGTCAGGAAAATTCACTGGGACGTGTCAGTGGGCATCAGATACTTTAGTACTCCTATTTACAGGTTTTGGGTGAAATTTGAAGTTGGGTGTATCCAGGTGAGTGCGGCTTTGAAGGTCTTTGTTGATACATAGTGAAATGAACGTAAGCGTAAGTAGGTTGCCATGCTTAATGAAGCGTGTGCAACTTTTGCTGCTGTGCTCTTGCTGAATGTATGTCAGTCCTATTGAGGGCATTGTGTAGGCGTATCAGTAAAAGGATTAAAGTAATTCACTGTTTGTCCCTGAGCAGCTCAGGCAGCAATGGCCCAGCTTCTGCCTGCTCAGTGTCACCCCAATAGCCATTTGACTCTACAGCCATTTTGGCAAACCATCTTAAAAAAAAAAACCAATATGGCGAGATCGCTGTCGTGAAATAGCAATGACGTCCTCTAATGGCAGTCAATGTTTAATTTGTGGGGGAAAATTCCAGAAACCCTAAGTTTTTCTTAGGAGCTCACCCGGAGTGCTGCCAAATGCTGAGTTTGCCAAACATCAAAGCTGCTTAGTTCTGATTCCGCCTCTTACCTATTTCTTCGACCGCCTCTTACCTATTTCTTCGACCATCATACACTTCCCCGCTCTTTATCTCTCCCTTTCTCTTCTTCCTCCCTTCTTTTTCTGCCTGTCCCTATCTTGCCTTAGGTTTAAGTCTAATGATGAAAGATTGGTTCCAATCCCCACAATTTAGTGTCCTTGCCCACCACCAGCATAAATTAAGCAGTGGGCAGACTGCTGTTTAGTTTTTCAGAAACGGGCCCAAAATCGATGTTTTTTTTCCATGGAAATAAATTATGATGTGTCCCTGACACACAGCAAGAAATATTTTGTTCCTGCCCTTTGGGAACATTTCTGCTTTTTCCTGTCCCAGTAGCGTGGAGAACTGGGACAGAGAGCATATGCATTGGTAGACCTGGGCATTTTTACACATTATAGCCAGTGGCCTAGTGGTGGATGGGCCACCAGCTAAAGTAAGTAGTTTCCCTCCTCCAGTTTAAGAAGGAGACTTCGCTTCCTCCATATCCACAGTGTCCCCTAGTCTGCTGCCTCCAAGGTAACTGATGCATGCTGGTCCCCACCGGACATGCTAACTCAATGCTTTCAATCTCACTGCACCATCATGGCAAGAGGTGTTTGAGTGACTCTCCACTGATCGAATGACTCATGGACTTATGTCTGTCTGCACAGTGTGAGCCCGCTTGCTCGGCCATTGATCTGCTGATGCATCAAGTGGTGGTTTGCATCCATGGGTGTGCGTGTGTCAGTAAGGAAATGAAATAAGGTATTGGTGTATCCCAGTAATCACTATAGCTTCCAGGTGTTGATCCGGCGAAGAATGCATTTTCATCCCAGTATGCAGTCTTCGCGGTCACAGTGTGAGTTTATGTCCCATTGATCTACTGGGCCATGGATTTTTACTCAGTGTGAAGCCAGGAAACTCGCTGTGATGGCTACATCCTTGCTGATCCACTGCTTGGTGGATTTTAGTATTCATGTGCAGGTTCCAGGCATACAATAAGCACTATATTCATGTTGTTGTATTTGCTCCTGGTTTTCCCCTTCAGGCACATTGAAGTCTCTTTCCGCTCACAGCTTACGGTGCAGAATTGCCGATAGCAGCTTTGGTTTGGGACCAGAACACCATGGCTTACAAAAATACTGCGTCTTAATTATGGGTTATAAAAATATCGCCGCAATGGAGTAAATGACAGAAAATCTACAGCCAATAAAAAGGCATTTTTGTGAACGATATTTTGGCCATGCTATGTATGTCAGACACTCTGTTATCAATACTCTGACATACAACTATTAAAGACTAACAACTTAAGTTAGAGTCAAAAAGGTATGAGTTTTAGTTTCTGCTTTAATCTCTATGAACAAAGTAAAGTATTACTCCACCACCTCATCACTTCAGTAGAAAAGATTGTTGTATTCTTTTATCTCTTAGTTCCTTGCTGCTCAGCCGGTGTGAATGTGATGTAATAGAATTCATGAGTGCATGGTTTGTATGAGTGGTCATTTGGAATGAGTGGGGCTGAACAGCAGGATGCGGCTCCAGATGAGGCTATACTTACCATCTTACTTGTAACTGAATAAACATACTTATATATTCTACACTACTAGACTGGTTACGTACAAGGGCCTTAGTTCATTTACAAAAGTGAAGATCATTAGAAAAAAAAGAACCACGTCTGAAAAGCTAAGAAACTGAAGAAACTGCATGAGAACCTATGAGAAGCATACTGGAGTCTGTAGAGAAACCTAAACAATGTCCTGGATGCCTCACCCGTGTTTATTACAACAGACAGCCTACAGAAATGGCTTTGACATATGTGGCTTGAAGACAGACAGCCTACAAAAATGACATTTGACATGTGTGGGTTGAAGACAGACAGCCTACAAACGGTTGACTTGTGTGGCTTGAAGACAGACTGCCTGCAGAACTGAAGTTTTGGGCATCTAACTTCATTGGCTGGAAGTGAGAGATGCCCTCCTTCAGTTGCTATATATGAATAGTACGCAAAAACAACAATTGATGAACATAATGCAAAACAATGCCATACATTCACCCCAATACAGAGACCTGGGGCCAACATCCATCGTTTTTTTTTGCTCACCATGCCATTCCAGTTTGGACCCAGCCATATGCAAGCAGTCTTGACCCTGCGCCCAATGGGAACAGTCCAACCCGAACTGCCAGGCCAGGTCCTCCCTGGACTGGAAACAAGAATCCTAGGACCGGTCCCAGGATACTTGTTTCCAGTCCAGGGAAGACATGGCTTGGCAGTTCAGGTTGGACTGTTCCCATGAGGCACAGGGTCATGGGAACTGATTTGCATATGGCCATGTCTGAACTGGGATGGTGGAGTGAGCTAAAGAATGATGATGGATTAAACCTAGATCAGTTGACTGGGGGTTAGTGCTTGCAATGTTCAACACTCTGTTCATCATCCCCTTAGCTTTTGCTTTGTTCGCTCTAAGTTGGCAGGGTATGCCCAGACGTGGGTCCCTTGCTTACTTTGCCACTTTATTCAAGCTAGCCTGGCTGATGGCGGCTGATTAGCCAGAAACCAGTCCCAGGATGCTTGTTGACGTTCCAGGGAAGCCATGGCTTGGCAGTTCGTGCTGGCCTGTTTCCAGGATGCACAGGGTCAGACTGATTTGCGTATGGCCATCTGAACTGGGGTGGCGGAGTGAGCTAAAGAATGATGATGGATTAAACCCAGATCAGTCCATATATCTTTCGGCCAACTACAAGATGGAATAAGAAAACGGTAATCATCAGAGTGAATGTTGCAATATGTCATATTGGTCTGCTATTCAGATATTGTCGGCAGAGGTCCTTTCATCCAGCGCAGTGCAAGCCTGCATCGTTCCTCACAAAGGCCAAGTGCCACAAGTTTCCTACTAGTTTTCGAGACATCGCGATAATAGCCTAGTATTGCCAACAAAGGAGAGCAACTCACTACTTTGCCAGTGATTTCTCCCAACACTCTAAATATCTCATTCCAAAATTGATAAATGCCGGAACAGAACCATGTCATATAAGCAAAGTCAGCTTCCACTGTGCCACAACAAGGATATCTGGAATCCTTTCTCAAACCATACCAATGTAAGCGGGCCAGGATATATTATACCCAATTAAGAAACTTAAAATGTATTAGACAATGGCTGCTGTTAAAAGATACAGTGCGAATCACAGAGCAACAGTAGGCCCATTGCTTATCAGTGATTTCTATATCTAGCTCCTCCTGCCACGCAGTGTGAGCTTTAGAGGTCCTAGGCCGCTCAACCGCTTGTGTTAAAGTGGAGTGGTGTGGCTCACTGGTTAGAGGCGGCAGACCCGTAAGCAGAGAACGGCCCAGGACCAGGGTTCAATTCCTGACGCGGCAGGGTCGTGGACCACGGTCAAAACGGACTTGATAATTCTCGCCTCGGTGCCTACTCTAACCAGGGAACACACTTGGCAACTCTGGGCATTAAGCTTGCCTCATCTCTACAACGGCCCCCCACAGACGCCGGGGATGCCTGATTTCACCTTGGAGATACCCAGAAAGGGACCATCTCACAGGGAAAACCAGGATGGGTTCCCCAGCGGTCTTCAGCGCCAGGATACTCCATGGAGTCGCAGTGCGCTTTACAAGTACACCTACATTTACATATAGTACTGATATTGCCCGGTTTGACGTCTGTGTTTGCAGCAAGTACGTGAGAGACGAACTCTCATAAGGCACAGTTGATGAACCATTCAGCAACGTTCGCCATGCATGGTGGGAACTATAATGATGTGTTAGCCAAGTTGGTGTCTCAGTCTGCAAGCTAACCTGATCCCAATGAGCCCTATACCCAATACTCACACAGCCTCTGTTACAGCATGATCCCCTCTAAGAGAAACCAACAACATCATTCCAATGGCAACTTCGGAGAATAAAGCAAGGTTGCATTTTGTGCGTCTGCTGTTTTCTATAAACGGTATCGTGTGGTAGCCACTGACTCTATTGCATTATGACAGCACACTGGTTTACTTAGTAAGGCAACAGGAAGTAATAGAGGCGATACCACATCTCATTCTAAGTGAACATGTGGCAATTCCATCTGACATTGTCGCCAAAAAAAGAAAAATATTGTCTGTGCTTCTCGGTAATATACCTCAAAATCAGGAGCACCCAGGCCACCTGCCAAGTAAGGAAGGGCAATGGTGGACCATTGTACATGAGGCTGTTTGCCCGCTCATGCCTAACGTAGCATCAAAGTCTGCAAAGTCTGAAATAGCGCACCTGTTAGTAAAATCGGTATATTGACGAAAATAAAAAAGAAAGTGGGAGTACTACCATTTTCATGATAGCTATATGGACAATAAGTAAAAGTGGAAGACGTATCCAATGGTTCACAGCTTCAGTGAGACGCTGAATTGCCTAACCAGAATTTTCACACAGTACCACTTCAGGATCGGTATGTATCATTATGCCTACGTAATGTATCAGATCCATAGTCAATTTTAGGGTGAACTCCGCCGTTAGTGGCTCTGTATTATCAGTAAGATGAAAGATAAGAGGTTTGTCCCAATTTATCTATAACTTAGAGTGGCCCCCAAATCGCACTACCTTTCTGAGAACTGTAGCTAGGTTCCGGTTAGGATCACGGACATTTAATAGTGTATCATCTGCATACTCAGAAAGTATTACGTTGTATTCCAAGAATCGTATAACTCAGTGGGCATGATACTCCTGCAACACACAGGCCAAAGGCTCTGCCACCAAAGCGTATAGCAGTGGGGACGTGTGCCCTTAGTAATATGTATTAGGTCGGATACCAAAACATTTACTCACACCCAGGTTGTTGGGTTCTTATATAGGACCGGTATTAGTTTCAAATAGGCATCACTGACACCCACTCGCTGCAACACAGAAAGCATAAATTCCCACTCAACAGAACCAAATGCTTTTTCGACATCTGAAAAAATAGACACAGCATGCACATTAGGATCAATAAATTAAATTGTACCAAATAGGGTGGTGGGATAGCCATTATCTACCACGCCTCGATCCAAGGCACATTTCAGTCACTGAACTGCCAGTTAAAGGAGGTACTAGGATTTAAACTTTCTATCTCTAACCATAACACTTTCCAAGGTTGCCTCTTATACAGACCTCCTGGTCCTAAAGCCTCATTTCTCGTAGAAATAGGTACTTACTTGGAAGAAGCCCTCTGCACCAAATCATTCACCATTCTTGGTGACTTTAACTTTCACCTAGAGGAAAACTCAGACCCTCAGACGGCAATTCTGGTAGACTCCATGCTGACAGCAGGACTAACTCAGATGGTAAGGGGTTCCACACATATAAAGGGACATACGCTGGATGGGGTTTTTACAAATAACCCTGACCTGAAGTTTAGCCATGCGGAGCCTTTACCATGGACAGATCATTCAGCAGTCCTTTTTAAAATTCAACCGTCTGAGTCAGTTAGAGCAAGGAAGGAAAGGAAACCTGCCAAGCTCTATTTGCCATGGAGGGAATTGGATGGGAAAGCATTGGAGGAACGTCTGGCAGCCTCCACCTTTACCCCATCGATTGATGTAAACGAAGCTACGGAGAGATACACCATCTGGATAAAAGATGCATGCACATCTCTAATTAAGCCCAAACTATCTCGTCCAACACGCACAATACCATCTGCCCCTTGGTTCACCTTGGAATTAAGAGATTATAAAGTATCTTGCAAAAAACTCGAACGCCAATGGCGTACTGAATATTCACAGGCAGATAAACAAAAACTCAAATCAAGCCAAAAGATATACAAAGAAATGATCAAAAAAGCAAAAATTGAATATTTCTCTGCTAGAATTGAGGGAGATAAAAACTCCTCCAAAGAACTTTTCCAGACGGTGACCACTTTGTCCACTCCAAATTCTGTCACTGTCCCTCCCAGTCTGGAGCTCTGCGAGACCCTCGCCAAGTACTTTTTAAATAAAGTGGAGCAAATCTTCGCAGCCCTTGAACCTCATGTGGGGCTCACTCTCACCGAGGGAGCACATACGACTACGCCAACAAATCCACATAGTTTGGAATTCAGGGAATTCGGGCCAGTTACAACAGAAGTAGTAAAGAAACTACTTCTGAGAACCAAATCTGGCTCCCCCCGGGATCCCTGCCCAGTCTCAGTGGCTCATCTGGCAGCCGCCCCTATATCTGTCTTGCTAGCAGATTTGTTCAATAAAATGTTCAAAGAGGGAGCATATCCACTATGTTGGAAACAAGTTTCAATAGCTCCTCTGCTGAAAAAATCTAATCTAGACATTTATGACCCTAGTAGCTATCGACCCATATCCAGACTCCCTCCACTGGCCAAGCTTATTGAAAGGATCATGAACGTTCAGCTCTGTGACTTCCTCCGATCCTCTGGGGGCTTGGACCCTGCTCAACATGGGTTTAGGGAAGGTCACAGCACCGAGTCCGCCCTCATTAAATCCACTGAGGAAATCAGGAAGGTGATGGATGCTGGAGGACGGGCAGTCCTGGTGCTCCTGGACCTATCCGCAGCCTTTGATACGGTCCACCATGACATTCTATTGGACCGTCTTGAGGGCTGCGGAATCCAAGGAGTCGCATTGACCATGCTGAAATCCTTCCTAGCAGACAGGATACAAGTGGTGGCCATGGGAGATTTTGAATCGAGCCCTTTTACCCTTCCAGGAGGGGTTCCTCAGGGCTCCTCCCTGAGCCCTACCCTATTTAATGTTTATGTTACCTCCCTCGCCCCGGTGATTCGTTCTTTTGGCTTCGAATTAACATCGTATGCAGATGATACTCAAATTGTGGTATCTCTGCTCCCGGGGCGAGAGGAAGGAATTGCGGCCAGATTCCAGGATTGCATGATGGCAGTAAGTTCATGGATGGCTAAGAACTGCCTTAAATTGAATTCCTCTAAAACTGAGGTTCTTCTCTTTAGAAATGTGACCAATCTCTGGACCCCTGACTGGTGGCCTCACGAAATGGGAGCCCTACCCATTCCAGCCACTACAGTAAAAAACCTGGGGGTAATTATTGACTCCCAACTCTCCTTTAAAGCACAGGCTAATGCCTTATCATCCTCCATTCACTGGATAATAAAAACTATTAGGAAAATCCTTCCTTTCCTCTCCAGTGATAGCAGGAAAACGGTGGTGACAGCACTTGTGCTGTCTCGCCTTGACTACTGCAATAGCATGTATCTGGAGGCCCAGCAGGGAGTTCTGAACAAATTGCAAACGCTACAAAATGCTGCTGCCCGACTGATTACTGGTCTACCTAAGTTTGCATCGGTAGCTCAGGAATTAAAAAATCTACACTGGCTTCCAATACGGAAACGTATCATGTTTAAGGCTCTTTGTATGGTATTCAAGGCAGTAAATGGAATAGGTCCATCCTTCCTTCAAGAACACCTCCAACTGTACAAACCAGGGCGACAACTAAGATCTGCTAATAAAAGCCTGGTCATGACTAACCGTATTAGGAAAGCCCGTTGGGGAGGCCGTAGCTTCTTCCACGGAGCATCTAACATCTGGAATGAATTGCCTCTCGCCCTAAAACAAAGCAATGATCTCCTGACCTTCAGGAAAAATATCAAAACATGGCTTTTTAACCTCCAGTAACTTTCTTTGCCTCTTGGAGATAATGTATCGTTTCAGCGCCAGGACACCGCCCGGTAACAGCGTGCTCAACAAATGGTAAAAATAAATAAATAAATAAAATAAATATATAAGAGGTCAACCGGTTATAGAACCGGGTTGTCACAATACCTGGTAGCAGGAGAGCCAATCTTTTAACTAGTACTTTTGCAAACAATTTTGTGTCCGTATTTAGGTTTAAGTATTTTATTAAGGAAGTACAGTGGTACAGCAATGTAAAACAAGAAGAAAAAAATTAGGCGATAATAGACAGTTCCTAGCGTGAAAAATCAATGCTTTCTCCAGAGCTCACCGCCACCTACAGAGTACTACAGTCTTTGCTAGGTAAGAGCCGCCCTGGGCGGCGTCCTCGAGCATTGCATTCGAATGTCGATCAGAAAGCAAATAACAATCCCTCTGTACCTCATATTTAATGTAACAAACTACCCCAACAGTCCCTCATGCCCACCCTTTCCCCCACCCCCTAACTCCCCGTCCGGTGTTCTGCAAAGAAGATCTCAGAAACTCACAAGTCCTCTCCTGTTATTTACCCACCATGCGTACCCGACCCTCCCGCTCCCTGCTGGCCGTTCAAGTGATCGGCGGTGTAAGCCTAAGGAGTCTCAGGTATCTGGGGCACGTAAGCTCCCTGAATTCAGTAGCTAGTAAAGTATGGAATGGTTGCCACAACTCAGTGAATTGGTCGACCTCCCCAGCCAGTGTAAGCGAAATTTTCTCCATGCCCAGTACGTGCCACAGCCTGTGCAGCCAACCCGTGATCGAGGGAACAGTGGAAGTGCGCCAGTGTATTAGAATGTTCTGCACAGCTGAGCCCAAAGCGATGGCTATGTGTCTCCCTCTCCGGGATTTCAATGGGAACATTAAGGCATTAGGCAGGCCCAGTAACGTATAGGCCGGGAAACGAGGTAACTCTATCCCAAAACATTTATCAATTTCATCGATCACTTCCTTCCAGTAGTCCTGTATCAGCGGGCAGTCCCATAAGATATGCGTCAGTGTTCCAATGTGCCCACAAGCGCGCCAACATGTAGTGTCTATGAGCCTGTTCATTTCGTGCAAACGTTCGGGAGTGCGATACCAGTATGTTGACACCTTGGTGAAGGTTTCTGTGAGCCCCACATGATATGCAGAATGTCGCGCTCGGTATGAGATTTGTTCCCATTCCTTGTGGCTGAGCGTTCTCCCCAGTTCCCTGTTCCATCTCTCCCTACCAGGAATATATATGTGTGTGGGTGGAGGCTGTAGCATTTTATACAGATCCGATATGAGTTTTGCATCCGATGTGAGCGTCGCCATCCATCGCTCATAAGGGAGCAGGTCCCTGTCCGCCGCGTCCCGCACCCGTGGTTGTAGTGCCCAATGTCTGACTTGCCAATAGCGCATCCTATCCGCCTCGGCCAGCTGGTAACTCTCTTTAAGGTCCTCAAAGGGGAGGATCCCATCCCCCCCGTACACATGAAAAAGCGCTCTGCAGCCTTTCTCACGCCAGTGCGCAAAGGCACCCGGTTCCATCCCTGGCGTGAAGTCCGGATTGTTCACAATAGGAGTGAACGGAGAAGGGAACGAGGTAAGCTCGAATAGTTCACTAGTGGCATCCCACACCCTCAGCGGCACCCTAGTAACATAGGAGGCGTAGAGATTTGGGGGTCTGTGTTGTCTGCGCAGGAATGGTATTTCCTGCAATGGCCGGCCCGCCACTGCCTGATCCTGGAAGAGCCAGTGCTTGTCCGACTCCCATCTGCTCCATTCCACCAAGTACCTCAATTGTGACGCCTGGAAGTATTTGTGAAGGTCAGGGACTCCCAGTCCACCCGCCTCCGGCGCTAGAGTCGTCAACGCTCTCTTCATTCGGGGTTTACGGCCTTGCCAGACGAATTGGGATAGAGCAGTCTGCATCATCCGTATCCAGCCCTTAGGGGGCTGCAGCGGAAGTGCCCGGAAGAGATATAGGATCTGCGGTAGCACTGTCATCTTCAGCGCCGCTATCCTGCCTAGCCACGATATCGTCCCCTTATTCCACCTCCCCAGTTCCTCTTTCACCTTCTTGCCTAACGTCTCGTAATTAACCGCCACCATCGCTGACAGTGTGGGAGCCAGCAGGATACCTAAATAAGGCACGTGTTCCCGTGACCATCTTAGTGGGTAACGCCTCTGCAAATCTCGTCTCGTCCCAGGTGTCAGGGAGATATCTAATGCCGTGGATTTTCCCAGATTCATCTTAAACCCGGCCGTTCTCGCGAAGGCCCCGAGCTCTCCCATACACGTGGGTAAAGCCCTATGCGGATCCTCTAGCGCAAAAATGACATTGTCTGCATATAAGCTGACCGTGTGGGTATAACCCCCCATCCGCACTCCCGTAGCATCTGGATTTTGTCTCACTCTCTGGGCAAAAGGCTCCATATAGAGAGCGAAGAGTAGAGGAGATAGCGGGCATCCCTGCCTCGTGCCGCGTTCAATATAAAAGCGCTTCGATCTACAGCCATTGACCCGCACCGTCGCCGACGGGAACTTATAACAATTAAAGACCATGCACCTAAATTTCTCCCTATTCCCATTCGAGCCATCACCCGCTCAAGATACGGCCAGTGCACCCGGTCAAACGCTTTCTCGGCGTCGACCGAGAGGAGCATCCTTTCCCCAGGGATCCGCGAAGCTTTCTCCAGTACGTGCACCAACCGCTTGGTATTATCCACAGTTTGCCTGCCTGGTACAAAGCCGGACTGGTTCGGTTCAATCAGCCCAGGGAGATACTGTGCCAGCCTCGCAGCCAGGATCCCCGTGTAGATTTTAAGGTCAACGTTTAGGAGGGAAATCGGCCTGTACGAGCCACACTGAGCCCTGTCCTTCCCTGGTTTCGGTATGACTGATACCGTGGCGTGCAGAAGATCCGGTGGGATAGCACCGGGGCAGTCGAAAGAGTTAAACAGCTTGGTCAATATTGGAGCCAAGGTAGTGCAAAACGTCCTATAGAAGAGGGTGGTGTATCCGTCTGGTCCCGGAGCCTTCCCGAGTTTCAGCCTAGCGATCGCTGTAATAACCTCTTCTATCCTAATCTCTCGATCTAGGTAGTCAGTCTGTATTTGAGCTAGGGACGGGAGAGTCACTGAGTCCAGATATTCATCAGGGTCCCCAGTTGTCGCGCCGTCCTCCGCATAAAGCTCAGAGTAGAACTGTCGAAAAGCTTCGGCTATTTCGACGTCTTCTGTGACTGTGCGCTCACCTGGCACCGCAAGTTCCTTGACTCGACGGCATTGGTGTGCGATTCTGAGCTTAGCTGCTAATAACCTGCCACAGCGATCCCCTCCCGTGTAATATGCGTGTTTCAGACGAAGAGCCGCATATTCAGCTCTGTCTAGGTCCAGAGACGACAGGAGTTTCCTTGCCGCCTTCAGCTGTTTCCAAATTCTAGGAGCCCCCGTTCGTCGATGCACCTGCTCTAATTCCCTGACCTTGTGCGTGAGTTCTTCCCGTTTGACTTTCCTCTCCTTATTTTCGGCTGCTGATATTGTTATGAATTCTCCCCTTAGACCCGCCTTAGGCGCTCCCCATTGAGTCGCCAATGTGGTGTCGGGGTTAGCGTTATGCAGTTGAAATTCAGTCACTGCCTCAGTGATACGCTGCACCACTACTTTTTTGTGTAGAAGGGTGTCTCGCAGACGCCAGACTCCGCGCTGAACCGGGGTCGACGGGGGCAGGAAGGTCCCCGAGACCGGTGCGTGATCTGATAGGGAGATGACCCCCACCTCAGAGGCAGTGGCCATGTCCCGAACCGGGCCAGAGACTAGCAGATAATCCAGCCGTGCATATGTTTTATGTGCGTGCGAGAAATAAGAATAGTCCCTATCTGTGGGGTGAAATCCTCTCCAAAGATCGTGCATATCGAGGTCAGCTAAATGTGTTTTCATAGTGGACGACAATTCCCCGGTCTGTGGAAAGCGCTGCGCTGATCTATCTAGTGAGGAATCAAACACCAGGTTCAGGTCCCCCCCCAGAATGAGATGCCTGTCGGGAGACGCTGTGACATCCATCAATGTATTGTGGAGGAAATGTTCCTGACGCTCGTTTGGGCAGTAAACTGACCCTACCGTGAAGTGCAAAGGCCCCAACTTAAATCTGTACGCTAGCAGTCTCCCCTTTTGCTCAGCTAATTTGTGTAGCACCTCACCCCTAAAGGAATTAGAGACCAATATAGCCACTCCTGCCGTTTTAGTGGTGTTGGAGGAAAAGAACTGTGTGGGGAAGGAACGGGACCGTAACCTATGACAGTCACCAACCAGCAAGTGCGTTTCTTGCAGCAGACAAATGTCTGCCTGTGAGGCTTCTAACAAGGAGAGAACCGCCCTACGTTTCGTGGGATTGTTTAGCCCTTTCACATTCAAAGTCACTACTTTCAATCCTGCCATACCAGATTAATGCAACCTTCCAGCACCTGACGAGCAAAAGCAGTAAGTGCCAATCCTGCCTTCGGATCGGCCCATGAGGTCTGGCTAAGCTGAGCGAACATAACAGCAGCACCGGACAGAGCTTCCCCGAACTCCCCCCACCCGGATCCCAAGGCCCCCGAACCCCAACTCCCGGATCCCCGCAGTCCCTCCCCCCCAACCCCAACTTGAACCTTCCAACCCATCCTTACCAACCGTTTGTAGTCCAATTAGTCCTAGGCCTGCCCCTCTCGGACAAGTCTGTGGTGAATTACCTTCGTGGGCGACTTGCCACCAGCACCCCTCCCTCGCCTTCCCGCGCCCACCCCCCTGCCCCCCAAAGCCAGCTCCATCAGTAATGCATTGTCAATCTCCCCCCGAAGACATGTTATGCGGTTAGCGCCACTTCTCCTTCAACCGCCGAGGACTCGGCTGCTGTTCGAATTGCGTCCTCCATCCCAGATCTGATTGTGGGCGAAGCCGGTCTCTGTGAGGCTCTCTGTGTCCTGTGTCTCGAGACTCTCCGCCAGCCTCCATCAGTAGAATTCCTCCTCCTCTGTGGCGTGGACGATTCCTCTTCTTCTGCTGTGATCCCTAGTACTTCGCAGACATCTTGAAGAGACCGCAGCTGGTGCGACTCTCCATTCCAACGGAATATGAGGTGAAAAGGGTGCCCCCAGGAGTAGGGCGTGTCGTGTTGCCTCAGGAAGTCCGTTGCAATCTTGAATGCCCTGCGCTTCTGGAGCGTGGTTGCAGCGAGGTCTTGATACAGCGCGACTTGATGACCTCTAAATGCTATCGTCTGTTTCTTCCTCGCTTCGTACATAATCCGCTCTTTCAGCGGGAAGTCAGGAAGGAAAGCCAATACATCCGGTGGAGGCCCAGTTGCACGCCGTTGCAGGCCTACTCTGTGAGCTCTATCTATCTTGACGGGGAAATCCGCGGGTTCGCCAAGGACAGTGCGGAACGGTTCCTGCAGATAGGCCACTATGCCGGAGGTCTCTTCTGTGGACGGCACTCCCCGGATTCTAATGTTGTTCCGTCTTGATCTGTTTTCCAGATCCTCATTATGCAGTTGAAGGTCTATGTGTTGGTCACTGGGGCGGAGTACCTCCTGCTGCAAGTGCGTAATCTCCTCGTCCTGTCTTTGCGTTGAGCTCTCAACCGCTTCCACCCTCTCTCCGAGTCCATCCACCTCTCTGCGCAGTTCTCGTACTTCACCTGCCACTTCCTTTTTCAACTCTTGGAAGTCGTCTCTCAGTGTCCCGAAGAGGGATTCTAAAAAAGATCTGGTGACCGGGGGTTCTCCGCTGCTCCCCCCTTGAGATCCGCATGCGCCTCCCGACTGCGTTGAGGTCTTGTCCCCTTTGCTTGGAGGTTTATTGAGCATTTCCGTGAGCGTGCGGTTGCTGCCTTTGCCGCCCTTCTGCCCAGCCATCTTCCTCTCTGCTCCGCAGCTCGTGAGTAAACTGTAGTAGGCCCCGGCCAATCCGTCCCCCGATCAGGCTCTAATCCCTGGCGTGAGTCCTCGAGAGCTTCCGCTACGTAGGCCTGTCCCTGATGGCTTCCGTGACTCAAGGTCGGGCCCCCGGCATTCGTCCACTCATTGGGAGCCCAGTGCCACTCAGCTGCTGTTCCCAGGTCACTCCTCCTTCCCCGTTGTGCACCGGGTATCAGGTGCTGTCGCGTACCCCAGGCCACCCTGGTGCGGTATATCGCCAACTTTGCGCTCTACGTAGGGCAGTCTGTAGCTCCTCTGGGGGCTCCGCTTCCCAATGCACTCACCCAGCCCGCACCTCACCTCGTCCGTCGAATTCGTGGGGAGAGGGGAAAGCTCTGTCCAGGGCCTGGCTCCAAGCAGCCCGACTCCAATGCTCCAACCTGCACCACTCCGGCCCCCAGGCGCGATCCGCAGGGCGCCGAGGAACCTCCGCTACCGGCAGCCGACCACTCGAGAGGGGCCTGTCCCAGCTCAGCACCGCTCTCCTGGGCAGCGCCCCTGTTCAGGCTGGGTCCTTAGGCCCAGTGTCGCAGCGGTGCCAGCTCCATGCCGGTGTTGTGCTCCGCAAGCTCTGGCTCTTCATGCGGGCTATCCGCAATGCCCCTGGTCGCTCTGTACTCCCCTCGTCACCCCGGGCGCTTCTGCCAGATCGCGGGGGAATGAACGCCTGGGGCCCGGCTCCACCACAATCCGGCCTCGTTACCCCCGACCAGGACCACTGCAGTTCACGGGGCTGGCCGCCGATCGCCGGTGATCAGCCCGACAGGGTGTCCCCTGCTAGGCCGCAGCCGCGGCCTCGCGTAGTTCCCGGGCCGGGACCGAGCCTCCCACACCACCGGGGGGCCGGTCAGCGATCTTGAAGTCCAGGCACACTGCGCCAACGGGTCGCCAAAGTTCCTCCGCGCCCCTTCTGAGCTTCCGCCAGTGCCTGTTGTTGCGCCTGTGCAGCCTCACCAGTGGTCCCGGCCTGCGTCTTCTCCCAGCCCGGCCGCAGCCGCGGCCTCGATTAGCCTTGGGGGCGTGCCCGGAGCCTGCCGCACCGTCCACGGGCCGCTCCGCTCACCTCGGTCCTGGGCCACCGGCACCTTCGGTGCCCCTGCGGGCGACTCCGTCGCAGTAGATCTTCCTCCGCAGCCCCCAGGGTCTGCGTTACCAACAGCCGGGCCTCCAGGCGGGGCCGCTCCGCCACCGCTGCTCTGGGCACCAGCAGTCGGGTCCACCGCACCCGACTCCGCGACCGGTAAAGGAGTCGGAGCACCGCACAGCTGCGCTCCTACGCTCTCCTGATCGCACCCGGACCTCTGGGCCGATTAGGGGGGAGAAAGGCGTGAATTCAGGGCTCAGGCCCTAGGCGGACGCGGGAGCTCAGGAGGAACACGTCCGTTCACTCCGCCATCTTGGCCACGCCCCCTTGTGTCCATATTTAAGAGTGAAAATGGCGGACACGAAGAACAGAGATCAGCTGGCTTGCCAGGTTTAACAGAAAATTAAAAGTATTCCTTAGGTTTCCGATCGTTATTTGGGGAGACACTGCGTTCAAAAAAAAAAAAAAGAAAAAGGGCGAGTCTATCACCCTCACATTCACTCTTAATTTACCATGTGTATAGAATTTGTATATTGCACCCCCTATAATAGTAGAACCACAAAGGCAATTATAATTTGGCATAGAACTATTTATTAAAATTAATCGATCTTTGTATAAAAAAGCAAATGTATATGCTTGAACGGTAAGATCATAGACGTTCCACTTTTTAATACAGTGCCTAGTGCTCGTCAATTTCAAATCACAAATGCACACAATTTTTTATGCAATTAAAAAATAAACAACATATAACAATAATACAAAAATATTTGTACTTTTTTTTTTAAAAAACCCTTGTTTGGGTTGCCAGATTTAAGCAATGCAATCAGTAGCATGCCACCGCGCACCCTCTCCTAAAACCGTGCACCATCTCCTAAAAAGGATTGACCATATGGGGTATGCACTTATCTTGATATGTCTTGTACTTGTTGGTTTCTAATCAATGCAGTTTTCAGAGTGTGAAGCAATAAATGCACTTGATGATACTGTTTGCATAAGATGTTGTGGATACATCTGTTTTCTTTTATGAACCTCTTACGAACCTCTGAAGAGACTGATGACAGTTCGCACATAAGCTTATGCCTTGCATAGTCATCACCCATATGCTCAGCTCCTTACAGAAAGTATAGGAAAGTATTCAGTTAGTTTATGCTGAAGGACAAAGTTGTTTCTACCTAGAGAAAATCAATGTTCAAAGATATCCTGTTGTTTTGGAAGCCATTTACATTTGGGAGTGTTCTTCTGAAGATGCCATGCTTTCTTCGTCTGAGGTAAGCACTGTGTGGTCGTCTGTGCCCAATGACTGCAGTGAATGCCGTTCCAACCCACGTGGTCAATGAAAGAAAGATCAACAGTCACGTGGTGTGCCCTCCCAAGAACTCATTTTGCTTGAAACCCACTGAAGTCATGTTAACAACCCTTAAAAGTAGATAAATACATTCCACTGGATGTAAATTGTGGGTGAAACAATGTTTTCTACACTTCTAGTTGTTGAGCATTGATTTCAGTAACATAAGTTCTACATTCCTAATGCTTCTACCAGTCGAGTCAGTTGTAGAGCAAAGTGTGACTAATGTGTCCCCCGGTAATGCATCTTCCCATTTAAAATACTACATGCATGATTCTTTTTTTTTAACCCATAATGCATTATGCATTAGTTATTTTGCCGGCTTGCATGTGTCTGTGGATGTTTTTTTGATAGTTTACTCTATTGGACATCTTCTTCCAAAATGAATACCTTTCATTTTTTTTATTCTGGGTTACCATCTTTACCATCTCAAGAAAGACAGTAACTATTACAGAATGGCCACTCAGTCAATTCCGTATCAAGCACTTGTCAGAGAAGAATGTTCGATTATTTCATAGTTTGCGAATTTTGTTTTTTGTGGCTTCTATCCAGAGAAGGATCCTGGATCGATCTAAAAGTAGTCTTACCACCTATGGCCAAGCTCTTTCTCAAGTTGCCCACTGTTTGCCCATATACTATTCTCATCCAGTTGCTATGAGGTTCAGCACACTGAGCAGAACTTCAGCACCAACAGTTTGTCTCCGCTACTTCCTGAAGCACCCAGCACATATTCTGACTCATTTACTATCTTTCACAGGGGCCAATCAGTCATAGCATTGGCTGCACTCCTTGTTATCTAACCTGTCTTAAAGTATGAGGCTGGGCCCATTTACCCCGGCTATCTCTGAGATAAAATAAGGTGTGCCACAGGGATCATTTCACAGCCTCACATTTTTCAATGTCTATCTCTTTTGGTACAAATAGTACAGTCTTTTGGCTTTTCTGTAGTATCTTAGGCTGACGACACACAGTTGTGTCAGTATCGGAGCAGATTTCTTATACCCAAGAGGTCTTCAATGATTGACCACAGCCAAACAGATGCATAATAGCTGTCTCCAGCTTTATTGGGAAAAATACTTTCTCATCTTTGGCCATCCTAATACCATCGGGTCTCCGTCTTGGTGACCACCTAAATTCATCCAGATTTCTACTCCTTCATCAAATGCTAGAAATATCAGAATATGTTTTGACCATGTGTCCCTCAAATCACAGATGTCAGATGTATCGGCGTCCTGCTTCTCTTTGCTGAAATCACTATCAAAGATCCTGGACTTCTACCATCTACTAGCTGTAAAATGGTCATTCAGGCTGTGATCACTTCAAGATTAGATTATCAAAATTCTCTTTATTTATGTCTGGCCAAATATTCTATTTCCTGGTTTCAAACAGTCCAGAAAGTGGCTAACCATCTTTTCTTGAATTTGCCTAGGCATTGTTTCATCTCTTCCCAGATACATCACCTATACTGTCTCCTCATTCATAAAAGGGTGCTATCTAAGGCAATGATCTTAACTTACAGAGCTCAAAGGAATGAAGGTCCTGTCTACCCGGGGAAACTATTACAATTGTATTTTCCAGGTAGAGTTTAAAATTGTGTGGGGCAGGCTCTTGATTATCTTCAGAATCTGTCACACAGAATTTGTGCATATTCTTTTGCTTGCCAGAATGCCCAACATTGCAATTCTCTTCCCAGTGACTTAGGCTCAACTCCCTCAATGTCTATCTCTCATTAAAAAAACTGAAAACCTGGCTCTTTAATCCAGACTAGCTTTTGAGATATCTATCTTTCCATTTTATTCCACGCGGGGACTCCCTATTTAGGGCATTTGTTGTACTCTATTAAAAACCTCATTCATTCATTCATACATTCTCTGAAGCCATCCTTCCCAAGGCTCCCTAAGGGGAAAGAACGTGATTTTTAGATTGTTATATTTTGTCTCATTTGCTGCCATTCAAACTGACTTATCTTCAGTGAGATTCATATCTTAGAAACTCCCAAAAGAAACAAAAATATTTTCAGAAAATCAGTGATTTCGCATATTAAAGATCTGTGTAAGACAAAGGGGTGTTAGCACAGACATCTCAGGAGTGTGTAATTTTGGAACCATTCATATACAATATATTGTTATAATTATTCCAGTGCAACTGCCCCAAAATACAGACTGTTAGAAACGGGATCTCTGGCTGGCCAAGGCTTGCGCCAACGTCAGTCAGAGACCACCACTTCCACGTCAGGGCAAGGGAGTCACACACCAAGATAACCCCTGCTCACCCTCTAGGTAACGTGACGCAAGCAGCCAGGCTAAACTTGGAGGCTATGTAGGTTAAGTGTTTGCGCACGCACCCAGCAACAACACCCAAGGCCCACCACAAAGGAAACTCCACACAAGGTTATATAAAAATAGCCTTTGTATTATACCAAAACACATTAGATAAGAATACACATTTTACAATGTGCCAACAGGCACGGGCAGAATTTACAGGGGATATTTACAAGACAGGGCCACCTGGACCACTGTCAGGAATCGTCACTTTTTAGGAATAGTAATTAGCACATAGAACACTTTTAGAACAAGTTAGCACACAACCAGTAATTACTGGTAAAGGGTAAGTACCTCCTACACAAACCTAACCACCTTAGGAAAATATTGCACAGGGAACCAAGACCTCACTAGCAACACCTGTACTAGGAGAAAACAACCACCTAAGAATCACCAACATCTAGGGGTATAAGCATAGGAACATTACACATGATGCATTAACATTCAGCGGTGTAGGGAAAGAAAACACATGATGTATCAGAACACATTCAGAGGTGTATGCAAAGAAAACACATGATGCAGAACCTACATTCAGGGGTGTGAAAACAAGGAAAAATACATGATGCACCAGAACACATTCAGAGGTGTATGCAAAGAAAACACAAGATGCAGAACCTACATTCAGCGGTGTCAAAACGGGGAAAAACACATGATGCATAAGAACACATTCAGAGGTGCAAGCACAAGCAATTGCGCAAAACTTCACATGAGCCACAACCTGTGGCAGTCCCTAGGCCAACTGGCCTTGTTGGGGGCTCAGGACGCCCTGTGTCCAAAGTTAGGGGGCCTAAACGTGGCAGCTGCCCACAAAGTGCTGGGCAGCTGTGAAGTGAGGAGGATGTGGCCACACACTGGAGCTTCGCAGGCTCTGGCCAAAATAATTTCCCCTAGAGCCTCTCTGGGCTCTTAAACAACAATGGGGCCCTGGAGCCTCGGGGCTCCTAAATACTAATGCGGGACATGGGGTGGGAGCTTTCTGGCTCTAAACTAACGATGCCCTCTGAGCCTCTCCCAGGCTCTAAATGACAAAGCACTGGCCCCTTGGAGCCTCGCTGGGCTCTACAACAAAGGATGCCCCCAGAGCCTCTCTGGACTCTCTAAGAGCAAAGTTGCAGCCTCACTGGGCTGTCGGGGTCCCTCACGGGGGACCCGGGAACACTGGGGCACCTTGAGCCTCTCTGGCTCGTAGATCACGTGACTGCCTTCTCGGGAGACTCGGGGGCTCAGACAACCCTGTGGCGCCTTCTTGAGCCTCGTGGGCTCTTAGCCAAAAGATGCCCCCAAGATACCGGAGCCTCGTGGCCCCAACAACCACAGCGATCCACGGGGGGCGGCGCGGGCACCGGCAGTGTGCCCCGACACCTCCCCCTTCCTCTTGAGGCACTCACCGGGTCTAGCTGCGGAGGTCCGGGGCTCTCCTCACAGGCTGTAGAGACTCTGCAGGCGGCGGATGGGGCTGGAAGACTCCAGCTTCTCCCACGGGACTGGCCAGACGTCCGGGGCTCCCCCTTCACTCGGGTGCCCCGGGAAGGACACAGCAGGCGGCTTCTTCTCCTGTGGACAGCGCGCCGAGGGCGGGACTTCCGGTCCTTCTCCAGGGGGTCGCGCTGCAATTGGCCAGCCGGCCAAACACTTCCGGGTCGCCGCGGGCAGCGCGGCAGCCCTTTTCCGGCACTTGCAGACGGGGTGTCACTTATCCGAGGAGTGGGCTCCCTCGTGATGAATTAAATACACGCACATCTGCGAGGTGGCACTCGCTTGGGCGGCAATGTCCCTGGCAGGGTGGGCTCCTGCCAGAGGACTCGAAAATCATCACGGAGCGGGGCAAAACGGCGGGTGGGCTCTGGCTTCCAAAAGTAAAACGCTCCTAGCGCTCAGGGTAATTATCACAGCGCTCGCAGCGCTATAATCAAAAATAAAGCGCTCCTAGCGCTATATGGGAAAATAAAGCGCTTCGAGGCGCTAGAGGGCATAAAGCGCGCTCCTAGCGCTACAAGCAGGATAAAGCGCTCCCAGGCGCTTAGTAGAAGCAAAGTCCAGGCAAAGTCCTTGAGGAGGTCAGGGGGCCAAGGCTGGGCCCAGAGCCAGCTCACTGGGCCTCCAGGCAGGGAGGCAGTCCAAGTGGCGGTCCTCCTGCCCAGCAACAGCAGCAGCCCCCTCAGGATCCTGGAAGAGAACAACTCTGTGGGGACACAGCCCCATTTTTATACACCACATTCCTTTGTCTAAGGGTGCAGGGTGGGGGAGAAACCAGTCGCAGCTGGTTTTGGAGCACTCTTGATGGCTCAACCACCCATTTCATTCACTGGCAGGGCTAGGGTCATCAGTCGCACCACAGGGGGCGGAGCCAGCATTGTCTGGGGAAAACCCAGCCTCATTCAGGACACAGGTACACTCCTCCCCAGCCATCAGCATGCTAATCTCACACTCACCACCAGGCAGACCCATCCAGCCTTCCTGGAGCCAGGCTCACCAGCCAGCTCCAGCCAATCACACGCCAGGGTTATTTTATATTAATATGCCAACTCCTAGAAGTGGTATTTCTACACATGACACACTCATGCCACATATATCATTGCGAAGCATTCACTCTCACGAGTTTGCACATACCAAATTCGAGCATGCACGCCTCACGCATCAGGAACTGCCAGGGACACAGACATTCCCCATGCATTCCTATGGGAGGGCAGGCCAACCTTACTCCACGCACTCAGAGTGCGCACGCACTTTCCACTGGGACACAGTGAAAGTGCGCACAAACCAAAAATCACCATCACCAGGTCACCATTTAAAAAGCAAAAAGTTTAGGGGTGAACCAGCCACAAAGGCCCGGGTCCAACACAGACATATATCTTAATTTAGGGCCAGGGTATGATTCGTAAAAATCCCAGAAAAAGACCGAAATGTACTCCCATATGATTCTGCCTATTCTTTAAGTACATGTTGGCCCTTTTTGGAGTTCGCACAGATTTCAGTAGTACTACAGGCTTCTACAATGATCGAAGATTCTAATGTACTCACATTCGTAACTATTTCTGAATGGTACACAAAAGTGCATTTTCAAGTACAAAGGTTCTCCTCCCATTGTCAACCTATAAACCACATGACATGATTATATTTAGAAGAGTATTCAGGGTGGAACTTTTCCTGTACAAGTGGCTGAATACTTACAAATGAGTTTCGCTGGTAGACCCACCCAAGAATATTCACGATTCGGTCTAGTTGTAGAGACTGGTGGAATCACAATTGTGAAGGTAAATTTCAGAAATATTTGACTCCAAAATAGGATATTACCTTTTAGAATTATGTTTTTGTGCTCCAATCACCTCATGAGCGAAAAATGATTTAAGAATGACGCCATGTGAGCCTGGTACTATTGGGCTGACATTGCTGTTTTTTTCAGAGAAGAGTGTATGTGGTAATCAGTGGCGGTTCCTCGTAATGGTGGAGGAGCGTCGCCCCACTGCGAGCCAACAAAACTAAAATGATAATAAAAGACATTTATCATCATTATTATTTGCTGACTAAGCCGATGCCAGTCTAGGGCAGGCCGGACAATGGCATGGAGGAGGAGTGGTGGGCACTGTAAGTGTTCATGTCAATTTGGGTGGCCGTCTTAGTGTGGCCAAGCCAATATACGCACTTATGTCTCTCCAACCCAGCTGTACTCCACAGCCGGGTGGAGAAACAACACAGACTCCATGTGCCTGAGCAAGCATCAGACCAGCCCAGTCAGGCCAATCCTGAAGCTTCTATCATGCATGGTATAGTATGAGAGCAGTGTCAGGATTGGGTGGAGGGAGACTGAGAGCCTGTTCTGAGTGCTGCGTGGCTGTGGAGCACCGAGGCAGCTGGCAGAGTCAGGTAAGTCTTTTTTATTTCATTATTATTATTGCCCCCATACCCCCACGCACACACACTTTATATGTAAGGCTCTCAGTTTTCAGTTTTTACTGATTTTTACAGGTCAATACAGACAGAAAACAATGTGTTTCTGGTTTGTATTCTATTTAAAAGTGGAAAAATATTTTTGTGTTTTGTGTGAGTGACTCTCCAGGCTGTCCTTCATGAATAACAGGCCAACAGCTGAGCAGATTGACAGGATAGGGAGGTAAAAAAAGAGGATGTGATTAACTTAAATACAGACATGTATAAACATATTTTTGTATATTATGCTAATATTTACCGGTGGGTGTAGTGTTATTTTATATTTGGCTGCCTAATTTTCTAAAGCATGACAGGCATCAACATTTATGTGCATGTTTACCAGTTAAATAAATGCCGAAAATACCATTTTACGACTCCATTTCTTTTCAAAACACAAAATAAATATGAATAAATACCAATAGGATGGCCACAAAATAAAATATGGATAAATACGGACAGAAATCTTAAAAACAAAATACCATAAAACCGGGAGCCCTATTTATATTGCAGCAGCAGCCACTGGTGGTAATAAACCTGAATTCAAATATTGAAGCAAGGACAGGCTAAAAAGTGCACTTACATGCATTATTGTAGTACGGTTTAACACACTTTGGCCCTCATATTGAGAGTAGTGGAAATAATAGAAATGTTTAGTAATCAGAATTTTCTGTTACCATGCATATCAGATGTATGAGTAGTTAAGTGAGTTAGCCAATACATCACCCTGTTGCAGTCGAATTTATTGCGTTTGGTGAATTCCTCGAACCCATCGTGGCCACTTGTTGTATTTGGGCAATGAGATGAATGCACATGAATTCTGATAACCTAATACCGAATGTTATTCGATTTTTATGAAATAAAACCCTTGACCCAGGGAAATAGCACACCTTTCAATTGATGTCATTTTGCCACGTTATCTTGGCATTAACCATGGGTTTAGTTTGGCACTCTAACTCTAGAGCTGGGCAAACATTTAACTGAATGGACCTGCAATAATAATAGTAGCAGAACAACACACATTTGAAGATACAATGTTTGTGCTTCCCTCAGGGAAACCGGGCTATAATAGTAAGCAAGTGTAGCCTTAGTTGTGGGCAGTTTGTAATTTGGGGCCTTTCCATTTACTTTCCTGAGTCTGGCAAATGTGTATTGCGTCCATTGGGAGATTGTATTTTTGTGACATTTATCCGTCAATTTTGGGTGTTGCCGAAGATTCTCAAATCTAGGAGATTTACCAACTGAGATGTTGTTGTTGGGCATAGAGAGTTACCACCTGTGGTGTGAAAACAGCAAACATTCAGAACGCGGATGTGTGTTTTTTTCTTTCAGGAACTCCAATTTTGCTGAATTTTAAACATTTCTCAGCACTCTGAAGGGGCTCATGTTAATCAGAAATCCAGTTTTCTACATTTCTGTTGAATGATTTCTCCCAGCTGTCCAACCTCGGTTTGCACCATTAGTTGCAGTGAGCGTCCAACAGAACGTAACTGACAATAGCTATCGACACAGACACGTCCTTAATTGATATTGGCATGACGTGTTGTATGTACCTTTTAAAGATAACCATTAGGAAAAAGCAGACAGCATACAGCCTGATGGCTTTTCGATCCTATACTGCGCACAGGGCCGGTCCAATAGTTCCAAAAATCATTGTTCGCGTGCTCACTTTTTCAATATTGGGCGAAAGGAATACCTTTGCATATCGGAAATCCATATTGTCTTCTTTCTGTCCCCTTTTATGTTGTATCTCCCTTTGGTTTTGAAAAACAAGGGCATGGTGTCTGTTTTTTTCCATTTGTAATTTTGTTGCTAGGCTGACTTTCTTTTAAGGGATGCGTACCGTACCCGTTGACTCATAATTTCAAATATTTTATATCGTTTCTGCTCGCCAACCTCATAAAAGGCTGTCACTGGATAAACAGCAGGCATTTTTCTGCCTTACTCTGGGATTGGTTAAGTGGCAATGTCCTGGAACCATTTACGCGCATAGTTATTTTTTGCGAAAACATCCACTTCACAACGTGAACAAGTGGAAAATTAGGTCTATTTTTTGCCACTGAAACGTATGCTGTAAAGAACTACTTTTGTGGCACTAAACAGAATGTTTCGTGCGTTTTTTTGCCGTGGGCACAGAATCGTATGTTGTTGGTGATACACACAGTGCTCCTTACAGCCCATTGGCAGAAATGGAGTACTTTAGAAGGTAAACAAAGCAAACTCAAGATGGGAAGATGGGGAGGGAACAGCTAATGAGGGAATGTACTTCTGGAAAATATCTTACGTTCTAGTTAGAGAGTCTTCGAGTTGGAATAGGGCACTGGGTTTGCCTCCAGCTGGTTCTTTAGATCTAATTCCGCACTATTACATGTTGCTTCCAATTTACTGAGTACATATAACATTGGGATAAAGGCAGATGTAGGTTGGCAGAATCGAGAAGTGCATTGGACAGGAACGTTGGCTACTTTGTAAGTATCTTAGTACCTTATTTCAGTGTGATGGATGCAGCATATATTTGTAATCTGGATCCAATATTCAATCAGGTTATCACAGTGAGTTAGGCGAGCTCCGGGTACCCTAGGCCAAAGCCTGAAGGATCCGTCCTGCATCCTCTTGAGCTCACTGCGGGTTGTCCTGTTGTTTTGGGGTAGGCCCATACAGAAGGCATTTCTCTTCTATGGCCTGCTGCTGGCATTCATCAAAGAGATGGATTCCTGGCAAAGCGTAGGGATGTTTTTTTGAGGAATTCATCATTACTTTGCTGGTGCCCAGTTGTGCCAGTCCTTTGAAGATGAGAAGGGATGGAGAAGACAGACATGATGTCATCATTTCTGTTATTTACAATAGCCAGGCGAAGCAATCATGAGACATCCAAGACAGAACATTGGTGAAACAGGTGGATTTGTTAGTAACTTGGGGAATTGTGTGTTAATTTGTTGTCGCTCCGCACTTTAAAATTACTAATGTTGAACTAACTGCTGCTAGTTGTGAATTTTCAAAACGCTGCATTCTGGAACCAACTGTATTTGAATCTGACTATTGTTAACTGTAAAATACAGTGCTAAAACGAAATTTTTGAAAGAAAAAAGTTTTTAATTTTTATCATACTGTGGCAGGATTTTGGAGCCATTCTATTTCAGATAAACTCCTCATTGGACAAAACACCAGAGTATTGTAGTGCATCCCCTATGTTAGAGCAGGCCACCATCGACCACCATTTTGGTTAGCATTCTACTCATCCTCATTAGGAGGAGAACAGACTTTAGTATTTTAAGCCGATGCAGGTGCGGATGCGCAAGTAACTTGGGGGATTGGGAGTTCATTTTTTGTCACCCCTCACTTTAAAATTACTAATGCTGAACTAACTGCTGCAAGTCATGAATTTCTTGCTATAACGAAGTTTTCAAAAGGCGGCATTCTGGTACCAACTGTATTTGAATCTGACTGTTGTTAGCTGTAAAATACGGTGCTTTGAAAGAAAAACTTTTTAAATTTTTAGCTTACTGTGGTATGATAAACTCCTTACTGGACAAAAAGCCAGTGTATTGTGCTGCATATCAGCCTCTTAGGGCGGACCACCATCGACTGCCATTTTGGTTAGCATTCTAGTCATCCTCATTAGGAGGATAACAGACTTTAGTATTTAAAGTTGATGCAGGCGCAGACGCACCGCAGGTGTGCCAAAAGCAAGCCTGTCTGTGGCCATCCGCGCAGAGCACCAGCCAGGCTGTATGATATGCTCTAGTCGTCCATAGAAAAGACTGGGTGAATTACACCTGAGAAGAACTGCTTAAGCTGGGGGAGTGCCGCCAGGTGACAAGATCTTAAAACCTGCATTTAAAACTAACTCAGAGTCGTCTGGGGGGAGTGAGGCCACTAGGCGCTACTCTATAAGTTGTGGGCTTCTCAATGTTAGGTCAATGATGAGACACGCCATTGAGATTCAATTGCTGATACAATCCGGAGGCCTTGATGCTTTGTTTATGACAGAGACCTGGACGACCACAGGCTCAGAAATTGACCTAGGTTTTGCTTGCCCACTAGGTTACAAGATGTTTCATAAACCACGTGAGCAGAAAAAAGGAGGCAGAGTAGGCTATTTCTATAAAGAAAAATTAGACTTTGTCCCACTTAGCTTAGATGAAATTGTGGGCCCTGAGCTTCTGAGTGTCGCCCTAAAACCAGTAAAGGTCATGTATTTTCAGGCATACTGTGCTACTGTGCTACAGTGCTGCCGTCGTCCAAGCCCATCAAACCCATACCTTAAATCATTAATCAACATTTTTGGTAACATGACTCTGACCCGCCCAAGGTTCCTCATTTTGGGTGAATTTAATTTATGGTCTTGTGACACGCCAGGACTGGTATTAAGAGATCTCCTTGGCTCATGTGATAACCTGGACCTGCAACAATTGGTGCCGAGCCCAACTCACCAGTACAGCCAAAATGTGGACCGCATTTTTTCATCCCATGACCTGGCTAAGGGTGATAACATTTTCCCTATGTGCTGGACAGACCATTTTTTTAGTGAAATCCTATCTACAAATTAAAAATGTTTTTTTCATTTTTTTTTTTTATCCAATGATGGGCATTCTAGATGGGGAGACGCCCCTCTACACTCCAATGTAACGATGTTCCGCCCTCAGCCATTTGAAACAGAGGAGAGAGAGAGATAGGAGTAACCCCTCCAGTTTCAACTGTTTGCTTGCTCCACTCCAATCCTTCGTACCTCAATGGCCCTTGGTTTGACTGGAGGCTAAGCACCAACAGTGCCCAGGTGAAATCATCGGAATACTCTCGGATTTGACTCATCTATTCCGCCATGCCACCAGGGCTGCCCAGATTTTATCCGGGCTAAGGCTATCACAGGCCAAATCTGATTCAGAAATGTAGATGATGTATTGTAAACATTCCGCAAATGTAGGGGCATTAATATCCTTCCAAGCCTTACATATTTCCCGCCTTGCTAAGTCCATCTCATAAAAAATACATTTGGTCGCCATATCATTAGGCTGATACTCTACGGCTAGCCCAAACAAAATTGTCCTAGGAGTAATTGAAAATTGTATATCCAATACTTCTGCTAAAAACCCTTCTATTTGTGATGAAAAGTTTATAAGCCTAGGACATTCCACAAACATGTGCAGGTCATCAGCAGAAGGAGCTTTACACCTTGGGCAGAGATATTCTAGATTCGTGATCTTAGCCAATTTTTTGGGAGAGAAGTATGCTCTATACAGTGTGAATAGATGATTCCTTTTAAGGGGTGCAGCCTTAACTACTGCATAGAGTGTCATAAATGAATTCCTCCACAAATCCTCAAAATTACTGTAGTCTAAGCTCGCTATCCCCGGCCCATAATTTATGGAGTTCTTGTTCCATAGTCCCCTCTGCCTCCAGCATAGCCTCATTCAAAAAAGATATCTCTTTTTTCCACTTTCCCTTTCTATTTACCATATCCAGCTTGGGTTCAAATACATCAGAGACCCATGGTATGGTAGCCCACCAGCCAGACGGCTGGTAGTATTTGAATCTGGTAAGGGTTCCTCCCATCAGGTTAGAAATGGTTTCCCAGTCCAAAAGCTGTAAATTATTTTGGAGATCCTGCCAGTGAGTAATGCCGGCTGTTTTAAGGGGATTTCATAATTGGTCTTTAAGGCATTCAGGTGTCCCTAGTGAATCCCTTATCGGGGCCTGGGGCACATAATACGGAATTCCTAATTTTTTCCTGAAGAATACCCAATTCTTCAGGGCTGTACCTAAAATCTTCAACCTTACTTTTTTATAGAATCTGGGATCCCCAAATTTATACAAAAAATACTCATGCCCTTGGGGAATGCCCTGCAATAACGTCTGAAATAAGCAGCCCATTGAAGACGTATCCACTTTATCTGCCATTATCCTGAAATTTTTAAAATGAAATGAGTGGCAATAGATTAATATATCAGGCAGTGCCAACCCTCCTACTTTCAGTTTCCTCCTCAGCTTTTTCCAGGAGATTCGAGGAGATTTTGAATTCCAAATAAAGGATCCGATTTTTCCCTGTATTTTTGCTATGTCCTTAGGACTAAAACGTAGGGGTATAGAGTTGAATAAAAAGGTCACTTTTGGGCAAAATGACCATTTTTATTAAATTTGCTCTCCCAAAAATATTTAGAGGAAGACCAGACCAGCGCTGTAAAAGCCCACAGACGTCCTTATAAACTTTATTAAGATTTATCCTAGATAACTCAAAGATATTTTGTGTCAAGAGTATTCCAAGATATCTCATCTGAGGCTTAATTGCATGGGATACTACTGCCTGGTTCCACTGCATAATTTCATTTTTTTCCTTGTTTATTTTATACCCTGAAATTGCGCCAAAGGCCTCAGCCTGATCGAGAAGTCGTGAAATTACCACTTCAGGATTGGTGGTAAACATTAGAAGATCATCCGCATATAATGCAAATTTTAGAACTAATTCCTCTAGGAGAAAAGGCTTAATCAGTATGTCAGATCTCAACTGGGAGGCTAGAGGTTCATTATATAAATTGAACAACAAAGGGGAAAGGGGACACTCCTGCCTTGTACCCAGGGATATTTGCACCCAATCTGTAAGAGTACCGTTGACCAGAATTCTGGGTTTTGGGTTTAGGTACAGTGCTTGTATCGAAGATATAACATTTTTGGGAAATCCGAACCCAGCCAATGCTTCCCAGAGGTATGACCAACTAACTTGGTCAAATGCCTTAGCGGCATCTATTGCTACAATTGTTAAAGGGAGTTTCTTTTCAGTGGCGTAATCTATTGCAGCAATGGCTTGAAAGGTCAATTCATTGAGCTGCCTCCCCGGCATGAAGCCCCTCTGGTCCTCGTGCACCACAGATTTAATCACTTTGGCCAATCTCGCCGCCAAAACCCCTGCAAAGATTTTATAGTCTGTGTTTAGGAGCGAGATCGGCCTGTAGGACTCGATGGCCAGGGGATCTTTATTGGGCTTCAAAACCAACGTGACTGTAGCCTCCAGCCAAGTTTGAGGAATAGGTTCTCCTGCCAAGTGTATTTTATTAAATAAGTTTGTAAGGACAGGAACGATGATATCTGAGCCTATTTGGTAGATTTCTATGGGGAGCCCATCTGGGCCTGCTGCCTTTCCCTTGGCCATTTTTGCCAGCTGATTATAGACCTCTCCCACCTTAATAGAGGAACTCAGGCAGGGACTATCTGCGGCTGTTAACTGTGGCAGGTCAAGTTGCTCCAACCAATTCCCTGCATTTTGAGGCAGAGGGTCACTATTTCCAGTATATAACTTTTGCATATAAGTTTTGGCCTCTTCAGATATCTGGTCATTATTATACGATACAGTGCCTGTGCTAAACATTTTTAACCCACTAATTTGGTTTCTCACCCTATCTATCCTGGCCTTCCATGTTAAGAGGCGTCCACACTTTTCTCCATAAGAAAAATTTCGCAACTTACTCGCATCGCACCTATCCTTGACAATCTTGTCTAGTCTAGCCTGATATTTAGCTTTTAGTCCCTCCAGCTCTTTCTGAATGGCAACCAAATTATTCTGCTGATCTAATGAGGCCTTCTGCAACTGCTCTTCCTTTTGTTTTATCAAAGATAAGGAATCCTCTTCCGCCTTTCTCTTAGCCTTATTCCTGCCAATCATGATGGTAGTAAAGGATCCCTTCAAGTAAGACTTAAAGGCCTCCCAAACGATTTGATCAGATGCAGTGGCACTATTGAACCTGAAATATTCAGCTGTCTGCTTCAAAATGCTATCTTGTACATCTTCTTGCAGGAGTAAAGATCTATCCAGAGTCCACCTTCTACTTCGCGTTTCCTGCTGGAACTTACTTACTAACTCAACTATTGAGTGGTCAGATAATATAGCTGGAATGTAAGAGATAGTATCAATTGCAGGGAATAAACCTTGGTCTACGAGAAAGAAGTCAATGCATGAATGATGTCTATGTCTGTGGCTATAGAATGAGTAATCCCTCTTTTTGACATTTTTAATCCTCCATGCATCCAATAAGTTATAGTCCTTCATAATGTTTTTCAATTCTCTTTTCGATTTATGTGGAGGAGAAAAAACAGTCCTGGAGGTACGGTCCAGACTTGAGTAATCCCTCTTTTTGCCATTTTTAATCCTCCATGCATCCAATAAGTTAAAGTCCTTCATAAAGTTTTTCAATTCTCTTTTCGATTTATGTGGAGGAGAAAAAGCAGTCCTGGAGGTACGGTCCAGACTTGGATCAAAAACCAAATAAAAATCGCCTCCAAGGATAACAGGTACATTCATAACGGAGAGGCTAGTTTTCAAATTCAAGAGGGCCTCTGAAGAGTCTTGATTAGGTCCATAATATGCTGCACAGGCAAATCTCATACTATCCAGAACCAGAAATCCAGTCAGCCATCTACCTGAGCAATCTGTGTCATGCTTTTCTACTCTGATCCCACAGTTCGCCTGAATGATTACTGCCACTCCCTTGGTGCTTCCACTTTGTCTGGAATAAAGCAGGTCTTGAATCCACCTTTGATTTTTAAAAGCAGCCCTACATTCTAGCGGCTCAAGGTGAGTTTCTTCCAACAATAAGATTTATTTAAAAACTCACATATTCTATTCAACTTCCTTCCCTCTCTCAAGCCATTCACATTCCAACTCATTATTTTAATTTTATTAGAAATGCTGGTCATTAGGTAGGGATAAATGCTTCATAGGTGTTTCAGCACTAGGCCTAGCACTTTCATTTGAAAGAATTTGCTTAGTTATCTCCAGTTTTATGGTTCTATAAGTAGTAAGTTTTTTCTTTATCAACCCCTCCCCCCCCCTCACCACCTCCCTTGAGGAACCCCACCTCTTGGACTTTGGCGATCATATCGCCACTGAGAGTTCCTATCCCGAACCTGGATTCTGCCTCCTTAGGTGTATGAACTAAATAATGTGCCTATGCCCCTTCCCACAAATATGAGTTCCTTGCTCCCTCTTTTTTTAAAATATATTTTCGAAGAAAAAAAAATACAAATTAATAATGTTGCCTTACAAAAAGTTTTGCAACTCGCCAATTGCTATGGCAGAGTGAGGAAAAAATCCTGGAATCATCTAGAAGCAAGCCTTTGTTTTACCTATCCTCTTAGTTCAAGGAAGATAGAAAAATAGAGGAAAACTACCAGAATTTGGAAAATAGTATTGGAGACATTATAAACCAGACCATACCTATCAAAAATGCAAGAATCTCGCGGAAAACCTCAGCTCCTTGGTACAATGCGAATTGATAGATCTGAAATTGGCTTGTAAAAATGCGGAATGGTAGTGTTGCAGGTCCTATGAAGAAGAGGAAAAGTTCGCTCTAAAATCTGTTTTATGGAAACATAAGACTGCAATATCGAAAGCAAAAGTGGAACACTTCGCTGGCGCTATCTTGGCAGCACCCAACAGTGTTCAAATACTGCACGAATTGTCTAATCCAGATTGTGTAAATTAGTCTATACCAGCCTCCCGGGATCTCTGCGATAAACTGGAAGTGTTCTTCGAGGAGAAAATCACTAATATTATTGATGATATAAGCTCCAGTTTATTAACCCTGTCCTCTATGTGTATTAGTGCTCCTCAACCAGAGACTAGAGTGGTCCAATCCCCTTTGGATGGAGTATACTCAGAGCAGTTAAGTCAATTAGAACACTGACTACTTAACAGAAGAACATTTTAGAGAACTGGCTTTCGCTGCAGTTTAACAGCTCTAAGACTGAAGTCTTACACTGCACCACTGATCGCATCCCTAGACCTCTTCCACCGGATTTCTGGCCACCCTCCTTCCAAAGTACGACTGGGCCTACCACCTCGGTCCGCAATTTGGGAGTGATGTTTGGGTCCAATCTCCAATTGGATGCAGCTGTTAATAAAACAGTGCGTACTTGCATGGGATTGCTTCGCATGTTGAGAAAGGTTCTCCCGATGCTTCCTAAGGACAGTAGTCCAGAAGTGGTTAGGAGCATTATCGTAAGCCGTCTGGATTACTGCAATGCTCTATTTCTTGGAGCACCAGCCACCTTGATAGGAAAATTGCAACGGGTGCAAAATCTTGCAGCCAAATTGGCGCTTGCTCGCCGCCGCTATGACTCCTCATCCCAGGCATTAAGAGACCTTCATTGGCTACCGATCCTTCAACGGATCGATTTTAAATCTGTATGTATCGTATTCAAAGCCCTCCACGGACACGGCCCAGTACCACTTCAGAACATGTTTCATTGGTACACTCCGTCTAGATCCCTTCGCTCCGTTTCCGCTCATCTTGCTGTGGTGCCTAAAGTTTTGAGAGCTCGGCTGGGCGGCCGATCTTTCAGCTTTACGGCAGCCAGATTATGGAACACTCTTCTGTTGGGATTGAGAAGTACGCAAGACCTTGTCTCTTTCAAGAAAATCTTAAAAACACATCTTTTTCCTAGGACTGTATCTTCTTAATTCCTAAATTCCAGTAGGATGTATAGCAGGATTTTCATCAGTCAAAGCGCCAGGATACCCGTGGGGTGACAGATACGCGCTATAAAAGATTATAAATACATACATACATACATACACTCCTTTCGGATCTCTTCTAGACCCTTTTCCTTGCTGCCTTTTCCTGGCAGATTAATTTTTCCCACATTTGTAGCCAACCTGTATATAAGGGGGAGGTTCCAACAGCATAGAAAAGAGCTCTGAAAACACCATTGAAAAAAAGGACTCTCTGGACCCTGGAATTTTCAGCACTTGCAAGCTTATTTCTCTTCTCCCCAGCCAAATGAACATTTTGGAACGCTATGTGAGTAAAACTCTATCCCATTACCTGGAAGCTAATCGAGTGTTAGAGAAAGAACAATTTGGATTTTGCCCAGGCCATTGGACTGGAACAGCATTGCTTACTGTTATGGACAAACTTAGAATGCATGTGGATCCCATTAGACCTTTCCACCACATTCGATACGGTAAATCAAAACACCATTTTGAGCAGGCTATGCTCCATTGGAATTAATGCCTCAGTGTAAAAATGTTTGTATTCAAATCTGTCGGACAGACAGCAGGAAGTATCCCTTTCTCCTTTTTGCTCTGAGTTTAGGTCTGTTAAATATGATGTTCCACAAGCTCATCAATTAGTCCTACACTTTTCAATATCTATATGAGCCTTTTGTTGGGAATGTCACATTGCTTGATTATTCCACTGAAATAAAAATGTCACGTCATCCCACTCAGACCTAAAAAAACACCCAACAGACACAGAAAGGTATTGTGCAGCCCAGTGCATGTCTTTATGGAATAGAAATTACTTCAAAACTTACATCCAAATTCAATACTGTACAGTGCAATTAATACGACACACAGGGATGCAGAATGCTGTATTCCATAATGAGGCTCTACAATGCCTGTTCTTCCCAGAAATGGTCCTCTTTTCCCACTAGAGCCAAAATCCAAACTACTACCATCCCTGCCCTTTTTTGAGTCTAGGCAGGGTTAGGCTCAGATGCAGTTAGCTCCAATGGTCTCACTGGTTTCAGTTGGCAGCTCAGTTCAACAGTTTATTTTTTAGCACCAAAATAATAGTTTGAAGTGCATGTGTGGAATGGCCTACAGTCCTTTGTGTCTCATATGCTCTATCAGGATAAGCCCCATAGTTTGCAAGAATTCTCTTGACAGTCAGGGTCTCCATAGGGATAATTGAGACCTCTAAGTTCAATCTTCTGACGGTGATCGCTTGGAAAGTGGCATCCACTGGGCAAATCAGGCTCTCCAGTGTGCCATGTCATAGTCCTTCACTGTTCGTCAGCATCAGCATGAACAGATTATCAAGCCAGCAGCCATCTACCGCATGACATGCTCCTGGCATAAACTTGACAAAATGCACTCCATGCACTGCAGAGAGATCTGGGAGTCCCTCTCACAGCATGGGTCTCTCCTGACACACTATCTTGGGTCATCAGCTTTTTCTGCGGTTCCCCTGCTGGGAATATACACTGGATTCTCTGCCTGGATAGCATCTCCTTCTGCAGGGCCATGCACACTACATTCCTCAGTCTGCAGGCTGGCTTCTATGCTCTTCAGGCAGATGCTCAGCTCCTTCAGCAGGGAGTGCTGACTTCAGGTGATGTCTCCTCACCTCTGTGAGACGGGCTGTCAGATAGATACCAGCTAACATTGCTAACCAGCTCTTTGAGTACTCTACAGAGTGCTGCCATCAATGGTCAAGAGGAACATAGACCTGGAACAAAGCACAGTGGTTTGGATCCCACTTCTGTCTCCAGACACAGTTTTTGTGTAAAGTGATGTTTCTCATAGCAGATAGCATTGGGTCTGGCTCCAAGCAGAGGATCCCACAACATGGACACAGTGGTATGTGAATTTCCTTTACCTGGCTGTCATCAATATTTCCAAAGCAATAATCAAAGACAGAAAAAGGGCCATATCTGGTCTAGAAACTTCCTCATCTTCAACAAACAAATCTAAAGTCCCACAGTTTACCACTAACATATACAAAATGGCAGTGATCAGAAAGAACTAATCAACATCCTCTTGTTAACAAAGTCTTTATTGAATTTCTAAAGGTATCAGATATCCTTATCTCCATCCTCCTCATGTCACTATCTGGATTGCCACCCTCCAGACACTAGAATGCAGGCTATACAATTCCTCTGTCTTGGAAAGTTATTTGATGATTTTATCAATAGTATGGTTCCATGACCTTGAATCATATATGTGAAGCTCCTGGATTCCAGGGTCAACAGTTGTTGCCCTGGACAGAGAACTGCTGGCTGACTAAAGATAGTCTCCGCTCACCGTGTCTCCAGGTCATTTTCCTAGTGGTAATGAGTGCCACCAGCTCTTCCATTCCTGCTATGGTGCCAGGCTGTGTCTTCAGGAGGGGACAGGACAGTGTGCACTAGACTTTCCCTTAACGCAATTAAATTGCACTTCTGCTGATCTATTTATCATGCCTCCTGCTGAGCTTGAGACCAAATGGTAAGGCAGGACTGGGGACAGGATCCCTGTTTATTTTAGTTCCAATTTTAGAAGACTATTGCTCTGGGGGTCACACAACTCATGCAACTTCTTTTCAACTTTGCAGCCACGCATTTTGTGACACACATCATACACATATTTTAGCATATACACGCCAGCGCCATCTTGCTTTGAGACATTTTAATATAAGAAAGTACATACAGTGACATCATCTATATGCACATGCCAACTCCTGGCCAAAAGGATGAAATGCAGCTTGGCTTGTTTACCACAGTTAATAGTAATTATGCTAATACAGTAAAAAAGGGGAATTATTTTGCTGATACATGTTTAATTTAATTGCTACTTTAATTTGTATTGAATTGTAAAATTGTGCAGCAACTCACCCACAGTGTGCAAATTATACAGCATCCATAGAGAGTATATCTCTGCAACCTCCTTTTCTAGTGAACCTAGGTGCCCCACTACTACATTGGACACAATGGCGCAAAGCCTTCAGAGCTTATCTGGATGCCATTGATGGCAATACAGTTATATCAACGAAAAATAAAGGTTTATTAATTCACAATTTAGGACAAGAAGGTACATACTTTTTAAAGAAATTAAAAGAAAGTGATACTGAGGAACTAGTGGATGAATACACTCCCCTGATGAAGATTCTAGATAAAAGGTTTAGGGCTAGATGTAGGTAAATCTAATTTATCGATTCATAAATACCTAATTTTACCGATTCGGTATTTATGAATCGGTAAATTAGATGTAGATAAACAATCGATAATTTTTACCAATTCGGTAAGATTCGGTATTTACCGATTCGGTAAATACCGAATCGGTATTTGCCATTGATTCCTATGGGCCTTGAAGCCCATAGGAATCAATGGCAAATACCGATTCGGTAATGATTCCTATGGGCCTTGAAGCCCATAGGAATCAATGGCAAATACCGATTCGGTAATTACCGAATCGGTAAAATTACCGAATTGACAGGAGGAACAGGATGTCACTTTGACACCCTGTTGCACCCCTGTTTCAGGCTTGTGTGCCATGTGACACACATACATGCCCTTAGGGCATGTCTGTGTGCCACATGGCACAGGTGCACATGTACAGATGTGCATGTACACAGGGATTCGTTATTTACCATGTAATAGTATTACATGGTAAATACCGAATCCTGAAAGCCCTGTAGCACTGTTAACAGTGCTACCTACATTTGAAAATACATATTCGGTAATTTTACCGATCGGTAAATTTACAGAATCTGTTAAATTTACAGAATCGGTAAATTTATAGATTCTGTAATGTTACCGAATCAGTAAAATTACCGATTCGGTAAAATTACCGAATATGTATGTTTTCAACACCCCTACATAACAATGCCCAAATACCGGTCGGAAACGGCCGAAAATCGGTATTTTCGGCCGTTTCCGACCGGTATTTGGGCACCTACATCTGGCACTTCGTCTCAAATGTAATGTCACGGTTGAAAGGCACACATTTTTGACTTGCGAGTAGGGTCTGGAAGAATGCATTGATTATTGTGTTGCAGCTTTGTAAACATTAGCTGCAAACTCCAATTATCCTGACTTAAAAGATAAAATAATCTGTGACCAACTCATAGAGAGAGCCAATAACAAACAAATCTAAGAAAGCCTTTTCAGTACTGAAGATCCGGGTTTAGAGACTACCGTAAATCTATCCAGAAGCATCAATTTGCCGGAAGTATGCATGAAAGAGTTGCCAAATGTTGGAACTGGTAATAAGGAGATCAATTGTATTCACAAGCATAATTCGAACAAGCCCATATCACAGAGTAGTGGGTTTTAGCAACTTCAGAGACTTGTGGTTTCATCTTCAAATGTTGAGCATGAGAGTCATTAAAATGTTTGTTTTCGCTGTGGTTGTGGGACACATATGGGTAACTACTATGTCCATCTTTGAATCAGGTTTATTTCAAATGCAAGAGATGGGGCATTATTCACAGGTATGTAAGGCAAACGCTACTAAAAAATATAATCTACCACAAGTAGTAAAGGCTTTGGAGCTTGAAACAGAAGAATATTGTGACGGTTATGTTTTAAAAGTAAGTGACGAAGAACATAAGGTTAATGGGGCAGGTATTATTAAGATGAAGCAAATAAGGATAAGAAAACCTCCTTATTGCAATGTATTAGCAGTCACAACATTAACGTCATGGCAGATTCTGGCTTGCTATTTACCTTGATAGTGAAGCACCATTCAAATATTTCCCTCGAGTGAAGTTAGAAGAGTTACATATCAAATTGCTTACAAAGTTGGGAAAGAAAGTGAAAGTCATAGGAAACATTAAGGCAAAGTTTGAATTCAAGAACAATTGTGCCCAAGGGGAAATACATGTTGCTAAGAAAAAGTAACATTTTGTTTGGGTGGGATGAACAGGGAGAGCATAATTTAATCCTTGATCCCAATCATCCTGAGTTAGTTATTAATAGCAATAGATTACTTTCTACAGGTTAGTAGAAAATATATATACTGCAGTAAAATTGATTGTTAGATATCATGAAGGTTTTTTGTGGCTGTCTAGGCAAACTGTGTGGAACATAATCAACATACTCAACTTTTGAAAAAGAAGCCTTTGCGATGTGTTGGGGTGTGGAGTATTTTTAGAACTTTCTGTGGGGTAATTAGTTCATTTTACTCACTTATCACAAATCACTGGTGAATTTATTAAGCACTCATGGAGGTGAAAACGTTACACCTTCAATTGCTATGTGGCAATGTCGTCTGCAAGATTGTCAATAAAGACCTGAGGATGTGTAATGAGCAACACGTGTTGCTGTTAATTGTTAATCCAAATGGCTGTTGCACATTGAAGGGAGTCAGAATAACTCTGAAATGGATGAGATGAACATAGTTTGCATGGGAAATGCAGCTAATGAAATGCTGAATGGTGTGTTATGCTAGAATGAACGATTACAGTCTGCACAAACTAATGAGACATTGTGTAAGGTGAAGGAGTTTGTGAAATATGGGGGCCTAATGTTAAATCTTGAAGGCTGAATTCATTCTATTTGCAAGAGTTGCCAATGAATAGCTGTTAGAATTTTGAGACATTGTGGTTTGTTCGTTGTACCTTAGATTATGCAAGGAAAAATACTTTCTCTTGCACGTAGTCGTCTTGGTGGGATTAGATCTTTGAAACGCAGGATAAGAGAAGAGAGGTGCTAGGGTCTGGACAAGTGAAGCACTATAATGCATGTGCCATGATCGACAAGGCTCAGGTAACTGTGCCCTCTCCCATCATATCTATTATATGTATAATCTGACTGCGCCATGTAATGAACTTGCTCTGGATATTTCACATCCTTTTGGAGTCATACGTAGTACTCCTAAAAATGCTTTGGTGTAAATTGATTATCTGTCAAAATGGCCCGAAATGATAGTGGATGAAAATGTGTCTACCCACACTGGTATCGAGTTCATGCAGGAAGTATTTTCAAGAAAAGGATATCCTGAGAAGCTGGTAACCAACAATGGTATAACATTGGTGTCAGTGGAGAAGACAGTTTCTTAGGCTATCTGGAATTCGGCATATTAAGACCTCTCTTTATCATCCCAGATGTAATGAATTAGTTGATAGGTTCAATCGCATTTTGAAAGATCAGTTAAAACTAGCTTTGGCAAATAATATGTATTGAATGCCTGTTTTGAAGGGCTTTCAGAATTACACCAATTCGTATGACGTGTCTGTCACCTTTCACCATTATGATGAAAAGAGTAGCTGGTACAGAGCTCAACAGGGAGCGAATGAATAGCAAGTTAGTAAATTTTGATGTAACTGGTTAAGTGCTAAATGTGCATCGTTGAATGATTCTAGAGACCAAATGTTAAACGTAGAAGTCTGAAAGTAAATCTGGAGATTGGGTTAGGATCAAGAAAGCCCCTCAAGACGGGTTGGGCAAAGTGTTCTGTACCTATACGAGTGGGCTTTCTGAAAGACCATGTTGTGGTCTTGAAAGGTGGAATGATTTGGAATAAAAATGAAATTTCTGTAATTCCTTTTGAGAAAGCTTCTGTTGAACATTACAAGTTGAGTTGTGGTAGCTAAGATGATTTTATAAAAGAGACTGTGGTGACAGATGTCTCACATGTGAAAAATGCAATGGGGCAGGCTTGAATACTTGGGAAACTGTATCCAGCAAAGTGTTGGTACCTATGCATCTCAAAGGTTATGTGGTTGGGTGAAATAGTGTCATCAACATGATTTCATTTTGGGTCTTTGGTTTTACATTTTTATAGTTCATGGTTCACATAGTTTGTATTTTTTGTGATTTAATGCCAGTTCTGCTTTATGTAGTATTTGCTTTTTGATTTCAAAGTATTTTATTGAGTTTTCCATATAGGTACATTTGCTTTACTGTTACAGGGTACTGGTCAAGCTTGAGTGTTGTTGTCATGTTTACAGGCAGGTGATATACATGTTAGACTGCACCCAAATTCCAATGTCTTGTTAGAAGATTAAGGACAGCTGAGAGAGAAGGAAAGAGTAGAGAAGAGAGGGAGAGGAAAGAGTAGAGAAGACTGTTTCCTTAGCGGCCTATGCTGGGGTTGTATCGTTTTGTTTTGCGGACAGCCGTCCCCTCCGTGCTCTCACGGGGTTCATAGGGATCCAGATACTCGTCCAGCCATTTCAACATCCCCTTAGTATCTGGCCTCTAGGGTGAGTTTTGCAGTGCGATGCTATTAGCGCCCTTGAGGTGTGTCACCCAATTGAGCCAGCCCTTGAAAGATGTCTTTGCTGTGTCCTTCCAGTTGGACAGGACCATCTTCACTGCCGAGGTCGAAAGGAGGTCTAGCAGGAATCTGTCATGTTGTGAGTCAAGTGCTGTGGTTATGAATGCGGTGGTAAGGGTAGAGAACTCTAGTTTCAGTGTGCAACCCAACACTTTTTTTTAAAGAAAACGAAGATTTTTTCCCAGAAGGTTTTCACTTGGGGGCAGTAGATGATGAGGTGGGCTGGGTCTACCTTATTGCTGTCGCAGTTCCAGAAAATTTTGTTTTCCCTGAGGACTAGTGCAGCTAGCCGTGCCAGGGTTCAGTATGTCTTGTAAAGTAGCCAACATTTAGTCTGGGATAGTACTGGGGAGATTTTGTTACGTGAGGGGGAGGCCCAGAGTTTAAAAAAAAAATGTCTTTATTGATTTTCAACAAAAAACGTCGGAACATTCCAACTAGCCAGTCTGATACAGTTCATCAAAATGAGCCATTAGTCATAATTGCATTTCAGTAGGTATTTGTTTTAACGGACTTCCCCTCGCTCCCCCCTTCAAAATTAATTAACAAGTCATAACATTTTCATCCTCGTGTACACATACTATATCAAGTCCGCTACAGAGGGTTGCAATATTACACATATGAACTCCGACATGATCAATAGTACAATCCTACCCAACCAACATTTCAAATACAGCCCCTCCTACTCTCTGTGGCAGTAAATAAATGGGAAATGGGAGGCCCAGAGTTGAGCTAGGTCCTGTTCGCTTAGTGGGGTGTTGTGTAGTTTTGCCCAGTAATTCAATGGTGTGTCGTTAATTTTTGTGGCACTTGGCCGGAGGAGTTTATACAGGTGTGACACCTGATGGCCTATTCTGTTAAGTTTCATCATATATTGGATAATTGATGGAGCCTGGTGTGTTAGTTTGGCTTTTGTGAGCGCTGTTCTGATTTTTAGGAAATTGTAGAACTCAATGTCTGGTAGCCCATGTCTGCCTTTTAGCGTAGTGAAGGTAATGGGGTTGCCCTCCTCCTCCAGTTCTGCTGGGTAGGAGATGCCTTTAGTTTTCAATGCGTCCATGGATAGGCATTTCTTCCTGTATTTAATCTTGCTGTTGGCCCACAGGGGCTCCCATTTCTAGTTCTTTACACTGACCTCCATTTTCTTGTCTATCTTGAGTAGGGTGATTTTTGTGTTTTTGAATATTGGGCTGGAGGCGTGCGTATGTTTATTAGCTGTTAGTAGTATCAATAAGTATAGGTGTTTTTTATAATGGCTCGCTCGATTGTTAGCCATACTGGTGTGTATCCTTGGGGGGGGGGAAAGGGGGGGATGACAACCAGTAATCTCCCTGCTTTGCTAGGAAAGTGATTTGAAAGGTTCTGTAGTCTGCTAAGTTTAGCCCTCCCAGCTTTTTGTCTAGTCTTAGTTTTTTAATATATATACACACTTTTTTCCCTCGCCATAGGAATTTGTTAATCTGGTTATCTAGTTTGCAGTGGAAAAAGTCAGTGAGTAGGAGTGGCAGCATGCTCAGCAGGTAGTTAATCATTGGGGTGATCATCATCTTGATCGTTTCCAATCTTCCCCACCAGCTTATGAACTTGGGGGACCAAGAGAGTCTCTGTTTTTCCTAGAGTTAGCTTCTAAATTTGTTCTAGTGTGGATCTAAGGTCGTTCCCGAATTGGATGCCTGGGTATTTGATGAAACCTGTTTGCCAGGCCAGGCCCGAGCTCCCTTGGGTGTCTCTGGTGGTATGGATGTTGAGGGGTTTACATTCTGATTTGTCCTTGTTGAGTTTGTATCCTGAATGAGTTGAATATGTGTCTATAGTGTCTATCAGTCCCTCAATGGAGGTCCTAGGTTGCTCTGTCACGATGAGGATGTCGTCCGCATAGGCGGCTAGTTTGATTTCCTCGTCGTTAATTCTGATCCCCTTCACTTCTTCGTCAGACTTGATATCTCTGATAAGGGGCTCCAAGGCCAGCAGGAATAGTGAGGGGGATAAGGGACATCCTTGCCTAGTTCAGCATTGTAATGTGAAGGGATCGGAAAGTGACCCATTAATGACAATGCGTGCTCTGGGGTCTCCGTACATCACCAGAACCTTCCGTATGTATGCTTCCCCAAGGTTGAATGTGTGCATGCATTGTTCCAAGAAGGCCTTGTCGGCATCTAGGGTGATAGCCACCAATGGTTCTGTTAGTTTGTTGGTGTGTTCCAGTATGTGGAAAAGTAGTCTAGTGTTGTAGTTTGACATACGGGTCTTTAGGAAGCCTACCTGTGAATTGCTTATTAGTTTGGGCAGGATGGGGTTTAATCTTGCAGCCAGAATTTTTGCATATATTTTACAGTCCACATTAATTAAAGATATGGGCCTGTAGTTTTTGGGTAGTATTACGTGTTTAACATCTTTTGGATTACAATTATGTTGACCTCAGACATGGAGTGGGATACTATTCCATTCTCCGCGCAGTGGTTGAATACCTTTTTCATGGTGGGTTCTAGGTGAGAAAGAAAGGCTTTATAACAGGGGGCTGTGTAGCCGTCAGGGCCTGGCGCTTTGTTGTCCTTCAAAGGCTTGACCGCCATCTAAACCTCGGCCGTACTAATTTCTCGGCCTAGATTTCGTGCTTCTTCGTTTGTTAGTTTGGGCAGGTCAAGTCTGTCCAGATATTTTATACACTCCTCCAGGTTTAAGGTCTGATCATTTCTATAGAGTTCTTGATAGGACTCTTTGGATGTACGTCCGATTTCTTTGTGTCTTGTTTGGGTTTTGTTCTGTGAGTCTGTTTGTGCTTTAGGTAAGAAGCTAGGAGTTTACCCGCCCTATTAGCCTCGCAAAGATTGATGGCCTTGTACTTATTGACCTACAGTCCGGCCCTCTCGCTCAGTATTTTGTTGTACACATACTTTTTTCTAGTGAGGTCTTTTAGGATCCTAGTGGCCTGTTTAGTACTGGTGTGGGCTGATTCTAGTCTTTTGATGTTGTGTTCGAGTTGGGTCAATCGCTGGTTTGCACTTTTGTTGATTTTGTACTTGATGTCGATTATTGTGCCCCTGACTGTCGCCTTGAGTGCATCCCATAATGTAGTGGGGTCAATCTATTGTATGTCATTGTATTTAAGGTACGGTAAGGGCCTCCTCTCTCTTTGCTTTGTTTACTGGGTCAGTCAATACGTCACTGTTAAAGCGTCACCTTCTGAGAATGTCTTCATTGTGGAACCCGCTCAGCTTTAGGCTGATGCACAAGTGGTCTGAAAGTAGCCTGGTGGCTTTGTCTGTGTGTTCAATTAAATGTGTGTGTGGACCTGTGATTAGTATGTAATCTATCCTGCTGCACGAGTTGTGTGGGTTGGAGTAGAAGGTGTAATCTCTAGTGTCCGGGTGTTGCAGTCACCATGGATCTTTGAGGTTGAATCTGGCACAGATGTTCTTTAGTGTGGCATGTGTGCTTGAGGGTTGGGAGTGGCAGTGTGATTGTCTGTCGAGTATGTGGTCAAGAGCTATGTTGAAGTCCCCCGCCACCATGGTGAGTTCGTTCTGCGGTATATCATCTAGCCTGGGCCATACCCCCTTCCAAAACACGGGGTCTTCTGTGTTGGGGCCGTAAATATTTGCAACATGGATGAGCTCCTCCCCCCTTCTCAAGTGTGTTATTAGTAATCTGTCTGCTCCATCGTGCTGATGTGATTCTATTGAAAGATTGGAGTTTTTATTTATCAGTGTAATTACCCCTCGCTTTTTCCCTTCTGCCGGTGAGCCCGCCACCTGGATATTCAGTTGGCTTTCATTAGTCTGATATCCTCCAGGGATAATTTGGTTTCAGGTTTTAGCCAGGTAGTTGAGGTATCTTTTTTCTCTTGACTGGGTGGTTGAGGCCCTTGACATTCAGGGAGACTATCTTTAGGTCAGATGGTAGGTTAAGCTTGTTGGTTGGTGTCATTGGATGTGGTGGGGATGAGCTGGTATGTCTGCACTGTGTCTCCAGTTCTCATGTTTTGTGCATCCCCCCTCCCGCTATGCTTCTTTTCCTGGTATCTTGCTGGTGCCTGACACTTGCATGACACAGAGTTAGGTCTACCCCTTTTCGTTCTTGCATTGGTCACAGTGTAGCTTCTTGTGCAGTGATATATAGGTAAGAAGGTGAAAAAAGAATGGAAGATAGCAGAAAGATAAAAGAAAACAAAACAAGACAGGTGAAACCCCCCCTGTCTCCACCACCCTCCCTACATAAAAACATCGTATGCTGAACGTGTGACGACAGGATCGCCATTCCGTCACCCCGGGAGTTAGCTATAACTGTTCTATGATTGGTCCTTCCCTCAAGTACTCCTCTACAGTCTTTACAAAGTGAATATATAGACACTTTGAGAACTTTTTATGTACGGTAATAGAAGTCTGTATAGGTCACCCCCACAACCCGGCCCCCTTGCGTATGTCCAACTGGACAAGCAAAAAGGATATGGCGTTTGTCATGGTTGCTGCTGCTTGGTACTTTGGTGGTCAATTGTTCAGGGCATCTTCCCGTTTAGCCCTGGGGTTGTTCCCCCACGTGACAAGCATTGATTGGGGCCGGTGCAACCACGTAGGGCCATGTCCAAGCACACCTACACCCTGGCGTCTCGCTGGTCTGAGTTATTCTGGGATTCTGGCGTCAGACGGCTCCTTCTGGAGCCTCAAAGAGTAGGATGTCCTTGTGGTATGCACTTTGGTTTCCTGGGTTGTCTGTGTCCTACTGTAGCTTGTACATGTTGTGTACCTTGTATTGCCATGAGGTAGTATATTGTAAGTTAATGAGGGCTAGTCTGAGATATTTACGGTTGCACTTCCAGTACTTACTGTGATTTTATTTACAGTAGATATATAATTATCCAATTTGTTAAGCTAATGAGGTAGTTATGATTTTGAGATAGTTATGGCTATTAGTATAGTCTGTTACCAACGTTGCCCTGCATTGGGCTGAAAGTTCGCTCATTCCACCCTCAGTTCCAGTGACGCTCTTCTCTTGCTGGTGCCTGCTTGGGAGGTCTCCATTTCTTATTGTGCTGGGCCGTCCAGGTATCTGCTTAGTTCCCTCCGGTCCTCGAGGATTTGTGTTCAGTCATTGTCGTTTATCTGAAATGTTGCTGGGCCGGTGAATGAGAAGAGGATGTTTTTCTTCCTCATCTTGTCACGTAGGGCCAGGAAGCCCTATCTGATGTCCACTGTTGTCTTTGAGTAGTCCTGCGTTAGTATTATCCTTTGTCTATTCCACTCGATGTGCTGGTTTTTCCGCGCATAGTTAAAAATGGCATCTGTATGTTGTGATCTTAGTGGCTTGCACATTATTGGCAAGCGCCTGGCTTTGTAGCCGACCTGAATGTGGGGACTCTGTAGGCTCTGTCTAGTTCGAAGGGTTTGGTCAAATTTGTGGTAATATATCCTTGATGAAGGACAAGCAGGACCCTGCCTTATCTTCCTCTCTCTCCCGCACACCTAGGATTCTTATGTTTCCCCTTCTGTTCCGATCTTCCAACTCCGTTGTTTGTTTTTGGAGTGCTGCTGTAGCCTTGGTTAGAGCCTTTAGGTCTTTATTTACCTGCTGGTCTGCATCTTCAAGTCACTTATTCTGTGCTCCGCAGCTGTGAGTCTGTTGTTTGACGCGTGTATATCAGCCCTTACTGCCGCTAGTTCTAGTTGGATTGCGTCAATAGTCTGTTTTGTAGATTTGGCCACGTCGTGAACATCCGCTAGCTTTTTTAGGATCATCTCCAGTGTGCTATTCATGTCAGGCTTCTGTTTGATTGGTGAGTCTGTTATTGTGGGTTCACCCTTGTTCCTTTTTAATTGCTGTTGCAGTCTTGCTTCACTTTCCGCCATGCTTGCCAGCCCTCTCTTCACCTGATGCAGGTCAAATCTTTTCCCTCTTCTAGGTGCAGCATCCAGCGGTATGTGGTTCTGAGCTGATTTCCGTTGCGATCGCTTGGGTTCCACAGTTAGGCCCCCTCTGTAGGTCTTATATGGGTTGGGGTGTTGTAGATCCTCTGTCTGCCTTGTTATGAGCTGTTTGTAGAGTTTGGGTCCACTTGTTTGCCTCGTATCCACTCTTCGCAGCCTCACTCTGACCCCTTTGGCTAGCGGCTTATTGCTATTCCTGACTATGCACACTCTGGGGCATATCCTTGTTGCATGTCCCTATCCCTTCTTGCGTATGTTCTGCTGAGACCCGTTCTGTACGTTCAGTGCAAGCTCTCTTGTTATGTTATGTTAGCTACATTTATTTTGCGCGCAGCTGCTCCAGCGAAGGAGCGCCCTGGCGCATTGTTCCAGTAGTGTGTGGCACCTCTTTGTTGCTTGAGCGATGGAGCGCTGTGTTTTGCGTGGTTCATTCAGCTCGCTGTGCACCCCTCTTCCCCTGCTCTCCCCCAGTGCGCGGGGCCCCTCAGCGCGATTCTCTAAGTTAGATTGCGCTCTCGCTTTGCTGCGGCACTTTGGCCATAGTTTATGGGGAAGTGGGGGTTTAGAGGGGAGATCCGTTCTTGTAGAGGATCGCCTTTCTTGCCTTCTCTCAGCTCGCTCTTTGTGCACCTCTGCGCTACGCCTCTCACCTTGGCACAGCTCTCTTGGTTCTCTGCACCCTTTCGGTTCTGCCCTTGATTCGGCTTGTGCCTCTGCGGTCGGGCAACCACTGTATCCCCTGGTGAGCCACCTGTGGTTGATTTTACGTTTTTTCTCGTGAAGCAGCTGATCTGATTACTTTCGCCCGATTCTACAAGGCATTGTTTCGTGCGATGGAGCTTAGCGCTTCGTAGCCCTATGTTCTCCAATTACTTTGATTCCTCCCTGCGTCTAGATGTGCTGCGCTGGACCGACTGTGTTTATCAGTTGGTCTTTGTGTTCTCTTCCGCCCACCTAAAATGGCGGTTGTTGTTTGCTGAGCTCTCCCTTGTGGTTTCGGTTTCGGGTTTTGGGTTTTCCGCTCTGCCGCTGTTAACCTCTCCGGATCTTGGCGAGTTTTAGCCAACCAGCATATTACCCCTCCTCGCTTGCTGTAGCGGGCTGGCAGTTTTGTCACTCTTCCCCCTTACATTGGCCCGTCGTTGCTCTGCCCGTATATTTGTGCGTCTTCCTTACGCTCATCTTCCTTGCTTGCACCGCTTCTTGCTGCTCACAGCACTCTGACCCGTTCCTCGCTGTGTCGCTCACCAAGGGTTGTGGGGCTGGGTCTGTCTTGGCTTTCGAGTGCTGTGCCCAGCTCCCTTTGTTAGGATGTTAAGATTCTCTCAGTGGTTTTGGTTTTGTTCTTGTGACGCCATTTTCTCTCCTCCATGCTGCCTCCAGATCGCAGGCGCTGATGGCCCGTTCTTTCCTTTATTCCGCAGCAGTTACTCACAAGATTATTACCATCTTCTAGAGCTGATGTTCTGACATCCGTGGTTGTTCTTCTTTCCCTGGTTCCTCCGATGTAGACTCATGGGATCGCTGGCTGAACATATTCTCGACTAACTGTGTCTATGGAGCATCTTTGTAGCTATCCACTCTATTGTGCCAAGCTACAAACAGGAGCATCCAAAATAGATCCCACTGGCTTCAGTACTCAGACCCACACATGCAGACAGTCCTACTGCCGCCCATGTCACAGACACACAGTGCTCATACACACTCAACTTACACACACAAAAGTCAGTGCAAGGTTCTGAGTTTCACATAACAGTGGAACTTTACATGAGAGGTGTCAGTAGGCCGCACTCTCTTATTGACCTAGATGCAAATGTCTAGTCACACTGAAAAACACAGAAAATGGAACCCTGACACCGCCATTTTATGTTTAATCTCACATGCAGCGAGTTCTACAGCCACCTACAGGCATACTGTACGTTTACACACACTCAACACTCATACACAAGGTCAGTACAAGTTTCTGGATTTCACATAACAGAGGAACTTTACATGAGAGGTGCCAGTGGGCCACATTCTCTTACTTACATCGATACAAAGGTCTGGTCACAAACAATTCAAAGAACACAGTACCCTGCCACCACCACTTTGTGTTTACTCCAAGGACAGGGACAGCAGTCCACTGTGAACTATGAGAGCACATGTCTCTGTAGCTCACTGGACAAACCTTGGACCTCGCATAGTCAGGTGCAAGCCTAACCTCTGCACACACTCTAGCTTAGTGTGACATCACTATAATCAGTATACCAGGTTCGTATGCAGAACGGCACTCTCATATTTCAATGCCGGGGACATTCCCATCCAGACAAACCCTATGCGGTTTATTTTTTAAACTGTATTGCTTATAAGTGTTATTGAGCCTTGCATGAGCTTAATTTACACTAGTCAAAAGTGAAACAAGGACACCTTAATGAGTGTTACTGCCAACATCCTTTCTGTGGGTAACAACCTTTAAAACCAAGGCAACCCTGCACAAAATTCTTTAAAATTTTGTCAATGTGCGGATAGAACGCTCCCAATTTAAGTATAGATGGAGTTGTAGTATTCATTGTGTTGGATCCAGAAACGAGATATATTCTGATAGGAGACATGTACATGGATATATTAAAATACAAAGTGTTTATTATTATTATTATGTTTCTTATATAGCCCCTGAATCGACCCCCGAAGGGGTATCTCCGCGCTTGCCTTGGGAACCCGTCCTGGCTTTTCCCTGTGAGATAGCCCCTAGAGGGCATCCCCAAGGTGAAAGCCAGGCATCCCGCCGCAGGGGGCCGTTGTGGAGATTAAGCAAGCTTAATGCCCAGAGTTGCAGAGTGTGAACCCATGATTAGGTCAGGCACCGAAGCGAGAATTATCGAGTCCATGGACATTTGAGCTCAAGACCCTGCTGCGTCGTGAATTGAACCCTGGTCCCGGGTCTGACCTCTGCTTCAGGGTCTGCCTGCTCTAACCAGTGAGCCACACTTCTCCACTGGTTATAAGATTGAAAGGTTATGAGAACAATCTGATTGATGTATTAGGGTATTGAAATGCCACTCTGAAGAATCGGGCAAAGAGTGTTCATTCTAATATGAAAGAGAATTTATCTTTCCTAGGTTCTCCTCAGCAAGGACATCTTGTGATGGTTGTTGATCCCAGATGTCTTAAACAGGTATTGATGTGTAAGGCCAATTTTAGAAGGAATACAGGAAATAAGGAGATGAAATATTGGGAAAAAGAAGCTTATTCATGTCTTAAAAGACCAATTATTAGGCTTTTTCAAATGTTCTCACACAAGATAATCCTGAAAAAGAGTGCCATTCCTAAAGTTCACAAAGTAAGAAATGTTTCCCCATCCATGCCATCAATGCCAGAAAGTCTTAGGGAGGAATGAGACAAATTGTGCAAAGAAGGGTAATAAATTAGAAATAATCTTCAGAGTGTCTATAGTCCATAGCATTGGTCTGTAAATATGTGGAAAAGCCAGACCCTGTGTTGATTTGCATGTCCCAAACAAGTGTTTCTGTGTACATCACCGCCCCTTAACAAATATTAGTTCAATGTGGGCCAAGCTAGGGAGGACGGCTGTGCCATTTAGCACATATGATATTTCATAAACATCCTACCAAGCAACCATACATGAATATTCTAAAGGCTTATCATCATTTATTACCTCGAAGGCACGTTTCTATACAAGATTTTGCCCTCTTAGTTTATTTCATCATCAAATTTAATCCAGAGGCAATGGACCAGTTATTTAAGGACCCAATGACAGTGGCATACTTTCAAGAGACAAGGAGGAATACAACACTACATTATATAAAGTGGTATCCCTTTTGAAGGAGAATAGCTTAAGAATAGAAATTAAGTGCAAGATTGCTGTAGAAAGTGTTAAGTATTTGGGGCTTACCCTCAGCAAGAAAGGTGGCCTCTAATACAAGTTTGGTGGAGGTAATAGTATATTCCCAAAATCAAAATGACAAACAACTGAGATACCTTATGGGGTTAGTTGAATATTATGTGAGATATCCAAATGTATTGATAAGAAGGTAACCATGATGACGTTTTTTTTCTTTTTTTAAATGAACTGCTCACAATAAATGAAACATGGTACAATGAAATCATGGCACTAGATAAAGTGATGGCGTGTAAACCTGTTTTAAAGCCTTTTGATAGTTGCCTTACTTGTGATAAAATCCGATGTGTTGGTTTAGAGATTAAATTATTGCAAGAACATGAAAGTTGTCTAAAAATAGTAGGTTTTGCTTCAAGACCGATGAGGGAAGCTTAAATATTCCATGATTGAGAAAGGGACCCTGACGATTATTGGGGCATGAAACGTTATTGCCGGTACGTGTGTGGAGTTTTGTTTTTTGGATGTATGGGTAACAGATTTCGCATGGATTTTGTCAGGATCTGCCAAATGCGCCTACATAACTACATGACCCACAATGCCTAACAACTGGGAGGAGCAGGAAAAACTATATAGCTTGCTATAGTGCATTGTGGGTCGTACGTGATTTGCTGCTCGAATCTGGACCCGAGCTTTGGACCTTCTCGACCCCGATCTAGCTTGAGTTGGTAGCTCAGCAGTGTTCTACTGTCTGTGGATTTGTAGCGTTTCAGCGGCTGCCGAACGCAGTTGCTGGGAGTATCTCATTCTTGAAAGACAAGACGCCCGTTAAACTGGAATCGCTAGTGTGTCGGCTGATGCGCTAGTAAGGCTGTTTGTTTGTTCAGCTGTTGTCTTCATGCGCGGCGGCTGCCGAGCACCTTCCTGGGACCCCTCGTTGTCAGGGAGTTTGATGAATATTACGCTCTTGACTGAGACACTGTTTTCCTGTACTTCCTCAGTAAACTTTGGCTTCTCGGATGGGAAGCTAAAACAGCAGATTTATTTCCGGAATCTTTTCCCTTTTTGAGGTGGTTCCGGTTGGAGTGTTTCTGGATATTCGTGAGTACTCGCGTTCTCGGATGAGACGCGCTTCGTTTCTTTTCACTCCCCTTGACTGGATATAAAGGATTACCTGTAACTGTTCGTGGAACTTAAAGATCGTGACTTTGTTCAGTCCTTGGATTATAAAAATTTGTCATTCCTCAGTTTCTTGGATTTGGTTCGTGCAAGACTGGGTTGATCTTAAATCCCTCTACATCATTTTTTGTTCACTTTTTGTCCTAATTAGTTATCTTTGGAGAGGGTTTATTTTTTGTTTCCGATTGGGAAGGCTGGAAGGTATGCATGGAATACAGAGTGACTTGATCTATGATGTTTGGTGTACGGTATCGTTTGTATGATCGTTTATTCTTGTTTATGTATTGCAGAAGAGCTAACCGGGTATAGAGACACTTATCTGATACCTACCAAAAGGGAGAAGAACAGCCTACAGCTAGTTGACTTAGTAGGTGGGGTTTTAGAGAGAAATGACTGAGAGTAGTTAGATATTTCATGTACTCATCAGTGTGTTTTCTTTTTCTTCTCGTTTCAGCCTCCCTTTCCCGTTCCAGTCCCTTTCTTACCTTTTCCCTCGCCTAATTTCCTTTATGCTCTGTGTTGATATACTGTCAGAGTGTAGGGCAATTGGGAGGTGGACCCCTTTTAAGCGTCTACCTGATCCTGAGGAAGCCAGGTCGTGGCAGAATCACGTACCCAAGATTGCTCTTCCTCCCGGTCAGGGGTGTTTGGAAGATGGCCACTATGGATGATGTGTTGCATGCTTTGAGTTTGGTGCAACATGAGTTGGAAGCATCACAAGCTGAAACAGCAGCGTAAAAAAACGCTTGGATAGGCAATCTAGGAACCCATTTGATGCGACGGTTAGTGGCTCCCCAATACAGGTTACGGTATCACAACCTATACCTTTGGCAAGCCGGGAACGCTATGCTGGTGACTCTAACAAGATACAAACCTTTCTGACTCAAATAACTTTACATTTCTCATGTAGGCCAGCATCGTTTCCTACTAATTTATCTAGAGTAGCTTTTGCTATTTCATACTTGACCGGGGATGCGGCCAATTGGGCTGTGCCGTTGCTAAGGAATGACGATCCTTTGTTGGCAGACTGGGATGACTTTCGGAAGGAATTCGAAAGAGTCTTTGATAGACGGGCAACCACGCTTAGTGCAGATAGGAAACTTCTGGAGTTGCGACAGGGCAGAAAGGAGCTTGTTACATATATGACCGCATTTAATAGGTTGGTGGTGGAGACATCCTGGACAGAAGAAAAAAGGATGGCCTTATATTACCAGGGTCTGAATGAAGACCTTAAGGACGTGTTGGCACAGATAGATCCCCAGCCCAGCAACTGTACTGATTTAATCAATCTTACTCTACGGTTGGATCATCGTATGTCGGAAAGAGGAGGAGATCGAAAGAAAGGTGACAGACCTGGAGGTGGGTTGGAAGCTGCTGGACGCACTGGTAGTAGAGATACGGGTACAGAACCTATGGAGATAGGAGCTGTTAGACCTCCTTTGACTAAGGCAGAGAGAGAGAGCAGGCGTGCTCAGGGTCTCTGTATGTACTGTGGTAGAAAGGGGCATTTTGTCAGGGACTGAACAATGAGACCAAAGAAGAATAATCCCTTTTCTCCAGGTAAACAGGTTGCAGTTATGAAGGCAGTTACAAACCCAGTATGCCCTCAGGATAGCATGAAAACTCTGATAGACCCTAAGTCTTCTCAAGAGTGGAAGATACCTTCTTTGGAGGTGTCCACCTGTAAGAACACTGAAACACATATAGTGTTATCCATGCTATTGATCACGGAATGTAACAGACATCCAGTATCCACCATGATTAATTCCGGGGAACCCGGAAATTTTATCGATCAAGGCCTGGTAGATAGATTGGGGTTAGTGAGAGTGCCGACCTCTAAACCTGAGGTAGTTCTGGCTGTGGATGGCACACCATTGAAGTCAGGCCCTATTACCGCACATACTAAAGCTCTGGAACTTGTTATGCTAGGGGAGGTTAACCACCACATTGAGAGGATTGTGTTGAATATCATTGAGGCTCCCCAGTACGAGGTGATATTAGGTATGCCATGGTTGTGGCAACACAACCCTTCCATTAATTGGAAGAGTAAATCTGTTAGTTTTGAGTCAGAGGTGTGTGTGTGTCATTGTTTGCAGTCTTCAGTGTCACATGTGTCTTCATTGGCCCATGCTTTTACTATTGCCACTGCTGCCTGCTGAAAAGGAAGTAGAGGTGCCTCAGGCATACACAGGATATCTTGGAGTGTTTAGTGAGGTGAAAGCTGAGACACTTCCCCCACACAGGGATTATGATTGCCGAATTGACTTGGAAGACGGGGCGGTAGTGCCTTCATGTAGGGTATATGCCTTGTCCGTTTCAGAAACAGCTCATCTGAAGACGTACTTGGAACATTTTTGTTCTATAGGTTTTATTCGTCCCTCACGTTCTCCTGCAGCCTCTCCACTGTTTTTTATTTCAAAAGCTAATGGGGAATTGCGCATGTGTATCGATTATAGACAGCTTAACAAGATTACCATCCGAAATCGATACCCGCTTCCACTCATTCCCGTCCTGCTGGATCAGGTTCGGGAGGCTGTGATTTATACGTGCCTGGACCTGAGGGGCACTTATCACTTGGTTCGTATCAGGGCGGGTGATGAGTGTAAAACGGCTTTTAAGACTTGTTTTGGCCTGTATGAGTATCTGGTAATGCCGTTCGGGCTATGTAATACCCCAGCGGCATTCCAGTTTTTCTTGAATGACATCCTGAAGGACTACCTGGACCACTTTGTGGTCATATATATTGACGACATCTTGATCTATTCTGAGTCCCCAGCCCAGCACGTCAGTCATGTCCTTTTGATCTTGCAGAGGTTACAGGAAAACAGCTTGTACTGTAAGTTAAGCAAGTGTGAGTTTGGTGTGGATGAGGTGGAGTTTCTGGGAGTGATTCTTAACCCAAAGGGGTTCAGAATGGCGGAAAGAAAGGTGAAGGCGGTCCAGGAGTGGCCTATTCCTGTGAATGTGAAGGATGTCCAGTGCTTTCTGGGGTTTTCAAATTACTACAGAAGGTTTATTTCCCAGTTTTCTCAATTGGCTTCACCAATCACTCGTTTGTTGAGGAAGGGTATACCGTTTTGCTGGACACCTCAAGCCACGGAAGCTTTTGAACAGTTAAAAACAGCTTTCAGTTTTGCTCCTATTTTGTTGCACCCTCAGATGGATGTGCCTTTTGTTGTGGAAGCGGACGCCTCTGATGTGGCGATCGGGGCGGTGTTGTCGCAAAGGGATAAGCAGACTGGTCAGTTGCATCCTGTGGCCTTCTTGTCTAGAAAGCTTAATGCCGCTGAAGTGAACTATACAATAGCAGAGAAGGAGCTTCTGGCAGTGAAGAAAGCCTTCCAGGAATGGAGACATTATTTGTGGGGTCGGTGTCATCCTGTTACGGTGTATACTGACCATCGCAATCTTCAATACTTAAAAACAGCGAGACACCTTTCTCAGCGTCTGATGCGATGGATGCTTTTTTTTGCGGAATTCAACTTCACCATAACATTCCGACCAGGAGCTGAGAACAGAAAAGCAGACTCTTTGTCCCGGCAAACGGATTCGGAGGGGCACTTGAGAACAGATCCAAAACCCATTCTCTCTCCAGATATAGTGTTGTGTTCCATCCAGGTTGAACAGTTCCTGGAGGCAGTCACTAAACAGCTTTCTTTGCTTGGATGGAAGGAGTGGGCTGATGCGGATGTGCATCGTTCTCTGAAACATGGTCTTCAGATGATGCATAATCGACTGTTCCTCCCTGTTCACGCCCTTTGGTTAATGGCTTTCAACTGGTGCCACAATGCTATGGTAGCCGGTCATCAGGGACATCAGAAAACGGTGCATGCATTGCAAAGACATTTCTGGTGGGAAGGTATGGTTAAGGATGTTAAGCTGTGGTTAAATCAGTGTGAAACCTGTGCTAGAGCGCAGAGTGTTCAAACAAAAGCTAAGGGACTGCTTATGCTACTTCCAACTCCTTCCAGACCGTGGCAAGTCATCAGTTTGGATTTTGTGTTGGGTCTACCTTTGGATAAAGGTAGTGATGCTATCTTGGTGGTAGTGGATAGTTTCTCAAAAATGGGACTCTTCATTTCATGTAAAAACCTTCCTACCGCTTCTCAAACTGCTCACCTGCTGTTGACTCAAGTGGTTCATCTTCATGGAATCCCTCAAGTTATTGTTTCTGATAGGGGTCCACAGTTCATCGCCCGATTCTGGCATACCTGGTGTAAGGCGTTGAATATTTCAGCTGCTCTATCGACAAGTTTCCATCCTCAGTCTGATGGACAGACTGAGAGGCTAAATCAAACACTAAAGAAGTATTTGCGCTGCTATGCAAATGAGGCAGCGGACTCGTGGGTTTCTTTGTTGTGGCTGGCGGAACTCTCATATAATAATGCCTGGCACTGTTCCACAGGCGAGACACATTTTAGAGCTAACTCAGGGTTCAATGCAAATACTCTGCCAGTGGCGATTCCCAGCGATGTACTGAATCACCCAACGGTGGCTGGCTAGGTACAGGCTCTTTTGAGAATCCATAGAAGGGTGCAGGCACACCTGGAGAAGGCTAAGGTAATTTACAAGAAATGGGAAGATCGGCATCGTCAAGAAGGGCCGGTGTATAACGTGGGTGATAGGGTGTGGCTTTCCACAAAGAATATTCGCTTCCATTTCTGAAGCATCTTTCATCCTCGTTTCATTGGGCCTTATACCGTGGTGGGATGTGTGAATCCGGGGGCGTACAAACTCAAACTCCCAGCTTCTCTGAAGATCCATCCGGTGTTCCATTGCAGTTTGCTGAAACCGGCTCAAACGGCTCACCGAAAGGCGGTACCCCCGGTTCTTCGAGATGGGCACTTGGAATATGAGGTGCGTCGGATCTTGGATTCACACTTCCGGCAGGGGAAGCTTTGGTTTCTGGTGTCATGGAAGGGCTACGCCGCTGAAGACAACTCGTGGGAACTGAGCACTGGTGTCCATGCCCCCCTTGCTGTGCGCAGATTCTTTGCCCGTCACCCGGAGAAGCCTGGTTCTAGGAGGCGCGTGGGAGGAGGGCATACTGTCAGGATCTGCCAAATGCGCCTACAGAACTACATGACCCACAATGCCTAGCGACTGGGAGGAGCAGGAAAAACTATATAGCTTGCTGTAGTGCATTGTGGGTCGTACGTGATTTGCTGCTCGGATCTGGATCCAAGCATTGGACCCTCTCGAACCTGATCTAGGCTGAGTTGGTTGCTCAGCAGTGTTCTACTGTCTGTGGATTTGTAGCGTTTCGCCGGCTGCCGAACGCAGTTGCTGGGAGTATCTCGTTCCTGAAAGACGAGACGCCCGTTAAACTGGAATCGGTAGTGTGTCGGCTGATGCGCTAGTAAGGCTGTTTGTTTATTCAGCTGTTGTCTTCGTGCGCGGCGGCTGCCGAGCACTTTCCTGGGACCCCTCGTTGTCAGGGAGTTTGATAAATATTACGCTCTCGACTGAGACACTGTTTTCCTGTACTTCCTCAGTAAACTTTGGCTTCTCGGATGGGAAGCTAAAACAGCCGATTTATTTCCGGAATCTTTTCCCTTTTTGAGGTGGTGCCGGCTGGAGTGTTTCTGGATATTCGTGAGTACTCGCGTTCTCGGATGAGACGCACTTCGTTTCTTTTCACTCCCCTTGACTGGATATAAAGGATTACCTGTGACTGTTCGTGGAACTTAAAGGTCGTGACTTTGTTCAGTCCTTGGATTATAAAGATTTGTCATTCCTCAGTTTCTTGGATTTGGTTCGTGCAAGACTGGGTTGATCTTGAATCCCTCTACATCTTTTTTTGTTCACTTTTTGTCCTAATTATTTATCTTTGGAGAGGGTTTATTTTTTGTTTCCGATTGGGAAGGCTGGAAGGTATGCATGGAATACAGAGTGACTTGATCTATGGTGTTTGGTGTACGGTATCATTTGTATGATCATTTATTCTTGTTTGTGTATTGCAGAAGAGCTAACAGGGTATAGAGACACTTATCTGATACCTACCAAAAGGGAGAAGAACAGCCTACAGATAGTTGACTTGGTAGGTGGTGTTTTAGCGAGAAATTACTGAGTGTAGTTAGATATTTCATGTACTCATCAGTGTGTTTTCTTTTTCTTCTCGTTTCAGCCTCCCTTTACTGTTCCAGTCCCTTCCTTACCTTTTCCCTCGCCTAATTTCCTTTATGCTCTGTGTTGATATACAGTCAGAGTGTAGGGCAATTGGGAGGTGGACCCCTTTTAAGCATCTACCTGATCCTGAGGAAACCAGGTCGTGACAGATTTGCTGTTCATGAAGTCAAGGTAAAAACAACTCCAATGATAACGAAGTGGCAATTCAAGATGCAAGACTACAATTTTGACTTGTCTTTCTTATCCAATTGTAATAATGTGATATCGAACTCTGTTTCACTGTTTCCAGTTGAAAAAGGGATAAGTGGAGTTTTAGATAAGGATGAAATTGTTGACAATATGTTGGAGGCTACACTATGAGGGATCACTAAGGAGAGAGTGGCTGGAGGGAAATAGGGCTGAAATCATTAAACGTATGATAGGTTATGCTGCTCAAAGGTGGCCAAGTAAGAGGTGTTTGAATCAAGAGGGTGGAAAATATGACAGTGTCATAAAAATTACATGTATGTTAACAAAAGGTTGTTATAAAGCGGTGAGTTATTAGTAGTTTCAGATGTTTTGAGAAGATTAAGTTAGTTCACGAGGATAATCCTGGTATGAGTGGGACGAAATGCAGAGTAAAAGAGGACTTCTGGTGGCCAGGTGTAGACAGAATGCAGAAAGAAAAATACATTCTACTTGAAATGGCAAGTCACATAGAATGTCTGTGCACCCCAGAGAAGTTGTTTCTAGGTCTACAAGAGTGTGAGAAAAGCTTAGGGTGAATATATGTGGTCCTTTTCATGTGAGAGGCATTGGTGCAAAGTAAGGGTTAGTGCTCCTGGATCATTTATCTCAATGGATGAAGAATACGTTTGTCAATCAACCAAATACGATGTAGGTTAGTAAGAGTGCCAGTATGATGGTGTCTAACCTCCATCATTGTGGGACTGGGACCGGCTGACAAGTAGTCTCCGGTTCCACCTACCAGATTAGGATGTGATACTTTCAGGGAGGTGGGAGCGCACCAGACACGCCCCAACGAAATTACCTTTTGCATGATGGTTCATGTAGTTCATTATTTCTTGCTCAGTTCAATTCAAAGTGTTCATAGCCAGTGCTGTATTATTAGTTTCAATTTGTATCCCTAGACACGTGTTTCATGATTCCTCAATCGTCAGTAGGGAAAACAAGAAAAGTTCATAAGTTGCAGGGCATGCTGCCTTGTCTCTCAGGACCAGTTCCACTCCCAGCCTGAAGGTGCAGGCTCCCGAGCTCGTCAGCTCACAGGAATTTGATACTTTCAGGGAGGTGGGAGCGCACCAGACACGCCCAGATTAGGATGTGGCTGCCATGTAGGCGGTCGGAAACATCCTTTTTTTCAATTGCGGCTTGTGCTATGGCCTGTAAAAGGGCTGCAGCACAAGCCGCAATTGCGGCTTGTGCTATGGCCTGGAAAAGGGCTGCAGCACAAGCCGCAATTGAAAAAAGGGATGCTTTTAAACATCTATGCACAGTGTGCCAGGCACCATGTGGTGCCTGTCGCATGTGCATGATGTTTGGGAGAGCACCACAAGTGCCCTCTGGCCACATTCCAGTGGCCCACTGGAAACAGGGTTCCTGCTTGGGACCCCCCAAAGTCCCTTTCCAGCTGCCTGTTCATGGCAGTGGGCCTGCCATGAACAGACTCATTGAGCCTTTTGGAGGTGGCGGCCTATCCCTCCAACGGCTGAGGTCCAACTGACCGCATCGTAATTCTGTGGTCAGACAGCTATCCTGAATGTCAGTGAGACTGTCACTGATGGCCTGTCAGTGGCGGTCCCACCAAAATCCTAATACAATGTGCATAATTAGGCTAACATAGGGAAAATGACAATGGGCCATGTGAAAACCACACAACACCCAGCCTTTGGTCAGGATAATAGCACAATAAAGCACTAAAAAAACTAGAATAAATGAAAAATATAAAAACTCTAAACACAATTCAGACAATTATATTGGAAAAGAAATTATCTACAAAATTAATTGTCAATTTTGAAAAATAGTCAAATTATGGTGCTTTGAAGTAATGCCTGATGTGACTCGCAAATTCAAAAGCCAGGGACTCAAAAAAGGAGTCAGACTCTGCAGGAAACTATTTATTGGCAGCCCAAGTTACAAGTTCCAAAGAACCGACATGATCCTCGGTCTGTAGGAAGTTTGTGTTACAATTTGAATTAATTTCTGTTTTTGTATGGTACAACCTGGAAATATTGCGGCCAACTGCCGACCAGCACTCTATGCACATTTAGCACAACGCCCCCAATGTGTGAGCCCCTGTACTCTTTGTAGTAAAAAGGGGACGCTGCAAAACACTTTTTTGTTTTTATTCTTGGGTCACATTTCCATCTGTGGATGCCAACAGTAAAAGTTTCCATGAATAAAGTGTCCCACAGGCCTTTGCTGAATACAGAGCTTATGAACTTGTTGAAATTACTCTTCTTACTGTCTGGGAGCATATCTGCATTTCTCCTGCTAAACCAGTCATTCCTTTGCAAGCAGTAGATTTGCAATCCTCCTATGAACTACACAAGCAGAAATGACATCACGTTCCCTTTGAAGTTCCCCTCTGATGAGATCACAGAAAATGACTTCACACAACCACTGCCCCAGATGATGAGCAGCTGCATATATGTTTTACGTTCTCTATAGGGAGTACTACTTTAATGAACAGCGATTGATAACAGATGCCGGAGACCAGACGTGCCATCTGCCTTCAGAGTGGCTGGTGTCTCATCACTCTGTTCCCAAATAAGGTTTTCCAGCCAATCGGTTTCCAGGGTCCAGCTGGAGCAATGCCAACACCCTGGAGCAAGGTGGATACCCCTGGTCTCATCATCCTACTCCTGCCTGCCCCTACTCTCTTATGCACTGCCAGAGCTCCCTGCGGCAGGTTGTAGCAGCCCTAGGCACTGTACAGATGCAATAAACAGTGCACATGCAGATATGAAATCAAGAAAAACCTAAAAGATTAATCACTAAATAGATAAAGTGACAGGGTTATGAGCAGTCCACACCAGGGCAGCACTTGCAACACAAGGAAGCCCTAAAGAAAGGCCCCAGTCGCTCTTCTTCGTTGTTGCACAAGAAAGGCAATATCGCCCCCCCCCCCCCTTCATTTAAAAATTAAAAAATATAAAATGTTCACGCATTAGTTATCACAAACATAGATATTGTTCTATCTCATTCAGAGGATTATCTAGTTTTGCGTTTTTTCTACCCTGTAACTTTGCGCCAGATCCTATCTGTTTACGTTACACGATAATCACAGCTAGCTCATTCAGTTAATGCACCTGCTGCCTAAATGGTCGAGAAACCTCTCCCAAGTACCCCAAGACATCTTGGAAGGTCAACTAAGCGCTCTTCTTTCAAATAACACTATGCACCTCTCGACCAACGACCTCGTCGACCACTATAACTCGGGGGTAGTCGCCATACTTGACAATCTAGCTCCTCTTAAACTCAAAAGAAGCCGGGCCACTCCATCCAGAACCTGGTTCACTGCGGACCTCAACGCAGAAAGAAGAAACCTGAGAACCAAAGAAAGAAAGTGGAGAAACAACCCAACCGCCATTCTCCGCCTTCAACTAAAATCAGCCCGTAGGAAGTACAACAACCATATCAAAAACAAGAAATCCAGCTTCTTCCGTGAGGCACTGGTCAAATCCAAAAACAGACCCAAAGAACTCTACAACATAATCAGACAACAAACAACAAAGCCCCTGCCCTCAACCCTACAGGCTTCCAAAGAACTCTGTGACAACTTTGCCAACTTCTTCAACGTCAAAGTCCAAAAAATCGAACTATCTCTAGACATCAACAACCCACACCTCCAGAAGAGCTACTCGACCTCCCCAGTGGCACTCCCATCCGACTCCTTTCCCTCCCCCTGGTTAAGCTTTCGCCCCGTCCAGGAAACTGAGATAATCGCGCTGATCTCGACCTCCAAACCTTCAGCACACATCTCAGACCCCATCCCCCCATCTTTAATCAAACAAATGAAGCTTACCTTAGCGCCTATCTGGGGAAGAATCATAAACAGCTCCTTACAAAGCGGTGTGGTCCCCGATTGTCTAAAAATGGGACAAGTCACTCCCCTCCTGAAAAAACCCGGTCTCGACTCAACTGACCTGAACAATTTCAGACCAATATCTAACCTCCCTTTACTCTCGAAAACACTTGAACGCTGTGTACTCCTGCAACTGACGCAACACCTGGACAACATCAATCTCCTGGACCCCCTCCAATCTGGCTTCAGACAAGGCCGCAGCACTGAAACAGCGATGTTGAACATCATAGATGACATCCATGGATCTCTTGACGCTGACAAGTGCTGCCTCCTCATACTCCTTGATCTCTCAGCAGCGTTCGACACGGTGGACCACAAGCTCCTCATCATGACTCTCCAAGAAAGAGCCGGCCTTGGCGAGGTAGTTCTCAAGTGGTTTTCCTCCTTTTTACACAACCGTTCGCAACTAATAAAAATCAAGAACTTCACCTCCGATACCCAGCAAGTCAACAAGGGTGTCCCTCAAGGATCGGTGCTCTCCCCCCAGCTCTTTAACATCTACATGGAGCCACTCGCTAAGTTACTCAGGAACGCCAACATCAACTTCCACCTCTACGCGGACGACACGCAGATTTACCTGGAAATCTCCTCTCTTAAAGACATCCAGAGACTCAACGATATCCTAAATGAAGTTCAAGACTGGCTGACAAAGAATCACTTGAAACTCAACCCCGATAAGACAGAAACACTCCTCATCTCAAACAAAGAAGATAACCCTCAAATCACCGAGTGGCTAAAGTCGATCGATGCTCTCAAAGGTAACCTCACGCTAGCCGACTCCGTTAAATCCCTGGGCTTCACCTTAGACCCTAAACTAACCCTGACAAATCACATTAAGAACTCGGCGAAAAGCGCATTCTTCAACCTCAGACTTTTGAACAAAATTAAACCTTACATTCCCAACAAGGACCTCAAACTAGCCACGCAATCCCTAGTTCTATCAAGACTGGACTATGGGAACTCAATCCTAACAGGCATCCCCAAATCCCACCTGGCTCCACTAAAAACAACACTTCACGCGGCTGCAAGAATGATCACAGGCTGCAAAAAATATGATCGCATCTCCCCGGCTCTTAAAGAACTCGAATGGCTCCCTGTGGAAATGCGAAGTACCTTCAGAACGGCCTGCCTAACCCACAAGGCCCTCCACACCGGCAAACCGGAATACCTGGCTAACAAGCTCAAAAAAGCAGGCCAAGCCAGAAATTTGAGAAGCTCTAATTCCCTACTGCTCATCCTACCAAAAACCAGAAGGAAGAGAACTGCGGACTGCTCTTTCTCAGGAAATGCCCCCAAAATATGGAACGCCATCCCCCCGCACATCAGAACTCTACCGTCCTACGCAGAATTCAAGAGCCAACTTAAATCCTTGTGCCTGATCCGCTCCCTTGGTTATGGATAACTTGGAGCTGCAAACGTCTCAGAATCCATGCGGTATTCTTGAATCCAGTACTGAGAAGCCCTGCTGTCCGAACTTTTCTTCTCTCCAAATTGTCTGTCGCCGATTGCTTTTATTGGGTTTGTTTCATGTTGTTCTCTTTTTCATGCCCACTACTGTGAAGCGCTCTGATACCTTCGGGTCTTGTTAGCGCTATAGAAAACTTCTAAATAAATAATATATTGTGCTTAGACTGCAGGCCTTGGTCTTGATTCAACATTCCAACCTACTAGCGCGAATAAAGTTAGATAGAAACCATTCTGATAGGTGATAATTGCACCTATGTTTGACCTTTCAATATTTCGCTTCAAAGGGGAATGAGAGACCAGTGAACAATGTTTTCTGCCCAGCCGAGCATCTCGTAACTCTCCTCACGCCCTGCAAATTCACTAGGACTTCCCACTGCCCACCGAGCCATGCCGCTCTTCTTCCAGCGAAGAAAACAGCAGAGACTATAGGATATCGATTTTACGCAGTGTAACGTAATATTGGTTTCTGTTTGATATGACAGAGGAGCAGAACGAACAAGAAAACCGAAATAAATTAAAATAAAATAAAGGAAAACGAGACAAGGCCTGCTGTTAGTGTTGTTTTGTTTAACAAAAAAGGCAAACCTGCATGAATGCCTGGGCGCTCATTTGAATAGCTCTTCGTGTGGCACTCAGCGCCGGGCACGGTTCACGGTGGGTCGGCGATGCCAGTCCCTGTGGTGGTGTTGCCGCCTTGAGCCTTAACCTGCATCTGAAACTGGACCACAGACATTCGCTGCTAAAATATCCCTTCGGGGCTGTCAAGCTAGAAGGATCTTTAGCCATTTTGGGCTCAAGTGGATTCGGTGCGTGGTCCCTGGGGCGCAAGGCCCATACATCACGGCGGTAAATCCTGTATTACACCCGCCTTCCAATAATGGATGGAGTGCCATTCCGTACAATACCTAAGTTAGGATTCTATTGATTAACTCTCACCTCCGCGCTTCGCCCCATCCCCGAGATGTATGGCCCGCTGTAATTCCTCCATTAGCTGTCACATTCGTCTTGTCTTTTCGCTGTTATGATGTGCGCCCAGCAGACAATAAACAACACCGGGCTTCGAGGGTTTACCTAATGAATATACACAGGCCGCAAAAAGATTAATAATGATTCGAGAGGCAAAGCAAACAGACAGGAAATATTCACATGCCGTCAAGGCTCGGGGACTCGGTTTGATTGAAACACGGAAGCCTGAGATTGAAAGTGGCTTTTCTGTCAGTTGTACGTGACGCAAAAGCGGTCCACAACGGGCAGGTCTTTGAGTTAGCAATGTTTGTTTTTGTGTTTTTGCCAAAGAAGAAATCCTTCACACTAGGATCAGCCATTTAAAGGGATTTAGATTTCATCCTAACATTTTTTAGTCGTTCTTAATTTAACAATTGATTTTATAGACCCAGTGTCCGGGTGGATTTTAAATGGTCATTTAGCCATCTTTACCCCAGTCCTTATTTTGTTTGGTTATTATCCCGATTGCATATATGTTATCTTCATTTCTCCTAGTCCAACCCTTCCTTTTAGTCATTACTTTGGAGGTGATTGCCACCTCTTGACAGAAAAAAATACTAAACTATGATGTGAAGAGAGGCCCAGGTCGCCATATTGGGTATCCCACCAGGACTGGTACTTCTCAGCATCCTCCTGACATTTCATATCCATCTGCGCAGGCTGAGGGGACACGCGTGTCATAATGACTGGGACGAGGAAGAGTAGAACTAAGAATAATTATGCCAGTGTGAAATTTCACCCAATTTTCTGCTGCTCAGGACTGGCTCTAGGAGGAAATGTCCCACAGAAGACAGTTTTCAGCGTGAAAATTGTTGCCAAAATGTTTTTCTTTGCGAACCAGTCCCTTTGCAGGTACCTCAAAGGACTTTTGAATGTTCAATTTTAACTTGATACCCCAAAGTGCATTTTGTACAATTTACACATAATTCCATCCAATTGAATAATTTAGGGAACAAATTACTCATTTTGGCAAACCATTAAAAAAATACACTAACCAATCGGAGCATTTCTACAACCCCAAGTGATTTTATGGCATACCAATATAACTCACATAAGAATGGAACTAATGAAAGTCCATTCCTTCAATTTCTGACCCATAAAGGTTGTAATAGCACAAAAATATGGGGAGACAAAGGCCCTCATTACGATGTTGGCCAGAGTTACCTCCGACTGACCCCGTTTTGGTGAGGGAACTGCCTAACCATAGTTCGGTGGTTCTGCACACCTGATTACAATGCGACCGCACATGTTGCAGTCGCAAACTCTGATTTCTCTATGGGAACTTGAACGGCAGATGGAAACTGCCCGCAACACAAGATCCCATTGAGAAATTGGAGTTTGTGAAAATCCCTGCCACATGGTGCTGGGATTTTCAGGGGGCACAGTAGGTGCCCCCCAGGCCCCAAAGTGGAGGGCCATGGAGGAAAGGGGCCCTACTAGGTGCCCCCAATGTCGCTTTCTGACAGTCTTTCCATGTCAGAAAGGTTGACATGGAAAGGCTGTCGGAAACCGACATCATAATCCCAACGGCAGAGCCGAGCCTAGCTCCACCGTCACTGAAGGGATTACTATTTCCCTCCACTTCCGACGGGCTCACAGAGCCCGCCGGAAGAGGATCAGAAACCCCTTGCGGTTTTTCATCTGATCGCCATAATCAAAATACAGCGGTCAGAGGGAAAGTTCCGGATGTCGGGGGGAGACCCTCTGAATGAAGGTCAGAGGCTCTCTGCCTGACATGCAAATCCGGCCCTAAGTATCCATGTACCAACGTAACTCATGTAAGACTGGAACTGACCATAATTCATTCTTCCAACCCCTGAAGGTGGTAATACCACACAAATGCATGAGAATAAGATAAGGTACCCTCTCTAAAGAGCTTTGGAAGAGAGATCCTCATCACTTCAAATGAGGAAGCCACCAACTCCGAATAGAACTCCCCAACAAATACACTAGAGCAACAGCAGAACAAATCATCCGACTGATGGCTAAAGAGGATACCTTACGCCCTTATCCAGCCATCCCCACAGTCGCAAACAGACGATTTCATGAGACTAATGCAGGTAGAGAAGGGGTGCCCTATGAACATCAATGATATGTAAAAGCACCTACTCCAGAGAGTTGGGGATGGTATAAACCACAGGAAAGCATACCTCCCGAGCCGATGAAGCATAGAGCCACTTTGGGCAAGAATATGTAGTCTAAAGATGTCAATAGATGGTTTAAAAATGTGTATTAGCCTCTTTACATGAGTATGGGTGAAATTAATTAGAGACCAATACTATGTAGCCTTGAAGACTGCTTATACTTTAAACAACCATTGACAAAGCCAACAGTTCTGGGTTTAATATGCCAACATATAAGACATTAGCACATTTAATGTTTCTCTTCCACCATTCTCTTCAACTATTATATTACCGATACAAAGAGACCTACAGGACTCTCCATTGAGTGTTACATTATTTAACGTCTATATGGTTCCCCTTGAGCAATCCTTCAGTCGTTCTGCGTAAGTGTGGTTTCCTATGCTAATGACACACAATGAAAAGCCTATCTTACTAGGGTTCAGTGGCGGCTCCTGCACTAAGGCGGAGGAGTGACGCCGCACTGCTTCGCAGCAGTGAAGTAAAGCAAACATAAAATGATAATAACTCGCGTTATTATCATTTTATGTTTCCTTCTGCTGCAGCTTTGCGTTTGGGGTGGGGCTGCTCTGACGACAGAGGAGCAGGGGAGGAGTGGTTTTCCCACTCCTAGCCCTAAGTGCACATGATTGTTTGGCCAGCCCTCTGGGGCAGACCCAACATTTATGCGCACTTCACATCTTCTCCATGCAGGCTGTATTAAACCCTGCGTGGAGAACCTACCCAGGCCTATTCCCTGGCTGAGCGCCAATCCACGGTGCTCAGACCAATCAAAATGCTGCATTGAAGTGTTGTCATTGGCTATCAGAGGGCTGCAAGCCCAGTGCTTCCTGCTGCTTCCTGCTGCGGGACTGGAGTCAGGAAGAAGAGGATGGAAGAGCTGAAGCGGCCGGGCGGCTGTCACAGGTAAGTGTTTTTTGTTTTTTAAATAATCATTTTGCCCCATTCCAGCCCCCTGCCCTTGCCCCCACCCTCGCCCAGCCACCCGGGTTTGGTAGCAGTCATTACTGCTAGGGTTGCTGATTGAATGGAAATGGGTGAACAACCTTTACAACGAAACTTTTAAAACGCATGCCTTTACAACTCGGTTTTTACATCGCAAACCATTACAATGCATTGCGCTGGGGGGCGCTCTAGGATAGGAAATAAGTTTAATTTACTATCCAACACCTTCCCTAGTGTCCACGGGGACTGGAGTTGGAATAGTAAATTAAACTATTCACTATCCAGCACCCCAAAGCGCTATGCGTTGTAAAGGTTTGCGATGTAAAAACCGTGTTGTAAAGGCATGCGTTGTAATAGCATGCGTTGTAACGTCATACATCCAAAATGAGCTGCCGTAAGCATAATTATGACAAAACCAAAAGATTAATTTTAGAAGATCGCAATCTATCAGGCCTAATATCTGGTGGCCTAGCAATTTAGGTCCTTAAGAAATCTAGGGGTTAAATTTGACTCTAAACCCTCCTTTCACCCCACATTATTTAAGTGGTTGCAACATAGGTTCTTTAAAAAAACATCCTTCCGGCAATTACACGCAACACCATTGTCCATGCTAGCACCCTTTAGCTTGGATTGCTCCAATACCTAGTGCATCAGCTTTGACTTGCACAAAATGCAGCAGCCAGGCATATCCTTAAAATTCCACGCCAGCAGGCAATAACACTGCATCTTAAATTACTTCACTGCATCCCAGTCCAGAAGAGAATCTGTTTTAAAAGTCTGGTGTTGACACATAGGGCATACTATAAGAAAGGGCCAAAATATCTGATTGACAGATTAATTCGTTACTGCCCAATGAGAACCCTGTATTTTTTTATTTTTTTTTAGGGTTTTATATAGACCAAACTAGACCCAAAGATATCAGGTATCAGAACGCTTTACATAGCACCAGTTTCGCTACAGATGGACACATTCATTTTTGTTAGGCACGGGGAGATTAAGTGATTTGACCAGAATCACAAGATTTTGAGCGTCATGCCCGAGACTCGAACCCGGTTCCCCAGCTTTGACCACTCTAGCCTTAAGACTACATCCTCTCCTCCAAATTGCTTATTTTGAAAATCCTGAATGTTCAAAGGGCCAGGAAGGAAGGCTGTTCTCTTTCTTTTCGCGCAGTTAAGATGTGGAATGAGCTTCCACTAACTTTACTCTTCAGAATCCTGCTTTAAGAAACAGTTGAAAACGTGGGCTTTTAACCCACTTAAGCATGGATATCCAATAACTGTATACTCCTCTAATTACATGGCTCTGGTGTGCCCCTATTTGATTAGTTGCTGCACTCTATAAATTTGATCTTTCATCCTTTCATTCATTAAAGTGATACACTCAAGAAGAAGCCTGCATGATCAGACAAAGAAAGCTATACTTGTAAAGTAGTCCATCATGAAGTCAAGAAAGCACAGGAGAGGAGGTGGAAGGATATACTCAAACACCAGTAGCATTAGGTGAGAAATGAATATGCAACTGGGCTGAGCTAAGAATAATTCTCAGCCACAGACTGAAAGAGGCTAGTTGAAGAAATCCAATAGTTGAAAAGACAGGCTCAAAACCCATTCAATGTATACTGTAAGCAATAGGTCTGTTTCACATCTGTCAAAACCCAGTACTAAAAATGTAATGCAGGCTGATTTGTTTGAGTGTGGTCTATAATGCTTTTTCGGTTTGACATGTAATGGTGCATGCACCATTCATGACAAACATATTGAAATCCATATAAAATTAATACATGCTTTGATGAGCTGTCATTCACAATTTGAATCAGCCCCCAAGACAGACTCTAGTAGGGGAATGGGTCCCCCACTTTCAACCACTGGCTGTAATTCACATCTTGGGTAGCACACAGGGCGGCTATTAGGTGTTAGGTAGGGGTGAGTGGTAAACTCTGCTCATCCGGCAGAGTTTTGCCCACTCTACCGCCACGTTACAGAGTTTTTCCTCTGCTTAAGTTGGTGAGTGAGACAAGCGAGCAGTATACCGCCTCCCGGCGAGATTTCTCAATGCGGGCCGTCGTGGCTGGTTGCTACCACTTGCTTTGAGAAAGGTGGTGATCGCATTGTGAAAGCTGCTGCTTGAGTAGAAAATCTACTTGAGTGGCAGAAAGAAGCAGTGCCATCTGGCATGCACCGTGATGCTGATCGTGCTGTAAGAAAGACAAGCTCCTGGTGCTAAAAATCACAGCAAGCATTGTGGCAAACCGGAATTCTGCCACTCGTGAAACTCCACAGAATCTCAAAAGTTTTTCGTGGAATTCTGTGGAGTAAAACTGCGAGTACCTCCTACTCCTAGTGTAAGGTATAAAATGTGCTGTGAATGGTGGAATTTTGGGCTGTTTGCATGACCCCAAGAGGCAAGGGAGTCCATCTCTATGGCTTTCTTCTTCTCCTAGTTGTTTCTCCCCTGTGCTCGCCATTCAGTTGGATATCCACAGCGCATGCTCTATTGAGCAACGCATCCTCTGCCATGTGCCATTCATGCATGTCTGCCTTTCACTTTAAGAGGGTCAAATGCACAAAGGGGCAGAGTTATGTTGGGAATGCACCACGTTTGCGTCACGCAACTACGGCGTAAACGTGGTGCATCCCAACGACCCATTTACAACGTGACGCATCTAGGCAGATGCGCCACGTTGTAAAGCCTTGCGCCACTTGTGGGGCGTTCCGGCGCAGGGTGGGTGTTCCGGGGCAGGTGCGCTTCACAAAAGTGGCTGAGTGAAATCTATAAGATTTCACTCAGTCAATTTCAGGCCAATGCTGCGTCAAAACCCTGCGCCTGCTTGAAGCAGGCGTAGGTCTTGACGCAGCATTGCAAAGATGGGGCACCCCCGAGCCTTGCTGGATCTGCGTCGCGCTTGTGACGCAACTCCAGCAATGCGGCACCTTTACGGCACAGATGCGTAACACATCTGTGCCGTTTTTGCCCCATGGTGCACCGCATTGTAAATGCGGCGCACCATGGGTGGCGGAGCAGCAGCGCAAAATAACTGGTGCATCCCCGGGGATGCGCCAGTTATCATAAATCTGCCCCAGAATCTCTACTGCGCATGTGGTCCTCCTCAGTGCTTCTACTGATTTCCATGTGTTTAGCACATCCTCTGCTCATGTTCTATTGAGTGGTGGCTGCTGTGCACATGCTTTAATGCGCAGCAGCTTTGCCGCACCATCCACTTTACTCATGTTCGAATTGACACTTCCTGTACCACAGCCCTCTGCCAGGACATCGGCAAAACTGGATAGATGTCAGCTTGCCGAGCAACCGTCAAATGCAATCATAAAAGGACTCACATTTTTCTTATTACCTTGAAAAAAGCTACAAATACACAACCAAAGTATTTTTTCCCAGATCAGGGAAAACAATTATGCTCTTTCCCATCTCATGACAATATTGAATCTTGTAATTATGGGGCTACTTTGAACTTAGACTTCTTAGTGTGAGTGCGGCTGACTGAACCAAAAAATTGCTTCTGTCTCACTTTTCGTGCTCTGCATCTGCAAGTGACATGATGGCTTGTCGTCTCTACTTCTATGCTGTGACAGATTGACTCACTTGCTGTGCAAATTGTGAAAGAAATCCAGGGTGATGGAATATACTTCATGTGTGTTAGTTATGTGCTGGTATGATGTGCATAGATCAGGTGTCTCCAACCAGTCGATCGTGAGGTACCAGTAGTTGGTAGAAAACTTCAGAGTAGCTTCCAGCCTTGAGTTAATTTTTAACTAAGAACTGCAATAACTAAGTGTTGTGTTTACCTTTTAAAGTTAAGGAAAGGCTATCCACGCTGGGGCTGTGAGCAGCTGGACGCACCGACCCGGAGCACAGTTACAGCCCGGCTCGAGCCTCGGCTGCACCGCGACGGCTGTGGGCGAAAGTCTGGGTATTTACCAGGTCCAATCAGAACTGTGACTGAGCAACCCAGAGTTCAGTCAACAACCTGGACCACTGAGGGATGTGAGCGACCCCCTGCTCGAGGAGGCGCCTGGGGTAGACGGCCAGGAGCCACCGGCACAGGGAGCACCTAGGAGTCCGGGTTCCATCGGAGAGGGATGCATGGGAGCATAGGAGGAGGAGGAATCCGGGGCAGGGAGAGGTAAGGATGGCCCCCGCCTCCGGTCCCGGGTCCATGCACGGTTTAGTCCGGATCGGCACCCCACGGGATGTGGTTCTCGAGTGCGGAGAGCACCAGTGAAAGCTCCTCCTTCATTTGGAACTTTACCCCCTCATCTTGCGTTACTCGTTGCTATACATTCTGAACCCAGACCTTTGCAAGAATTGTTATATTTCACGTTCATGGTAGTGTATTCCAGTGCTACTTCAGATTTGCCTCTTCGTTTTGTCTCTGAACCCCTATCTACTATCCAGAAGCCGGGCGGGCTTGTACAGCTGTTCTGTAATACTAAGCCTAACATAGCTCAAATCTCTTGGGTATTCAATGGGCAGAGATTGGATGGAAAGCTGGACAATGTTGAGGTGCAGTCTGGTTCTTTGACAGTCCTCTCACTCAGGCCAGTACAAGTGCTCCATTGCACGTAAGTTACCTTCAATATATTCCGGACATCAGATGGTCGGGAGCGTCTGATGCTGTGGCTGCCATTCCAACCGGTCGTAGCAACACAAGGATACCTGCGAAAATCTCACCTGGCGTTTTAACCTCAAGATGGCGCCTGAGAAGGAACGGACCTAATTTTTGAATGACTCGAAGCAGATCCATGGGAACCTTTACCGAACTACCTACCCCCTACCCCTCCCCACTCACTCCTCTCCACTTTCCTGCTACTGACCTCTACCCTCACCTGTCCTGGCCCTAGTCCCCACACTGTTTACCTCTGAATTATTCCTCGTCATTTGAGATCTAGCTATTTTGTCTGATGCCCGATGGAGCTACCTGGTTTAGCTATAGGGGAGACAGGTCGAGGATTCCCTCCTTGGACGTCACCTACCCAGTCGGTCTTTAGCCAGACTTCCTTTCGTCTCTCCTGTCGTCTCTTCCCGTATCCTCCCTCTATTTATGTCTCTCCTTCTCTCCTCTCTCAATTTATTGAGACTGAACTATTTTGTCTGATGCCCGATGGAGCTACCTGGTTTAGCTATAGGGGAGATGGGCCGTGGACTCCCTCCTTGCTTGTCACCTACCCAGTCGGCCTTTAGACAGACTTCATTTCATCTCTCCTTGTTGTCTCTTCCCCTATCCTCCCTTTCTCACCTTCCCTGTCCCCTCCCCTCTAAGCTCCATTTATTTTGCCCTCCATGTTTTTTTTAATGTTTCCCATTGAGACCTAGCTATTTGGCCAAAGCCCAATCGAGCTACCTGATAGGTATAGAGGAGATGGGTTTTGGGACTTCCCCCCGACCGTCACCTACCCAGCCGGACTTTGGGCAGACTTTCCTTCGTCTGTCTGCCGTATCTCCCTCCCACCCCTTTTCCCTTCCCCTCTTCCCCTCTACACTTCACTTATCTCGTTTTCTATGCCCTTGTAATTGTTTTTCTAGCAACTGATGTAAATTGGAACTGATGTAATCTTGTAATTTTGTGGAACCTCATGTAAAGCGCTCTGATACCTCCGGGTCTAGCCAGCGCTATATAAAGCTCTTAAAATAAATAAATAAATCAATTAGTTTTATAAAGCACTGCTCCTCACTCCTGAGGGTATCCGAGTACTGAGGTATCGCTGGGCTAGGTAAAAAAGCCAGGTATTGAGTACTCTTCTGAATCCCACCAGGGAGGGTGATGTACGTAGATGGAGGGGCAGGTCGTTTGAGGCCTTCGTGGTGAGGTAGGAGAAGGCGTGACCTCCACTGTGGCTGTGGCAGATGCAGGGAGTGTGAGCGAGGACCAGAGAGGTGGAGAGGAGGTGTCTGCTGGGTTGGTGGAAGTTCACGCTTGGTTGATGTATGCTGGTCCCTGGTTGTGTAGGGCTTTGTTAGAATGTGTCAGAAGCTTGAACTGGCATCACATCTGGACAAGAAGCCAGTAGAGGTTCTTGAGGTGGGGGATCTGGATTAAGCATGGGCGGAAAATCCGTTCCGCTCGCGGATTTTGCGGATTTTCGGGAAATTCGCAATCCGCGAGATTCGCGAATCTCCCGCAAAATCCGCAAATCCGCGAGCAGCGGATTTTGCTCGCACTGCTCGCACTGTTCGCGTGAGTTCGCGCCCCGCGAATAAGTGCAAAATTGCTGAAATACGATCTTAGCAAAACTGAAAGTAACTACTTACCAGGTTCAAAAGTTCAGGCTCATCATTAGTAGCCATTTCCTGTAGTGCTTCCTGAGGGGCCCCTCCAGAGTTCAGTTGCCAGTTGAAACTATTATGTGACCCTGCTCTGAACCTCAGAATAGTTACACATATGCCACAAAGGTCCTGAATTACAGCTAAGGGAGACAAGCAGGAGCCAGGCTGGAAGTTAAAATCCATTAATCAGCCCCTAATTCATTATTGTCAGTTGGGGCAGGGCAGGTGTTGTAACTAATTTTGCAACAATGAAAGCACTTAGCAAGTGCAAAAGATCACTAATCAGGGCGCACTAAGGAAGCAGGTGCCAGCTAAAAAAATATTCTGTGACACATTAATCAGCCCCAAATTAATTCAGGTCACTTGAGGCAGGGAAGGTGTGCTTTGCCGAAAATAATGTACACTGGACAACCAGAGGGTGTGGTGATGAAACAGAGGGTGGCATGGGTGGGCCAGAGGGTGGCATGAGTAGTCAGAGAGTGGCAGTGGTGACAGAGAGTGGCAGTGATGAAGAAGAGTGTCCCAAACAGGCTGGACACGTAGAAACAACAAGTTCGCAAAACTTGCGACCCGACATGTAAGTTCGCAAATTGCGAAATTGTAAAAACCCTCGCGAACTGGCAGAAACACGGGCGAACACAGAAAAAAAAAAATCCGCAAATTCGCGGGAATTCGCGGATTTTGCGGATTGCGAATCCGCAAATCCGCAAAATTCGCGAACGCGAGATCCGCAAAATTCGCCCATGCTTAATCTGGATGCATTTGGGGAGGTTGAGGATGAGTCTGGCTGATGCATTCTGTATGGACTGGAGTCTCTTGAGGAGTTGGGAGGTGATTTCGGAGTAGAGAGCGTTCCCATTCCCATAGTCGAGCTGACTGGTGACAAAGTGATGGTTTTCCTGGTGTTGACGGGGATCCATCTGAAGCTTATTTGGAGCATGCAGAGGGTGCGGAAGCATGAGGAGTCGACTGCACCGACTTGGCACTTCATGGTCAATTGGCTGTTGAGGATTATGCCAAGGTCGCAGGTGAGGTCTGTGGGTGTGGGGTAGGTCCGAGCTTGAAGGCCACCCACTGTTGTTCCACGGAGAGGTGTACTTCCTGAACATCAGCACTTCCTTCTTCTCTGTGTTGAGCTTCAGGAAGTTGGTCCTCCTCCAGTCGGCGTTGCTGGTCATGGTGTTATGGAAGTTTGGTCTGCTGGTGGAGGGGTGTTCGGAGAGCGAGAGGATAGGTTATGTGTCATCTGCATAGGATATGATGTTGAGTCTGTGGGTTCTGACGATGTCTGCGAGGAGTGTCACTTAGGTGTTGAACAGGTGAAGGGAGGCTGGCGGATTCCATGAGTTCATTCTGTGAGGAACGATATAATCCATTTGAGGGTGTTTCCCTGGGTGCTGATGTGGTTGAGTCTGTTAATGAGAGTGTCATGGGATATGGAGTTGAACGCTGCTGAGAGGTCGAGGAGGATCAGGGCTAGAGGAAACATCTGATGTCTTTGGTGTCAGCGTTTAGGGCTGTCTCTGTGGTGTGGTTTGCAAGGAAGCCAGACTGGGAGGCATTGAGCAGCTTGTTTTCTTCTAGGTGTTTGGTTAGCTAGTGGTTGATGGCCTTCTTGGGGACTTTGGAGGGGAATGGAACTAGTTAGATAGGGTGACAGTTCTTGAGTTTACTGGGGTCGGGAGAGGGTTTCTACAGGAGTGGTGTGATCTCTGTGTGTTTCCATCTGTCAGGCAAGGTCAATGTAAGTTAAAAAAAAATAAACATGAGTTTTTATTTTTTTAAACATTTATATATTAACTTAATATTTAAAAAAAGTATTCAATATTTTTAGCATAGAATAGCGGGAGGGTAAAATTTACTATTCCCACTCCAGTGAGTGCATCAGTAGGGAAAGCGATGGATTGCAGGAGGGTAAAAATGACTATTCCCACTCCAGTGAGTGCAAAAGTAGGGAAAGCGTTGGATAGTGTAGGACTAAAAATTACTATTCCCGTTCCAGAGAGTGCAATAGTAGGGAAAGGGTTGGATAGCGTAGGGGTAAAAATTACTATTCCCACTCCAGAGAGTGCAACAGTAGGGAAAGCGTTGGATAGCAGGAGGGAAAAAATTATATTCCCACTCCAGAGAGTGCAACAGTAGGGAAAGCGTTGGATAGCATAGGGCTAAAAATTACTGTTCCCACTCCAGAGAGTGCAATAGTAGGGAAAGCGTTGGATAGCCTAGGGGTAAAAATTACTATTCCCACTCCAGAGAGTGCAACAGTAGGGAAAGCGTTGGATAGCGGGAGGGTAAAAATTACTATTCCCACTCCAGTGAGTGCAATAGTAAGGCAAGTAATGACTTAATATTTAAATAAAACTAAATTAATTATCAATACCAATAAAAAAATGTAATTAAAATTAATTACCAATTACAAAATATCTAAAAAATAATTAATTATGAATACCCATAAATATTATTTAATAAAAAGAATTGCATATTAATAATTATCAACAAATTATTTTTCAATACAAAAAATTTAATAAGTAATAATAAAAAATTGCAATTAATAATTTATTACCAATAAAGTAATTACCAACACACAGAAATAATTTCAATAATTACTTAATTGCAATTAAATTACTTCCCACCCTATTCCCCTATAAACCTACAACCCGCTCCAATAATAAATTAATACAATTAACATAATTATCAATTAACCAAATAATCAAAATTAATTACCAATCCGTAATTAATTAACAATGAATTAATTATCAATACAAATAAATACAAATAAATATTTACTTAATTACAATTAAATTACTTCCCACTCTATTCCTCTATAAACCCACAACCCTCATAGAACTAAAACGCAAAATTAAATTAAAAATAATGAATAATTCCTAAAAATTATTATTTCATTTACTATAATTAAATTACTTCCCACCCTATCCCCTTATAAACCCAGAACCCACTACGGAATTACATTACGCAAAAATTAAATAACATAAAATTCATTACTTTAAAAAAATTAAACATACATTACAAAAATAATATACACTTTTAACACAAATACTAACATACAAAAAACTTTAAAATAAATTCAATATTATTAAAAATTCGATATATTTTAATGCCTATATCATGTACTTCGATATTTTGACAATCGATATTACTTACTTGCATTTCGATATTATTAACCACTATATTATGTCCATTCGATATTATGTCCACTCTATATTTTGAATTCGATATTTTGTCCATTCTATATTTTTGGGGGGATATTTTGTCTAGTTACAGTTCATACATCCCCACAGACCATGCACTCACTGATGCACATGGCAGCCCTATCATAGTACCACTAGTCACAGTTTTCAGTTCAAATGATAGTATCGGGCTCCATGAACATTAGGTTTAAAGTGAATGAAGCTAGGCGAAGGGGTGTCTGGTAACACTGCACAAGTTATGTTGCCTTCTATAGCACATAATGTGCTGGGGGGTGGATCATTGTGAGAGGGCTCAAAGTAGTCAGTTTAGGTACTTGGGCATAATAATAACCTTGGATCTCAATAGTATAGTTCAGATCAATATAAAGAGGGTGGCCAAGGATATCGACCAACTTTTCCTGAGATGGCAGAATCTCCCTCTAGCAATATATGGCCGTGTCAACTTGGTCAAGATGGTCAAGATGGTAATTCTGCCCAAGTTGACATATCTATTTAATACGATACCCCTGACTTTTCCTGAAAAAATGTTGGGAAGAATTCAGGGAAAAATAGGCAGCTATATTTGGGCAAATAAAAATTCCAGGTTATCATGGAAAAACTTGAAAAGAAAATTGCTAAAGGGGGGACTTGCACTTCTGGACGTCCTTTGGTATGCCTTTGGCCTCCAGCTGAAAAATATTCGAAGCCTTCTCTCTAACCCCGATGATTCCAACAGGGGGCAGATCTTGAATATAATGGTTGACCTGAAGGGGAGCGGGCCTGGCTTTCTGTATAAGTTTGGTGCGCCAAGGTTTTACAAAAAGGTGCACCTCAAGATATTAAAACTTGCTCTCTCAGTTTGGAGTAGAGTAAAGGGAAGATGGGGCATAAAATACTACTCTAAGCTTACCCCAATTTGGGAGTCTCCGGGTCTGCCATTATGCCTCAAGGACAGTTTGTCCATTCCCATTAGGAGAGCAGGAATTACAATATGGTGGGACCTGGTAACATCAGAAGGGGTTCTCCCTTGGTAGGTTCTGAGGCTAAAGATTGGAGACTCCTTCTCTAGATTTACATATATCCAACTCTGTTCCTGGTTTTCAGCTGAGAAGGAGAACATCGGCGTTAACTGGGACATTGAGGTGGCTCTCCAATCCCTTGGCTATAGGAAGAGGGAAGTGGGATATTGGTACAAAAAAATGCTTGAGGCGGAGGAACTACAGGTACCCCCCTTTCACCTTGTCTGGAGCTTGTCTACCCTAGAGGCCGCCTCAGTTACCCTCTATGAAACATCCCTCCAATATCTGTATAGATATGTCAGGTCTGCCTCTCACAAGAAAATCATTTTTATGCTTTGAACAGGCTATATTATACACCGAAAAAAACTGCAAAATTCGTAAAGCCGCCCCCTCGTTGCCCTAGATGTGGACTGGTAGAGGCGGATGATATCCATGTCTTTTATGACTGTCCCAGCCGAGGTCTCTTTTGGGCCAACGTGGAGAAGGCAATGGAGAGTATTTATAAGGTTAGTTTGAACACAGTTAGAGTTTTTTTCGGGTTGGACACTGATCTTATTTGTGGGTTAAGGGAGACACAGGTGGCCTTATTTTTTAACCTTATTCTTATTGCTCGTAGAGAGATTTGTAAGATATGGAAAGACGTTAGCCCCCCCTTGTATGAAAATTGGCTTAGAGCTGCACTGAGAATTGCACGTTTGGAATCTGGCATGGTACATAATGTAAATAGCACTGTTTGGGGACCTCTGATAGAATGGGGAAAAGAAATGAGGCTGGTCTAAAGCCCCAAAGGGTCCTATGATTGCACCATGCCCTGAATAAGAGGGCAGGCCAGACCGGCTCCAGGTAAAAGCAAGAACGTCAGCCCTGGGTGCCCAGAATGGAATAGTGGTTGAAAGTGTTTATTTGCACTTGCCAATGGTGAAATGAAGACTCAAAAAAAAAAATAATATACACTTTTAACACAAATACTAACATACAAAACACTTTAAAATAAATTCAATATTATTAAAAATTCGATATATTTTAATGCCTATATTATGTACTTCGATATTTTGACAATCGTTATTACTTACCTGAATTTCGATATTATTAACCACTATATTATGTCCATTCGATATTATGTCCACTCTATATTTTGAATTCGATATTTTGTCCATTCTATATTTTTGGGGGGATATTTTGTCTAGTTACAGTTCATACATCCCCACAGACCATGCACTCACTGATGCACATGGCAGCCCTATCATAGTACCACTAGTCACAGTTTTCTGTTCAAATGATAGTATTGGGTTCCATGGACATTAGGTTTAAAGTGAATGAAGCTAGGCGAAGGGGTGTCTGGTAACACTGCACGAGTTATGTTGCCTTCTTTAGCACATAATGATTTTCACTGACCAGAAGTAGCTCTCATTACAGAAAAGGTTGGAGACCCCTGACAGATATAGTGTGTGCAAGTAGAGAAAGTGGAAGTATATTCTAGCTCATGTATGCATGGAGAGGGAATATGTGTGGCATGTGGTGTTTTGATGCCTGTGTTGTGTGCATGTTGGCCATATATGTTCTATATGAGTGCACTTTTAATATGCGAGTAGGAATGACAAAAAGGAGAATACAAGGTTATTGTGGGTCTGTCTGCATTTCTGTTGGAATCATATTGCGATATAATTAATAATGTCAAACCAGCTGTGGCGTTTAGCACAATGTTTTAGTCTAAAATGCGCCCTCATGTCCATTTTTTGTGTGATGAAGCATTTTTGCCAAAAAAAAGTATACAATTGCATGTAGAGTGAACAATAACTCCTCTCATTTGGTTTGTTAATGCACTTCCTGTGCTCCCGCAACAGTATTTTTACCTGAATGAAGTATCAATTATGCAATGTGAAGTTATTTTACAAGATCAGGAATTTCATGTAACAATCATAACGTAAAAAGCCAGAAATTATGTCAGATTATGCTGGCTTAATTTACATTTTCACCTGGCCTAATGTATAGTTGACTTCAAACACCACTGCCAAACTGGTGCTCCTGCTTGTCCATTTGCTACCATAACACATTAATTAGAAATTGAATGCAGGTGGTACCTTCCATACTACCGCTGTAGGTTTTTATGGTCTGGCTTGACAGCGCAGCTGTTGTCAGACAATAAATCGATCAATCAGGTTTCTTGTAAAGTGCGGCTACTCCCCCATAAGGGTCTCAAGGCGCTGTGGGGGGGCTGGGAGGGAATCTGCAGTTCAGTCAAAGATCCAGGTCTTGAGGTCCTTCCTGAATTGAGGAAGTGACAGTGATTGCCTGAGATGTAGAGGAAGGGAGTTTCAGGTCTTCACAGCGAGGTAGGAGAAGGATCTTCCTCAGACAATGATGTCAGAGAAGGGCTATGGCTCCACCCACATGTTGGGAGCCAGGAGTACATGTTTTGATTGGGAAGAAGTTGTTTGATCCACAAAAAACATGGTTGCCCTCCACCAGCTGTGATCATTTTATTAACCCAGCTGGCTGAGCTTCAATTTTCAGGAGAACACACATAGCATTGTAGTGCCTCATTAGTTTCTTAGGTAACTAGATAATTTATAGTGCTTGTCTTTCTCTGGCAGCAACACAGATGGGAGGAAGACTGTTGTTAACTTAACATGGATTTTTAGGTCTGGCTTGACAGTGCAACTCTCACCTGACCTTTTAACCTACACCCACATTATCCTACACTTTGTTGCTTCCGCACAAAGGCATATGCTATTTACTTGTAGTGCTTCACAATGCCATACAACATTCCTTTAAAGCCAGGCCTGCCATTGCCAATGCATGTTTGCTGTTTTTCTGCTCTTTGCCATATATTAACTATTAAAAAGTCCTTTTTGACACTGCTTGAAGGTGTAGGTGTAGACAGTGCAGAGTTCAAATCTGTATCCTTATCACTCCATCATCAGTCGTCAAAACAGAAACAAGTATTGCTTTATTTAGGCACCACCTGAGAATAGTGCAGAGTGGAATTCGGGTGTGGAATTCTGCTGCATAAAATCATGTGCTGCCTGGTGTTCCCATACTCGGATTTTTTTCCAGATGCAGGAACACTGGCCCTGATTTTCCTAACCGTAAATTTTGGCCAGTGAAATCCCTCTGGGTAAGGACTGCATGGCTTTTCTCTCGCCCAATGCACATGGAGAGCTGCCAGGCAACAACTTCCCCTTTACCCACCATCCCACTTTGAAACACACACGATCCAACATAAACATATACCACCTGTTTAGAGTATGTGGGAGCTGCCTGTATTAAACCCCGAATACTGTCTGGAAACTCTTGTCCTGCACAGTTATTTCTCATTATGTGTGTTCTAAATCAGACGTGCAAGAAATCCTTGTGGAGATACTGACTGCTCTCTGTAATTCTTTCCAGAGTTTCTGCACTGTAATCCTCAATTATCCTTAATCCATGAAAGGAATGTGGTGAAATAATGTTGCGGCATGACTGTACAAATTCACACATTCCCAATCATACCAGCAAATATATGCTACTTCTCTTTTTTAAAGTAATATGCGCATGCCTAATTAGATAACTATCCAGTTCATGAATTTAACCCCTGGAAACGACACGAATGAGAAGAAAAACGTTTTTAAGATTAAATAAATATTAATGCATTTGTTCTAAAGTTGCTGTTGTGCTATTTCCCAAAGTAAAAGATGTTGAGCTAGGACACCAGAGTCCGAATCCTGGCTTCGCCATTATTCAATACAGTTGTGCGGTCCTAGGCAAATTATTTTTTCTTGCTGTTCCTCATTTCTTTCATTCACTGAACATACCCCCAGATTGATCATTGTCATGTTTTGCGAGTCCTTAATAGCGATTATTACGGAATCTCTATTAAAGACTCGCAAAACGGGATTCATGTAGAATTTATTTATTGCGATTCCTAGCTTCCCTATTTGCGATTCGCTAATTGGGAATCGCAAATAAGGAAGCGATTTCAAGGGTGCCAGGGTGTCCAAAGGACACCCTGTAGCACCCCTGAAATGGTAATGTACACTGGTGTTGCTCATACACATGTCCAAAGGACATGTGTGTGTGTAATATACAACTGAAAAAAATGCACTAACGTACATTTTTCCAAGTTTTCGCTATTTACCAAGTAGTTACTTCGCGGTAAAAAGCGGCCCCAGATTGCGAATTCGCAATTTTAAAAATGGTTCATGAATTGCATTTAAGGAATCTCAAATTGAGATTCCTTAAATGCAATTATTCGCAATTTAGCGATTTTTAGAATTACGATTTTTGCATTTGGGATGATGAATCCCAAATGCAAAAATAGCGCTCGCAATGGGCCAGATTCTCAGAATCTCGCCCTTTGCGAGCCGATTTCGGCTGGATGAATCTGGCTGATAGAGCTTTCTGCCCCATCACTGCATTGCACTAGCATTCTAAATAAATTATGTTAATGACAGTTAATTGCACGGACCTAATGTTAATGTTTATTGGGCAGACGTATAAACGGTGTTTCTAGCTTTACGCAAAACTGAACTGAAACAAGGAATGGGTTAAAACCGAGATTCCTGAATCCATTGCTTGTATGTATGTGGCGCGTGCAGCGCAGACTCTTCTACAAAGAAGGGGAGCACTGGAGCAAAGTAGGATTTACAATTTCTTGTCACAATCATAGATGATTCAAGTTCAGAGCAAGCGCTGATTTCCTGTCTACGCCAAAACTTTCCTACATAGAGTTCAGAGAGAGCAGCTTGTTTATATTATTTTCTCACTTGAAAATAACTTTTTTTGTACAAGGATGGGCTTGTTCGTCTTCCAACGGCCACTTCTTATTTTCACATCCAGATTGACTGTTAGTTAATACAAATTCCAGTTTTCCATGACATGCTGAGACATGGAAGCCATGTTCCAGCAGCAACAGGTGGGCAGTTAACTGTGCAAAGAGTGAGCACGTTTCACGAGCGAGAGGGGCATTCTCGTTAGTTACGCGCCGCGAGGGACTTTGGGCCATATTTACAAGCCACTTGAGCCAATTTTGCGTCATTTTTTCCATGTTAAAAATGACGCAAACGCGACACAAGGGGCTTGTAAATCTGCCCCTTTATTCTTTACCCCTGCTGCATCCCTCCGTTCTCATCAGTCGTTACTTTTGAGGCCACGCCCCCCTGAAAAAGGAACAGGAAGTAAGCTACGCCCCAGCCACGGAATTGTGGGATAATGCCCAAACTTTTCGGAATAAGGGATAGGTTTAATGTGTCAAGAGGAAAGCAAACATTTGCCTCCGATTGGACATACGGACTGCGCTGAATTCGTATGTTGTACCTTACCTTTCATGTGCATAGTTAGATTGTTTGGGACAAAGTCAAAGGAAAGCTGAAGTCTGCAAACGACTCCAAGGAAGGCCATAACTTGATTGAAATTTCACAAAACCTTGTTTGCATAATTAAAACTTAGCACATCCCTCATTTTAGCATTAAAGCCAATTCACAGCACACGATACACTTTGCAGCGTACACAACACACAGCCCTGCTCTATGGATGTGAAAAAGCGCACACCCACCGCTCTGACCCGGCGAGCTGTGCCTTCCTCTCGCGGCGTCTGCGGCGCTTCAGGTCGGTGGGTGGGAATGAACCAGCGGCAGGCACGCGAGTCAAAGGCGGATCCACCGGCGCGAGCAGGGGCCTTTCCCGCCGCTAGGTGCCAGGCTTGGTCCACGCGGCGGCGCCGCGCGCCGAGCTGCATTTCCATGGCAGCAGGCCGAGGAGACCCCGCTGTGGAATCCCTTTGTGGGGGTGTAAGGTGCAGGGGTGGCGGGCCCGCATTGGGACGCTGGGGGCGGCCGCTGAAGATGACAAACAGCTGGTCCTCCGCGGGCCAGAGGGCTTTGCATTCCGCCTCACTTGGCGAAATAATGGCGCATACAACCCCCCCCCCCCCTTTCTTTTTTACAATGCACAACGACTCTAGCTATTTCCAAAGAACACGCACCAGTCAAAATATCAGAGGTGTTGGAGAAGTCGGGCGTCAGAAAACAAGATACAAACTAATGCATGTTCTTCCTGGAAAATGACGTTTCCTTCCCTCTATTCGCTTCGTCGGACTCAAACTGTGTCACCGGAGGCAGCTGTACGGGGGCAGAATCAACCCATGAGGCTTTCTGGCCATATTCTGTTTTAAGTAGACATTCTCATATTTTTATATATTCTTTTCACATTCTCTTTATGTATTTAGCTAAACGGCTAAAAAGAAAGATATTATAAGCATTTGATGAGACTTGAGCGGCTTTAATTGATAGCTCCCAGAATGAGATTGGACACATTAGAATTTTTACCACATACAGTTGTTCCATTAAATGTTGGTTGCTTTCAACTTTCAATATCGAGCTCCTTTTAAAGCGAAGGAGGAAGAACACGTTCAAATATTTTCAAACGGGGAGTTTTCAGAATTTTCACAGTCGACTGCAAACCGAGGGAGTCGGTGAAACAATTTTAGACACATAGGTGTTCTTGAAAATATTCCAAGGCACTGCTAGCGGGACTTCCTGGTACTCAGACCTGGCTCTTCATACAAAGGGAGCAAACACTTGTATATTGGCGTCTATTTACATTAAATGCATGCATCTCCGTGAACATAAACTCTCCGAAATTAGGATTTATGATTAAAAACCTCATACTGTATATTATAGTGAATGTAAGACACCTGAGCCTCCAATCCCTCTATAAAAGCCTGCTTCTAATTTCCTTATTACAGGCACTCTGGTGAATATTTAAGTTTCACGTTTATTTTATTTGTTTGATATTATGTCGACGAGGCAAAACAAACGTTATTTACAATTGTTATACTCAATTAAAATATTAAAAGAAGAAATTAGGAATGCTGTATGTCTTAAAAATAATAGAAAACACAATCTACTAACGTTTTTGAGAACGTTTAACAGATTTTAGCTAATCGTCTATGAAATATAAAATAAGTTAAAACAAGTAAAGTTAATCCAGTGCTGCCTAAGGATGATAAAAAATTCAGACGACAAAAATGTATACTTATCCAATCTATAGTATATGACAATATCATCTATCAATTTTGAAAAAGGAGCAGGAGCAAAAAAGTTCCATAGTGAAACCAAAATTATTTCTGGTAAAGTGCATACTGCAGTCTTGTACATAGCATCTATCTATTGTAAACAAGAAGCAGCAATAAGAGAATTCTGTAGTGATACCATCACGATTTCTTATTACAAGCGACCTGTGAAGTCTATTCGCTTGTAATCAGCAGAAATAAGATATGTATGGCAATATGCTTTTTTTGTGCATGCTTTAGGTAATTATACAACAGCGAGACACTCTATGACTGTTTTTAAACATTCTGAGCTACAGCATTTTTTGTTACTCTGACATTAAACTGATTTTATTTTTATTTTGTAACAATATCTAACTGCTGTGTTTAATTTTGCAGCACAGATACTTCATGTCTACAAACTTCCTATCCCTTTTATAGGAAAGAGCAATACACTGAAGGGCTTATTTACAGCCCCCTTGCACCACAGGCGTGTCACTTTTAATATAGGAAAAAGTAACGTAGCGGCGGCGCAACGGGCTTGTGAATAGGCCCCTAAGAATTTAAGCAGTTTGCGGGCAGGGTGGTGGTGTAATCATGGATTATAAGTACTAAAGTACCCACCCATACCTTACAAGGATAGTTGAAGTCACCTCATATTTGCATGACCTCTTCAGTAACTTGCAATATCATGTTGATGTATAACAGCAGTTACTTTATCCAATATATAATTAAGTAGGGCTTGGGATGCGTAGATAGCTGGCTTTTCCTACAAAGGGAATTTTTCCAATTTTACTGATTATTGTGGGTGCTGTTTTTCCTTTTTTGAATGTTGGTCACTTGTCGAAACATAATTAAATTGCAATAGACATAGGTTTGTTTTGTGAACTTCAATAACTTCTCCTTGCATTGCAGATGTATGACACCCTGCAGGAGTAGAACAAGGTAAGTATTCTGACATCATGATCTTTTGGGAGAGTGATGGGACAGAAACCTCTCTGTGATGAGTAAAAATTCTGCAGGGCTGGTAAAGGAATTTGTCTTTTTGGCTTCTGACTTATTTTTCAGATATACAATTAACTCTGGAGTTAATGCAAATTTTAGCAGAAGCCATAATCAGGAACACCCTTCAAAGACTGGAAATGAGTGAGAGCTCCTAATTTGTCAATGAGTGGAATGCGCTTACAAGAGCTTATAAGAACATTTAAATCTTCTGGGCTCTTCCTGACGTATATGTGGCGATGCTTTTGGATGCTTTGAAATCAGTGCGTGGCGCTTGCAGTTTCACTATCTGAGCAAAAGGGCAGCATCATATTCTGCAATGCTGCAATATTCCTCCATTCATCTCGACTTTTGATCATACATTGATGTCAGTGACCTAAAGGAGCAAACTCATCTGACCACCTTAGTGCGCACTGGTAAAGATTGACAGAACAGCCCACCATCACACATCCTGAATGCAAACACGATACAGAATGATCACCATAGGATGAAAACTCAAGACATATTAGCAAGGATCATGATGGAAACCGGATCTTTATTTTTTTTTCTTCTTTGCTGTCCACCTCCTCCAATATTTTCCCTTCTGGCAAAGGTTTGCAAGGCCGATGTGATGCTTGCCCATGTATCATTGGGGTAATGCTCTGGTTGAAGCAGCAGCAGGGCACCAATGCATCCAGGGGGCAGAGCGCCTCATGCACCCGGCTCTAAACACACTGGGATTTCATTAGTCGTGCAGACAAGGTGCTTTCTCCGCAACACTTGTGTGGGTTCAATACAAATTGGCTCTGTCATACTGGACAATTTTGAGATGCAAAGTAAATTAAACCTGTAATCAGGCAGGAAGCACTTTCCTTCACTCCATTTCCAGCAGACCATGCCGGTTATTTAGATGTTGCCGTTTTAGACTCTTTCCCTGCCTAAGGCATTGAAAGCAACATGAGGCGAAATACTCTTAAAGAATGGCATTCACAGCACCTCTAGAAAGTCAGCCTCCCCAAAAAATGGCAGCCTTTATTTATATTTTTCTTCTCATTGTCTTTTCTCGTGATTGGGTATTCTCTCAGGTGTGAAAGTGAATGAGGCACTGAATTTTCCTGACGTGCTGCAGTGCAGGCGTGTCCACGTGGACATCATTGATTAAAACATTCCATGCCCAGCCACAAAATGTCGATGATTTTCGTGCAATAGACTGATCAGGAATTAATGCATCAGGGCATCACCCTTTGAAAGATCCCCGCATTACCTCATTGATTTACTAGTTACCCCCCCAAAAAAAATTCCATTTTGCATCAATAATGCTAAAATTAAAATTAGCTGTGAAGTTTGCTTACTTCTGAGATTTGGAGCCTCTGTGCACTCTCCTGATTTTCTGATTGAAAAGAAGTTCTCACTGATCGAATCACTCCATCTAAACCTTGAGTGTGGCATTCTTTAATTAACCTGTGCTGGTGGGTACAGGTAGTGGGCATCGGCACTCATTTTGGGGACCAGAACCTATTGTTTATCTTTAGGGTATGGCCCACAGCCAGAGAGAGAAATACAGAAATGGAAGAACTGTGGAGAAAGAAGAAAGTAGAACGTTGACAAAGAGAAGAAACAGGGTGAAAAAAGAGTATGCAGAGTGAAATAAAGAGACAGGTAGTGTAGGGTGTTAGAAGATAGAGGCATGAGGTGGAATATAGACCAGGCTTTAGCAGTTCCGCTGCCTGGCTACTAAGAAAATCTTTGGGCTCTTGCATTTGTTTTTTAAAACAATGTAAGCATTGTTGTCACTAGAAATCTACAATTGCTATCGGCATGTGACCTTCAGACTGGCTGCACTGGTGGCTAGATCGATAACTTGCACCTATTCATTTCCCCCTTTTCATGAGCCTGTCTAATATTCTGCAGCACACACGAACATGTACATTTTTTTGCTATTTGGCTGGAAAGCAGGATAGTCAGGCATGCAAAAAGTGCCATCAATAGGATGGTTCGATTGTTAGCTATAGCACACTCACAGACACACAGGGTGCAGGGAAGCAGAGCACAGGAAACATTGCAAGGGACACTTCCTGAGCGCTCCCCTCTTACACAGACGCACGCACGCACGTACACACACACATACACCCCGAGCAACCATCAAATCCCGAGGGTTAATGAATGCCAAGCCCCCAGCAGCCGCTCAGTGGCTTTCTCTGTAGTGACAAAGGAAGAGATATTTCAGTGTTTTTAATGCATTGGTTGGTGGGTGTAGCTAAATGCCCTGAAGGAAAATAACCACAATTATATAATGCAAGATAGAAAGGGCATGGCCTTTTACCTCTCGCCCCCAATCGCTGGAGGTCCCCATTAGGATTCTATCTTTGTCCTTGAGAGGGGTCAGAGGTCACACCGTGCACCTAGCATTGCCAGCATTAAGGCTCCAGGGAGGTATGTTTTATATTTTCTCTGATAGAAGAGATTTGCTATTTTGAATTCGCGTCGTACAAGACATATGAAAGGAAACAGAAATGCCCCTCTGAGACTGAAAAGCATCTGGCTGACAGAGGCGGCAGCAAAGAAAAAGCAGAGCGACTGATCACTTGTCAATATGTCTACTAATGACAGGGAGGTCTCAAAATACTGAATAGAGCACAACACTGGCGTCCTCTGGCTGTACAACATAACACAGCATCACACAACAACACTACACATCAGGCATCAGCGCACAGCATTAGATGGCTCTTGTCACACCACATCATACGTCATGCAGCAACATATTACATCACGGCACCCTATAACACACCAACATTGCACAATGCATGTCATACTACATCTTACCTCGTACACTTAATGACACCACGGTACACTTCAGCTCACATCACATCACTATATATATTGCAAATCACATATCACAACATAACACAAAATAGCTTATTACATAACAGCACAACATAAGGCATCATAAAACAAAAATAATATCACGCATCCGACGCCATAACACACCACTCACCTTAATACAATATATATTTATTAATAAGTGGGGCACACATTGCCAATTCCCCTTCTGCAGTGGAACTCTTTCTTTTACACAAGCATGTTTCACCTGAAATGCTAAAATGTTTATCTTATCTCATGCGTTCAATGCAAGCCATCGGGTGGCTCAGCCATTAGACACGGGCCCCTCTCATGGGTTCTCTGTGTTTGTCAATGGATGACATTAAGTTAGGACTTCAATATAATAACAGGGAATATTCTGTAGAAATGAGTAGAACTTGAAAACATAAAACCGGTCAACTTTAGACAGAAACAGCTCAAGAATCAAAGGCAACAATATTGTAATCTATCCAGGGGCTGAGACTCTTTTTGAACCCGTCCTTTAAAAACGAACCAGGGAGTGAAAACAACCAATAAATAATTGATCGAAAAGTAAATCTTTTCCCAACTTTAGGTGCTGACACAAACACCAGTGGATGCAATATGAGATTTAGAAAACAAACAACTATAAATTAATTGCCACTAAAAGCACAGCCATATATGCTAGCATTTGCATGCACAATGAACAATGCGTATGTGAGATCATGCAAATTAAATAGATCCTCTTCATATAGCTAGAACAGAGGCAGAGAGGCGCAACCAATTGCTGGATTTGTGTCAGCAAGAACACAGGAATTGAAAGCAGTATTTGCTAGATTGTGTGACTGTAGCCCAACAAGTCTAAAAAAACACTTTCCTGTGCATATCATGGGCAGCCTGTGGTCGGAAGGCTGTTGAGTCATATGGTTTGGTAAATGTAAATGTAGTGCTTATATAGCGCACATAGCACCAAGAAGGGGTCTCAAGGCAATGTACACATACCACTGTGGTACCCTTCCTGGCCTTTCCCTGTGAAGTGCCCACTCCTGGGCACCCCCGAGGTGAAGCCAGGCATCCTAGCGCTGTTGGGGCCGTTGTGGAGATTAAGCAAGCTATTGCCCAGAGTTGCAGAGTGGGACCCATGATTAGAATAGGCACCAACGCGAGAATTATCAGGTCTGGGGAAATTGAGCCCAAGACCCACAGAGGCGGGAATTGATCCCTGGTCCGTGCTAGACCTCTGCATCAGGGTCTGCTGCTCTAACCATTGAGCCACACTTCTCCGAGGGTAAGTGGTCACAGTGTGACATGATACCACCTCTTTGTCAGAGCAGGGAAGATAGGTAGACTTAGAGAGGAGGAAATTGAATCGTGCATGGATCTACCTGTAGTCTGGATATCAAACCAGGTCTACTCTTTCTCATCTGTGAGTCTAAGGCATGCCGGTAGATAAACTACACAATGGGAAAAACACTTATTCTAACAGGCACACTGCACTCTCTGTTTGTATATTTGTTTGCGCAACAAGTGTGCAACAATTTGAATGTACACACAAGAAATAAATGAGGGGGACAAGAAAATGTCAAAATATTAAACTATCGTTAATGGTAGGGTGTTGAAATATCGATTACAAAAATATAGTTGACATAAATATAGTTGTAAAAATATCGTTTAAAAAAATATCGACACCCTATACTTAAACAGGTAAGTACATAAATATCTACTCTAAAATATCGTTGTAATAAATATAGATGTAAAAAATATCGACTTTTTAAATTAATTAAAATTACATTAAATAATAAATAAATATAAGTACTATTAACAAAATACATTACATTACTTTTATTTTTTAACTATTTAAAACAAATTAACTACACTTTTTCATTATAAACTTAATAAATGTGTACATATACATATATTTAACACATTACTTTATATAACAACAATAATACATACATATAAATAAAATATACAATATATTATTAGTTAAAACATTTGATAGCGTAGGTGTAAAAATTACTATTCCCACTCCAAAGGGTGCAACAGTAGGGAAAGCGTTGGATAGCGTAGGGGTAACAATTACTATTCCCACTCCAGAGGGTGCAACAGTAGGGAAAGCGTTGGATAGCGTAGGGGTAAAAATTACTATTCCCACTCCAGATGGTGCAACAGTAGGGAAAGTGTTGGATAGCGTAGGGTTAAAAATTACTATTCCCACTCCATAGGGTGCAACAGTAGGGAAAGCGTTGGATAGCGTAGGGGTAAAAATTACTATTCCCACTCCAGAGGGTGCAACAGTAGGGAAAGCGTTGGATAGCGTAGGGGTAAAAATTATTATTCCCACTCCAGAGGGTGCAACAGTAGGGAAAGCGTTGGATAGCGTAGGGGTAAAAATTACTATTCCCACTCCAGAGGGTGCAACAGTAGGGAAAGCGTTGGATAGCGTAGGGGTAAAAATTACTATTCCCACTCCAGAGGGTGCAACAGTAGGGAAAGCGTTGGATAGCGTAGGGGTAAAAATTACTATTCCCACTCCAGAGGGTGCAACAGTAGGGAAAGCGTTGGATAGCGTAGGGGTAAAAATTACTATTCCCACTCCAGAGGGTGCAACAGTAGGGAAAGTGTTGGATAGCGTAGGGGTAAAAATTACTATTCCCACTCCAGAAGGTGCAACAGTAGGGAAAGCGTTGGATAGTGTAGGTGTAAAAATTACTAAATGTATTTAGTCATTTATAAAATAACAAATCTTTATTTTTATTTAATTAATCATTAATTAAATAATTATTCAATTAAAATGTAATTAATTTACTACATTTTCACTAAAAAATTCCAGTACATACACCTAAAATTAATTAAACAATTAACATAATTGATTACATAATTATTAATCAATTAACGAATTGAAATTAATTAACTATTATTTATTACACTATTTATATTCATTTAGAACATTAATTAATCTATTATTTTATTATATTTAAATTACTTCCCACCCTACTCCCCTATAAACCCACAACCCGCTACGTAACTATTAATACTAAATTCAACATAAAATACATTATTAACTAATAAAATACTACAAAAAATACTACTTTGACAACAAATACTCATTAAAAACACTACATTACTTATAATTATTTAAAAAAAGATATTTTTGTAAACTATGTTTTTGTAAACGATATTTATTACAACTATATTAATGTTATCGATATTACTTACCTGTCTGTCGATATTCTGGTCAGACTATATTTTTGTAATCGATATTTCTTCCTGTAGATATTTTTGCAGCGATATTTATGTTAGTCGATATTTTTACGACGATATTCCCGTTCTGTACCATCGTGAATAGTTGAATCTGTACAAGGCCAACACTGTTTCATGATCAACACCACTTCACCAGGGCCAACACGTTTCATCAAAGTGACACTATAAAAACGAAATACGTATACATCCAAGAGACACTGCTATGTCACTACCAAATTAGCGCAATATTAAATATTTTACAATTCTCAAGTAAACGCCCTCCCATCAAATATTTACTTCGAAAAAAAAGAAGTCCTTCCAGAAATTGTCATACAAAAGCCTCTTGCCAATGAATTAGGGAAACACAAATGTCAATGGGAAACAATACCCCAACTTCAAAACTTATTAGTGACGATTGACGAGACTAGATAAATAAATTCACATGTAAACATTCATAGAAAAACGTATTCTCCAATAATTCTTAAGTTCTAATTAATTCATTATGCTAATGAAGTAAACAAGTTCACCTAAGCAAATGACTATTATAAAGACCATACTAGTTCGTTTCTGTCAAACCTACAATGTGTCACAAATTATATTAGTCTCCTGAAAAAATATCGCTTTTAATGGTAACTGTTGTTTGCCAGTATAATTTGTGAGTTTTTTTCACAAGACCACATACTTTGCATGAAAAAGTCGTATGAAATACAAACGTTGGGGTTCAGTAGTAAGATGGCAGCTGGCCCAGATGCTGCAATACATTCACAGTGTTATATTTAAGGGTGGGCTTAGGGCTTCGCTCCGTCCACGGAGTGTGCATAGTGTTGCCTACTTTGCGATTCGCAAAGTAGGTGAAGTAGGCAACACTACGCACACGCCATGGCGGAGCGAAGTAGCCTGACACCCGCCTCCCTCCCACCCTCTTGTAAATGCCCTGGCAATGATTTAAAACAATGTTAAATAAATTAAAATGACTTACCTCACATGTGGCGTCCTGGGGCTCCATCTTCCTAGTTTCTCGCCACGTCTTCCTGACAAATGCGCATGCGTGGGAGCCCCGCATTTGTCAGGAAGACGTGGCGAGAAACTAGGAAGAGGGAGCCCCAGGACGCCACATGTGAGGTAGGTCGTTTTAATTTATTTAACATTGTTTTAAATCGTTGCCAGGGCATTTACAAGAGGGGGAGGAGGGAGGCGGGCGGCGTGCAGTGGGGCTACGCGAAGTGTGTGGGTGGGCGTAGCTTCCTCCCCACTTCGCAGAGCTTCGCGTAGCTCCACTACGCACACTACGCCCACCCCTAGTTATATTCCATATAGGTAGCCTATATAGGCGCAGGTAACATTGCAACCTTTAGCCTATATTCTTCCCTACATTACATAAATGACGGTTCTTAGGGACTGACCTTTTACCTAGACACAACACTGCATTCAGAATTCAGGTTTTTCCCTAGTTCGAATCTCATACATTATGCATGAGGTTTCTTGAAAGCACAGTAGGACTACCATCTCCTGTATAATATCTCTGTATAAAGTTCAGGCCTGAAATCATGCTTTAGGCTGACTCAGTAACACAGCAAGGTAGGACCCTTGGGGAGACTTATGGGTATATATACATCACATCTTGCTTAGAAGGGGAGAGAAGACCGAGACTTCCCGGCTGACACACTGGCCAGAGAAGCTGAGGATCCTGCATGCAGATGCTCCAGCTCGCAGTGGTCTAGCATCCCTCGCGTGGTGTCCAACTCAAGACCAGTACAGGGTCCCATATTCTCATTTTCAGGTAATGGGTTTGACTAGATTCTAGAGGTATTCTTGGCATAACACCTACACAGATGCTAGGTACATTTAGGTAAATCTAGTTAGAGGAGGTATCATAGGAGTACTCACCTTTTATCATGTATTGTTTGTACTTGTATATATTTATGACTACTGCAAGATGGTAGAACTGTACCATCCTTTTACCTTCAAAGTACCTCTAATCATATATCTCTGCTACTGTCTAATGGTTGTTGCAGCTCATCTTTTCTGCACTAGAATAACAACTGTTCAATAAATTGTTATTGACAAATGCCCAGTATGTTGTTCTGCATATCTGTGAGACAAACAAAGTGAGCACGAGTGACTGAGCGAAAGGTAGTATGTTGTTTCCACGATTCTGAGGGATCTGGGTTATCATGTTTTGAGGTTGCCAGCAGTCTATTCTCTCCTTGGTAACAGGAGATTATAGTGGCACCGTGAGCTAGCTGATACAGACAGGCTAACATACCCGGTGGGGGTGCACAGAATCAGTCTGCTACTAATCCCACAGTTTATGTTGTCCAAACCCTGCAGATCCTGTATAGGTTATATAGGAACTACATGACAGCAGCAGGAGGCTCAATAGGATGCCATTCCTAAATTCTTTCACAAAAATGCTCCTTCTCCAATTGGTCCCCCTAGCTGCAGCGGAACTATCACGCGCCGTGCCAACAGTGTAAAAGGAGGGGTCCTTGGGCCCCTTTCTACTGTTGGTGCTGGAGCTGCTGAATATGATCTGGCCCAGCCGGGGAACACATTTGTCGTTTGCAGGCTCTAATGACTAAAGGCCCGAGAGCACAGCACTCTGGAAGTAGATTCAGGGGTACAACTGGCTGATAGAGAGCATCCGAGCTGATTGTGGGCAATCTTCTCGATCTGAGAGACTTGAATCCGGTCACAGATAGTTTAGGCCCCCGAGCCACCGACTTAAAGGAAGTCAATTAACATTGGGCTCAACCTCTATCTCAGGGATATCTTTTCTGAGGAAAGTACTGATGTGACCCAAGAGGGTAGATCAACTGGCACTAGCACCAAGGACTTCATTAAAGGCAATTTCAGGGCCGATGGCTCTGGACTGAATAAAAGACTGGACAACTCTTGAGATGGAAGGATATGTTTTACTACATCACAGAGGGTTCAGAATCTACTTGTGTTAGCGCCAGCTCTGATGAGGATGATTCCAGCTCTTCTCTTTCCAAGGCCAGTGAAAGCAGCTTCTCTAATGCACGGGGTCAATGGTAAAGCAGCAAAAATGGCAACAAAATTAAATGAAAATCTGGGCGCATCTGCAGGAGTGGTGGAGCAGGGGTCTCAGGTGGAAACAACTCTGCAGTGGATTTATTAGGCTATGCAGCAAATGCACCCAGACGATGAACGTGAGGTTGTGTCGGCAGCCATAGAAAAGAGTCATCAGCTACCACCAATGATGCTGAAGAACCCACATTAAAGCTTATCTTGGCTCTATAAAAGAACATCAGGTGGAAACTCGCTCTGATAGTCTTAAGGTCTAGCTTGCAACCAGGCAGTTGCAAGGAGCATTAAAGAAAATTATTAAAACATGTGTGAACTTTGGGAAAACATCAAGGTAGTTGAAGAGAGAATGGTTGTAGTGAAAACCGATGTAGGAGTCCTCAAAGGCCATGTGGAATCCCAGGAGGGGCATATATCTAATATTATGTGAAAAATTGAGGATTTTGAAAACCATCAAAGATGGAATAACTTGAGGTTTCTCAGGATAGAGGAGGGGCAGAAGGCAACGAAATTTGGACTCACATGCTGAGTCTTCTGAAGGGTGCTTTTCCTGAGCAATCTTCATGGAAATGAGTGATGTAGATGCAAAGAGTTCATAGATTCTCGTTAATGCCCAAGAGGAAGGGTCACCAGGCCGGAAAAAAGGATAGTCAACCCAGAGGTGTCCTGGTCTATTATGGGAACTTCTATTTAAGATAAGCTATATTTGAGAAAGCCCGTCCAGATTCCCAGTTGTGCCACAGCAGTCAATCATTCTTTGTGCACCCCAACTCTGCCATGTCACATTGGAGCTCAGATGGTGACTAAGGCAGCTCATTAAGCCAGTCCAAGATGCTTGGGGGGGAAGCATTCCTAATCTCCCCCGTCTGTCTGTAAACCATATTTAAAGGCAAAATCCGCACATTCACATCTTAGGTCCAGGCCAAGGAGCATTTGAATGAACTTGTACCAGGGTGCCAAGGAAGTCTCTCTAGAGCTGAGAACTTAATACAGTTTGGGTTTGGACTGGGGTCTGTCTGTGGAGGTAAAGGGCCATTATGCCTCTTTGTGTAAAACAAATGGCGCTAGAGTAGAGCTTTATTACACCTCCTGGCTCCTGAGTTTGGGGTTCTTGTACATTTTTGTCGGCCTTGTATTTTTTGTTCCAACACTGGTGAGGGGGATCCTTTTTCTCCTGTGTTAGCATGTTTTTTTGGGGGGAATTCTCTCCTGCTTTTCTACTTATTGTATTCATTTCGTTTGAAGATGGACACAAGAATCAGGGGAAAGCCCACTGAAGATGCACCTGGGAGCCATCAATTAAGCCATGGTTGGTCTGATTGCTACATTATAATGGTGGGGGGTGGGGGGAGGGATTGGAATGGGAGGTCAAAGGTTGCATTAAACACCTATTTGTTATTTGATGAATGCTAATAAATATCTGTTTTTGTTTCTCCATACACCAGTGGATCCCATGATTGAAACACTGTAGGCCATTTGTCTGTATAATATGGCTTACTATGAAGAAGCCAGTATATGTTGCTTTTTTTCACACAGAACTATTTTCAGAGTGACATCATAGTCTCCTTTGGTCCTGTTGAATGCTCCTGAACCCTGTTTGTTATGTTATGTTATGTTAAGGGGTGCTTGTAAAGCGCACTGTCACCGTGGGTTTCCTGGCGCTGATCAGATGCTGAGGGGACAGAGGAACTTAGCTGAATTATGGGAAGAGCCAGGTTTTTAGAGATTTACGGAATTGGAGAAGAGAGTTGGAGGCTTTGACAGGGGAAGGAAGAGAGTTCCAGAATTTAGGGGCCAGGTATGCAAATCTCCGACCTCCAGATCTGCAGAGTTTAATAGAGGGGACCACCAGGAGGTGAAGGTGGGATGATCTAAGATTGCGTGAGGGACAGTAGGGCCTGACAAGGGATTTCAGAAAAGCGGGGCAAGAACCAGATAGAGTTTTGAAAGTGAGGCAGCCGGTCTTAAAGGCTGCCCTCGAGATGACAGGGAGCCAGTGCAATTTAGTGAGGAGGGGTTTGGCAGATTGCCATTTCGGGATCCTGAAGGCCAGTCTCGCCGCTTGGTTTTGAACTATTTGCAGTCTGAGAAGGGATGATTTAGGCAGACCGTGGGGTCAATGTAGTACAGAAACATGTTGACCGTTACACTATAGGGAGTATTCTTTCCAGACTCCCATTTATTCTACTTGTTAATCCCATCCACTGGAGGCACCAGAATAAAATGTAATTTTTCACCTACCAGGAGACAGTTTTACCCGAATCATTCCCTCGCGATTTTCCGTTAAATAACGAGATAGCTTCTATCACTCGGCACCTCACTTTTATATCCCATGCTCATCCATTCCCCTCATACAAAACACCTCTACTCCGCCATGTCATAAAGTTGTAGCCCACACCAGGTACCCTGCAGGTACTGGTGTGAGGATGGAACCCAATGATGAAGCATGCCACCAAAGGGTGCGTGAGGGTTCTCGTCCTAAGAATAACATTCTTCTTTATAACGTCTTGCTTTGAAAGATCTCTCCTGGTCTTTCTACATAGACCAGACATACTTTTGTGTGACTTCTACTTTAATAGGGAGCAGTAGGTCTAGGGGTGGGTTCCCTACTCCCACTAGACCCCCAGTGTGCAGTAAAACAAGGGAAATTCTTCACTGCCTGTTAAAACATTACATTTGCATCTCCTTTAAATAACCTGCCTGATTGGCTTTTAAGGCCTACCTTAGGAGTGACTTATAAGTATTAAAAAGATGGTTCAGGCTTTGCAAAAGGTATATTTTGCCAGTTTCAAACTGCACACATAGGTTGCATTGGCAGGCCTGAGATGTTTTACAGTGCCTCTATAGTAGGCTGCCCATTCAGTAATGCAACTCACTTTTAGTATTTCATTTACAGCCTCTGGGTACCTGTAGTACTGTAGGCTAGGAACGTACAAGTACATTAAAGGCGCCAATTATGCAGATGCCAATATACCATGCTTAGAAGAAAGCACACAATCACTCTACCACTGAATAGCAGGAGTAAAGTACAGGGAGTCTTATGGCCAACAAAAAACATGTTCAGCAATAGAAGGCAAAAATCTGCGGTGACCCAGTAAAAAGGCCAGTTTTCAACAATTTTTTATATGGGATTTTGAAACTCTTCAGTTGTGCATTATACTATGCACATCATTGACTTATTTGTACTTGAAAACAACTATGCAATTCAGGTTCAAGAAAGTGACCATTTGCACCTCCTGTGAACTACATCAGAGGAAATAAATAACTTTTAATTAGATCTTTCTACTACTAGAAACATGTTTTAATTTGGGCCACACATACAGACCTATTAGGAGTGTGTGGGGAAACTGCATGGTATCGCCCCCTTCTTAGGATTTACCAATACCCCAGGCATCAGTAATTTCAGACAATGAAAATACTCCTGGTGTGGAAATATGTGTGACTCTTGTGATTCACAGATGTTTCACCCCATTGTCTGTCTAATTTTCACCTGTAAAAGTTGCCTGCTTTCAACTTACAACATCTCTGGGTGACAAAGTTAAGCCAGCGCCAGGGTGCTTCTGCAGGACCTATAAACCCTACACAGTTGAAAACATGCATTACCAGCCCAATCGTGATTAATGAGCCACTTATAATGAGAGTAATATCATGGGTTTTTCTGTGTAAGATTTTTCTGGCAGTTCATTGTTTGGCAATACAGTAACCTGCATTTATATTTGCCAAAATTTAACTGAAAGTGTGAATGAGGACAACTTATTTTATGATTTAAAGGAAATGAGCATTATGTAAGACACAGAGGACCAGAGTAAGTAGGTTTATTCCACGCTCGCATTAGCTTCAAGTCCTGGTAAATAATGAAATCTGTTCCTTCCATCACCTAGGAAACCATCCTCAGGCTCAAGCAAGGAAGAACATTTCTCAAGCCAACACGGATGAAACACCACACATCTCCTCCAACAGGACCCAAAAATGCACACAGAACAAAATCAATAACCATATAAACTGCATAAGTTGACAAACATTTGCATATACCTGTTTATTATAAATATGAATCAAAGGTTATACAGCACGCCAAATTATCCCACCACCAAATCCTTGAGATATTTAGGCAGGGTTAATAGTCTACCATACCTACAAACACATATTTTGGACAGTGGACCAACTTGCCTGAAATAGGCACCAACATCAGAAAGTATACCAGAAATTTTAAGCAAAGACAAAGTAATAGTGTGTGCAAACTTCAAAAGTGCCCTCTGTCCAAAGGCACCACCCTTATCCCTCAGGGTCAATCGTATATGTAAGCTTATATTAAAGTTGCACCACGTTCCAATTATATACAGTCAACTCAATTTAGATCCAGTCCATTTTAACAAGATGATTGAAATGTCTTCTTTATTGCTTTTTTTTCTCTCTTTTTAAATAGACCACAGCCAACGCGTTTCGTTCTGTCAACAGAACTTCTTCAGGGCATTTTTAAGTTCTGCAATGATGGCTAGGTATCTGTGAGAGGGTCAACCGGAATACGACGATCTCACTCCTGCCCTTGCCTCCCCGGACGCTCCAACCATATGTAACGCTCCACCCAGACCGGGAAAGCAGGAGTTAATCCCACCGCTTCTCCTTGCCTGCAGGGAAAACAACGGGGCGGGGCCACGCCCACTAAAAACAGAACTGGGAACCAGGAAGGCACGTCATCAAGGTGCCTGAAGGAAGAGGTCGGACTACAGGAAGACGCCGTTCTACTGGAAGACGCCGTTCTACTGTAAGATGCAGCTTTGTAGAAGCCGGGTCGAAAGCAGAGCTTGGTGAAGGATGAAAAGGAGACACCGGAGGATCCCAACCTCAAGATCGCGGAAGAAGATGGAGGACCCGACTCCTGGACAGAGGAGTGGTGGACACCCTCAGAGGACGCTGGAGAGCCGCCGCAGTTCAGGAGAACTGTGGCTGATGCGGTATGTGACTTGGAAGGGAGTGGAGGGAGGGAATAACTGGGAGGGTCGGCGGGGAAAGTAAATTACTGGTGCACCAGTATTCCCTGTGTATGATTGCATATCACCTACCGTCTCCCGCACCAACCCCTATCCCTCACGCCACATCACCATATCACTGGCTAATTGCCCGCTGTTGTGTGAACCGGCTGTGCTGATTTTGAAACAGCCCAAAAGCGCCACCTCACACTTGAGCAGAGGAAACAAAGTTAATTTCTTTGCACAAAACACTGCGTTTCTCCCTCACTATTCTGAAATTTTTGTTGTTGTTTATGCTTGTGGAAACGCGACGCACCCTACGGGCTCCTAAAAATTGGTGAAGGGTTCTGTCCTGCCAAACCAATACAAGGACAGTGTGTATTTAACTGCCTCTTTTGTTTCTATCCCTCCTGCGAGCCTCCTGGGACCACCCCTTCCTCACTCAAGCTGAAGAATGGCCAAGGATACAAGGGAAGAAAACCTAGACCCACATCCAGGAAGACCATCGCAACTTTCCAATATTGACTTTTTATTTAGATGTCATAACCCTCAATAAAATTGCATCATTGAGCTCATAATCCGGCCTCCTTGCGTCTTCCGCCCATCCCTCCCACAGTATCACTCTTTAGAATGTCTTTTAGTGTTTTGCTCCTTTATCTGTATTGAGCACAATAAAAGAAGTAGGGGGGGGAGAGACAGAAGAAACTTGCATATTGACCATATTCAACCACCGTATTCATGCACAGGTCAAAGTTGATTGCCGGGTGTAATACGGTGATGTAATAGTCACTCAAAATCCTCTGAAACGTATGTGCGTCAAACCCAGTGCATGTCGTACCTTGCGAGGGAGTCTCTCCATCCAACTCGACTTCTCTGAGTTTTCGATTCCCGCCCGTGGTTACAGAGGACCAGAGTAAGTAGGTTTATTCCACACTCGCAGTAGCTTCAAGTCCTGGTAAAGAATGAAATCTGTTCCTTCCATCACCTAGGAAACTATCCTCAGGCTCAAGCAAGGAAGAACATTTCTCAAGCCAACACAGATGAAACACCACACATCTCCTCCAACAGGACCCAAAAACACACACAGAACAAAATCAATAACCATATAAACCACATAAGTTGACAAACATTTGCATATACCTGTTTATCATAAATATGCATCAAAGGTTATACAGCACGCCAAATTATCCCACCACACAAACCTTGAGATATTTAAGCATGGTTAATAGTCTACCATACCTGGAGACATTCTCAATTTGCTTTGTATCTTCTAGTCAGGCTTCCTCACAATCCTGGTTAACAGCATAATTCTCCTCAGAAGAGTTCTCCACTGGGACATCTGCCAAAGAACTACTCTAAGGGTCATTAACACCACCCTCACAGACATCTGCCTCCCACAACCAATCATTGCAGGTGACAGATTGTCTCACTTCTCTTCAGCTCAGCATTTTGTTGCATCAAGCCAATTTATCGAAATGTCACACCATGCCCTCACTTATTTTGGCAGCACTAGTAAAAATCTTGACATGGTTTGCTAAACTTGCTGTACCCTTCTTAGACTTAGTTAACATCGTCACACAAACGCAATCACCAAGTTCAAGGGTATGACTTTTTACTCCATGTTTTTGATCATAGTCTTCCTCATATACATTTTTTACTTTTTTTAAATTCTCCTTCACCACCGCAGATGATCAATCTAACTTACGATCACCTGACAACCAGGTACAATAATACTTGATAAAAGGCTCTCCACCTCTCAGGATTCGGAAGGGACTATACCAAGTCACAGTAGGGATAAGCCTGAACGCCCAGATTATTTTCTTTAACTCCCTTTTCCAATTTTTACCACCACTGATGGCAATGTGAATGAGCCTATTATTAGCCTGTTAAAGTGCCCAATGGCATTATGGCCTGCAGGGTGATAACAGGAAGTATGCTTGGGTTTGATACCATTCCTATGTAAGAAACTCAGCATTTCTTTCTTGCATGCAAACTGCAGTCCATTTTCACTCAGCAAAAGTTTGGAATTCTCCGCTCATAGAAAAACCTTCTCTAAAAACTCTATGACAGTGTGCTTATCAACTTTGGAACTTCACCTATGGCTATTTAAAAAAAAACAATCATAAATTCAAAACAAATATCTAAATATGTCTTTTAAATCCACAATGGGATCTAAGATATCTGTAGCAAGATCTTCCCAAGAGCATTAAGTACACACCATGCAAACTAGAGATGGTCTGAATGTTACTTGAGATTTGTCCTAGCTGGCACATTGAGTACACTCTCTGACAAATCTTTATATGTCTAAATCAGTTCCAGGCCACAAGTATGAAGCCATAACTCTTTCTGTAGACTTCATTATTCCTAGATGACTTCATGAATGATAGTTAACACTTCATTCCTTCATGGAGAAGATGAAATTACCCACTCTCTTCTGAGTAAGAATCCCTTATCATCAATGAACAACTCATTCTTAACCTCTCAGAATTTCCTACAACACTCTATCAAACCAAGTTTTTTATGTCCATAATTACATGGTCATTTCAATATTCAGTTCCCAAAATATGTTTGTACTCTTCATCAGTGCAATCCACATAAACTAAATAAGCTACATTATAATAATTCCAAACTTTCGAGAAACATTATTCTTCAATCGGCAAGGCTGATCTACTTAAGAAATTTGCTTTCACGCTATGGATGCCAGGAAGATATTCTACATGGAAATTTAAATCCAACATTCTTAGTAACATCTGAATGATGCGTAGTGTGGCTTTGAGAGTACCAGAAGGCATTAAAATTTAGCTTAAGTCTTGCGATCTGTATGTAAGTAAAAGGTAGACCCCAAACATATTGGTAAAATGTCCCCATGCCCCACACACTTGCTCTCATTTCTCTTTCAATGGCAAAAAACTTCTCTTTAGTGAAATAAAGAAAACTTGAGACAAAGGACAAGTTGTATGTTTGGTTATCCTTTGTTTGGAAAAGAACTGCAACTAATCCCTTTCCGCTAGTAATTATAGAATGAGCAGACAGGTCAAAGCCGTGAAGGGAAACTGCTCTACAAATATCTTTATTTATATTTCGGAAATATTTTCACAGAGAATCCTTCCAGATTAACTCATGTCAATTCTTCAGCAACTATTTAAACCCACAAGTTTTGCTGGCAAATTTTTTGCCAAGTTTCGAATAGAACTTGGTTAGACCCAGAAATAATCTTACTTCATCCTTATATGTGGGTGACATGCCATCCAAGATAGAACCCGTAATATCCTTCTTGGGTGTTGTACCCAGTTGACTTACTTCATGACCCAAATAAGTACAGATTTCTCCACAAATTTGAATTTCTGCAATTTAGAGGGGAGAACCATTGTAGCTCAGTATTCTCAACACTTCCCTTAAAAACGGATTGGGGTCTAATTTGTTTCTGCCCATAATCAAAACGTGATCTTTAAAAAAATTACTTTTTTATCTGTTTGAGTAACTTATACATCGATCCTTAGACTTTGGCCACCCCGAAGCAAGTCCAGACAGTGTCTGAATGAGTCTAAATTCCCCCAAAGAAGTGCTGAATGTGGTGTAGTTTCTATTACCAGGATGAAGAGACACTTAACATCTTGACACCTTTGGTCTTAGCCAGCAACTCATTGATCTTAGGTAGTGGAAACTTATAGATGACAATATTTCTGTTTAGATCCCGGAGAATAATGCAAAGCCTTAGCTGGTCACTAGCCTTGTGTGCCACGACCAAATGTGCCAACCATTCAGTCAATTTGACTTGTTCAATAATTGTACTATATACCAGCTTATGGATTTCCTGGCAAACCTCTTTCTTAACACTGAAAGTTATATTCCTGCCTTTTTGACACACTGGAACAGCATTGTCATTCAACACAATTTGATGTGTAAAGCCTCTTAGCTTTCCAGTTTGACAAGAAACACATTTGGAAACATCTTCTGAATTACCTCTCCTACATCATCACCCTCATTCTGTAGCAATAACACTTGTTCCTTCCTGATAGGATCTAAAGTAATACCCAACAACCTATGGTCAATCCATCCCAGAGTGAAAGGGCCTTTCCTGACACATATACTTTTCCTCTAGCTTTTGTCCCTTTAAATTCAAAAGGCAAAAGTCTATGGCCTATCATGAGCATATTTTTACCAATAAAACTTTCCGAATGCACAACAGCAGAAATTAGTCCTTTACCCAGTACACGGCCAAATTCCCATCCCAATTTAATTTATCAACAATGGTAAATGGAGATCCGTAATCTGCTACAATTTGTATTTCCACACCTCCAGCTAACATCTGGCAAACAGGTTTGCTCCAAGTGCTTATGCTTAAAATATTTCGACCAATACACAGTAATATTTGAAAATAAAATTCTTTACCATCTGAAATTTTAGATCTAGATGCATGCAGTATGCATTTAATAATGTTACCCTTTTTGTGATACACCTTGGTGTAATGACCAGCGACCCCACAAAAAAAAATTAGACTTTGATAGCAGGGTAGGTTTTGTCTCAGACAAGATTATCTTTGCTACCGCATCTGCAGCAGGGTAGACTTTTAACATTCCAAGTTGAATCTTGCGATTTGGAGATGTTGGCTAGACCTGCCAGCCTTAAGGTGGTCTTCCCCCAAATAATTTGCCTTATGCCTCCATTTTTGCTGATTTTGGTTTTGTTGGCCTTATGGCTCTGAACACGTTTTTACTGCTAACCAATGCTAAAGTGTTTGTCTTCTCCTATTTAACCACAGTGAAATTGGCTTACAACCAATCAGCACATTTAATTTACTTGTAAGTTCCTTACAAAGTGGTACTACTTATACCCAGGGTTTGTAAATGAAATACTACAAGTGGGCCTGCAGCACGTATTGTGCCACACACTTAAGTAGCCTTTTTAAACATTTGTGTGCAGTTTAAACTGCCATTTTGACCTGACAAAATAAATCTTTCATCAGGCCTAACCCTTCATTTTTAATACATAGTAGTCACATCTAGGTTAGACCCTAAATACCCCATAGGGCACAGTGCTGTGTGATTAAAATGTTGGACATGTACTTTTAACTTTTACATGTCCTGGTAGTGAAAAACTCTTAAATGTATTTTTCACTACTAAAAAGCCTGCCTCTCACATAGGATAACATTAGGTTAACTTATTACATTTAGTAAGTGATAACCTTCAACTGGGATCAGGTAGGAATCTTGAGTTTGGTGTCTAAAGAATTCACATTTAAAATCATCTTTAATGGTAAAATCGGATTTTAAGTCACAATTCAGAAAAAATCACTTTTACAAATTTGGCATTTTTGTGTTCTAACTATTTAGTGCTTGCAGCATGTATCCTGGGTCATATGACTAGGTGCAGCTGGCAGTTGGTCCTTGTGTATTGTACCCAGACAGTGTGAGAACGGGGCAATAGGTATTGGCAGGATGTACCATCACTGACTTGATAGGGGAAAGGGGCTGTCACCAACCACACTTGCACATCATGAAGCCTCTGCCTGAGCACACTCAAAAAAGTGTTTGACACAAGTCTTTTGTGACCCCAGACAAGCTAGGGCAGGGAGGCAGGAATGTCCAAGCACTTCTGGGGGTGGAAACCTCCATAACCTTCTTCTACTTCAAAGTGGGCACCAGGTATAAATAATGGACCTGCAGACCCAACCTTTCAGTTAACCTCTGGACCTGTGGAAGACTCAGAAGGATTACTGTGCTGCTCTGCAAGAAGGACTGCTATTCTGTTGCCCTGCGGCATTGCTGCTCTGCTGCCTCAGTGAAAAGGATTGGACCTGCATCTTGAACCAAGGACCACCAAGGGCTAAGTGGCTACCCTCCTGATCAGAGCCTCAGGGACAGAAAAGGCTCCAACCACCTTAACCCAGCACCTGCACTCACTCTGTCTGCTTTGAGTACTACCCCCAAAGTGGTGTCACATCAGTCCTGGACCCTTGGAAGTGGGCATGAAGCGGCTCTACCAGCCTAGCCGTGGTTCTGTGTGCAGAACTGACCCAGCACAATGCATCTTCAAACAGTCACTATGGAACCACCATAGTGCAGCATAACACCCATGCAGGACCTTGCACTGCAGGACACTGCTTCGTAAAAAAATATGCAACACATCCTCAACGCCGAATTTGAGGCACTTTGTTCAGTGAGCCTAACTTGGGGCTGATTTAGATCTTGGTGGATGGGTTACTCAGTCACAACGGTGATGGATCTCCCATCCGCCAAAATATAAATCTCATTATATCTTATGGGATTAATATTTCGGCGGATGGGATATCCATCACCGTTGTGACGAAGTAACCTGTCTGCTGAGATCTAAATCAGGCCCTTGGTGCCTGTATCTGACCCATGCTTCATCGCGGTTGGCCTGAACTTGTGACTTTCTCCCAGTCTGGCACAACCAGATAACCAAAGTTGACGTGTTAGGCGTACATGCTTTATTTTTACTCAAATGTTTTAAGTTACATATCTCCATTTCTACTGATTGGATTTGTGACATTTTGGTCTTCATTAAATTACATTAATTACATTTTACTCTATGGTTATAAATTGGGATTTGTTTGAAGTTCTGTATAAATACTTCACACTTCGCCTCTAAGTTAAGCCTAACTGCTTTTGTGGGTTGTATGACATAACCATACATGGCTAAACCGTGAGCGCCTTAGCAGTCGAAACAACAAATGCCTCTTAACCATGCATTCCTTTATCACGCAAGTCTTTACAATGACTTGCCTATGGGAAAGCACTGGACTTTGGAACATTATAATTTACTATTGCAACTCCAGTCTGTGCAACAGTAGGAAAAGCGTTGGACTTTAAAGTCCAATGCTGTTTTACCTAAGTCATGTCGTTGTAACAACATGCGTGGTAGAGGAATGAGTGGCTAAGGCACATTTGTTGTTCCAACCGCTTTTGCAATACATGGTTTGGCCGTCATTGTTCTTGCTGTTACCCGCTTTTGTGCAAAGCTACTGGAGGGTTAAGCACGGGTTAATTTGGGGTTGCTTGTGACTTTACACTGAATTTGTGGTTGCTGTTTGAGCAGGATGTCACTTCCATCAACCATTATTCCAATTTCCTACAATGTTCATGCAACTTTGTTCATTGAACTCTTTTTAAATAATAACTATGGAAAACCTTTGTAACTGTGGACTCTACATTATATTTATTGAGAGGAAGGATTTTTAAACGTTGCCTTGCTCTTTTGTGGATGGATGTTTTTCTGCCACTCCAATGGTATTTTCAACTGCGGTCACTCCAAAGGGATTTTCAACTTTGTTCTTTTTGACTTGTCTGCGGCTGACCGACACGTCCCTTGCTCATTGCACCATCAGGATTCAAGCAAGCCGGGCCGAAGAGGCTGAAATGCCAGAAACCGGTCCCCGGTAGCTTGTTTCCTTCCCAGTGTAAGAATTGGATTTTGTAGTTTGGTTTGCCCTGTTCCCATCATGCACTGGGACAGGAACAGACTAATTTGCATACAGCCAGGGTCTGAAACTGGGATGGTGCAGTGAGCTAAAAAACGGTGTTGGATCTAGCCCTGATCTCTTGACTGGGTGAGAGTATTCTGTTTAATTCAGAGACTCTGTCCCTCACCACCCCTTGTTGTAAATATTTTTGTCCACCCTAAGCGTGGAAGGGTATACTCAGATGTGAGTCCCTTGCTCATTGCACCATCAGGATTCAAGCAAGCCGGGCCGAAGAGGCTGAAATGCCAGAAACCGGTCCCCGGTAGCTTGTTTCCTTCCCAGTGTAAGAATTGGATTTTGTAGTTTGGTTTGCCCTGTTCCCATCATGCACTGGGACAGGAACAGACTAATTTGCATACAGCCAGGTTCTGAAACTGGGATGGTGCAGTGAGCTAAAAAACGGTGTTGGATCTAGCCCTGATCTCTTGACTGGGTGAGAGTATTCTGTTTAATTCAGAGACTCTGTCCCTCACCACCCCTTGTTGTAAATATTTTTGTCCACCCTAAGCGTGGAAGGGTATACTCAGATGTGAGTCCCTTGCTCATTGCACCATCAGGATTCAAGCAAGCCGGGCCGAAGAGGCTGAAATGCCAGAAACCGGTCCCCGGTAGCTTGTTTCCTTCCCAGTGTAAGAATTGGATTTTGTAGTTTGGTTTGCCCTGTTCCCATCATGCACTGGGACAGGAACAGACTAATTTGCATACAGCCAGGTTCTGAAACTGGGATGGTGCAGTGAGCTAAAAAACGGTGTTGGATCTAGCCCTGATCTCTTGACTGGGTGAGAGTATTCTGTTTAATTCAGAGACTCTGTCCCTCACCACCCCTTGTTGTAAATATTTTTGTCCACCCTAAGCGTGGAAGGGTATACTCAGATGTGAGTCCCTTGCTCATTGCACCATCAGGATTCAAGCAAGCCGGGCCGAAGAGGCTGAAATGCCAGAAACCGGTCCCCGGTAGCTTGTTTCCTTCCCAGTGTAAGAATTGGATTTTGTAGTTTGGTTTGCCCTGTTCCCATCATGCACTGGGACAGGAACAGACTAATTTGCATACAGCCAGGTTCTGAAACTGGGATGGTGCAGTGAGCTAAAAAACGGTGTTGGATCTAGCCCTGATCTCTTGACTGGGTGAGAGTATTCTGTTTAATTCAGAGACTCTGTCCCTCACCACCCCTTGTTGTAAATATTTTTGTCCACCCTAAGCGTGGAAGGGTATACTCAGATGTGAGTCCCTTGCTCATTGCACCATCAGGATTCAAGCAAGCCGGGCCGAAGAGGCTGAAATGCCAGAAACCGGTCCCCGGTAGCTTGTTTCCTTCCCAGTGTAAGAATTGGATTTTGTAGTTTGGTTTGCCCTGTTCCCATCATGCACTGGGACAGGAACAGACTAATTTGCATACAGCCAGGTTCTGAAACTGGGATGGTGCAGTGAGCTAAAAAACGGTGTTGGATCTAGCCCTGATCTCTTGACTGGGTGAGAGTATTCTGTTTAATTCAGAGACTCTGTCCCTCACCACCCCTTGTTGTAAATATTTTTGTCCACCCTAAGCGTGGAAGGGTATACTCAGATGTGAGTCCCTTGCTCATTGCACCATCAGGATTCAAGCAAGCCGGGCCGAAGAGGCTGAAATGCCAGAAACCGGTCCCCGGTAGCTTGTTTCCTTCCCAGTGTAAGAATTGGATTTTGTAGTTTGGTTTGCCCTGTTCCCATCATGCACTGGGACAGGAACAGACTAATTTGCATACAGCCAGGTTCTGAAACTGGGATGGTGCAGTGAGCTAAAAAACGGTGTTGGATCTAGCCCTGATCTCTTGACTGGGTGAGAGTATTCTGTTTAATTCAGAGACTCTGTCCCTCACCACCCCTTGTTGTAAATATTTTTGTCCACCCTAAGCGTGGAAGGGTATACTCAGATGTGAGTCCCTTGCTCATTGCACCATCAGGATTCAAGCAAGCCGGGCCGAAGAGGCTGCAATGCCAGAAACCGGTCCCCGGTAGCTTGTTTCCTTCCCAGTGTAAGAATTGGATTTTGTAGTTTGGTTTGCCCTGTTCCCATCATGCACTGGGACAGGAACAGACTAATTTGCATACAGCCAGGTTCTGAAACTGGGATGGTGCAGTGAGCTAAAAAACGGTGTTGGATCTAGCCCTGATCTCTTGACTGGGTGAGAGTATTCTGTTTAATTCAGAGACTCTGTCCCTCACCACCCCTTGTTGTAAATATTTTTGTCCACCCTAAGCGTGGAAGGGTATACTCAGATGTGAGTCCCTTGCTCATTGCACCATCAGGATTCAAGCAAGCCGGGCCGAAGAGGCTGAAATGCCAGAAACCGGTCCCCGGTAGCTTGTTTCCTTCCCAGTGTAAGAATTGGATTTTGTAGTTTGGTTTGCCCTGTTCCCATCATGCACTGGGACAGGAACAGACTAATTTGCATACAGCCAGGTTCTGAAACTGGGATGGTGCAGTGAGCTAAAAAACGGTGTTGGATCTAGCCCTGATCTCTTGACTGGGTGAGAGTATTCTGTTTAATTCAGAGACTCTGTCCCTCACCACCCCTTGTTGTAAATATTTTTGTCCACCCTAAGCGTGGAAGGGTATACTCAGATGTGAGTCCCTTGCTCATTGCACCATCAGGATTCAAGCAAGCCGGGCCGAAGAGGCTGAAATGCCAGAAACCGGTCCCCGGTAGCTTGTTTCCTTCCCAGTGTAAGAATTGGATTTTGTAGTTTGGTTTGCCCTGTTCCCATCATGCACTGGGACAGGAACAGACTAATTTGCATACAGCCAGGTTCTGAAACTGGGATGGTGCAGTGAGCTAAAAAACGGTGTTGGATCTAGCCCTGATCTCTTGACTGGGTGAGAGTATTCTGTTTAATTCAGAGACTCTGTCCCTCACCACCCCTTGTTGTAAATATTTTTGTCCACCCTAAGCGTGGAAGGGTATACTCAGATGTGAGTCCCTTGCTCATTGCACCATCAGGATTCAAGCAAGCCGGGCCGAAGAGGCTGAAATGCCAGAAACCGGTCCCCGGTAGCTTGTTTCCTTCCCAGTGTAAGAATTGGATTTTGTAGTTTGGTTTGCCCTGTTCCCATCATGCACTGGGACAGGAACAGACTAATTTGCATACAGCCAGGTTCTGAAACTGGGATGGTGCAGTGAGCTAAAAAACGGTGTTGGATCTAGCCCTGATCTCTTGACTGGGTGAGAGTATTCTGTTTAATTCAGAGACTCTGTCCCTCACCACCCCTTGTTGTAAATATACGTCCCCGCAGGGGACACTAGTAAGAGGGCGGCCCCCTTAGTGCCACAAGATGGCACATGGGGCAGCCCAGCGCTATGAGATCCAGGAGGGTCCCGCGCGTCACTTCCGGTCTGGTGTGGGCGGGGGAGAGTATATATTCCTCCCCCGCCCACCGAGCGGCCTCTTTGTCCGCTGTCCCCTCACCCTGATGCCGTTTTGTTGCCCTCCGGTCGCGCGTGCATCTTGGCGGGCCTGAGGCCTGGTCTGGCGTCGGAGTGCTGTTGCTTCCGCCGGGCCAAGGCTTGGCTTTGCTTGCGGTGAGTCGGTTTGCTGAAGGTTTTGTTAATTTTGCCGTTTTGGGTGAGGGGACAGCGGGGGTTCAGAGGCCTATGCCGTGCTCCAGTGCTCGGTCGCGGGTATTCGGGGGCATGTGTGCTGGGTGCACATGTGTGGGCCCGCGTTTCTGCGTGGGAGCTGGTCTGGGATCCCACGGAGAGGCCTTGGATGGTGTGAAGCAGCTTTCCGCCACGCTGGAGCGAGTGATGTTGTTCTTTCCTTTTTTTAGGGTACAATCGGGGCCCTGCACCACGGGAGGTCACAGGTGCACGGCATCTGCATTGTAACTTCCCTGTGGCCCATGGGGTTGTTAGCATGGTGTTGTTAGCATGGAGCGTAGCACTCCAGCCCGTGTGGGTTCGATTCTGTTTTTGGCAATTTTGGACACTATTTATCGTGGAGGCATGGGAGGTCTCTTGTGCGGGCCCGCGCTCGACTTGCCAGTCTTTTGGAGCGCGGGCATTCAGGGTCGCGTGAGCCTTGCCGTCTGGACAGTGTCTGCCCTTCGGAGGAAGCCGTTGCATTTTATTAGCACTGTACTTGTAACTTTTCTTCGGCCCTCTCATGAGGTTATTACTTTAGCGGTCTGTAGGATGCTGTTTTCACGGTATGTTATTAGCATTTCAGGGAAGGGATGCTGCACTTTTATGGGAACAGCCCATCTCATCCGGACACCTATCTTTTTCATAGCAGCACCAGCACTTCTTAGGGTTGATGCACTTTCATTGGGACGGTTTAGGCACGTCTTTTGTTACAGCTGTAGCACTTATCAGCAGTGAGGCAGTACTTTTTATGTGTGGTACTCGCACTTTCTTTGAGAACTGCTATATTTCACGGGGCAAACCAGCGTTGTTTTATTAATCTTTGATGGGGCATTTCAGCAGTTCCTACCAGGTTCTGTAGTATTGCCTACGGTGCCCGGCTAGTGCTGGTGGCAGGGCTTGTCTCAGCCTTGCGGGCAGAGATGCTGCGTTAGTGAGGACTCAGCGGTGAGCTGCGCACGGGTGTCTCGGGCTTTCAGAACATCAGTTGTTGTCACACTCGATTTGGGGATTCGACTAATTTGATGGTGGTGACCATTGTGCCTGCTATATAGGGAGTACCGGCCCCTCTCAGGGGGAGGAGAGTGTATACATGGCGTTATGAGGGTGTCCAAGATACCGATTGCTCAGCCGTGTCCATACTGTGTGCAGTGAGGAGATTTCACCACAGGGTGGCTCCGTCCTTCTTTTACGATCACTGTACATGCCAATGTGCCAGTCGTGATTTCTTGGGCTTTTCACAGTATATCACCATTAGTACGATATTGAGTAACCTCTCGGAGTAGTTACTGCTGTAGGATCAGGCATGGTGTGTTTTCTCAAGGGAACCTTCTCTCGTTTTGCCTTCGGGTAGCGGTGCTTGTGACGAGATTGTGTGTTTCAGGGTTGGTGTTCTGGACACGACGCCATGTGCTTCCAGTTAGGATTAGGCCACAGGGATGGTTCTTTTGGGGGTCTCGGGTTTCTCTATCATTAGCAAGCTTCCTTCACGGCTGTGTTCTCATGGTCCTACTTGGGGGGTATTTCTCTGCCTCGTCAAATCCTCCCGGCGCGGACTTGCGTTGGCCGCGAAGTAGGAGCCGAATTTTCCGCTGGGCACCTTGCCAGTTTTGCTGGTCCCTTCAAGCGGCCCCCCCCCAAGGACTCTTCCTTGGAGGGCCCGAGAGAGACACAAGTGTTGTGGCTGGCGGCCAATTCGGGGCGAGCCGAGAGGGCTGGGGAGATCTGTTTGGTCGTTGTGGTCAGGGGTTGAGCTCCGGGTTTTAGTCTGGCACAGGGTGTTGTTGAGGGCCTGTTAGGCTTGTTTCAGCATAGGTGGCATAAGTGTACTGCGCACGTAAGTATCTGGGTTGCGCACATGTGTAAAGGCGCCTGGGTGTTGCCATCTGGGCTGCGCACCTGTGTTAAGGCGCCCGGGTGCGGCCATCTCGGCTGCCCAAGCGTCTAATGGTGCCCGGGGGCGGCCATATTGGCTGAACATGTGTAGAATGGCGCCCTGTGGCGGCCATATTGGCTGAACATTTGTATTATTGGTGCCCGGGTGCGGCCATCTTGGCTTCTCTTCTTTTTCTGTGCGGGGGCGATTACCCGGGAGCCTTCTGGATTTTAGCTCACACTTGTTATATTGGCCTCACATGTGCATAGTGTTCGAAGACTTGAAGTGGTATCTCGGTGGTCGCTTATTTTGAATGAGGCGGGCGCGCTTGCATAACGTGTGGCCGTCCTCCGGGGCACTACACTTTGAGCCAGGTGGGCTCTTTCTGCCTTTGGGCCTCACAACTCAGACAACAACAGGTGCGGAGAGGGACTCTTCCGCTCTCGATTTTCGTTGCCGGGCTGTGGCTACTGGGTGTGCTGGTTTCGTACCGTTCGGTTCATCTGGCTGATGACGCGTATCTTGGTAAGGCGTCGGATGTCAAGGTGTTCCGGTGAGCGTGTGGGCACTGTAGTTTTGGGTCCCCCCCTTTTCTGGCTGAGGGCTCCGTGTGGGAGTCTGTTACACTGGTCGTGGGGCTGGGGCCGTGGATGTCCGCGAGCCTGTTTGCCGGGAGTGCGTTATGGCAGAAGGAGTAGCACGGTGACGGTATATGTGCCTGTGTGGCAAGGCATCTCTATCTTGGGGGAGAAGTTGGGAGCCTCAAGTAGCATAGTTGTTTAGCGGTAGGCTCCGACAAGTTTTACGCTACCTATGACCCAGTTCGGAAGTAGCGAGTCATGAGGGACGTGGTGTTTTCTTCGAGGCTTCTCTTGCTTGGAGTCCACTTCCACACAGAATTTACTGGTACCGGCCATGAAGCATTGTTTCCTCTAGGCTGCGCGCTGAGGTTCCGCTGTCAGGTGCTGGCTGAAGAAGCGCAGCGCATCGGGTTCCAGTAGTCAACGGAGCTCTGGTCTTCAGAGACTATGGCGTGAGGTATGCGAGGAAAGGGGCGTCAGGGCATGCTACAGTGAGCCCCCCAGATTATGTATTCGGTCAGGAACTCTCTCGACGATTATTCCAGTTTTGGGAGTTTCGGGGCATCAGGCAGTTCTCGAGCGGGGTCGCGCTCTGCCTGAACGTTACCGGAGCAATTAGGTTAGGAAGCTCTCGCTATCTCCAGAACTACCAGTGCATCTCGTGTAGAACATCTAGGTCTGTATTGCACAGCACCTGGACTGTGCTAAGTGTCGTGGCTATTACCAGAATTAGTAGTTTCCTCTTTCAGGTGACGAACGTGCCAGTTGTTCTTTGTCTTTGGACTCTCCAACTCGCAGGTATAGCAGGATCTCGTTATTGGAACGGCTGACCACGGTCCAGCTCTTATGCCTTTTCGGGTGTCAAAGGTGCCCCGGCTAGACCGGGAGTGAGCGGGTATTAGGTATGGACCAGTATAGTAGGAATTTTCTTCAGACTAGTGTTTCTGATTGTCTCCACACGGGTTTAGCGCAGTGCACCTTCCATGCGGGGGCACTTGGCATGCAGTCCAGCTGAGATACACCGACAGCTTCAGAAGTACCTGGGTACTTTCGGCCCGACTAATCCAATGCTTAGTCGCATGAAGCAAGGTGACATACGGGGACAGGGATCACTTGTAGTATCTGCTGTGCTCCACAGGATGAATAGTGTCATGAGTGAGGTTATGCGGACGAAGCACAAGTAGAGGTAGTGACTGCATTCCCCGGCAGTCAGCCCAACACAGGTTCCTTTTCTTTATCTAGTTGGGTGGCTTTTGCGCAAGTACAGGAAGCAAACTCGTATCAAGAGGTAGCTATCAGTGTGTTACTTGTCTCGGTAATCAGTGGCAGAAGTTGGGCAGTGCTTGCATCCCCTGTGACTAAGCTTAGCATGTGAGCCATGGTCCCATTAACTAGTCGCTTCCCTGCACTATTGCCTCAGGCGCTGTAGATTCACAATAGTTTGCCCCGCCCAACTCCTACGACAGTGTATTTGGAATTATCAGTTCTCGTAACTGACTGTCAGGCTTGGCCTGGTAGGAAGGGGGCAGTTGCCCCAGTCTCATTGTAACGAATTCATATGGTTACATGAAGGGGGGAGGGGCTTCTAATCATTGTTTCATGTCTCATTTGCAGGAACCGCGCTGGAGAACCGCCCTCTCTCCTGGGGGCCGCCCGAACTGTCAACAGGTGGAAGGGTCTTAGCACACTGCGGCCAGTGAGCTAGGGTAAGGGACACCCAGGTTCTCACCAGGAGTCATTACGGCCCGTTATGTATTATGCCCGTTTGATCAGTCCAGCCCTTTCATGCCCTCTTTGGGAAGAGTTTCTGACAGTTCCAGAGCATACTCTTGCTATTTCAGATTGTGTTTCCATACTTTTTTCGGGGATGGTTACGTGTTTGCAATACATTTATGCAGCAGCTTACTAATAGTATTGGAAATATTGGGTGACTCTTCCAACTTGCCTTTAGAGGTTTAGTTTTTATCTATTAGAATCCTTTTAATATTGTTTTTAGAGTAAAAACTCTTCGCCCTGGTAGCGCAGCATGCAGCTTTACAGGGAGACATACTAGGCTCGGTCACTTATACTCTTTTGGCGGTAGTGCGACCTTGGTGTTGCTTTCGCTCACAGGTTGAGAAGAATTTAAAGATACTTGGACTTGGTTGGCGTCATTCTGATAATAGACTGGGTTGGCGTGCTCAGGATGAGGCGAAGACGGCGCATGCCATTTTTTCCCCTGCAGCGCAAGGCGAATCTTCACGCAGGGCATAGTTTCTTTTGCCCTCCTCCTGTACTACGGTTGTGGTAAATAAAAATTACCTATACTGAATTTCTATGCGGTAAAGTTCAATAAAATAACTCAATCGAAAATGAGAGGCAGAGTCCGTGGCATCTGAGTTTATAAGGGTTTTATTCCATAAAATGGAATTGGTTCGAACCAGGTATCGTGTTCCATCACCACGAAGGTTCAGGAAGGGATAGACAATGCTTTATTAACAGAGTACAATATATATAGTAAATGCATATAATGGTGATGGATACAGAAGGCGTAACAGCTGAGAGAAACGAGATAAGAACACATGTGCGTAATAGAAGGCGTGCACGAGGGCGTACACGGAGGTGTGTGCTAAAAACGTCACAGAAAAGTGTCACAGGTGGGTGGATCCATAGAAGAATCCTGCAGTGTCAGCAGAAATATATGGCAGAGATGCGCGCGCAGCAGCATGACGTGTGAATGACGTGGAACTGGAGGGTGAAGGGGACTTGACATTTAGCATTATATGTGGAGACAGAAGTCTGGCGTGTCAGAACAACCTAATCCCAAATCATATCTGGTATCTTGTGTTTGAGGAACTGTATTATCTAGAAGGAAAGGTCTCTCGGGCAGAGGCTATTCTATACTGACTGCTAGTGCATGCATATGCGACTACGTGTCTACGTGTAATGCGAGGGGGCCATGGGCCTACCATGGTAACAGGAGCAATGAATTACTTGCACGGAGACAGAAAGGCCGGGCCCTTTGCTCTGCAGCTGGGAAGATGTTTTCCTAAATCATTAGACAGGAATGTATTTTCGAGGAGCGGAGCAGATAACTTGAAGGCAAAATACAGTCTTGGCAGGCAAGCAGGCCGAGCCGGGCACCGCTCGCCGCACAGGGAGTAAGGCAAGGGTCATGGAAGCGGCAGGCTGCAGCTTTCAGAGACAGAAGGCAGAAAGGGCTTGATGGCAGAAATCAGGGCCTAGCTCGCCAGAGCCAGGAAAACGTGGAAAGTGCACCATGTAAAGACGGTGGCAAGGCATACTTAGGAACTGAATAATCGATCAATTCATGGTGGATCTGAAAGAGGACATGTTGACGTTGGACGCAAATGTATTTGCGTCTTCATAGCTGGTTGTGGAGGGAACATACATGTACTTGAAGCACGTACATGGAGCCGTTGGGGTCTACGTTAGGGGACACAATTGACCATAAAAATTCATATTACCTCATTCCCTCCTTGTCCCCTACGGACCCTTCATGATATATCGATCTTCATTAGTCTATCAATTTGTTCATATAACATCATTTGCTCTTCCTTCTTCTGGCGGCATTTTGAACGTGGACTTGAATGGGGAATACATGATGTGGCGCACAAGCCGCAAATCGCTGGCCCACATTGTAAACATAAACAACAACTGAATACTATGAGAAGGGCTATACCGAGGAAGGATAGGACCTTCCATCCCCAGGCTGATAGCACGCTCCAGAACCAACCGGACCAAGTCCAGGTGCCTGGATTCTGGTGTATCTGACTTGCAATCCTGTGGAGACGGGTTATGGCTCTATATACTGATGGTGCGTTTTCTGGAATGAAAACACAGCAACTCGATCCGATGACTCTACAAGCTCCGCCCCTATCGGCCAGGATGACGTCAAGAACGAGACGATTTTGAAGAACAACAATCCGCATAGCAGACTGCTCCTCTGTTAAGTTACCTAGGGCAGAAGTAGTTTCATTCACTACTGCTTCGAGGGTTCTTGTTAATTTGCGTATCAGTTTACTATTAAAGACAGCACCTAGATAGGGAAAGAAACCTTTATTGAAGTCTGTATACTGCTCCCATGCCGTTTCAGTATAGTCGACAATCGGGAGATCTCTCTGGGGTCTGTTGTGTACTAGATGGGAGTTCCTATGATAGTCAGGAGGGGCTAGGAAAACAGGTGGCAGAAGGAATGCAATGTAACAGGTACCATCCCAATCTAGAGGTAAACGTATATATGCTGTATGACCACAAAAGAAATAGGAATGACGGGAAGCTTTGAATGTAGACTTGCCTTTATCACTGAATTCGATCACAGTAGTACATTTACTATGACCCAGGTGTACTGAACCATTCTTTCTGACACATAATTCACCTTTGACTGGTAATACCGACATTGCGGGCAAGACTGGTTCGGTTTCGGACTCAACATTCAGAATCATGAGGTTAAGTGTAAAATTACCTAATCCATATACTTCGTTTTCTAGATCGGTCCCTGTCCTTTGGGGAAGACCCTCCTTATCAGGGAAACATACTTTATGCAGAACTGTGTTCAGATTTCCCCACACCCAATTGCCCTGGTAAACTACGGAATCAGAGTCTAAAGAATTCATTAAACTAAACCATGCACCACAGGAACCATTATGTGTGAACGGGTACGGAAAGAGGGGCAGAACTCCCTTGTATTTCTGATAGGGAGGGAGTCGGCCACATATCCAACAATTGGTAGCATTGCTGGTCTGATGGGAATGATGTAACATGTTGATGAATGTATTGTTGCGCAGCGCAAGTCGATAAGATAACTCGTGCGGGGGCAGTTCACTGAAAGTATGCTCGGCAGTGTCATTTGAAGAAAAATGTGCACGTTTGAAAATAGGAAAATACAAGTGTAACAGTATACTTGCAGCAATAATCATAAGACTCAGAAAAAACGTAATCAATAATGTCACAATGCAGTGACTACGGAGAGAGTTACAATATTCATGTTTCTTGAGCTGTTTCTGTCTATCTCTCTCTCTATTGGGGTCTAACGGGTACATGTCAGAAACTTGTCTAACCGATTCACCTAGGGGAGGACTTAAACAATTACACTGTCTGACTTGCTAGACCTCAACTTTGATTTATACTCCTGAGAAGGAGTTTTCTCTACCAGGGGAAGTTTAATATCAGTTTCTGGAAGGGGGCCGGGCTGGGAGTCTAGTTCTGGCGGCAGTCCATGACATTTCTTAACGTGACTCGAGTGAAGCCAGCCCTTACGGCCCTCCACCTTGATTGCTGTCCTTGTAGTTAGTAAAACAAGCTTCGGCTCTTGCCAGCGGGGCTCCAGCGGACTCCTCCTGTCAAAGTTCCTCACGAGCACCAGGTCCCCCGGAACAATCTCATGTGGCTTCACCTCGGTGTTGTCGGGACAGGCTGCAGCTACCTGTGAACGACATGATTGTAGTGCAGACATCAAGGAAGCAAGGTAGTCTGTCAGCATATTACAGTCAACATCTGTAATTTTACGAGGCAGAGGCGTCCCCCACATATTCGGTGGCCTGCCAAAGACCACCTCGTACGGGGATAGCCCTGTTCTTGAATGCGCTATCATTCTCATGTAAAAGAGTGCAACTGGTAAAGCTACTATCCAGTCTACGCCCTTCTCTCTACATATTTTAGCGAGACGAATTTTCAGGGTCTGATTGTGACGTTCCACGAGACCTGCTGCCTCGGGATGTCGGACACAGTGGAATTTCCATTGGTAGCCTAGCAGGAGTGATACCTGCTTCATAAGCTCGGACGAGAATGACTGACCGTTATCTGAGTACACGATACGGGGCAAACCATACCGTGGGAAGAATTCACGTACCAGCTGCTTGGCAGTGGTCGGAGCAGTGTAATCTGGGACTGGATATGCTTCTGTCCATCGGGAAAGTGCACATACAACTACGAGGACATACTTAAATCCTCGACACGTTCCATCTGGATATAATCCATCTGGAGGACTTCAAAAGGGTAATCGGGAGGATGAAATCCACCTTGCTCTACGGGAATGCCTTTACCTGGGTTGAACTGACAACAGATCATGCAAGTACGCACTTTCTGTTTTGCTGCTGCTCGTAAATGTTTATTGAACCAAAGGTTTTGAATACTGTCTAACATGGCTTTTTCTCCTAAATGTGCAGGACTATGTACTGTGTTAATGATAACTTGGACCATAGAGTCGGGGAGAAACCATGTAGATTTTCCCTTCGTCATCCATCCCTGTTCTGTCTGCATCCCTCCTAGTTCAGTCCATTTCTTAATTTCCTCTGGTGTAGCATGTGTCTGTATGTCAATTACATCTAGGGCGGGATCCTTAACTGTCATGCAAAGTGTCGATGTCGGGACTATTGTCTTTGTCATGTCAGTTGTGTAAGTATGAGTCTGAGCTGTATGCTTGGCTGTTCGGTCTGCCAGGTCGTTACCCTGGGAAATGGTATCTGTGACTTTCGTATGTGCCTTACACTTCATGATGGCTATGGCTGTAGGCAAATGTATTGCTTCTAACAGAGCTTGAATGAGGGGTCCGTGCTGGATTTTGGCACCATGAGAAGTTAAAAAACCTCTTTCTTGCCAGAGAACTCCGAAGTCGTGTACAACTCCGAAGGCATAACGAGAATCTGTGTATATGTTGACTTTCTTGTTCTTGGCTCGAATACAGGCTTGAGTCAGAGCGATGAGCTCTGCTGCTTGAGCTGACAGGGTGTCAATACGATTTGTTTGTATGACTTCAGTTTCGGTCGTGACTGTGTAGGCGGCCACTAACTCTCCTGTACCTGTTCTCATACATGAACCATCCACATAAAGTGTCAGGTCTGGATTTGGTAATGCGGTGTCTGTCAAGTCTTGTCTGGGTTTCGTCGTAATGGTGATGACTTCAACACAATCATGCGCCAAAGGGTCTGTCTCACTTAGTGGCAAGAGTGTAGCCGGATTCAATGTATTGCAACGTCTGATTTCTATGTGTGGCTGAAACAATGTCAATTCATAACCTGTCAGTCGTGCTATAGTCAAGTGCTGAGTCTGTGTACGGTTTAAAAGAACTTCCACAGAATGTGGAACTTGTACTGTCAATTGATGTCCTAACACTATGGCATCGCTTTGTCTGATTGCTAGAGCTGTTGCTGCTACAGATTTCAAGCACGCAGGCAGAGCCTGGGCTACTGGATCTAATGTACTAGAAAAATAAGCACACGGTTTGTGTGAACCTGCTTGATCCTGGGTGAGTACTGACAATGCAGTACCTTCGCGTTCTGTGACAAAAAGTGTAAAAGGCTTGTTATAACATGGTGTCGCTAAAACAGGTGCTTGACATAAGGCTTTCTTTAATTCGTCAAAAGCTTGTGTATGTTCCTGAGTCCAAGGGAGGACAGTCGATGTCGCTGCCTCCTGTGTTGTCAACTGTATGAGTGGCTTGGCTAGAAATGCATACTGAGGAATCCATTGTCTACAGTAAGAAGTGAGGCCTATAAAGGCCCGTACCTCCTTTTGTGTCTTGGGTTGTGACATGTTTATAATTAACTGGATACGGTCAGGTGTTAGCTGTCTCCCCCCTTTGGACAGCAAGTGCCCAAGGTACACCACTTGCTGAACACAGAATTGTAGCTTCGAAGGAGACACCTTGTGTCCCTTGTCAGCCAGGAAATACAAAACCGTCAGTGATGCTTGTTCACATTCTGGTTCACTTCGGGCGGTGATCAATAGATCATCGACATACTGAAGTAGGGCAGTGTTGTCAGGCATGTGAACACTGTCGAGTTGTCTTTTCAATGCTTGGCTATAGATGCTGGGGCTTTCTGTGAATCCTTGAGGTGCGCATGCAAATTTGAAGCTTCGGCCATTTAAACAGAATCCGAACAGATATTGGCTATCCGGATCAATGGGAACACTAAAGAAGGCGTTCTTCAGATCAATTACAGTAAAGAACGTTGCCTCTGAATCAATAGCTGTCAGTAAGGATGAGATGTCTGGAACCACAGGGTACTGTGGTACAATGCATTTATTCAATTCTCGTAAATCGATCACTAATCGATAAACTGGAGGTGCACTTGGATCAGTGCGTTTAAGAATCGGAATGATAGGGGAATTACAAACATTGGAGTCGGTTTCTACAACTACTCCTTGTGCAATGAGCTTGTCAATGATTTTCAGTAAAGCCACTACAGCATCAGGTGGTAACTTGTATTGTCGAATTCGTGGTAAGACAACACCTGGCTTGAGTGTGACATGGTATGGAGTAATGTGCATACAACCTACATCAGTGGGGCCTTGTGCCCATAAATGTGCAGGAACATTCTGTAACCTGGGATCCATATCTCTCAACACATAGTGACCCTTAAAGTCACGCAAAAACAATCTTACTCCTTCCGGAGAGCAACATATTACAGCTCCTATAGCCTTCAGTGTCTTGATACCTAATAAGTTTTCTGGACATGATTTCGTGAGAAATAAATCTGTAGTGCGAGACAACGGACCAACTGCAAGGGGAACTGGTTTTGAAACTTCATTAACAATAGGCTTTCCTGAAAATCCAAGGGAAAGATTCTGTGAGCCTGAGAGGGGTGCCCCTGGAACCTCGTCGTGACTGATTGTCGTCCTGCTTGCCCCTGTATCAATCAAAAACTTTCTATCTTTCCCTAATACCTGACTATGTACATAAGGACCCTCTTGATCTACAGGAACCTCAATAAGAGGCAAGCCAACCTCCCTCTCTAGGCTGTTTCATGTGTATCGCTGATAATCGGGATAGTCAGTTTGCGCATACTGGTACATCTGCTGGGTCGTATGTTGTGTTGCGGCAATGGGTTGTGTCTGTGGTACCGCTACGGTCTGTACTGTCTGTTGTGGAGCATGCATAGGCTGTACATTCTGTGGTACGTGTGGTTGGACCTGATCTTGTCTAGGTTGACGCGGTCTTTCTTTAGTTTTACCTGTGGATATATTATGTTTCAAGACTGCACAATCATTTACATAGTGACCTGGCTGTTTACAATAGTTGCATGTCCCTTTAACAGGAGCTGCTGAATTATTGGACTGTGTCATGCCCTTTTTCTGACCGTCAGCTGAAACTGACTGAGCTACTAACATTTTCATTTTCGTGTCTTTCATACGTCTTTGTTCGTGATCATGTTCTTCTCTAATTCTGTTCTGGTGGTACTGTAACATCTGTAACATTTGTGAAGGCGTGTTTGCTTGCCATGTGCTCTCGACTTTTAATACACGATTCTTAACTTGGGGCAGGGAATTCTCGACTAATTTGGATACAAAAAGATGCGGATATGATTCGCTACTTGGTTTCAGGCCACTATTAATACCAAAACATTTCTCAAATCGGGAATAGAAATCACTAGTGTCTTCATCGGATTTCTGTTTGCAGGCTGAGATTGCATCCCAGTCCTCCTTTTTGGTTGCTAATAAACGTGGCAAAACCTGTACTAATAATCCTGGCAATGCTTTAGTTTTATCCCCAAGACCTAAACCTGGGGTTCGGCCATTTTCTTCTGTTTCTAATGCAGCCCAATCTATCTTTTTGTCTCCCACCTCCCATTCTTTTTCTTTGAGTTTCTCGTAAATACCGGCAGGCAGTAGTACTTTCAATATTTTCATAATGTCAGGGTAGGTATAGTCTCCCATGAGTAACATGTCTTTAATCTCACGGTGGAAACCTGCTGGGTCCTTATCATGACTAGGCACTATTTTCTTCATTTCCAATAATTCCATTTTAGTTATGGGCGTGTACACAAACACGCGTCTAAGGGTATTATCATCATTCCTGACCGGGTGTACTTCTCGTAAGGGATTCTGTCTGTCTATGTAAAACATTTTTCTTTCTGGGGGTGGAGCTGGAACAAACTGTGGATTCAGGAAAGCACTATATCTGTGTCTATGTTCTAAAATTACTTTAATTAAATCGGTACCTAGGCCTCTCCATTTATTCATGAGTAGTTCTACTAGTATATCCGGTAGGGGACCTGGATCAGAATGTTGGCTCTTAAACAATATAAGGAGGTGCTGTATCATGTACATACCAGCTAGTCGCTGTTCGTCTGGGGAAAGATTCAAAAATGTTTGTGCTACTGCGTCATCATTATATTTATCGGAATTGTCAGCCCATTGTACTGCCGACCTGGCTAATTCTTGTTCATCCATGGAACTGAGTACATGGTACCCCATTCGTTCTTGAAGTATTTTATCGGTAGCCTGAAACAGATGTTCAGGAGTCCTCGGGTTTGACATGGCAGAGTGAAAAAGTCTCTTGCTTTCTGGACGTAACGTTTTATTACAGGGTCTACCCTTTCCTACATATGCTATCGTTCCTGTATCTTCTGGCTCATCCTCCTCTGAGGATTTATTCGCGTCTGATTCTGCTTCCCTTTCAGCTTTCTCTTTTGCATGGAATACTGTTATTTCTTTACGGATTTTCCTGTACATGGCCTCTATACATTTTTGTTTATCATGTTTTCCGTCTGCAATGTTCTGACCCCATGTAGTTAGTACCTCCATCTCTTCTTTATTTACACCAGGCCGGTCTCGATCTCTTATGAAACAGTTTATGAGGAATCTTAATAGTACACCTTGAGTGTCTACTTTCTGATGTGCCATGGCCTCGTGAATACATTCCTGACCCTCCCCAGTCTGAACAAAATGATATATCCTGTCTAGATAATCTTGCATTCCTGGAAATAGAACGAAAAAGTTTGCAGCACGTCTTATACGTATTGACGCTAATATCATGCAACCGCCTTTGCCTGGTACTGGATCATATCTACAGTCTGTAAGAAACTCTTTAAGCTTTTCAATTGTGACTGGTTTCGGAGTGCGTTCCATTGCTAGTTCTCTAACAGTTAATCGGCGTACTGGTGGCGGGGTATGGTAACCCCCTAATGCACCTCCTGAGGCGGAGGCTTGAGCATGATCTGTCTGTAGGGTTGGTGGCGGCTGTAACGGAATTCCAAAAGGATTAAGCGGATCAGTAGGGGGTGCAGGAAGTGGTTGGGGAGTGGTCTGTCGTTGGGGAAGGCGATCAGTGGGTGGTATAGGTGCAGGTGGAACATTGGTATATTCGAGAGCTACATCGTCTAAATAGGAAGAAAGAAAAATATCTGCTGCAGTCTTGTGACGTAATTTAATCGGAACCAATGGAGGGGGCAGATTTTTCGGTGTTTCCGGGGTCGCCTTGGGCAGGCCCTCGGCCAGGACTGGATACAATCCTGTCATAAGTGCGTTACTCTTTCTGTCGTGTTGTTCCATTCTAACTCGTTCCCCTTCTTCTAGTAGTTCTTTCTCTTTGGCTTTTTCAGAATCCTCTCTACTCTTCTCTGCTTTTCTGAGTGCTTTCTCTGTCCGTCTGTGTGATTCTTTACGCCATAGTTCAATGGCATCTTTCTGTGACTGTCTGGCTTTCTTTTTCCATAATGTTTCTTCTAATCTCATGATGCACTCGGCATCCCATGTCCCTGTAACGGGCCATCTCTGATTCTCTGCTAAATCCTTAGTGTAATCCACCCACAAGTCGAGATATAATACAGCGTCTAAGCCGTGCTTGTGGTACATAAAATATCCGGGAGTGTCCCTGGGTGGGATGGGAACAGCTTCCTCGAGTATCCCTTTTCTAGTTCCTATCTGTTTCAGTTTAGAAAACAGCGGCATTTCGAGCCGTGATCCTTGACACTTGATACTTACTCGGACTTGGACACGACTAATACAATAAACACAGTAATGAAAATCAAACAATCACTCATACCACGACATTAAAAACACATTAAAACATTTCAGACTTAAACAATAACTTGATACTTGATATACTGCTAAACAGTACAGATACACTGCTAAACAGTGCAGACCGGGTCTGTGTACCCAAACCCGTCTTGACCGGATACAAATTAATGCACCCGTCTAGATGCGTCCCCAGCAACGGTACTCACCGGGAAGCACGGAACGGAAGGCCTCGGAAAACTCGACACTGGACTGGACCGGACTCGACTCGACTCGTGACGTAGGTACTTCGGAACTTCGGAACTTCGGAACTTCGGAACTGGTGGGCCTCTGAACACCTCGGACCTTGCTCTCTCTCGGCTGGGCTCTGGTCGGGATCCTCCGCACTCCTCACCGCCTCGTCTGGGTGTCGATCGCAGTCTCAGTCACCTCCGTTGGCCTGAGGGAGATACAGGAAATCCTGCGGGTACGCGTAATTGTCCGTCACGGCTGTGGCAGGGGACCAGGCCTGCAACGCACCGCCGGCGCGTAAGGTGGGGGAGGGGTCCCTATTCGGGCACCAATTATGTGGTAAATAAAAATTACCTATACTGAATTTCGATGCGGTAAAGTTCAATAAAATAACTCAATCGAAAATGTAAATGTAAATGTAAATGTACAAGTATTTATATAGCGCAAACCACCCACATCGCAGGCATCTAAGCGCTTGCTTAGGGAACCCGTCCTGGTATTCCCCTGTGAGATAACCCCGGCAGGGTATCCACAAGGTGAAAGCCAGGCATCCCGCCGCGAGGGGCCGTTGTGGAGATTAAGCAAGCTATTGCCCAGAGTCGCAGAGTGTGAACCCGTGAGTCGAGTAGGCACCGGAGCGAGAATTATCGAGTCCGTGGAATTATTGAGCCCAAGCCCCGTCGAGGCGGGGAATTGAACCCTGGTCCAGGGCCGATCTCAGCTTCCGGGTCTGCCGCCTCTAACCCCTGAGCCACACTTCTCCACAAGAGTGAGAGGCAGAGTCCGTGGCATCTGAGTTTATAAGGGTTTTATTCCATAAAATGGAATTGGTTCGAACCAGGTATCGTGTTCCATCACCACGAAGGTTCAGGAAGGGATAGACAATGCTTTATTAACAGAGTACAATATATATAGTAAATGCATATAATGGTGATGGATACAGAAGGCGTAACAGCTGAGAGAAACGAGATAAGAACACATGTGCGTAATAGAAGGCGTGCACGAGGGCGTACACGGAGGTGTGTGCTAAAAACGTCACAGAAAAGTGTCACAGGTGGGTGGATCCATAGAAGAATCCTGCAGTGTCAGCAGAAATATATGGCAGAGATGCGCGCGCAGCAGCATGACGTGTGAATGACGTGGAACTGGAGGGTGAAGGGGACTTGACATTTAGCATTATATGTGGAGACAGAAGTCTGGCGTGTCAGAACAACCTAATCCCAAATCATATCTGGTATCTTGTGTTTGAGGAACTGTATTATCTAGAAGGAAAGGTCTCTCGGGCAGAGGCTATTCTATGCTGACTGCTAGTGCATGCATATGCGACTACGTGTCTACGTGTAATGCGAGGGGGCCATGGGCCTACCATGGTAACAGGAGCAATGAATTACTTGCACGGAGACAGAAAGGCCGGGCCCTTTGCTCTGCAGCTGGGAAGATGTTTTCCTAAATCACTAGACAGGAATGTATTTTCGAGGAGCGGAGCAGATAACTTGAAGGCAAAATACAGTCTTGGCAGGCAAGCAGGCCGAGCCGGGCACCGCTCGCCGCACAGGGAGTAAGGCAAGGGTCATGGAAGCGGCAGGCTGCAGCTTTCAGAGACAGAAGGCAGAAAGGGCTTGATGGCAGAAATCAGGGCCTAGCTCGCCAGAGCCAGGAAAACGTGGAAAGTGCACCATGTAAAGACGGTGGCAAGGCATACTTAGGAACTGAATAATCGATCCATTCATGGTGGATCTGAAAGTGGACATGTTGACGTTGGACGCAAATGTATTTGCGTCTTCATAGCTGGTTGTGGAGGGAACATACATGTACTTGAAGCACGTACATGGAGCCGTTGGGGTCTACGTTAGGGGACACAATTGACCATAAAAATTCATATTACCTCACGGTGCCAGGCATTGCAGACCGACAGAAGGTTTGTGTTCCTTTTGAGCTACACAGTCTCATTTCACACCTGGCACTCTGACTCCCTAATTAACGTATCTATATTAGTGTCTTACACAGGCACATTCTAGCTCAGGATTATCTGTCTATAGCAGCCTTTTTCCTTGGCCTTATAGAGTCTCTTGTTGGGTTATTGGGTGTCTTTACTGATTTTGGTCTCTCTCTCTGCTTCTTCATTCTATTGCTGGCTAGAAAGTGTTTTCAGGTCCTTTTATGTCACCCATAGTGCACTGTATTTATGGACATGTCACACACAGCAGTTGACACCTTGGCAGCCATGGATGGGGGCGGCTATTCCTTGGTTGGCTATGCACGAAAGATATATTTGTGGCTTAGTTATCTTAGGCACTATGAAGCATTGACTAAACCATCAGAGGGGCTTGTGGTATGGTGGCGCTCCTTTTGTAAGTAAAGATATGGAGACTTTGGAACAGCGGCCATTTGCCAAGCATTTGTCAGCACTCTTGCCTGAGCAAGCTATGTAGCCCTGCAGATTAGTTTTGCGTGCTTTGTCACACATTTATCTCATACCTTCAAGCCCACGCCGAGACACCTGCTTAGTTGTACCCAGCCTCGCCAGTTTTCTTTACCCTGGCAAATTGGCACCTTGGTGTTGCATCGTAAATTTGCATGGAAATTTGGGCCTGCTTTGCAATCATTCCCCCTCCTGCCTGATCCCACCCCGACCTCTCTGCTCTGGCTCCACGGTGGCTCTGGTGGATACTTTATGGCCTCTATTGGTTTCTATCGTGGGTCTCATGTTGGTACTTACGCGGCCATGTAGATGATTGCTTTAGCTGTACTGCATGTACCCACAGTTGGATAGGCTGCTTATTTTAAGCTTCATAGGGTCCAACGTAGGTCAGGCAAAGGGGGACGTGTTGTACTTTACAAACATGAGGAGACACCTTACACAGTGTTATAGGGAGGTTGCCTATGCAAATCTCAACACAGCCTTTTTCGCCTGTTGGAGAAGCTTGCGGTCACGAAGTGAGTTGTCCAACTAATGTATTGGGCACCAGGCACCTTACGAGGCACGTCGTTTTTGATGTATTTTGTATTTTGACGTCCTTGGAGGGCCCAGAAGTGGCAGGTCATAGCTGTATTTTTACAACCTACAGGGAAATAACCCAATGCCCCCTTTTGTGCACTGAACTAATGGAAATGTCACACATAGCAATTGAACCCATGAGCCTCATTAAAGGGTGGCCAGTTCGTGGTCGGCTAGGCATGAAAGCTTTAAGTGTGGCTTCTGTATTTTGTGCAATTAAGCCGCATTAATATGTCTACAGATGGGCTGATGGAGGTACAGGCATGCACCACGAGATGGTTCAGCTAGATCATCCTAGACAGTCTAAAAGTCCTCCCCTTTTGACAGGTTTTGGCTAACGCAACCAACTGTCTTGCTTGGTTGGGGTGCATTATGTTGAGGGGAACAATGGGGGAGAACTTTGGAAGGGCACCTCTCTGCTCTATTTTCTGGCATGCTTTCAGTCATTGACCCCCTGCGGGTTTTCTGCAAGTTCATTTCCCCGGGGCTAGGTAGTCAACTAGGGGCGAGGGGCTGGCCTCTGACAGGCCTTGCCAGATCAGGGGTTGCCTATCTGTAGCTAGATCCTGTGATGGTGATAGTGTGCAACACTCAGTCTTGGGGTTCTGGGCCACTTTTCCCTTGCCATGCGCTGCGGGGGGCAGCGGGCGCTAGGTGCCTTTTGAGGTTCAGGCATGGGTTTTACGGACTGAGGTGCGTGTCACTGTATTTCACGTTCAGACGGGTTCCAGCGGATGCTCCTTGTCCACCAGATTGTAAACCTTGTCGACTCACTATCTTTCTAGACTACACCTTCTTGGTGTGTACATCAGGGTTTGGTTTCCGGCAAGGTCACGGAACAGAGACTGCCCTGATCAAGGCGGCAGACGAAATCAGGGCCACAATGGATAAGGGTGGACAAGCTGTCCTGATACTGTTGGACCTGTCGGCGGCTTTCGACACGGTCGATCACGTAACTTTGGTCGGCCGTGTCGAGGCCATCGGCATTAAACATAAAGCTAGGGACCTCATTGCATCATTCTTGGCGGATCGTAGCCAAGCGGTCAAGCTGGGCACTTTCACATCACCCACATTCAGCCTTCCCTGTGGAGTCCCTCAGGGTTCCTCGCTAAGTCCGACCCTTTTTAATATCTATGTTTCGGACTTAGCGAGGGTTATAAAGGAGCATAACATCAACTTGACAACTTACGCTGATTATACTCAGCTGGTGCTGTCTATTCACAAAGATGGACCTACGGTCGCAGCAAACTTCAAGAATGGTATGAGGGCCATTAGCAGTTGGATGGCCTCCAACTGCTTAAAACTTAACTCTGCTAAGACAGAAGTTATGCTCTTTGGAAACATTCAACCTGAGTGGTCCCCTTCGTGGTGGCCAGAGGAATTAGGATCCCCACCACAACCTGTCAGTAAAGTTAGAAATCTGGGAGTGATATTCGACAACAAGCTCCTTTTCCATCATCATGCGAATTCGGTAGTGTCATCCTCCTTTAACATCCTAAGGAAGATAAAGAAACTACTACTGTATCATCCCACAGCTATGGGAAAAACACTCATATCCACACTGGTGTTTTCTCGCATCGATTACTGCAACTCCCTTTTCCTCAATGCTCAAAAAAAGGTTATCTCCAAATTGCAACTAATACAAAACGCCTCTGCTAGAGTCCTACTAGGTATTCCCAAATACAGCTCTGTCTCTAGACATCTCGACCAACTGCACTGGCTTCCAGCCAGAAGTCGCACGAAGTTCAAGACCCTTTGTATTGTCTACAAGGCAATAAATAACATGGGACCTAGATTTCTGAGAAGTTCTTTTAAACCTCTGCCAACCCCTAGAACGTTGCGCTCTAACACGGCTCACATGCTTCAGATTCCCAGAACAAGGAAAGTGACCTGGGGAGACAGACGTTTCACCATAGCAGCGGCGAAATTGTGGAACTCTCTTCCGCTCAATATAAAGACCAGTCCATCTTTGATTGCCTTTAGAAAGCAGCTAAAGACATGGCTGTTTTCTCAATGACACTCTTGTGGATCACTTTAGTCACTGTTTCTCTGTTTACTATCTGGTTAGTGTCTTTTAGCTGTTAGCGCCGAGACACCCACGGGTATTTGTAGCGCTTTAAAAATTGCCAAAAATAAATAAATAAATAAGGGTCTCTAGCGGTTAACAGGGTCCAGGCATCTGTGACCAGTCCCTGGTCAGCAAGCAGTGTAGGTTGACACTTTTTACAAATTTTGCGCTGGCCATCTCGGCATGCTATGCACCTGAGAGAATGACCACTTTTTACTCACGGTGGGGTGTCTGCCACCAGTGGGGGTCAGGTAAATTTCAGTGGTCTTACATGTCTCTATCTCTGTAGGCAAGGCGCTCGTCTAGGGAGGCGCTGGAGCAAATGCACAGGAAGTCCTGCGCTGCGTATATTTAAATGGGCAGAGGAGACAGGATGTCATTAGACCTGGGAGACCGTACGCCAAGCGCAAGGGGCTTTGGGAGGATTTCTTGGCACTCCTGCCCGGTTTAAATGTGGACTGGTTCATGCTGGTTAGGGGAAGAGGCCCTAGAGATAACGAGCTAGAAATAGTAGGAGGAATGCCAGCCTTGGTGGGGGGCCCTGGCTGCGACGGTCGCCACACCCAGGGCTGTGGCGGAGTTACCGGTCCGATCCAGAGGTGGAAAGGTACCCGGGAGTACCCTCTTCAGGTGCACAAAGGATGCTGAGGCCTAATATCCCCAGGAAGTCTGTGCGGTGGACCCTGGGGGTGCGACGGCGCCCCGCTATCCTACGGGCGGTTGGAAACCTGTACAATCGGGGGTCGCTTGAACGCTCCTCCCCTTGTAGGGGGGGGGGGCGTGAGCAAGAGGGTGGACCAATGGTTCACCGGAATTGGGAGGGGCTATCTCCTCACCACAACCACTAAGCAACGATTGGCTAAGGCCACGTTGCAAATTGGCCCATCAGGTGGTAGGTCCCGAGGGGCGGCTTGCCTTTGGATCGTCTGTAAGATAACCCACCTTGTTGGCATGTGTATATGCTAATAAACCTGCAGCTACTTTTCTCCAACAAAAAAGTTGTCTTGTCTGCTTATTTCTGCGACATGCATGTTACTGTGAGCGGGCTGGTGAGTGGGTCGATATTGGCACTATGCGGCCGACCGACACGTCCCCGCAGGCGACACTAGTAAGAGGGCGGCCCCCTTAGTGCCACAAGATGGCACACGGGGCAGCCCAGCGCTACGAGATCCAGGAGGGTCCCGCGCGACACTTCCGGTCTGGTGTGGGCGTTGGAGAGTATATATTCCTCCCCCGCCCACCGAGCGGCCTCTTCATCCGCTGTCCCCTCACCCTGATGCCGTTTCCCTCCCTACCGCATACCCGGCCCTTTCAGGGTGGGGGGGAAATGTCTTCTAATCTTTCTCTTTTATGTTGCAGGCGGAGTTACAGGGCGATCCAGAGGCGGAAAGATACCCAGGAGTACCCTCTGCAGGAGCACAAAGGATGCTGAGGCCTAATATCCCCAGGAAGTCTGTGCGGTGGACCCTGGGGGTGCGACGGCGTCCCGCTATCCTACGGGCAGTTGGAAACCTGTACAGCCGGGGTCGCTTGAACGCTCCGCCCCTCGTAGGGGGGGGGGGGCGTGAGCAAGAGGGTGGACCAATGGTTCACCGGAAATGGGTTGGGCTATCTCCTCACCACAACTGCTAAGCAACGATTGGCTAAGGCCACGTTGCAAATAGGCCCATCAGGTGGTAGGACACGAGGGGCGGCTTGCCTTTGGATCGTTTGTAAGATAACCCACCTTGTTGGCATGTGTATATGCTAATAAACCTGCAGCTACTTTTCTCCAACAAAAAAGTTGTCTTGTCTGCTTATTTCTGCGACATTTATTTATTTATCTATTTATTTTTAAAATTTATAAAGCGCGGCTTATACCCGTGGGTGTCTTGGCGCTATAACTCTGCTTATTGTCTCAATGATAAACATTATCGGACTTCAACAGTGATGCACTGAAAATTATTGGTCAAACAACCAAGTTTTCAACAATTTTCTAAACTGAAGTAATGAAGGTGAAGATCTAATCGTCATCGGAAGGGTATTCCAGAGTCTGGCGGCGGTGTTTGTAAAACGTCTATCACCCCATGTGACCGTCCTGGTCCGTGGCACTGCCAATTGGTGCATCTGTTCAGATCTAAGTGATCTGCTAGGTTGATAGAAATAAAGCTTCTGTTTAAGAAACACCGGGCCAAGACCGTTTAATGCTTTGAAGGTGAGGCACAAGGTTTTAAATCTGATCCGATTTCTCACAGTTAGCCAGTGGTAGTTCTGTGAGCGGGCTGGTGAGTGGGACGATATTGGCACTATAAGTGCTGCAGCAGTGCAGTCAGCCGGGGTCGTTTCACTTTGATCCTGGTGCAGTGTTCGGGATTTGCACAGGCCTTTTTGGATTCTATCCCCGGTGTATTCTCTGACCTTTGAGGTGCCTCACAATGCTGTCATTGTACATGTGCCTTTTTCTTCAGAGCTCCAGAGTTTCGCATCATGCATCATTCAGCATTTCTTTGCGCAATGACGCGCATACTCACTAGCATTGAGACTTTGCACTGCGTGACCCTGTGTGGTGGCCATTTTGGGTCTCTTGAGCTGCTTCTTTCTGAACTCTCGATTCATGCATAGAAGGAAAACTCCATTCTGTACTGGAAGTAGTTACCTTTTTTTGTCTGCATTTTATCGTACAGCAATAAGGTTCTTGAAGCATGTTCTTACATGTATCTCGGTGTAGAATTAGTTGTGTGGACATTTTAGGAAGCGGAAGACTTTCTTTAAACTTCCACAACACAACTTCTACGCAGCTTGCCTTTTGCAGGCACACTGTTTAAGGGAATGTAAACACCACACATAAGTGACACAAAACTGCAGCATTATTCATTTTTTGAAACACTCAGTAATCTTATATAGGGGGTGTAATTTATGTAATTTTCTGTAGCATGATTATGTGGAATTGCATCGCAATTATGCAAAATTATGCAGCATGCACGTGGAGCCTAGCATTTAGTTTATTTTCTTAGTACAAAAAGCACCGTGGTATCCAAAATCGACCCAAGGATGCCTTTTGCGTTAACAAAATAGCGCTAAATGCAACAGAATATGAACAGCAGAAGCCTTTAGCTGCTCAAGTTTGAAACATTTATTGTTCCTCTCCTGCTGTGAGATTTTTTTGTCCTATTACTCGTACTATGCTTATGGAGGAATCACTCATATTTATGCAAATATTGGGTATTGGAATGTCAAAAGAGTAAGGGTAATAAAAATGTTGCCCACACCTAATCTTCTACTATTAGAGTGATTCATTTTAGATTCATTAATTGATTTGTATGTACTGTGATTGTTATGTAAATACTATTACAACATATGAAAGAGGTCATAGCAGCCCTTCCAACTTAGTTGTTCTTTAAATTAAATAAATAAATTGTGTGTCTTGTAAAGCGCACTGCTACCCGCACCGCAGGTCTCGTAGCGCTATAGAGCGCTGGGGAACCCGTCCTGGCTTTCCCTGTGAGATAGTCCCTCCTGGGAGTCTCCAAGGTGAAACCAGGCATCCCCGGCGTTTGTGAGGGGCCGTTGTGGAGATGAGGCAAGCTTAATGCTCAGAGTTGCCGAGTGTGATCCCTGATTAGAGTAGGCACCAAGGCGAGAATTATCAAGTCCGCTGAACCTGGTCCAAGACCCTGCCGCGTCGGGAATCGAACCCTGGCCCCAGGCCGTTCTCTGCTCTCGGGTCTGCCGCCTCTAACCAGTGAGCCGCATCACTCCATTAATTAATTTGATCACCTTCTTTATGGAGTCCTCTAAACAACTGTACCTGTACTGCTTGGTGCCCCTCACTCTCCTTATGCCTCCTCTAGGTTCACAGTGCACCGCTTCCTATATCTGTGTCTGACCCATGATTGACTTAGGGGCTTATTTCAAGTACGGTTGTCTTCAGGACTGCCGTACTCATGGTGGTGGTCCGCCCATCACCACACTGTGGGTCCACACACAGTATTATGAGTGTGGAGGTAGGACCGCCATGAGACCGCCGGCTCTGCCGGGATCAAGTATTCCGCTGGGCTGGCAGTCTGCAACCAGCCTAAATATGCTGATAGTGCCACTGCTAGTACCACAGAGCATATTACGAGTTGCCTTTTCATGGCACTTTTCATGGTGGTGAGCCTGCCATGAAAAGGGTGGCAGAGAGGTAATCAATGGGGCCCTAGCACAGCCCCCTTCCAGATCTGGGCTGAGAAGTGCATGCGGGTGGCACATGTTGTGCCCCCCTATAATTGCACTTCCGTTCCTGCACAGTTTTGCATGCATGCCACACCATACAGGAATGTGCTGCAGGTGCTGTCTCAGCAGCCGTTTGCATGTTAGACTCTCCTATGAGCCTAACAACCCATTTCGGTGAGACCGCCAAAGCACCGCCTGCCCACCATGGATTATACTCGTAATCCGGCAGGCTGGCGCTCTACAGGCTTGGCAGTCCTCCTGTGAGCGTGGCGGTGGCCTGTCGACAGAAGGACAGGTAAACTCATAATAAGGCACTTAATCTTCTGTCTTTCTGGCAGGGTGCATCCCATTCTATTGTAAGCCATATTTTAATCTGACCTTCATGTTCAACTGTATCTGATAAGTGTTCACTCTCTGTCTTATTTAATGTTTTTTTAATGAAAAACACTATGCAGCAAACTTTAAGCTAAATTCAAAGCAAGTAATGTTTAATTAACTGTAACAAAAAATTGAAGAAAGTTGACAATGGGAAACCGAAGAAAAACAGCTGTAGCTATTTCAATGAAAGTCAATGGTAGTGGTGGTTAACATGGAAGTTTAAGTACATGATTATCCTATGAAAAAGGTTAAGAAGTCAAACAAACAATGCCAAAGCCAATAGGTCTTGACTTTGCCCCTGCATTTTGACAATACTGTGCAGCATTGGCAAGATGCTGTTTGGTATGGTCCAAAGTTTAAAAAAAAGCAAAAAAGGCAATGACATAGCAAGTGGGGAGGGGGCGATCCGCCCTGGGTGGCATACATTTTGGGGGTGGTGGACCTCCCCCCGCTCATGCCTGTGGCGATTGCAGGAATCACCAGCCCCTACATTTAGCCGCCTTGGGCGGCAAACACAGCGACCGCCACGGGGGGCACAAGGCCTAGCTACACCACTGAAAAAAGATACACTGGCGTGGCCACAGTGGCTCAATCATTATGTAGGCATACACATGTGTGATGACGTGTACATGCATGTGTCATTTGACGTGGCCTACAAAATCATGAAGGGGCCCTTTTAAAAAATTTACTTATCCAAAATTGATGGGGAAGTAAGTTTAAAACAAATTAAAAAGAAGTGGCATGAAGTGCAGCATCGGAAGCAATGTGAAACTTCTCCCCTCCCCAAATAAATACACTTGGTGAGTCATGGGACATGGAGGAGCAGGTGGGGGAAGCAACAGAGAGTGGAAAAGGTGGGGAAATGCAGCACATAAGGGATAGCAAGTAAGCAACATGGAGCATGTGGGAGGTAGAGGGTTTGCCTGGAGGAAGCATACTTACCTTGCAAAGTGAGGGAGACAGCCACATGGAACTTTGGGGTCAGGTATATGGCAGAAGAAAAAAAAAACAGAATGAGGTGAACAACGCAGGAGTGCTTAAGCAAAAAGGAAAAACATGTTTCTTGAAGATGAGCAGTAGGATAGAAGCCAGCCAGGAGGAGAGATGGTAAAGAAACTAAGCTTCAGAGGGTCATACACAAAATGGACAAAGAAAGCCATTGAATAAGAAGCAAGCAAATTAGAGTGACAATAAAGCAAACCGATGGTAAGCAATGGGCAGGCTATGAGCCCCTGTAAGTTCTTGGTAAGGCCACAAATGGTAATTTTGGTAAGTAAATAATTTTGTACATTGCAGCACTTCCCATTAGGTACAAGGGCAGCTTTGTCCATATATGTTTTATATTGGGTGAAGAGTCGACCCTGGTTTGTTGTTATAAAGTCCAAAGAGGTAGTAGTAATAAAGATACCAATATACTGATAATCAGCTACAGCCCATTGTCCCCAGGTGGGCACCATTCTATGGGCGAGTAGGCTATGGATTTGCACCAGTTGATGCGACTCCCAGAGTACCTCGCAAATGTATTTAATATGACCAACATTCTTGGGATGGAGTGTATGGGTCTGCCAAATAAAGAAGTAGATCATCCACTTATAGGGAAATCCTGTCCTCCCGGTTCTGGTCCCATCCTAGACCTCTCAGCCACACATCCTTCCATATCTACTCTGCTAAGGCCTCATTGGCCAAAGCGAACAACATGGGGGACAATGGGCACCCCTGTTTGGTACCCCTACCCAGTTTAAATTCCCACAACGTTGCCCCATTGACTCACACTCTAGCAGGTGCCAGTGGTGCTATGTATAATAGCCAAACTTGAGCAGAAAATGCTGGGCCAAATCCCATCTCTTAGCACCGGCATTAAGTAGGGCCACACAAGTGCCTTCTCAGCATCTAGGGAGAGTATCCATGCTAGTTCCTGGAGGTTTTTGCTTCAATCAAGTACTACATACAATCGCCTAAGATTATATTTTGCGACTCTATATGGCATAAACCCCTATTGATATGCTCCAATTACGTTACCACTCACATCATAGAAGTAGTTTGATAATACTTTCACCAGTATCTTTACCTTTAGGTTCAACAGCAATATGGGCCTTTTGGAGTCACAATCTTTCGGTTGTTTTCCCACTTTATGAATTAGAACTATGATAGCCATTCGGATATCTGTATGTAGGCATCCCAGTGCCAGGGCATTTTGGTACATTCTCAGGAGGGGTTCACTCAATTTACTCCCAAGGCACTTAAAAATGTCCACAGTAAGGCCATTTGAGCCTGGCGTCTTCCCACCCTGATGCTACTGAATGGCCTCCATGATCTCTGTTGCTTTTATCCCTAATCTAGGTTATTCCTGTGCTCCGTCAATAATATCGGAGTGTGAATATCTCCCACAAAGTCCTGCATCTCATTGTTGAAAGGGCTGATCTAGGGTTTATACGGAGGTCGCAAAGTGAGATACTATATCAGGGGCCATGTCGGTCTTCAGTCCTGTCCCATCTCAAATTTTCTGTACCTATCTGTGGCCTTCTTCTCGTTGGGCCGGCCGGTTAAGCAATATCCCAGCTTTGTTGCCCACTTCATATTGTCTGTGCTAAAAAGTTCCCTTAATATCTTTCTTGCCTCGTCTTCAACAAGGTGTTAACATTCTTTCCTTGTCTTTGCTATCCAGTGTATCGTAGATGGCATAGGGTTGTCCTGGTATTTCTCCTCCCATTTCATCAGGTGTTGCTTTAAACCGATCACCAGCAGCTTCTTTACGCTAACCAGTTATTTTAGCTATTATATGACTCTTCATTACTGTTTTGTATGCTTCCCAAAGCATTATATCAGAGTCTACTCACCCCTCATTCTCATTGAAATAGTCTTTGGTGGCTTGCAGAAGATATTTCCTTGTATCCCAATCCGTGATATCCCATGAGTCCAACCTCCATGAGGGCATGTGTATCCGGGTGTGGATGGTTCCTAGTATCGCTGCATTGTAGCCATCTATGTCTGTCCATACCTTTGTGATCAGGAGTGGCAGGGGCTTTTTTACCATAATCCCCACCCCTCTAAAGGCAGATGAATACCCTGAGTGGGCCACCGTTTTATATCTGCCTTGGACCAGAAATGCACAATTCTTGCCCCTCAAGTGTGTTTCTTGCAACAGAAGCACATTTGGGTTATATCTATGCATGAATATCCTGACTATCCCCCTCTTTAACTTCCTGCCCAGCCCATTTATTTTCCAGGAGAGAATTATAAGACTTAAGTGTTCACCCTATCTTGGGTACATCCCTGTCAATACAGTTATACCGATGATGATTGATTGGAACATCTCAGTTGAGGTTGTCATATCCCTTGTTTCCCTTTTTGATGCCATTGTAAACCCCTAACCCTCCCCAACTCCCCCCTCCATACATCCTCATGTAGTAGGCCTTTGAATACCAGCCACCAAGTGCCTGAGATTTTGGTTCCCCCGTCCCATTAATGTGTAGCTAACTTATAACAAAATTAACAAAATTAATGCAAACTTGTTATTCCTCTTGTTGGTATGTTAGTAGTAGGGTATGTGTGCCACTCTGTGCGAGTGCTCCTCACCTCCGGCATTATCCTTATATGGGTGGTCTCTGCTTTCTCTTCCGTGGGAGGGGGTGTTTGCAACTCCTTCTGGTCGAATTCCATGTCTTTCTGGCGATCTGGGGGTTCTCCTTTCATTTGTCTCTAGGCCTTCGTGTTGTCCTCATGTCAGCGGCCACAAGTCTTTCAGCCAGCTCTAAACCTTGTCTGGTGAGGTAAAGAACCATGACTTGCCTTCCGACAGGGCTTTCAGTTTCACCGGGAATAACATTATGTACTAGAGATTCATTTTCTGCAGTTTTGATTTTTTTGGTTGAATTATAATTGGTGGGCCTGCACTTCTTGCATATAGTATGGGAAAATCAGACTCTCTTGGTTTTGAATCCTGGTCAGACCTCATTGTTTCATGGTTGCCAGGACTATGCCCTGATCCCTGTAATTAAGGGTCTCGCAATCACTGGTCTGGGTTGTGCCCCCGGCCTAGCCGTAACCCTGGTGTATTCTCTCCACTACGAAATGGGCTGAGAGTTGTTGTGGGAGCAAGAATGTTGTGAGTAATCCCTTAATATATTGTTCAACATTCCTGCCTTCCAGTTTCTCTGGTATGCGCATTAGGCATATGTTGTTCCTTTGGTACCGTCCCTCAGCATTCTCTGTTCGTGCATGGAAGCGGGTCGTAGCTCCCCTGTGGTGGCCCATCTCTTTTTGAAATTGTTTGCTGGCTCCAGTGTGCTTTTCCAGTGTGGATTCTACTGTTTTCACCCTGGCCGAGATTTTGTGTAGGTCGGTATGCAGGAAATTGATGTCAAGATTGACAATGTCAATTTTCTGTTCGACCTTTGCTTTTGTATCTCACACCACCTGGAGGATCTCTCTCATAGATGGCTCAGTCATCTCTGTTGTTTGCTGTTGGTCTTGGTTCCCTACTTTGTTTCTCTGAATCTGGGAATGGAAGGCATACTGTTCCAACCAGGGTTACCTTGGATTCCTTGTCGTAAACCATAGTATTCTTTTTGTCGCTGCAGACCCTGACGTGGGGGTCGAGAATGGTTGCTGGCTTACCAGAGCTAGTCCACTGCTCTGATCATTTTGCAGGGTGTGGGGCATTTTAATGCATCATGAGGTGCAGTTTACTGTGGTCTCCCACCCCCGGGGGTTGATGCCTGTGGCCACAATACCTATCTTGCTGCTCTGTCCTATGAGCTGGGCTATTCTTGCTGCCCTCAGGCTGGCTCTGCCCCAGTTCACTTAGGCTGACTCAACCAACCACGGTCTACTGGGTTTCACCATCTCCCAGCCGATGCCTGTGCAGTTTTCTTGGGCCCCGATAATCAGACTAGGCACTGTCCTTCATCCTGTCTCCACAGCTGTCAGGTAAGCCTCGACAGGTCTGGTCTGGTCTCGGGGTACTTGGCTGCCATCACGGGCTCCAATCACCATGTTGGATCTGCCTTTCCACGTCTCTTGGCAGTCACACAGTCCGCTATCCCTGCCTGGCTGGGATCACTCCATGCCCGCAGTACTCATAGCAACTGGGTTCTCACCCCATTAATGGCTGACATTCTTTTTTACTGCCTCTTCTCTCCTCCAGCGTATTCCACTGTATGTCCTGCCACTCCCTAGGCTGCTGCAACCGTTGCCTCTGCCAGCCACCCAAGGGCCGATCATGTGAGGGTGCTCTTTGTGGTTCAGTAGGGGCCCTGGTTCAATTCTGTTCTTCCTCTTCTGAGATTCAACAGATTTTCTCTCATCAGCGGGCAAAGGTGGCAGGCTCAGGCTTACTAGTGTACCACTCAGACAGATTTGGCTTGCAGATTTTTTAACAGAAAATCCCCCCAAAAATATTGTGATGCAAAAATGTTGTTACAGGAGTATCATGTCAAAAATATTGTGAGCATAAATATGGAAAGTAAGGATATTATTTTTTGTCTTGTTTATCATTTTGTTGAAAAATATTTGGTTTACTAAAATATAATTGTGTAGAATGTAATTTTTGTTACATTGTAGTGCTCGGTTTACATTTATTTTATGGAGTTAATTTGAAAATAGGTTGATGTGTATAATAATTAAAAAAAATTATTGTAATGTTAATTGTATTTTATTTTACATTGTATTAACTGAAGTTTTAAAATGAAAAATAAATGTATTCGAAAATGTTTAGAAGCAGGATGTTGGATTGCTAGGGGTAAAGGGTAGGCACATATTTATATTTTATTTCTGAAAATAATTCATTCATTTTTTTAAATGTAAGTTTACGTTTTTTTAATTAGTAATTTTATAGTTTAGGAGATTTAAAAAAATGTATATGTGAAATAGTTTTTGTTTTTTTAAATGTTATATTGTTTGATATTTATTTAACTTAACTTCTGAACTTACGTTTAAATTTATTTTTTCTCACATTTTTTAACTGTTTTAATTAAAAAAAGAATAATATTTTATTAGTGGGATGTTAGGTTTATAGGGAAATAAGGTATGAGAGCCTTAAAATATTTGTGTTTAAATGTATTATTTATTTATTATTTGTAATGGTAAATATTGTATTTGTAAATTTTGGTTTTAATTTTTTTTACATACATTTCTAACACTTTGTAATAATTGTTTCTAACCTTTCATTTGATGTTGTAAGAAAATAGTCTCTTTTAGTTATCATTTAATCACCAGTTTTCATTGCTGCCACCTGTATTTTTACTCCCTTAGTGCCATTTTGAGATGGAGTTCTGTTTCATACAGCTTCCTGTTTGGCAGACAGGATAGGAGTTTTCATATGTTTCCATTCAGGGTTTTTTGGAATAGAGATGTAGGTAGGTGTTGATAGTCATGATGTTAATTTTATTTGTAAGGTTGATTACTAATAGTTTGTGTTTCATGGATATGTAGTGTAGAATTGTAGGTCTAACTATACTTTTTTAATAGAAATGTGTTACAGCATATACGGTCATGTTCTATGTTTGAAAAATTGTAAAGTTACTTTTAATTTCATTTGGGATGTATGTATTGGAAAGGATGATATGTTATTTTTTTACACAATAGGACGTCAGTGTTCAACATTTTCAGCTATTTTTAATGAATTTTGTAAAAATTTAAATGAATTTGATTAGATTTAAACCAAGGGTGTTTATTAAAATTCCTTTGGTTTTTCAATTTCCTTGATCAGTTTTTACTTTGAGTTTTTTTAAATAGTTTCCAACGACTGTGGATTAGTTTGGTAGATTTAATTTGTTAAGTTCATTTTTTTATTTGTTTGGGGTTCTTAAGTTGAATTTTTTACTTTTTTCTGGACTGGATTTTTGGGAAAAGGAAGTGGATCAGGAAAACAGCTATACAACTTTAAGTACAATGCTTTTATTAACTTTTACTTGGGAATATGATATTTTAATATATGTATGCATTTTGGTTTTACTGCAATTGAAAAGTTTTATTGATAAGTGAGTGCTTTAATTTGTGAGCTGTTTTGTATTTTTTTAGATTTAGGGCCTGATTGAGAGTTTGGCAGACCAGCAGTGGGCTGCCACACCAGCACCCCACCCCAGGATCGGCAAACTCGACCGATGTCCACCCGCCAGCTTACCAGTAATCTCGTGGTCTGGTGAACAGTTCTTTTGCTTCTCATAACGGTACCTATTAAAAACACACCGCAATTGGAACGCAAAGCCCGTTCCTGCATGTCATGGACTGTAAAGTTTGTACCATGTAGGAAAGGGGGTGACTGCTCCCCCCGCAAGCACACCATTGTCCTGAGGCAACAGGTGGCTCATAAGGGCCCCCTTTGTTTACTGATAGCCACAGTTTTCATGGCAGCCTCACCGCCATAAAACTGTGGCAATGAGGAAACTCCTAATATGCTCGGATATGCTGCAGCTGCACCACCAGCTTATTAGAGCCTCTCGCAACCACCGCGGGATCCCTGATTTCTGGTTGTTGCAGTGGGCCTGTGGTGGTCCCACCACTGTATCTGTTATACAGCGGGTGGACCGCCAGTCTGGTGGTCTAGTGACCGCCACCAAGAGTTTGGCGGTCAGATGGGCCGCTGAACTCATAATCAAGCCCTTAGTCTTATTTTGTGCTTCATGAATATTTTTGTTATAGACTGATTTGTAAAGATAATAATTTTAATGTTTATTTTAAATTGTTTAATGTAATAGTGGTGTTGTTTTTTGTTGTATTTTAGTTGTTAGCATATCGGTAGGTATGTGGTTTATAATAGTGATTTAGAAATTATTTCTAGATAATCTACTTCTTTGTTGTTTACAAAGAGTCTTGACTTGTATTTCGTAGTTTCTTGGTTTATTTAGTAATATTAGTAATATTAGCTTTACTGATTGCTCTATCACTACATGTTGGTAGCTTTGGTCTTTATGGAAAACTTCCATGCATTTATTTAGTATGGGGTAGGTTCAGTCTAGTGCTGACTGGAAGTCATTCTTTCCTTCCACTGCATTATTGACTTTGGCCTGTTGAGCCATGGTGCTGTCACCTGGGTGTACTAGGGTTGGTTGAGAAACACCATTAACACGCTCTTAAGCTGCTTTCTCTCTCTAAATACAATGTGATTTGACACATATTCATTTGCGTGCGCATGTCAGATAATATTCTTCAAATTTGGTTTTGCTTATACTAAAACTTTGTGTACACTCTATCAAAACATCTTAAACATTCTGTACAATGGCTTAGTTCATCATGCAAGATGTTATCATTTGATTTGGCCACTCGGTGACAGAGCTATCAAAATAGGATAAACAATAGCGGCCTGGATGGGGGCTCGACATGATAATATTGAGGATGTTATTATATATATGACATCAAGCCTCTGTTTAGACAGAGGAGCATTTCACTGGCACTGAGAGGTCGATCCATGCCGGAATTCCAACTTATCAAATTCCTGTGTACCTCATGCAAGGGATGCTGTGCGGCTCTACACCCAAGAAGGACAGCTTCTTGAAACTAACCCACAGGTAACGGGGAGTTAGATCACCCTACAGGGATTTGGCAGATTCACTCGCCTCAGACATAACAGGTTAGATTGCACTAGGTAGGAGTACACTATATTTCAGTACTTGTATGCAAGCATATATTCTCTGTAATAAGCAAAATGGTCAAATTGTTTATCTTTTTCACCATTCAAGTAATGCTAATCACATTATTCTATTTCCTTCTATTGATTATTGCAGCACACGTATTTTAATCGAGAATCACAATGCTTCAATAAATATTGAAATGCTTTACTGTGTAGTTCTTTTGTATCTTTTTGAGTATGTATAAGTAACTAGGTTCTAGATCATTTACCACAATTTCCTTTGGGAGTCAGGGTTGTCATATTCTGAGGTTACACATCCATTTGTTTCCCTGTTAGGTTAGGGGTACAAATGGCGCACTATGAGCTAGTAGGTCTTTGGCCAACATATACGACGGTATATGCCCAATCAGTCCTGCAGAGTTCTGATGGTTATGTTGTCCAACAAATGCACAGTATTACTTGGGAAATATACGCCGTACAACATGGCGCCACCAGCGTTCTAGCTTGGGTTCCTATTTAATGGATTGCCAGAGTAACTTTCGTTTGTATACCCGAAGAGCCCTACTCACCAACTAACTGGAGACATCATTGGTGTTAGGGAAAATATCCTCCTCAGCTAAGTAGGTAAACCCTATGTATTGGCTGTAGGTTGTACATGCTTGAACCTTTCAAAGGATCTTCCACAGTGGTACCCTCTCTGATTGCACAGATTCAAATGTCCAAGGATAAACAAGCAATTAACATACCAGCTAACTGCAGACATGCGGTTCCACAAATGTGGTTACAACATGATCTGCACCAGATGGGGGAAGACGTTACCTTCATTGTCAAGGCCCACCAAGCATTCAGGACTGAGATATTCTATTCATGGGTTACATTCAAAGCAGCTAATACAAATACAGGACTGTTTCACACATACAATGCAGATACACTTCCTAACAATTACACAGCTCACGAAACACTAAAAATAACAGTAACTTACCAAGAGCATTACAACTGTGTTGAAGGTGCCCTACCATATACAAACAATAATTTTATATTAGGTCCCCTTAGCAATGAGGGAGCAACTTGGCTAGTCTTAGCCGGTTACACACCGTATCCAGAAATAGACAATCTGACAGCTCCAGATGCTATATACAGATCTGGTAAAAAGTAAAACATAGATGTTTAACACAATTTGTCATTTGAACAATGCCAATAAATCCTACAAGGGCTGCTGAAGCTGCATGACCACAATTGGCTACAGCTGGAATTAGTCCACAAACCACCAATGCAGTCATGGGTAACATTCCCATGAGGCAGGAGGAAATTCCATTTCGGATTGCACAAAAACCAAACCAGCTTGAAGAAGTGTTTCCCCATATGGGTTTTTAGGAAAACCAGAGGATTCTCACAATATGCTTGCCAGTGGGGATGGCCCCCCCTAAGTGGAAGACTGTACCACTTGGGGTACGGTCTTTGCTCCAGTCTATACTAAGCCTGGGCGTAGTTCGCGTAGCCGCACTCCGCGAGCTACGCGAAGATGCACTTGCACTCCGCGAACTACGCATAGCTCCGCGAGCATGCGTAGTAGCTTGCTTGACCAGTTCGCAAGCCATTTTTCGTCTTCGGGAGCGCCGTGGAACTCTGGAACCTGCTCAACACCACATCTCCAGACGTCGCCTTCCTCACGGAAACATGGATGAACGCCTCCTCAGCGCCCGACATCGCCGTCACCATCCCGGACGGATACAAGATCACCCGGAGAGACCGCGTCAACGAGACAGGAGGAGGCATCGCCATCGTCCACAAGAACACCATCCGCATCACGACCAACTCAGACGACACCCTCACAGCCGCTTAACATCTTCACTTCCAGATACACACCGACCCCAAGACCACACTCAGAGGCACCCTCATCTACAGACCCCCAGGACCTCGCACACAATTCAGCGAAGACATCGCAGACTTCATCAGCCCGCACACCCTCGCCTCCGCTGACTACATCCTCCTAGGGGACCTCAACTTCCACCTGGAGAACAACAACGACAACCAACACCACCACCACCCTGCTGGACAACCTCGCCAACCTCGGACTCATGCAACTGGTGAACACCCCCACCCACTACGCCGGACACACGCTTGACCCAGTCTTCTCCTCCAGCAAGTACATCTCCTTCAGCCACTCCACCGGGCTCCACTGGACAGACCACAGCTGCGTCCACTTCAGCTTCAAAAAGACCACGACTCACCACCACCCGCAACAGGTTCCCCGCAGGAACTGGAACAAGATCACCACCGACCAGCTCACCACTTCACTGAGCCAGAACCCACCCGCCAGCTCAACGGACCCCAACCAAGCAGCCAACAACCTCACACAGTGGATCACCAATTGCGCTCGCCCAACCAGCCTCGACCACTCACAGTCCGGCTTCCGCACCAACCACAGCACCGAGACCGCCCTCATCGCAGCCACTGACGACATCCGAGCCCTGCTCGACAACTGGGAAACAGCGGCCCTCATCCTCCTGGACCTCTCCGCAGCATTCGATACGGTCTGCCACCGCACCCTAGTGCAGCGCCTCAGCAACATCGGAATCCAAGAGAAGGCACTGGAGTGGATCATCTCGTTCCTCACCGGAAGAACCCAGAGAGTCCGCCTCCCCCCGTACAGATCCAATGCCACCGAAGTCATATGCGGCGTACCACAAGGATCATCACTCAGCCCCACCCTCTTCAACGTCTACATGAGCCCCCTCGCAGCCATCGTACGCCAACACAACCTCAACATCATCTCCTATGCCGACGACACCCAGCTGATCCTCTCCCTCACCAACGACCCAGGAACTGCCAGAACCAACCTACACTAAGGGATGAAAGACGTAGTCGAGTGGATGAGGAACAGCCGCCTGAAACTGAACTCAGACAAGACGGAAGTCCTCATCCTTGGATCATCACCCTCCGCCTGGGATGACTCCTGGTGGCCCCCTGCCCTGGGCAGCGCACCCAAACCAGCAGACCACGCATGCAACCTGGGCTTCATCCTGGACTCCTCCCTCTCGATGACCAGACAAGTCAATGCCGTCTCATCATCATGCTTCAACATCCTACGCATGCTCCGAAAGATCTTCCCATGGCTCACCACCGAAACCAGGAAGACGGTCACACCGGCACTCTTCATCAGCCGAATGGACTACGGAAACACCCTCTATACCGGAACCTCAGCCAAACTCCAGAAAAGACTCTAACACATCCAGAACGCCTCCGCACGACTCATCTTGGACATCCCCCGACACAGCCACATCTCCGGACACCTGAGAGACCTTCACTGGCTCCTTGTCAGCAAGAGAATCACGTTCCAACTCCTCACCCACGCACACAAGACCCTCCACGACCTGGGCCCCAGGTACCTCAACAACCGCCTGACCTTCTACACTCCCACCGGCCAGCTACGATCGACCAGCCACGCCCTCGCCGCCGTGCCAGGCATCCGAAGATCCACCATGGGAGGAAGATCCTTCTCCTACCTGGCATCCAAGACTTGGAACTCCCTCCCCATCCACCTCCACCTGACCCAAGACCACCTCTGCTTCAGGAAGCAACTCAAGACATGGCTGTTCGAGCAGTAGCGGACCCCCCTCCCCCAAGTGCCTTGAGACCCTCTGGTTGAGTAGCGCGCTATACAAATATCCTGATTGATTGATTGATTGATTGCCTGCATGCTCGGGATGTGTAGCGCGCGAAGTTACCCATGAGGTTTGTCCCGCCCGCTCGCGTCCCCTTATTTCCGGTCACTACTAACGTGCTCGCGAGTTATTCTGTGCCAGATTGCAGTTTCTGCGTGTTCGGCAACTCGATCTTACTGACAAGCATCCACGCGCACGCGAAAATGCTATTGAGTGCGCGAGAACTACGCTACGCAGCAGTTTGCGGAGTATTCAACAACTTCGCGTTCTCCGCGGAGCGCGGAGTTGCCGAAACTCCGCAAACTCCGTGAACGGAGCGTAGTTCTTCGCCCAGGGTTAGTCTATACCAGACCACACAGCACACCATCATGAGTTATTTTGCCAGAGGTGCTTAAACAGAACCAAAATGAGTACGGGGCAGCCCCTGTCCTGGATTTGGGGATGAAACTGATTGCATATTCGCCGCAGTATCTACCATTATGTTAAGTAACATTAAATGGAAGCAGCAGCCCTGAGAGAGCAGGAGCTCGAGTTACCAAATAATATTTAGGAAACTATTGATAGAGAGGTAATTTGGGAGCCTGACCTAGTAAACCACAAATTAAAAGTAATTCTGAAAAGGATAACTCAAAGCAGACATCATACTCTTCTAAGGAGAAGTGGTGTATTAGGAAACATAACAAAAAAAGTCAATTGTGGGGCAGATGTCATCATCGGGAGGCCACCAAAAAACACTATAATCTGCGAAAGTGTGATAATATTAAAATGCCTGACAGGTATCAGGATTCTGATACACGTTCAACTCATTTCTTTCAGGAGTCATCTGAAAAATGCTCGGAGAGAGGTGGATGATCAGAGCACAGATCAGAGGAGTGCGTGAAACCGAAGAAGGACTCACAAAGTTTTTTGAACTACATCATAAAATAGGAAGATAAACAGTCCAAGCCTTAATTCAAAAGAAAAAGGGGACTGTCATTAAAATAAAGCATGCCAAGGATATTGAGAACACTACTTCTGAGTGGGCTCTGACCATGCTGGACAGTGTAGTAGAAGTAAAAACAATTTGCAGGACCCTAATGGATTGTCTGGTGGCAGTAGTGTTGATTGACTATGTCCAGGTGGAAACACCAGACCTCAGAGTGAGTGTCCTGCATCGATTAAATGAGATGCAACTCCTACTGGAGGGGGACATAAAAAGATACATTAATGTTCTCTTTTGAGAGTACTTGTCATTTGGCTATGGTATCCTCATGGTCAAAAAAGATTGACCACCAGAATTTGTGATGATTTGCCCTGAGGGAGAAACGCTAATTGCACCTGCCTTTTCCAACCTTATTCCAGATGCAGTTAAACATTCATACTCCAGAGAGTGGGATTTAGCGCTAGCTCCTGCGTTATACCACAACCATGTTATACCACTGAGGTCAACCTTACAACCTCAAAGACAATAGCCCATTAAAAATGGAACTATGAAACTAGTTAGAGAGATACTGACACAACTTAAACACCAAGGTGCAATGGAATGTTGCACCTCCCCTATGAATAATCCTTTGTTTCCAGTAATGAAACCTGACCATTCATATTGGCTAGTATTAGATTATAGACACTTGAACACAGCTACATGCACATTCACAGTACAAAACGAGCACAGCACTAATGAAAACATGATACAAAAAAATGCAAAACAACTTTAGATATTTCTAATGGATTTTTCTGCCAATACATAGCACCTGAAAGCAGGTACTTGACCTCATTCAGCACACGTTGGTCCCAAAAGCTGTTCTGTCGATTACCTGAGGTATATAAGAACACCCCATGGTTGTTTTCGGCCCTGGTTACAGACCTCTTGCAAGAATATGATGACCAGGTAGTGTCCTGTGTCAGTGATATATACCTAACAGATAATGAACTTTCAACACACTTGGCTTGAGTAGATCATAAAGTGTTGTGTTTTGCTCATATTGACTTAAAATTCAGTAAAAAAACAAATCTAAAATAGCTCTACTAAATGTCCTATTTTTAAATTGTGAGTTGTAAAGTAGTCAGGCAAATAATGGCAACACAATTCTTCAAGAAGTGTGTGCTTCTACAACTACCAAACTCCTTGAAGAAACTCCAATCAATATTGGCTTTCCTGAATTTTGGCAGAACATGTATTCCAGATTACGCAGAAGGGGTAAAACCATTAAGCAACTTTAAGTGGGCCAGGTCTCACCGGTCCTGAGCACCGGCAGTTTTTTAAAGGGGGCCTCGAAATGGGTCTCTATCGGGCTCTGTTTTGTGCCCTGGCACAGGCAGACTGTTTTTTTCTGGTCTGCAGTGACAGCAGGCACATTGATGTGCTCCTGTTCACATTGGTCACTTCTCACTAGTGGACAAGTTAGGGAATGAAGTCATGTCAGGTGAGCGTTGTAGGGGAAAGGAAATCCTTTAAAGAGAGTCATTTTCTCTCTGGATTTCCCTTCTCTTTTTGAAACTCAGGAGCAGCAACATTGTTGTGGTGTCACCAGGGCTTTAAGTGGAAGCTATTTCAATATTGTATACAAGCTATAGTTGCTGATTATTTATCTTAACTAACAAACACTGACAAAGCCAATAGTCCTAATTTGTTGTAGGTATGATGTTAACTGTTATTTCATATTTCTGGATGCAATGACAGAAACAGCAAAATACAAGTTGAGCGGCACACTATGCGAGGCACAGATTTTTAGATTACGTGTTTTTAAGCCACACCCTTAATCAAACTGGTCACGCTCCTTTGAGAGACTCCCTAGTTTTTTCATCCCACTTAAAGCTCTGGGTATACCTACTTTACATTCAAAGAAGGGGAAACTGTACCAATTGCATAGAAATCATATATATATATATATATACATATATATATATTACCTACTGGCGGTCGCCAGTAGGTAGTTATAGTTAGGATTTTTTTCAATGTTAAATCTCAAAATTCTATTTGGAATAACTTTGGCGCCGGTTGACGAATCTGCCTCAAAATTTCCTCCAAATGGTCTCGCGGCGTTCCGGTCCTTCCCTGAAAGTTTGGGGGGGATTCGTCAAGCGGGGGCCGAGATAAAAGGGGGGACCCAAAACGCGTTTTCCCCATGTTAATTTCCATAGGGCGTCGATTTCACTTTTAGCCCGAACGGCTGAATGGATTTCCACCAAACTTGGCAAAATTGTAGGGACTGGTAGCCCGATGTGCCTTTGCTATGTCTCAAGATATGTGCTCCAGTGGATTTTGAGTAATTAAGGTTCAAAAAAATATATATATCTATAGCAGCGCTCCGGTAAGCGCACCGGTACGCGCACCGGGCGCTTACCGCGACTTGCGCGCAGAAAGCTGATTGGCTCTGGGGTGTCTGTAAACATTCTAAACAGTCCGGAGCGGCCGCCATCTTGTGTCTCGGTAGGATCGAGACACGAGAGGTGGCCAAAACAAAGAGGGAAATGACCATAAGGGGGCAGAGTAGACCCCCCTTGACCCCCTAGGTTTGATGTGGGGGCCATAAAAGGGCCCCGCGGAGCAAAAAAAAAATTAAAAAAAATTTTGATTTTCGCGAGGTGAGCGCCCGGTACGCGCACCGGTACGCGCACCGGTAAGCGTACCGGGGAGTGTACCATGGGGAAAAAGAATGACAGTTTTAAAAGTAGCTGTTTAAAAAAAAAATGTTTTGTTGTTTTTTTATACATACACATACATATATATAAATGCATATGCATATATATATATATGCATATATGTGTATATGTGTGCGTGTAGAGAGAGGTAGAGAGGTAGAGGTGTAGAGGTAGAGAGGTAGCGGTAGAGAGGTAGAGATTAGTAGAGAGAGAAGAAGAGAGAGGTAGAGAGGTAGAGAGTAGAGAGTGAGTAATAGAGAGTAGAGAGTGAGTAATAGAGAGTAGTAGAGAGCAGTAGAGAGAGTAGCAGAGAGTGAGTAGTAGAGAGTAGTAGAGTGAATAGTAGAGTGAGTAGTAGAGAGTAGTAAAAGTAATTTACAATCGTTCGGAATATCGGTGTTTGGGCAGATATGATCCAGGGACCCCCAGTATGCAAGGGGAAGTAGTCCCCCCTCTACAAACGCGCCAATGGCCTGCATTGCAGAGAGGTGTAACAAGGGCGTGGCCTCATTACACTTCTCTGCAATGCAGCTCCCTCGCGCATACTGGAGGCTCCTGGTGGACCAGTTGACCCCAGGGACCCCCAGTATGCAAGGGGAATTAGTTCCCCCTCTGCAAACGCGGCAGTGGGCTGCGTTGCAGAGAGGTGTAACAAGGGGCATAGTCTCATTACACCTCTGCAATGCAGCCCCTGGCGCATACTGGAGGTTCCAGGTGGGCTAATTGGCCCCCAGGGGACCCCAGTATGCAAGGGGAATTAGTTCCCCCTCTTCAAACATGCACGGGGGCTGCGTTGCAGAGAGGTGTAAAAAGGGTTGTGGCTTCATTACACCTCTCTGCAATGCAGTCCCCTGGCGCATACTGGAGATTCCTGGTGGGCTTTCAGGTCTTATATAGTTAGGAATTAGCATTAAAAAAACCTTTGAAATTCACTGAAAAAACCATAGGTTTCACACCAGTTATAGTTAGGAATTAGCATTTAAAAAACCTTTGAAATTCACTGAAAAAACCATAGGTTTCACACCAGTTATAGTTAGGAATTAGCATTTAAAAAACCTATTAAATTCACTGACAAAACCATAGATTTCACACCATTTATAGTTAGCTGGAAATTTTACTGACATAAAACCATTGAAATTCCCACGTTATAGTTAGTTGGACTCACTATAACTTGCGCGCCTGTAATGCACTGCTGATGACGTCACATATTACATCACTCATGACATGGTCAGTGACATCACTCATGACATCACTGATGACACCATCCTTGTGACAGAGTGACAGACCTAATTTCAGTGTAATGTAACGCTTGAAACACATATTCAAAAATAGAAACAAACATTTTCAAAAAAATGGAGATACCCAAACCAGTAACAACAACCAATTCAGTAATTCATCAGTGATGTCATGAGTGATGTCACTGACCATGTCATGAGTGATGTAATATGTGACGTCATCAGCAGTGCATTACAGGCGCGCAAGTTATAGTGAGTCCAACTAACTATAACGTGGGAATTTCAATGGTTTTATGTCAGTAAAATTTCCAGCTAACTATAAATGGTGTGAAATCTATGGTTTTGTCAGTGAATTTAATAGGTTTTTTAAATGCTAATTCCTAACTATAACTGGTGTGAAACCTATGGTTTTTTCAGTGAATATATATATGTATATGTATATATATATATATATTCCAACAATGTCTCCCTCTCAGCAAGAGACTTTGAGTCGAACACAAAACTTGACCACTACCAATTTATTGGTGGATTCACAGCAGGTTAAGGCATAGTACTAACATGTTTCGTTCCCCCTGGAACTTTTTCACAGGTGAGCCTTGCACCAAAACACGTCGTTTTTCCACAGACAGGTGTTCTCCATTATTATTTTTTTGCATCCGTTGCTGGCGCTGTTTTATGGCATCATTTCCTTTTGTTGACGCATTGTGGGATCTGTGGTTCAACGATTGTTTTATCCCTCCAACGGGTGGTGTTTAATATCCTGTTGAGGTAAGAAACATTGTTCTTATTATCCATCCATTTTTGGTAGAAAGTTTCCCCGTGTCAACCTACTTTCAGGGTTGGCTCGGGACCAATACCGAAGTCCAGTCCTCGGCGGCACAGCACTCTCCTAGTTCGTTTTACCGAAACTACCTTGTGGTTCGAGGTAGAGAGTCATAGCGCTCTTGTGGCGGGCGTAAACTCCTCGGCAGAATATATATATATTTACACTAATGCTGAGATGATTTTTGCACCAAAAGAAAAGATTCTGATGGCGGTACAGACTGCTGTAGTGAAAGGGAATCGCATTATTGTCATGACTCCCGTCCCAGCCCTAGAGGCTGACACAAAAGCCAGCATTCCGAACACTAAGGTTTTACATCTAAGATGGAAACAGTGAGCCAACTTTAACACTGCAACAGATATAGACTACAGATTTGACTCTCAACTACAAACACAAGCATACCTGCAATACGAAAATGAATATCCTCAGCCTAATGAAGTCATGCCTCTTGATCAGTATTATTACATCATTTATACTGACGGTTTAGCACAGCCTCCCATATGCACACAACTTATAATACTCTGCAGGGTTTGCTGCTGTTAAGGGTAGTTGGAGGATTGTGAATTCCGCCCTCTCAAGACCTACACCAAGTCACTGGGCGATTGCTAGGCCTGGGCGGGAACTTCGCTCCCTTCGCGGGGTTTTGTGCACTCAGCAGACCTCGCGGAGTGCAGAAAACTCCGCTTTGCGATGTGCAGCAGTGTTTTTTACCTGCTCGCTATCGCGACCAGTAAGCTTGTGATTGCGAACGGTAAGTGGTGGCAGACCCGGAAGCAGAGGTCGGCCTGGGTCCAGGGTTCGATTCCCGACGCGGCAGGGTCTTGGGCCATGGTCAGCGGACTCGATAATTCTCGCCTCAGTGCCTACTCCAACCATGGGTCCCACTCAGCAACTCTGGGCAAAAGCTTGCTTAATCTCTACTAACGGCCCTATCAGCGCTGGGGATGCTTGTCTTCACCTTGGAGATTCCCAGGAGGGACCACCTCACAGGGAAAGCCAGGATGGGTTCCCCAGCGGTATACAGCGCCGGGACGCCCCTTTGCTGGGGCAGCTGTGCGCTTTACAAGTATACAACATTTAACATTTAAGTTCCCGAGCGCTAGCTGCCGCTTGGGTAGAATTTCTACCCAAGCGGCAACAATACCAGTACAAACTGCAGTTAACATTGCACTCCGCCACTCGCGGAACATCGCAGAGGTTTTTTGTTACTTCGCAGAGTTCCACGTTGTAAAACTCCGCTAACTACGCCCAGGCCTGGTGATTGCACTGCTTAGCTGGCAGAATCAGGGCTCTAATTCTGGAACTGGGGAATATTTATCCCAGATTCCCCACACTCATAGTGTGTGATTCATATTATTGTGTTCAGTCTTACAATGAGTACTGACACTACTAGTGCCAAAATGAATTCAGATATTCCAAAGGATACACTACAAAGTACAAAACGTTTTTGGGGCAGGAGGCAAAACTTAAAGACTTAATCCAGACAAAGAGCCAGGTACTTAGCTGAAGGGAAACTTTGCGCACCACTTGGTATTAGGTATGGTCTAAACAATGGTTGTACTAGAGTGGTGTTGCTAGGAAAAGGGGTGACCTGTACAACCCCTTGACAATGTAATGTGAAAACACTTACATATAATTTAGTGAGGAGAAAAACCTGCGCAACCACAAATTAATACAGAACTATAATAAATTCTTTGGTCTTGATTTTACAGCAACAACGAAGGACAGTTGGTAAGTGCAGCAATAATGTTTATTGCGCCAGCCGACACGTGTGTCATTGGAGTGAAATACACTCCAAATCTTCAGGGCCAAATCCAAATGGAAAAGGAAGAATAATCCCCCACGACTGGTGATAATTCCAACCCAGTCCGGGTACAAAGGATCTTCAGGTAAGGCGCGCCAGTTCGGCGTGGAATACACTTTTCTATCTGTTCTTGAAGATTAAAAATTGTGCTTTTGGCATCAAGGACTGCCAAGGTAGTGCTGTAGTCAGTGGCCTTTAAAGGAGCAGTAATCATCCGGGAAGCCTCAATGGGTAAAAGTAGCCGGCACCGCCCTTAGACGTCGTCGGTCTCGCTTGCACTGGTGTGTTGCTATCACCGGGTCTGTATCAAAGCTGACAAAGATCTCATGACAAAGCTACAAAAACAAGAATGCGAACTGCTGCAGTCGCTGCATGGTGGCTGTTTACGCTGCATGTGACGGCACCCATCTGCCAAAAGGCTTACTTGCAAAATACCTCTTCCAGTTAAGTGCGCAAAACATTCCATTTGCTCAGATTCCTGGAGTGGGGGGTCGAGTGACACCAAATTCAGATCTAAGGCTACGATTTATCCTTGCAGCATGTGAGGGCCTAGCATCTGCACACGAAGGGGTGGCAGCTACAATTTAAATATTGCAGCAGCACTATTGGTGGCCAGGTCTATACAAACAGACCAAGGACTTTGGCCTCAAATGTGACATCTGCCATCAGATGATGGTTTTGACTGTAGCGTGTCCACCGCAGACACCTCTATTGATCCCAGACTTACTTGTGTTTTCTTGGACCACTGTGGCCCTCTACAATCCAATGGGGCTTACAAATACATCTTGGTAGCAGGGAATTCCTGCTCTCAATTCCTATGGGCTTGGCCGCAGCGATTGGCGAATGCCTGAACTGTTATAAAAGATCTGCAGTCTTTATCGGGACATGCGCAGTAGCCACATTCCATTCTGACCAAGGTCTGGTGTTTGTCTCCATGGCTTACAGGTACATGGCACTATGGAAAAAATGAGTGTGACTGTGCAGTGCTCCTACCCCTATCATCCCATGGGAAATGCAGTAGTGGAGAGAAAGAACTGGGACTTAAAGCAATCTTTAACAGCTAGGGTATTAGGTTCCGTTCACAGTTGGGCCCATCACCTATACGGGGTCCAGAGAGCCCTAAACAATCTGCCTCAGTTATTCCTGGCTGGTCAGACTCCTTATGAGATCCTGTTTGAGGTTAAGATTTGTGTTTCCGACCTCAAAAGTTCCAGTAGATTGGCGGCTGAAACACCATTTTACATCAATTACAGTTTGGATGTTTTACAGGATCTTAGCAACTTTCTAGATGCTCATAGCAACTTCCAGCAGAAGTGTTATGCTGCTGGAGGAGTGAAGGAAGCACCATCAACTCCTGATTGTTCCCCAAGATTGTTGAAATAGCCCCGAAGAAAATTGTACACATGAAGCAATTTAGGCCATTTACAGAGTGCCTGTACCTGTCCCTGCCGTTGAAGGAACGAGAACTGTACTTCTACCACTTGCTGGTTGAAAAAACAAGAGATTTGTGTCACTAGATCTCACCAAACTACATTTTGTACCCGGTTCTTCACAGTATGCCAAGAGGGGTCTTAGGTACTTACCTGCCTTCTCTCTCTACCCGACCGGAAGTCCTTATGGAAGCTTTGATCAACGGTGAAGGCTCCTCTCTCCTCCAGGGAACAGCTAACACTGAAGTATCACTTCTTTCTGTTATATCAACAAATTCATTACAAATATCGTCCACAGAAACACAGATTTCTATTTGGCAAACAAACAAAGATGGTATCATCAGAAACATTCTACGACAAGAGTCTACTCCTAGTTTTTTATTCAGACTCCAGAGCTACCAAAAATAGATCAAACAGCTTCCGGCTACTTTATTGACTACGATAACTTCTCTTAGGATTCTTCTGACCCACCACCACTACTGCCCTGAGGTAGACTGCATGAATTCTACTTTTGGCAGAAAAAGACATACTTTATCCCTCCTCGGATATACATTTGGATTACAATTTTGTTACATTTCCTCTTCATTTGGATTTGTTTTGTGACAGTCTTTTTCTTGATCTTGAAAGGACATCATCTAACAGAACTCTCTGCTGCTGAACTGGTGAACTTGGTTTTAACACCTGATTCTTTGAAAATTGAAAAGAGACTTTTCCCTGGTGAACATTTCTCGTATTCAGGTTCCTGATGAAATTGTTTGGAATGAGGTATCATATGATACATACGGACCTACTGAATTAATTCAAATTCTATATGTGTTTAAAATTTCTTTGATTAACTTTATCACCCCTAGTACTACCTCTGATGATTGGGACATTGACACAGTGCATGACATGCTGTTTTTAATTGAAATGAAATGGAGGAGGGCAAGGCTAATTTTGATGAAACATTCTGTTTTCATCATAATCATCACCATTTTGTGCATAAAGCAAGTACTCCATGTGCTGTATTTAATTAATTACAAAAAATAGGAACACAACCCTACACCACCATGGGGTAGATCAACAGCATTTTCACAGACGTTTGCATATTTTTCTGGTCACCATGCAGCTGACCCAAAGTCTTATTATTAGAAACTCACACACTGATTGGCTCAGAAAACTATACTCACTGACAACAAGCTGATTTATTATGCATCTTTCATTTCCCAGTTGTCTGTACAAGGGTTTGGCTTTTCAACACAATACAATTCAGTAACTTTTATATAGTGCATGACTACCTGACTGGGCCTCCCAGCGCTGTTGCACCAACATCAACAAGCTACCATGAAGAACCAATTGGCTAGCATCCAGTCTTCAAAAAAGAAGTGCTTTTATAGATTTTCTGATGCATATTTCCAATTGCTGAAATTCTAAGCGAGGCTGGGAGGGTGTTCCACGGCTTGGATACAAGAATGGCCACTGCTACTCATTCTTTTGATCTTGGGTACCGACAGGAGTCCCTGATTACAAGATTGCAGAGTCCTCCCTGTAATTTATGGGGTGATTACGTTCTGACTGATGAGTGAAATGTTTCCATGGCTGTCCCAATCGACCATGCACATAGTCTTAAAGAGAAATTTTCTTTGAACTGGCAGCCGGTGAAGGGCAGAGAGGGCTGGTCTTGCAGAATCGTGCTTGGGTATTTTGAACAGGATTCTAGCAGCAGCATTTTGCATCACTTGGAGCCTTTTTGTCACATAATTCGGACTCCCTAAATATAGGGAGTTCCCATAACCTAGACTTTAATTATTAGTCTCTATACCACTATGCTCCTCATGAAAACTGGCAACATCTGTAAGACTTCCTGGGAGATCTCAGGATGCCAAAACAGGAACCGGCCAGTGTTATGGCCTGAGTCCCCATCATGAGCTTGTTGCCTAACAGACGCCTGGACTTTTTACTGGCTCTGGCAGCTCACCTAGTTGGTCTGGCCAAGACAATTCCTGCCACCTTGAGGTATTATTATCTACCACTGTATTGTTGTTGTTAAGTTTCAGACTGCTTGCAGACATCCAGTCTGTGACCTCCCTAAGACATGAGTCAAGTTGGGTGGAAGTTCAGCTGACAGTAGTTGTTGAGGGCCATGATGATTTGAGTATCATCTGCATTTGACCCTAGAGCGGTATCATAAAACTGTACAATTTTAGCAAGGGGGAGTACTTACAAGTTAAAAAGTGTGGGACCCGCTGTGGAGCCCTGTGGGACACCACACTGCAATGGGTGGATAGATGAAAACACTTTTGGAAAGACAAGGTTGAATTGAAATACATTTGGGGAACTAAGGATAGGCAGGTTCATGGAAATTAGGCATTGGTTAGATCAGGGGTCTCCAAACCGGTCCTGGAGGGCCGGATCCATGCCAGATTTTTAAAATAATTGCATGTATCTCAATGGGGATATCCAAAAAATCTGGCATGGATCCGGCCCTCCAGGACCGGTTTGGAGACCCCTGGGTTAGATCATGCATTATACCCCAACAAATGCTTTTCCTGAACAAAACTGCGCGCAAATTTCTTGTCTCTGCCTGGCCAAGATTAAAGATTTAAACACACCAACATTTGTATGATTTGTGAACTGGCAACAATTCACAAATTATACTGACCATGCTTCACAATGCCTCATACAATTCATCAGGTACCAATCAAAAGGGATGGTTAGTGTGGCCGTTAGACACTAAAGGATGTCAGGCTCCTTTTCAGGGTGACACCTACGGGTTTAGTATTAGTTGGCCCGACCCACGATATGCGCAGACATAACACTCAGAGTGGTAATTACTTACAGTGTTGGGAAGTTATGCCTAAACTGGCTAAAAACCTCAACATTGTCACAGGTGAAACAACACTTGTCACTTCTTACTGATGACATTGGATTACAGGATTTATTATTAGGTTCTCGAAGACCACTTCAAAAGCACTTTCTGTATGCAATATACAATGAAGTATAGAAGATTACACAACAGGATTCTGCTGAGAGATTGCTCAAAATTGACAGGGAAAATTTAAGAAGGGTTCTGGCACTAGTAGATAATGGTATGACAACCTGCATTTACTCTTGGAGTAACATTGTGTCTTCTACAATTTACATCATACAGAATGACATGTCTTCTTGACAACATGGGCAGTCACAGCTTAGGGCTATATTATTACTGAGTGACTTCGGAGACACTTCAGGCTGGTAGCGTTCCATGGAAAGAGCTTAATGCCACTAGCTTGTTTCTGCAATATAACCCCATGAAACAACAAACCGTCATGGCCATAAAGGATGCAACATACACCATGTTACACATAAAGAAGTTAGCAAAATTACCATTCACTGTTGTTGAAACACCTTCGGAGTATTGAATAATCCTTTAGTTGATTTATCTTCCAAATTTGACATTTCACTTTCAATACTGCTTACAACACCATCAAGTGGGCAGATTTGAGGCACTAGTAGGTATGCACGTGAGTCCTGGATTTCGCCTTTCAAATACCGATGTCATAATACAGAGACTGAAGCTTTCTTAGGGGGACTGACTGCAAGAGTACCATGGGACATTCCTTAGTTTTCAGGGAAGGTTTTCATGGAGCACGTAATGCGTCTACGGCAAACTTGTTATGTTATTTGAAGGGTTCTCCAGCTCTTGCTATCCTTCCAGCTTCAGATTACTCTTGAATGGGAGTTATTTGATGCTGAATGATCAAGGCTACTGTGGGTTGAGACCAGGATTCCCCTATCTGCTAATGGTCTCTGAGGTTGTGATCTGTTGTACACAATTAAAGTTTCCATCTGCCCACACAGTTAGGGATGCAACGCTTTGGCCTGCAATAAAGCTTGCAAATGTGTGCTTTGATGCTTAAACAGATCGAATGCCTTATTGTTCCAGAAAGATGTTGCATTAACATCTGCAAGGGAGGCTTTTGATCTTCAAGTTTGCTGGTCCTCTTCTGAGATACAGTCGCTACTTCACGCTAATTTCCCACACCATTTTGGGGAGCTTGTGCGCTGCATTATTAACATGTCTAGTACTGTGGGACAGCACGCTTTTAAGACAATTGACCTCGGGTTGGTTAGCACCTTCCAGATTGTCTTCAGTTATTCCATCATTTATACATTTAGTGCTTGTAAGCATTTTGGAGGCTTTCTGTCTGTTTCTATGTGTCTGGACTGTACTTTTAATTGTTCTGCTTTGAAATGGATGTCCCATCATGCGGCCAAATGGGGATAGCTTTACCACGTGTGCTTCTGTGTCATGAACGCATGATAAAGTGCTTTGGCACACACTTGCTATAAGATCTAATGACCACTGGTTCTTGTCGTTTCGGCCTGTCTGGCTACACTGCGTGAAGCCCAAATTCTGCTGTATGCTGTCCGCTTTCGAGTGCGCCCTATCTATTTGCTTGGGATCGCAATTGGTTTACTCTCCGGACATTGACCTACTGTTGGGTCCTGTAACAGCTCACTTGCACTGTTGTCTTTCGCACTTGCCATTGCCAGTAAATGCATATTATGAGCCCTCCTGGGATTCCTTGACTCCTGGTGATCTGGATTTTGTCCCGTCTTCTGTGGAACAAGCATTGGCTGTTCCTCCCTTGGCAGTCACTGAGGGGGATGCACTGGAACATATTTGTTCTATGGACTCAATTCATTCAGTGCCTCTTGGAACATCATCTGTGGTTGCTGTGAACAGCAGTGTTTCGTCTACCACTCAGACCACATAAACAATCTAGCAGTTTTGAACTGTGGGACATTTTATTTCAGACATATTTTCAACATTGCAAATTGTTTTTATGTATTAAACAGTTTTTAACTTACTTTTAAATGAGCTTTTTATATTTCTTAATTTGGCTTTCTGTGTGCTTTTACCTTCTAACCAGCATAGTACCTTTGTATACTTTTTGTGGGTTTTTATGCTTTTACATACAGGTTTAGCATTGTATTTAGATAGCTTTGTTTTTAGTCGTCTCATGTCCAAGGAGTGGGTGACACGTGGGTATACTGGGCCCGCTCTAGAAATATGATTTTTCATGCTCACGTTCTTAAGTTGCCTTCTCTCCCTAAACACAATGACATTTGACACATATTCATTTGCTTGCATGTGAATGATAATATTCTATGTACTTGGTTTTGCTTACACCACCACTTTGTAGGCAGTCTGTCAAAACACCTTGAACATTCTGTACAACGGCTAAGTTCATCACACAAGATGTTTTTATTTATTATGGCGACAGAGCTATCACAATAAAATAAACAATAGGGTCCTGGTTGGGGCTTCAGCACGGTAATATGGAGGATGTTTTGATATATATATATATATATATATATATATATATATATATATATATATATATATATATATATATATATATATATATATATATATTCGGTAAGCACAGACGTCAGAAACAAGTTAGTATCTTGAATGACGAGGCCTATATATATATATATATATATATATTTATATATATATATATATATATATATATATATATATATATATATATATATATATATATATATATATTTACATGCATATATTAAGGATTCCACGGATTTCCTGAAGCACATTGAAAAAATACCTGTTGGGATCCTGGACACAAACTCATTGTGCTAGATATCACCAGCCTATATACCAAGATTGGGCATGAACATGGGTTGGAAGCAGTGGCACACTTTCTGAAGAAAAAGTCTTAGAAGTATACTGAGCATAACTCCATGATTCTTCAATTCACAGAATTCTGTTTAAAGAATAACATTTTTGTGTTTGGTGAGAATTTATACCATCAGGTATCTATTACAGCGATGGGCACCTGCTTCGCCTCCAGTTACGCAAACTTGTTCGTGGGCTGGTGGGAGGAGCAGGTGTCCAAAGCACCGGGTGACATTGACATGAACAAGGTCATCTCCTGGCATCATTATATAGAAGATCTCTGTAAAATCTGGGTGGGATCTTTTGAATCTGCTACCGCCTTTATTGAGAGTATCAAGAAGAATGTAGTGAATTTGGAATTCAGTGGCAGTATCAGCTCTGACACAGTTAACTTCTTAGATCTCAAAGTCAGCGTGAGTGGGAACCGTTTGAATGTATCCCTTTACCGTAAGCCTACGGCGGCCAATTCTATATTGCACGCTGCCAGCAATCACCTCCCAGGGTTAGTCAAGATCATCCCATATGGGGCATTATTAAGACTGAAACGTAACAGTACCAAGGAGAGTGATTTTGAAACAGCGGCCCATGAAAGTGTAAATAGGTTTGCTGTAAGAGGTTAGAATAGGGAACTTTTGGATATGACTCTTAACAGGGTTATGAATATACCGAGAGATACCCTGATAGAAGAAGGACGAAGGAACACTGAAGAAAAAAGTGAATTAGGCAACAATAAATTCAGGATGGTGACAACTTTTTCGAATGATGCCAATGAATTGAGAAAGATCATGAAGAAAAATTGGCACATTCTAAAAACTGACAACATTATTGGCTCAGATATCCCTTGTGCCCCTTTGATTACATTCAGGAAGGCTTAGGCTAGGTTGTTGAGGGATACCCTGGTACATAACCACTTGCACACTGTGCTGAAGACTACTGGAACCCTAAGGGAGCTTAAGGGTTTTTACCCTTGCGGTAAATGCAAGGCGTGTACAGGTAGTCGGAGAACACTCTCCTTTTTGGTGGATGGCTTATCTAAACATAAAGAGATTCAGTTTCTCACGTGTAATACCAGTTATGTGGTGTATTGCCTGCAGTGCCCATGCGGCTTACGCTACATTGGGAGCACAAGTCATTCTGTCAAGGTAAGAATCTTAGAACACATGCAGGCAATCACCAAGGGGGACGTCACCTACCCCGTCGCACGTCATTTCTGAGGAGAAACATAACAGCAATAGGGATCTACTGCGTTATTATGGCTTAGAACATGTCCCCATGACTGTGAGAGGAGGTGACAGAATTAGAAAACTCTGCAGGTTAGAATCAAGATATATTATTGATCTTGGAACTATAATCCCTAATGGAATGAATGTAGGAGTGGAGTTGTCAGTACATCTGGGTGATTAATAGACAGGGGCTCCTGTCTTGTAAATAATTTCTGGGTACAGTTATGGTACTTATGAAAACATGAATCTTTTGTCTTTTTTGTTTTGTCTTTGGTCTGCTGATATACTGTACTGCATCACTTGGACTGTTGATTGTGACTTCGTTCAAATTGGGTGCTCCTTTTGTGAAGTCTTCATTTGTGGTTCGAATGTGGGGTTCTTAACGGTGGACCTAAGAAAGAAGAGCATCCACTCTACAAATAAGAAACTACTACAATTTTCATTAATTACGTACACTTCTCCCTAGTGCATGCGGAGGGCTGCCCCCACCATTGGTCCTTTACTTGATTGTACTGCATCACTGTTAGCCATTGCCGATACACGGCATAATCACAGAACTGGGTAGGCGATTTCTATTGAAGCCGATATACGCCTTAATAACGGTGTTGCACTTTCCAATTACCTGAGTATAATGTAATGCTTTGATATATTAGCTCAAAATCGCATTTGGAGTAAAGTTGGGTGCAATGTTGAAGTGCAATGGCATATGTTTATGAATTTTGGAATGTTAAATATTTCTCATCCAAGGAATTTTGCATTTAAAGCCTTTATAAGGGTAAAGCCGATATACGGCGTGATTTTTGCAACATAGAATTCTCTAAGCTTACCAGTTATTTCATATATGAAAAACACCTGCTTTACTATGTGTAATGTATTGCTAACTGTGATACATTAGTACTGGGCAGACTAGAAGCCAGAATTTGACTGATAAAGTTGTTTTGAAACACTGCAATATGGCACCGAAAATCAGCATATTTCAGTCCAACTTTGACTTTTATGTATCATTTGGTCATGTGATTCACGTCATCATGTTTTAAATTCACCGCCTTACAACGTCTAAAAAGTAAACATTCGACTAAGGCATCGCCGAAACATGTCATGTTTTACATGCCTCCTGGAATCATTAATTAAAGTAATTTATGACTGCTGATGTCCCTGTGGAGCGCATATTTACGCGAATTCACCTTCGCGTTCACAGCACCCGTCCATGAGTGAGCTGCACTGTGCTGTGACAGGAGCGTATATATATCATTAAGCATTTGTTTGGACACAGGAGCATTTACTTGGCACTGAGAGGTCAATCTATGCCGGAATTCCAACTCCTCAGATTCCGGCTCCACACCAAGACAGGCAGTTTGTTGACTCTAACCCACAGGTAACAAGGAGTTAGATCACCCTAAAGTGATCTGGCAGATTCACCACTCTCCCTAGACATGATAGGTGAGGATGCACTAGGTAGGAGTACACTATATCACAGTAATTTTAAGCAAGCATATATTCTCTGTAATAAGCAAAATGGTTGACTTATCTTTTTCATCATTCTTGTAATGCTAATTACATTATTATGTTTACATAAGAATCACAATGCTTCAATAAATATTGGAATGCTTTATTCTGCATTTCTTGTGTATCTCTTTGGGTATGCTCTAGATCTCTTACCACGATTTCCTTGGGGAGTCAGAGTTGTCATAATCTGAGTTTGTACATCCATTTGTTACCCTGTAAGGTTTAGGGTACAGATGGTGCATTGTGAGCTAGCTGGATTTTGGGCAACATATCTGGAGGGTGTGCATGGAATCAGTCTCGCACAGTTCTTATGGTTATGTTGTCCAAAAAATGCACAGTTTTACTTAGGAAGTATAAGCCGTACTACAGTGGTATTTGGAATTTGGGTTGGCGCCTGGGTCTAGGGCGGTGGAGTTTGTCAACACAAGTGTCCTCAAAGTAGGCCATTAGTATATTTGGTTCTTGTTTATTTCTTTAATAAAAGGGGGATTTCATTAGCATGTTGTAGTGGTTTATATGTGACTTTTCCATCTTTTTCTACCTGGTCCATTGTTAGAAGAACATATACCAGGGCTGTTGGACCCGGCCCTTTTGGCAGGTTCACCCCGAGACTTTTTGCTTTTTCCTAGCCTGTTTCTGGAACCTGGTGGTGGTGATTTTAGGCCTCTGCGCACTTTTTCACTGTGGTACAGTGTAAAGTGCTTGAGCTCTCTGTGTATGTGTGGTGAGTGACCTGCCCTCCCATAGGAATGAATGGGGAATATGTAAGCCCATGGTAGTTCCTGATGTGTGGGGAGTGCAGGGTCAAGTTTGGTATGTGCAAACTCGTGAGATTGAATGCTGCGTAATGATATATGCGGCATGACTGTGTCTAGTGTAGAAGTGCCACTTTTAGAAGTTGGCATATTTGTGTAATTTGTGTCTGGCGTGTGATTGGCTGGTGAGCCTGGTCCAGGAGTGCCTTGGCCTACTTGTGGATTGACTGTCTGGTTTGAGGGTGACAGGGGCTGGGGAGCCCCAGGAGGTTGTCTGAGTCAGCCCGTGGATGAAAGGCTGCATCTGCTGCCAGGGAAGTGGGAGGAGATAGCACCTGGGAGTGAAGAGGGCTGTGCCTGCCTGCCACAATGCTGGCTCCACCTCCTGCTGGGCGACTGTCGCCTCTGCCCCTCACAGTGAAAGGAATTCCCTATAACCAGTTCTAGCTGGTTCTCACACAGCCTGCACCCTTTAGACAAAGGATTTTGGGTATAAAAAGGGTGCTGTGACACTCTAAAATTGTTCTTGTTTTTGGACTTGAATCTTGCCAGGGGCGTGCTGCTGCTTGGGCCCAGGGGAATCCCTGGGCCCTGCCCAGCCACTGGATACCTGATGGACTTGTCCTGGACCTCTGATGGACTTGTCCTGGAACCCTGAAGGACTTTGCTGGACTTTTTGTGCCTTTAGCGCTGGGAGTGCTTTACTTTCCCTGTTAAGCGCTGGGAGCGCTTTATTCCTGCTCTAAGCGCCTGGGAGTGCTTTTATTCCTACTAGGACCTTGTTGGTCCTCTAGCGCTTGGTAGCGCTCTTTTTCCCGTTTATTTAGTTAATTTACGGGTGCCACCCCGTTTTCATTTAATTATTTGAAGCCGGTGCCCACCCAGCATTGCCCCGAGTGAATCACCGCCGCTGGCCCGGAGATCGATACCAAGGCGCTGCGCCCGCCCCCCTGCCAAGGGCCGCGCTGCTATTGGCGGCCCTCAGCACAGGAAGCCAGGCAGGTTCTGTGGTGACGTGGGCGGGCCTGAGGAAAGCAACTTCCGCTTCCCCCTGCCCGGGGCAACCTTGTGTCTCGTTGCCGGTCTCCCATGCGATGGAGGGAGACCGGAGATATGCCCAAGTGAAGCGGAGGTCGGCGTGAGCTTGCGCGGGGCTCCCATATGGAAGGGAGAGCCCCGCAGTGATTGCGGCGATGTGGCAGCGGTAGAGACAGGCGGGGCTCCGGTGTCGTCGAGAGCCCCGCGCTGCCCAAAGGAGAGGTGCCGCCGCTGGAGGAATCGTCCATCCAGCCCTGAAGCGCCACATGAACTGCCCGCCTGCACCGAGGAGCCCCCGGTGAGTGACACCCGTAGTTGAGCATCGGTGAGGAGGGCGTCGGGGCACATTGCCGGTGCCCGCCCCTCCTCTACAGTGTGGAGAGCCTGGTGAGGCTCAGGGGGGCAGTGTGGTGATCGAGCCCCGAGAGGCTCAGGGCCCAGATTGTGTATAGAGCCACGGAGGCTCTAAGGGGCACATCGTTATTTAGAGCCCATTGAGGCTCTTGAGGGCAGTTGTATTTACGAGCCCAGCGAGGCTCGAGGGGCCATTGTTTGCAGAGCCTGAGGGCTCCATGGGCCATAATTGTTTAAGAGCCTGTGTGGCTCCAACGTTTGGGGCATGTGATATGCCCAGAGCCTGTGTGGCTCCAACATTTGGCCGCAGTGTTTGGTGACAGAGCCTGTGTGGCTCCAGCAGTGGGCGCAGTTTGCGCCTAAGGGTCAGTGAGGACCCTGTCGCAGTTTGGACTCTCAGCTGCCCAGCAATTAGTGGGCAGCTGCACCGTTTAGGTCCTGTGTGGTTCCCAGGTGCCCAGCAAGTAGTGGGCACCTGCTACGTTTAGGCTTGTGCTTGGACTGGCGCTGCATGGCAGCGCGCCCTGACATTTGGACACAGGGCGTCTTAGCCCCAACAAGGCCAGTTGGCCTAGGGACTGCCACAGGTGGTGGCTTATGTAAGTTTTGCGCAATGTGGTTACCTGCTATGTTTAGGATAGTAATTGCTAAGGTGTTTTTGCGCTATTGAGTTGTGTTGGGGCACCTCTGAATGTTTTAGGCGTCATGTGTCTCCTAGCGCTGCACCTCTGAATGTGTTTGTGATGCATCATGTGCCTTGTTCTTAACACCGATGAATGTGTATGTTTACGCATTAGGTGTTTCCCTTTACTACTCCTCTGAATGTATATTTATGCATCCTGGGTAATGTGTTCTTTCCTAGACCCCTAAACGCTGTGTGATACTTAGGTGGTTGTCCGTACACCTCTGAATGTTTTTAGGCATCATGTGTTTTCCTTTACTACTCCTCTGAATGTGTTTCATGCATCATGGGTAATGAGTTCTTGCTTATACCCCTAAATGTATTTTATTCTTAGGTGGTTGTTCTTTCCAGTACAGGTGGTACTTACCTGTTCCCAGTAGTTACTGGATCTGATTTATAACTGTTATTTTGTGCTATACTTATTCTATCTCTAAAAGTGTTGATTCTGACAGTGGCCCATGTGGCCCTGTCCTGTAAATAATCCCTTGTGAATATTGCCCATGCCAGTTGGCACAATGTACATGTGTGATACTATCTGATGTGTGTTTACAATACAGAAGTTATTTTTATAATAACCTTGTGTGGAGTTCCTTTTGTGGTGTGCCTAGGATGTTGTTGCTGTTGTGTGCTGGCGCAAATACTTTACACATTGCCTCCGAGTTTAGTTCCTGCTCGTGCCAAGCTAACAAGGGGGTGAGCAGGGGTTATCTTGGCGTGTGACTCCCTTGCCCTGACTAGAATGGTGGTTTCTGCCTAGCTTTGGCGTCAGCCTTAGCCAACCAGAAATAGCCTAACAAGGGCTATTAACTTTTTTTATTTTAAAAGCAAATTATATGTTTGTTGCATCTTCTACACTTAGTCCAGATTTTTATAGATGTTTCCAAATGCTCTGATTGAAGTGCTAATAGAAGGGTTGTATGGGTGTGTGTGGGTATAGTTCAAGTATTGGTTGTATCATTGCCTGCTCAAAGTCTATTCCAATCTTGATGTTGGCTTGTTATTTTGTACTTGTTTCCCTTCTGCTTTTTATAATTGTAATGTTTTTCCTGTAAAAGATAGTGAGGGTTGGTGCTCTTTATGTTGTGTTCACTTAACTAGGTGTATATTTTCATTATTTATTTTGTTTTTATTTATTGGCTAATATGTGTGCAATTTGGATTTTTTTCAGCAGTTTCCTTTTTGGTAGATGCTAATTAGCGATTCTGTTCTAATATTAAACACGTGTATTTGGTTGGATTGTTGCAATATCTTTTTTTTTAATCCTTTCGCCTCCCGCTCCCTTTATAGAGCCACAATAGAAGCTTCCAGACTCCCCTAGAAGCTTCCAGCAGGATTCACTGGCTGCCTCCCCATTGGCGTGTCAGAGGCACTCTGCCACATACCTTGTTGCAATAATAATATATTTTAAATGTTCACATTATTTTATATGCATGCTGTGATATTTATTTCCTTATAATTATGTTTTTTTAAATGTTTCTATCTAAACTAGTCTATGTACTATGAATAGATAATAGACATGAATACATATGTAAATAATTTCAAGTTTATTGCTTTTTAATGTATCAACATGTTTGTGTAGTTTGTTTATTTATTGTTATATCTATATTGATTTTATTAAAAAAGGAGTTTATGATTTACAATATATCTCCTTCTTTTTGCTTGATATTATTGTGGTTGATATTGTGTATTACTATGTTTGTTATGTACATATTTAATCAGTGGACGGTATTTTGTTTTTCGATATTCGTGTATTTGCTATTTTAATGTTTTTATATTTTTGATAGTAATATTTTATCAATCAATGTTTTGGGGGGTTCTCTGGTAAAGAATAGGCTTCCAATATTTTTAAAATCAACATTATTTTGACAATATTTTTGTGAGTTAATGTTTTTTACAATACTCTGTCATGAAACCGACTTACAAGAGCTAAAAGCGGGAAGCTTTTTCATGTTGGAAAAAGCTTAGTACCAAGGGCCTCATTATGATTGCAGACGGACTTGAGTCTGTCCGCGACCATCGAGGAGGAGGGAACCTCCGCATGGCCTGCGGAGTTCCCTCCTGTCCAATTAGGCTGTGACCGCCACCCTGGCAGTCACATCCTCTATTTTTAACATTGCGGCGGGTGCGGCTTCAAGCTGCACCCGCCGCAATGTTAAAAATGCATACATTGCATTTGTATGCAGAAAGCGGCAGGCATCGCGCGGTGCCTGCTGATTACTGCATACAAATGCAGGGGGGTACCATAGGTACCCCCATGTGCACCCCCCACCTCCCTTCACCCAGGGGGCCCGCAACGGGCTCCCGCAGTGAAGCTCCGTATGCTTTTCCACGGCGGAAAACCCGCCGTGGAAAAGCATTTCTTTTTGGGCATCCTAATATGGCTGGCGGTGTCTGAGAGACACCGCCACCATATTAGGGCTTTTCCGCCGTGGTTGTAAGGCAACCGCGGAGGAAAAGCTGCGGACAGAAACCAGAACCCACCAGCCATCCTAATGTGGCGGTGGGTCTTTGGTGGGTCCGCTGTGGTTTTTCCGCATCCTCCGGGCCGGCGGTGGCTTCCGCCGGCCCGGAGGATGCGGAAAAACCGCAATCCTGATCTGCCCCTAAGTACAGTTCTGGTGAACGCAAAGGAATTTGAATCTTTCCCCCTTGTCTTCCTATGAATCTCCAAAAATGTATTTTGGGTAGTGAAGGTTAATCACTTAGCAGAGTCATATACCACTCACTGGAAAACCTTTCAGACTCTCCAACTTATAAATAAACTCTGGTATACCACTGGACTAATGCTTCTCTCCTCTTTCCCATATGTTTGCAGGCAAAGGGGTGGCACACAGGATTTTATCTACAAGAGGTGTGTACTGCAGGTTTCTAGATCCTCTTTTATTCTCAGATGTTACACCTGTCACACCAATTAGGCTTTTTGGTACTTCAGATTAGGCAGGCCATCAGCAGCAACATACTAGTCTACTTTCCTAAGGAGTAGTCAGATAGCTGGCTTCCAGTGTCATTGTAGACCTTTTTAACCAAACATGGATTTAGGTAGAACTGAGACAAGTTTTCTTAGCATTTTTATTCAGGGATTCAGGATTTTTCTGCCATTTCCTTGCTTGTAGTCAAAGTCAAAGTCAAAAAGTAGCTTTCTTCGGTAACAATTTAGAAACCATAAAAGCACATGTTAAAAAAGTACAGATACAAATTTCAGCTAATTCATTATATACATGATTACTTCAGTTAAGATGGATTAAGCATTATATGATATAAAAGGAGAAATATGAAAACCGGACAGCCACTAATTACATGACTAACATCAAGAACTCGGGTTCATTGATAGTCTAAATCTTAAAACACATTTTAAAAACAGTGAAACACTAAAAAGGGTAAGCTCATCCTCCAACATTTGCAGTCTTAACAGGGCCAGTCTGCATTGTCCTAAGCCCCAATTTTTAAGTAGATTGACAATGTACCTTTTTCTAATTGAGGGATAAAATTTGCAGAAGAAAATGCATTCTAGGGTCATCTGTTGTGATGCATCGTCACAGGGACAGAGGGGCAGAGTTTCTGACCAGATATTTACCTCCGGAAAAGTCACAAGTCTAAAAAAGGTACCCCCTCGGAAATGAGTGAGTAGCATCCGGGTAAAACAGCTAAAGTAAGTGATAAATATTTCTATAGGCCAGGGCCATCTAGCAGCATATGATTGTGGATGACAGTTGATTTCTTGCCCTCCAGTTGCCACCTACAATCTTCCAGGAGGGTAAGGCAGGCTTCTTTTAGTTTCTACCTGGAGACGCCTACCATGCTAGATGGGTTATCAAAATAATCCTGGTGGCCTATAGCAATTAAAAAGCGCCTCACATACCTTAACCACTCTATTTTCATGCCCCCTTTGTGAGACATACAATCATTAATAATGTCCCTGTTTAAAACTGTTTCTTTTGAGACCCAGACCCTATGCCACAACAAGACCGGGCTCACCTTTATAAGGTCCGAGACATAAACAATACCCAATTCCTTGTGACAGACATATGTGGACATTGACTTTGGTACCGCCAATTAGTACCTTAAAAATGCGTTTTCGCACGCCTGGATTTTTCTGGAATCTTTAATGCCCCATACGCCTGCCCCATAGGTTACTGTGGACACACACTTTGCCTTATAAATATCAATAAGGATTTTTACTGGTCTGCCTCCTAGTTTTGTAGCAAAATTTCATACTGCACCAATGGCTCGGGAAAATGCTAGTTTCCTTGCCATTGCCGCTGTGGCCCAAGACCCATTATTGTCAAAGTTAATGCCTAAATAAGAGAAGGTTTTGGTTGGTTCAATCTTTACGCCCTCCAAAAAGATATTGCACCGGACCTTATTTTTCCTTGGGCAGGATATGCTAAATGTCTTACTGCTGTTAATTTTTAGGCCTCGTGCGCCCATAAAATCAGAAAAAGAGTTGAGTGACTTCTGAAGACCCAGTTGCGTGCGAGCCATTATGACCGCATCATCTGCGGAGAGCAGGATTGGGACTGGCTTCCCTTTGACCTGTGGGTAATCCTGCTTATTTTCTATCAAATGGGATGCTATATTGTTAATATATAAATTAAATAAAAACGGAGCCAAAATGCACCCCTGTCTAACGCCTTTTTTAATTGGGAATTTAGAAGTACATTCCCCCTTTATACTGAAGCGAACTTTTGCTCCTGCGTCCCGGTATAATTGCTTTATAAAATTTATAATAGCAGGATCAATTTCCAGATTTGAGAGGGTTTCCCATAAAGTTTCATGACTGACGCAGTCAAAAGCAGAGCTTAAGTCGACGAAAGTCATGAAAAGCTTGTCCCCCTTTGCCAAAACATATTTACCAGTCAAGATTGCTAGATTTAAGCCCTGCTCCACTGTGCCCAAACCTTCTTTGAAGCTGTACTGGTAAATGGAGAGGACACCCATGTCCGCAGCCCATGACTGTAGCCTATTTAAAACCACCCTCCCCACCACCTTCATTAAAGAATCTAATAAAGAAATGGGCCTGTAACATTTTGGATCTTGGCGGTCTCCCTTTTTAAAAATTGGTATCACTATGGCTTCCTGCCAAGTTGTTATGAAGCCTATGTTGTTGGAGCAGTTTAACACGTTGGTCAGGAGAGGGGCGCATAATTTATCATTTGATTTATAGATGTCAACTGGAACCCTATCCGGCCCCGGGGCTTTACCGCCCGAACTCTTGGCTAATGCCACTTCAATCTCCGAGAGTTCAAAATGTAAGTCCAGATGGAATGCAGCCGATGTGATACTTTCTACCTCTCCTCCACTACCCGCTATAACTCCCCCTGGTAGAGGGTCCATATCGTATAGGCTAGTAAAGTGATTGACCCAGGTTGCTTCTTCTATTACTAAATCGATACGATTATCCTTCTTCTCCTGGAAGAATGGGGCATTAACTTCCTTCCAGAAGCTAATATTGTCTTTCTGGGTGCTAGCTTTATGCAGAGCCTCCTAGGCCTCTTGTTTTAATGCTTTTTTCCTTTTCTTTACCGCAGAGTAGTAAGCACTTCTTGCAGTACGGATATCATCCGAATTTTTAGGTTAAGTGCTAGTTTTAGAGCTGCATGTGCTTTGGAGCATTCCGAATTGAACCATCCCTTATTTTTATTGTTCTGTCTCCTAGTCTCTGTCCTTTCCAAGGAACTTTTTATCTCCTCGGAGATGTTTGAAAATGCCAGCATCACGGCTTCAGGCTTGCTAGGTGCTGTGAGGCAAGTCTGAAAGTCCGCTGCTCTCTTACTAATTATATTCTGGAGAAAAGGGACAGGGTCAATTTTGCTCCACTTTAGGGCGTACCCGTTTTTCTTGGCTAAATTTAGCCTATAAGAATAGAGGCTATTTACTACTCCACTGCTTGCGTTTTTCAACTTCATAACTTCTAGTGAGAAGCTTAGTGGATAGTGGTCGCTGATAGCAATTTCTCCTGTTTTAAAGTCCACCAAGGATTGAGTGAAACTGCTCGAAACCAAAACATAGTCAATCAGCGTGTTACTACCCCTACCATTAAAGGTGGGTTTAAAATTAACCTGAGGATCACAAAGTTCGTTCCCAAATGACAAGTCCATTTCAGCCATCGAATTGTTTAAGAGGTTGCCCATGGGAGAGTGTGAGAAATGGGTGCATGGTTCGCCTTTATTATTTACTAGTCCACAGTTGTTAGAAACAGCAACCGGGCACTGCATGCAATTGAAATCCCCCACCCATATTTTTCTATTTCCTGAAGTGCCTTCTCTACTTGGGTTAAGCAGAGTTTGAGTAAGACCCTCAACAACAGAACAAAGCTCACCCTGTGGAATGTTATTATAAAAATTCACGATACTAATGGTCTCATGACCCTCGGTGGTAAGTTCCAGCATCTGATAATACTTTGATGCGGAAGTAAATTTCTCCACATGTATTTTAGAGGTGTTTGAGATCAAACAACACAGCCCCCCTTTATTTCTGCCCCTGACTACTATTTCTGCAGAGATATTAAAGGTACGGTACCCATTTAGGTGAACGGGCTCTAACTCCCACGTCTCCTGGAGGCAGATTATGGAAAAATCCCTGACAAAGTTCAAGAAAGTGGGGTCATTTAACTTACTCGACAGGCCCGCAATATTCCATGGCTGCCTCCCTATTGGCGTGCCAGAGGCACTCCGCCACAGCCCTTGTTGCAGTAATAATATATTTTAAATGTTCACATTATTTTATATGTATGCTGTAATATTTATTTCCTTATAATTATTTTTTTTAAATGTTTCTATCTAAACTAGTCTATGTACTATGAATAGATAATAGACATGAATACATATGTAAATAATTTCAAGTTTATTGCTTTTTAATGTATCAACATGTTTGTGTAGTTTGTTTATTTATTGTTATATCTATATTGATTTTATTTAAAAAGGAGTTTGTGATTTACAATATATCTCCTTTTTGCTTGATATTATTGTGGTTGATATTGTGTATTACTATGTTTGTTATGTATGTATTTAATCAGTGGACGGTATTTTGTTTTTCGATATTCGTGTATTTGCTATTTTAATGTTTTTATATTTTTGATAGTAACATTTTATCAATCAATGTTTTGGGGGGTTCTCTGGTAAAGAATAGGCTTCCAATATTTTTAAAATCAACATTATTTTGACAATATTTTAGTGAGTTAATGTTTTTTACAATACTCTGTCATGAAACTGACTTACAAGAGATAAAGCAGGTAACTTTTTCATGTTGGAAAAAGCTTAGTACTAAGTACAGTTCTGGTGAACGCAAAGGAATTTGAATCTTAGCATTTTTATTCAGGGATTCAGCATTTTTCTGCCATTTCCTTGCTTGTATTTTTACAATGCTAAGCTTTAAAACTACTATTGTAGAGTTTACATTTAAATTCCACTAGTCATAAAATGTCCATCCACACCCATGACCCATTGAGACATGTTATAACTTGCACGCCTTTGTCCCTACTCCCCTACTACTTTAAAAGGCTAGTCATCTATGAATTCAAGTAGGATGAATTCTGCACCTTCTGTCCTTGGAGCCAGAATGCTGTTATGCAACTGTAAGAACAAATAGCCTACCATTTGTGACAATGAGTAAATTGACATATTACTTTGGGTTAGGTGTGGTGTGTCATTACTGGGAAATTCCCAATCATGCTTGTTCACATTTGGATATTTCTGTTCAAATCAGTCCTAGACAAGATATTTTGAATCTGTTTGGATTATGTAATGCCTTTATTTATTCTTGGGTAAATGTGGTCTCAAAGCAAGATTCCACCAAACGATTTTAATTGTGCATGTATGAGAGAAAACACGAATTTGTGGTGGGCATTGGGTATACAATCAACATGTGGAACCCATACTATCGTTATGTTACATTCCCTTTAATGCACTGTAGGTTCAGGTATAGGAAGTGGAGGTTAGTGATGTTAATATAGAGTGTATGGAGTTAACTATTGAGACCAAACATAGCATGTCGTAACAGACCAGTAAGACCTCCAGAGTTTGAAGGAGAACTCTTCCCGGTCATAAAGTGGGGAAGATGCTTTACACTCCTAGGGAATACAGCAATCTGGAAGAGTATCAGCCCTGAGTACCATGAGAAAGCTCCAGGACAAGGAACAACAATAAAATCAAGTTAGAACCACAGAGTTCTAGGCCATAGTATTTGAAAAAGAAGTTTCACTGATTACTTTATGCTACATCAAAATATAGAAATTGAAGAAATTGGTTATTTAATTATGCATTATAAAATTTGATTTTTCTGATTACTCTGCAGTGCCAGGCTGGTTATTAGGTGATAATAATGGCAAACGAAGACCAACCAGGAACCACACTATGCCCATTTATACAGACTTGTATTTTCTCTTACCCTATGATTGATCCTTGATCTTTAGGAATTATGAATGTAACAATATGTTTTCCTCTTACTTCCTGCTGTAAGGCTCATAATACTCCTTGACTCCCTTTCCCGAGAAGAGCAATTTTCTTAAGTAACACACCCAGCCTTCAGTATTATTCTTTGTGTCTCGAAAACAAATGAAAATGATATGTGAGTTTTCCATCTTTTACTATATGGTCAATTGTTCTTGGGGTGCTGAGGTGACATATGCACATGCATAATGAACTCTTTCCCCCTGGAGTTGTGAGGCACTGCATGTTTCATCTGTCTTTCCCTGGGAGATGACTGCTCTGAAAATTAAGTTGTATGAGTGCAATAATTGCAGTTACTATAACATTAAAGTTTACAGTATACAATAATTGTCTATAAAAGAGACAGTCATCAGTGCATTGAAAGCCACATCTCAGAATGTCAACATGCAGGTATGTGTAGCTATGTCTCTACTGTGGCAGGCCATTGAAATAGATTGTAGCAATCAACATAGCAACACATGTATTATTTTCAGAAGCACTGGCTGCCAATCTAGTCCTGCAGTCATTGTCCTCAGATCATGGCACATGCAAGTATAATAAGCACTGGCAAAGCCAAATTATTTGGCTTTTAAATAGTGAAAATGTGTTCTCAAATTTCTCTAACATACAGGGATATGCACTGCTATAGTAGCAACATTTCAGCCTTTACTTACAGAATTACTGAATTAAAGATGATCACTGAATATATTACTTTATTTTTGGTTGACTAAATAGATCACTTCTTTATTTTTTCCCTTTATTGGACGATTTGAAAATAATTTTGACTTCTTTATTGGGAATTTCATTACAAGAAGTGATTTCTGGATTTTACTGAGTAGTCCATAACATAAACTGGACATTCTGATTATGTTATCCTGGAATGGCATAGAGAAGATTATGTTTCCTTTACTTTGCAGTTTTTTTTACAGTAGTAGGTTACTCCAGCTGTATCACTCTTTATTGGATTAAGATATTCATATTACTGTATCTCTTGATTGATGATCGTTGGAGCCCACCTTTGACTACAGCTTTCACCCCGTGACACACTGGCCCATGAGCACATATCACCTTTCCAACAAAGATGTTAAACCTTATAGTTATCAACGTAGCATTCTGTTACTTGTTCTCCCTGCCTTCTGTCATGCTGTACAGAATGGTGACACTTCTGAATGATGATAGTGGTACATCAGAAATCAAACATTGGCAAAAGCAATAGATCTGACATTGGCAGCCACTCTTTATGCTTTGTCATTGTTTGTTTTGTTCAGGTTGCTGGGCCCTTGTCTGTCTAAAAAAAGAAAAAATATTTGTTGGTATCAAAAAGCCCACATTGCCATAGTTGTGCCTGATACTGAAGGGAACTATTTTGTGTGTGGATGTACCCCCTGTGAAAGGAAAGAATGCTGTCATTCACAGTGGAGTCACACAATGGCTGAAGTGGGCTGAACCTTTGCCCCATGCTGCATGCTGAAATGGGCAGAAGAAAATATGAATGACACAATAAAAGACCAATGGAGGAAGAGGGATGGCTAAAAATGCCTCTAAGTAAGTATACTACATATAATTTTAGTAAAATCACAAGGTCTTGTTTAACATCAGACCTAACAAGCGTTGGCAAAGTTAATAGTTTTCACATTTAGGACCTATTGGCCTTGCAGTGTTTTTTGGAAGAGCTTTACAGTAACTGCTAAAGCATTTTTGCTGGTTCTGTGCAGTATTAGGCATAAAAAACCTCTGGTAAAATAAAAAAAAATAAGTGTGAACACGTCAGCCCGCTTGCACCAAGGTATGGGATAGTGTAGGGGTTGTCTTTTTTTGTAATTTACTGATTCCGCAAATTAAATAAATGAAATTAAAGTAGCATGAAATCGCTTTAAATAAGGCGGAGATGCAGGTAGCAATTTGCTACCTCACCTTTCAAAAAAATTTAAATAATGTAAAATACCGCAGGATATTTTTCTAGGGTCTAGACAGAAGAGTAGTTCAGGGAAACTGGTGGGGAAGAAGCAACGGGGAATGGGTGAGCTGATAAAATAAAATAAAAGGTGAGGGAGAGGTGGAGGGGAAAAGCAGCACACACAGGAGAACACAACAGGGGGCAGTAGAGAAGCACATGAGGACAAGAGCAAAACGGAGAAGTGAGTATGGATGTGGGCAGAAGTACGAGAGAGAGAGAATGAGGGAGAGCAGGAGAACATATGCACTCTCATGGAATTCTTCCTAAAGCCAGCAGTAGAAGGGAACAAGCCAGCCAATTAAAGGGATGGTAAAGAGCCTACACTCTAGAGAAAGGTCAAACACAAGAGGAGGAAGGCAAGCTATGGGATAAAAACCAAGCAAATGAAAGTGACAATAAAGCCAATCAGTGGTAAGGAATGGACCGGCCGTATGCCCTCAGTATGTTTTCATGGCAGTCCACAAAAGGCCTTTTACACCCAGATAGCTTGAGCTGTCTGTTAGGCGAGATCTAAAAATCGATATAGCAGTGTGCAACCCGAGACATATTATCACTGCTTACAACACCATAAAACACCATTAAAAACGCGAAAATCTCAACGAAAAGAATGCATTCATTTAGACTCATTTTCCTCGGGATGGAAGCATATTATGGCATCTGAGGGAGGTGGGGGCAGGGAAAGGAAAAAATATTTGGAGTAGCAGTTACTGGTGCTTGCACGGTACATTAATCGTCTAAAGCTTTTTCTGTTTTGAAAGCAAAATTAATTATTGGGAGGTGATGTTCCTTTAATGAACATCCCGGCGATGCTCTGCAAAACCATCAACTGCCTTGTAATGCATTTTAAACGAAATTCAGCTTTTGGTAAATTATGGGACTCGGGGAGGAGAAAAAGCTTTTTACTCTGTCTTTTTTATGAACGGGGAAGAGACTCGGCGCTGGAGGGTGAGTGCCTTAGCTGCGCGGAAGCACTCGGGTAAATGTGGCGAAGTGGCCCCCGGTGCCTGCGGCGGACGCTCCTGGACCACTGTATATTTGATCAGGTTATTTCTGGGCCGCTGGAGGTACAAATGGATGGAGAGGTGATTGTTGAAATCACACTAACCAGCGACAAAGAGCCAGCGCGGTGGGGGCTTGTGGTGGCTGCAGATGAGGACACACCTGGACACGTGGTCTTGCAAAGGCACCAGGAGCCCTAATAAAAGTGACTAAATTGGGCCTTGCCACCTGGGTCGTACTGGGACATAAAATAGGCCCAGGCACTAAAATATAAGTTGCCCCATTTAGCGAATTAGATTTAAAAATGACGACAAACATTTGTAAATCAAATCAGTTTTAAACTTGCAAAGACAAGCTGTATAGGGGTTTTGTAAGGTATGGATTTGTGTTTGTTGCAAGCAATGGTTGTGGTAATATCAGAGAGCTCAACAGAAAAAAATAGCCCAACCGACCACAAAATAGGCCCACAAGCAGCCAAGCAAGCAGTCCATACCCTGATCTGTGAGATCAGCCCCAGGCATTGCCAGATTTCCCTGTAGGCCAGTCCAACCCTGCCTGTCACTTACCTTGGTAATAAAATGCAGCCATTACTGGGGTTCAGTGGCCCACCACGACTCTGGACCCTGATGAAACGGCTGTACTAGTGGTCACTACACACTCCAGGCCAGGGCCGGCGTAGTGGACTCACTGGTTGGTAAATTCTAGTGAGTTTTCCAGAATGAGCACAAATATGGAAATAATCCTTATGGTGACTTATCATATGTAAATATTTGTCAAGTTTATTCATTGAGGATATCAAATGCAAAGAAAGTGTATCTCTTCTCATACCTTTGTGTGTTTTATACATTGAGAATTTCTTGAAAGCCTGATTGGACCTACAAGCCATCATATACACTTGGCTTGTTTGTTTTCCCAAGTGCAGTAGTAAAAACAAAGGGGCAGATTTACAAGCCCTTGCGACACATTTACGCCGCTGTTACCTCACTTCTGTGACGCAGCAGCGGAGTAAACCATGTGCCATGTTGTGTCGTATTTACGACGTGACGCATCTAGGGAGATGCGTCACGTAGTAAACCCCTTTGCCACATGAAACCTGCATCAGGTTTCATGTAGGCGTTCTGGTGCAAGGTGGGCGTTCCCTCGCAGGTACACCTCGTAAAAGTGACGCAGTGAAATCTACAAGGTTTCACAGAGTCACTTTTACGGCCATGCTGAATCAAAACCCTGGGCCTGCTTGAAGCAGGCAGAAGGAGTGACGGAGCATGTTATGCATGATGCACCCCTGAGCCTTGCTGGAGCCGCGTCACGCTTGCGACGCGACTCCAGCAATGTCCGGCATTTCAGCCGCGGAATGCGACACGCATCTGCCCATCCGTGCGCCACGGCGCGCTGCATTGTAAATGCAAAAACAATTCCCAACAGGTATCATGCAAAGACAGTTTCAATAATGTATGCAATATGCATTACAAGAAGGAAGAAACCAAGGAGTCATTTGAATTTTTTGAAAAAAGGCAGTATTATTCACCAAGAGGCAAAAGGGAATGGTCTTTCACATGACAATACAGTTAGAACAGCACTGTACAGAGCAGATCATGTGACAACCCAGTGGCACTTGGTGCAAGGTGCTATATACAATTGGTGATAGTGAAGGTGCAAGTGCTAAAGTGAACAGCGTGATTGACGCATGAACTAAAGTATTTACATCAAATAATAGCTCCACAGAAACAAGTTGTAATCACTTAAAATAAGATTGTCAAAAATTGAACAGGAGCACAAAACGTGATACGCGTCATATGATTCAAGCTGTGAAGTCGACGGCGTTTTGATCCCCTTTAGTCGGGATCGTCATCAGGACAGGGTTGTCGATGGAACCAGTGCTGTGGGCGAGAGAAGGGCAATTTGAGCGGGAGACCGAGGACTGGGGCATAGAGTGGGGTGGGTAGGTGGGTGGGTGAGTGGTCAGGAATAAGTATCAGAACAGTGAAAGTCTAGATGTGGATGTGGCGTGGTGGGGGTGGGGCCGGAGCGGGGAGTAGTTGGAGTGTTGGTTAGGGGTGACTAAGGTAAGTCACCCCATTGCCCTTCTCTCGCCCACAGCACTGGTTCCATCGACAACCCTGTCCTGATGACGATCCCGACTAAAGGGGATCGAAACGCCGTCGACTTCACAGCTTGAATCATATGACGCATATCACGTTTTGTGCTCCTGTTCAATTTTTGACAATCTTATTTTAAGTGATTACAACTTGTTTCTGTGGAGCTATTATTTGATGTAAATACTTTAGTTCATGCGTCAATCACGCTGTTCACTTTAGCACTTGCACCTTCACTATCACCAATTGTATATAGCACCTTGCACCAAGTGCCACTGGGTTGTCACATGATCTGCTCTGTACAGTGCTGTTCTAACTGTATTGTCATGTGAAAGACCATTCCCTTTTGCCTCTTGGTGAATAATACTGCCTTTTTTCAAAAAATTCAAATGACTCCTTGGTTTCTTCCTTCTTGTAATGCATATTGCATACATTATTGAAACTGTCTTTGCATGATACCTGTTGGGAATTGTTTTTGCTTACACGACACACCCATCCCAACGAGGTTTATGGGTCTTCTCCTGTTGTTCTTACACGCATTGTAAATGCAGCGCATCAGTGGTGGTGCACGGGTGGTTTTGCGTGTCGCAAGTGTTCTGGCGGATCCCTGCTGATTTGCAGAGATGCGCCAGACCTTGTAAATCTGCCCCAAAGTTTGTTACCCAAAAAGTCACTGTGGGCCTGATACACAAAGGTAAACTTCCCCTGTTGTGTGAGTTTACATTTCTTTGCTATTCACAAAGGTATTTTACAAATAGTATTTGTACAACTGTGGAGTGTCCACACATGAAAAGAAAAGAGAGTCCTATCTTCATATGTGCTGAGACTCTGGAGTCGTAAAGTTTCTACACGTAAAATACTTTTGTGAATAGCAAACAAATGTAAACTTACACAACAGTGTGATCATTTTGGTACCATCAGAAATTTGCATTGTGGGGCTCGTAGTTTTGCTTTTAACATTCATTATGAGCTCAAACCCACAGCAAACAACGTTTGCTCTCTCACAGAAGGCAGCAAGTGCAATGATCTATTCCTAGGAAGACAGATCCAGCAAGGCAGACTAGTCCAAGCGTTCATCACTTCTAGAGCATCTACTGTTCAGGCATAAGTGACATGCATTTACAGTCAGAGCTTTGGAACTGGTGCTTAGCTCATATGGTGGATGAGTGAGTGAATATACAAGTTCTAAAGCTACTGTCACTTAGGTAAGCATCTTGAAAGTCCTTCTGTTGTAACCTGAACACCCTCTGTTGTGTTGATTCTTTCCATTCCATAGCAATTAACTAGTAGGTCATTGTTAATTGGAGCAACTCAGTTGCATCCTTAGTAACTAGGCTAGGCCAACCTCTGAAAATGCTTTGAATGTGTGTGCTGCCTTTTTAGCTGGTGCTGCACAAATACAACATACAAACATGCATACTTAGACGTGTGTGTGTGCTTATGTGTCTCCGTGTTTGTGTGAATGTGTGTTTATTTGTGTGCCTGTATGTATTTGTGTGTATGTTGTGTGTGTGTATATCTATTAGTATGTGTGTATCTGTAGGTGCATGCTAATTCAAAAAATATCTACAACAGTTTCAATTATGTCCATGTGAGGCCACATTTCACCAAATGCAGCTTTGAAACCAGAACTACAGCTGCACAAATATTTTAAGAATGGGTACAGTTTATACATGCCAGCAATCCATATATTAGTTTGCATTAATTATGTACTTCTCTAGGTTGAAACAAAAACCCTGTTTTTTTCAACATTTCGGCCCATTTTGGGCCCGATTCACAGAACTAACTTAAGACAAAATCCTAAACTTACTACTATTTTGGTATTCACAGAAGGCACTTACTCATTTTGGTATTCATAGAAGGCACTTACTCATTTCGGTATTCACAGAAGTTAGGAGTCCTAACTTTAGGACTTCTAAATGCCTTCTGTGAATACCGAAAGTTTTAAAGTTAGGCTTTTTCTCCGTTTAGGTGTAGTAAAGTTAGGACTCCTAACTTTAGGACTCCTTAAATGCCTTCTGTGAACACCGAAAGTCTTAAAGTTTTGATTTTTCTCAGTTTAGGAGTTCTAAAGGTAATACTCCTAAACTGAGACTTTTGGTATTCACAGAAGGCATTTAGGAGTTCTAAAGTTAGGAGTCCTAACTTTACTAATCCTAAACGGAGAAAAATCCTAACTTTAAGACATTCAGTATTCACAGAAAGCATTTAGGAGTCCTAAAGTTAGGAGTCCTAACCTTACTTCTCCTAAACTGAAACACATCCTAAGTTTAAGACTTTTGGTATTCACAGAAGGCATTTAGGAGTCCTGAAGTTAGGACTCCTAACTTCTGTGAATACCGAAATGAGTAAGTGCCTTTTGTGAATACCAAAATGTTAGTAAGCTTAGGATTTTGTCTTAAGCTAGTTCTGTGAATCGGGACCACTGATTTTATCTTGATCCTCGTGCTCTGTTTCCAAAATGTCGCAAATTAGTGAATTAGTTCTTGGGTGCGACTCTGGAGAGTGACTCCACGTCCCACTAATTTCAGTTTCCAAGGGAGCCATCTCCCAAGTCTCAGTTCCTTGGTGTACCCTCGCCTCACAAAGGACTTCGCTAGGATCCGATTGGCAACCATTCTGCAGTAGAGCTATATCAGTCGGCATATAGTGCGGACTAGTAACCGTGCCCCCCCCCCGTTCCTCCTGATGTTTACTTTTTCTGCCAGGGATGTTCCTAGAACCATTCTTTTTGGTCTGCTGCAGAATTTGGGTTGAACATTTTCGTGCTCAGGAGCCCAGTATTAAATATCCACATGAATTCCTCTTAAATTGACGTTTTCCTTCATCCAGAGTTTCCCCAGATCACACACAATACTCTGATAGGGACTTATATGCTTTTCTAGCTGAAACAAAAAAAAACAATATATGTAGGAGATGTGGCAGAGGGTTTAGTGTTGGTACATTTGAGGACCTTGATCTCTAGTAATACCTGCTACCACAACCCATAGAATTTTTAGTGAAAATGTGTTTTGCCATTTATCACTTAGCTCTGTTTTTTCAATAATGACTTAGTAAATTAATTAGTTCCCCTTGAAACAACATTCTTGGCAAATTCATTTACCAGCTGAAGGTTGCTTGCGGCCCTTCTAAATTTTATGAAATTGAGCTCATGAGTGCTGATCATAGGGCCTTAATATGACTACGGCGGGCCATCGGACCGCCATAGCCATGATGGCAGTGTTGGCATCGCTGCACCGGTGGTTCGACTGCCCCATTACAACTTGGGTGGTCGAAGTGCATTGGCACCGATGCAACCATCAGGGATCAGAGTTCCCTGTTGGTGTTGCAGCGGTCTTAAGGCTGCGATATGGTTGAGGGGGCAGTTGCAGCCCGCCAAGCATATAACAAATTCCCCCACTGCAACCATGAAAAGGTTAGCTGTGAGGAAACAAAGGGGCACCATGGGGTGCATTCAGGGGATACATGTTGTGCCCCCCTGTCTGCATGTGTCTCCAGTTCCTGCAGGGCATGGACTTAAAAGTCCATGACCAGCAGGAACTGCCTTTGATGCTCCCTCTGAGGTGCCTTTTTCAAAGGCGCTGCCGTAGGACTGTCAAAGAACTGCCCGGCAGAGACTTTAAAAGTCATACTCTGACGGGCATTTTTTTTAGGGCTTTAGGGGTCTCAGAGCAAGGCAGCGGGATCGCTGTCCCGCTCTAAAACTGATAAAGTCATAATAAGTCCCTAAGACTAGAAAAACTTCTCCTGCGACAATATCTTACATCCTCTCTGGTGAAAAAGGAAATAGAAGATTGAATGTTAACCTGGGCAGTTAAAAAGCTTATATGGTAGCAATTCAACAAACACAATATCAGCCTATTCATAAAGGCATTTCGTAGTATGTAAAGTTGGACTCCTGCAGTACTATGTAAGTACTCATACATGCCTGTGTGAACTGTCCCTAAACGTGGAATGGGAATACAATAGGAATATTCAGGTAGTAATTATATAGTAATTATATACAATTATACAATTAATACAAACAGAAAGGATGTATGCAGACTGGGTCTGGTGGCTCAGTGGACTAATGCGTCTACTACAGGGGACTGTGTTCGACCTCATGGTCACAGATTCAAATGCCGGCGGGTTCACTCAGCCTTTCATCCATCTGAGGTCGATAAAATGAGTACCATTGAGTTGGGTAACAACAAACATCTGTCATTCAGCGCCAAGATACCCGTAGTGGTGAACGTGCGGTTTACAAATACACATGTTATGTTATGCAAGGTGAACATAAGACCAAGCGATGAATATTCATAAACCTACATATACTCATGCAAGGTATAATTACGCATGAGTTGAACTTGCATGTTTCTGAGTTGGCACAGGAGTTACATTATGTATGCATGTATGTAGGTATTTGGGTGGCTGCAACCTAGCCGAGGGCAACAAAGATCTCAAAGGGCTAGGCACCAATATCTATGATCATTTACAGAGTGGGGCCAGAGGGGCTACTGTTGTAAATATGGAGAAATTAAGTCCGTAAGGCAGTGATACTCAATTTAATTCAATTAATCCGTTTATTTCAGTTAAAAACTTTAAAAATGTGCATAAAAATATGCATTTGACACATAAAACAGAAGTGCATACAGTCGCAAATATTCTTTAAATATTCTACCAGCTTCCCAAAATGTCCTGTTTACACGTACTAGTTAAAAGCAATAAATAATCATTTCACTGTATGTTAATATTTCAAGCCCATCTTCTTACCCTCGCACCAGGCTCTATACGAACTGGTTCAGACGAGAAGGGGACGACACACTACCATTGACGTGTCCAGATAAGCATTGTTTTAACGAATCTGTAGCGGAATTAGATTAAGTACATCATACCATAAACTAAGACAAAACAAGAAAGGGGTCATGTTGCTTGAAGCCACTGAATCAATGGCCAAGCACTCCTTTTGACTCGCTGCAATCTTTGAAAGTATTGACCCCATGGGATGTCCCATTATTCAACACACATCCCTTTTCTTCCAAACTGCATATGAATGCTAGTTCCAGGAACCGTAGGTCCCCTATCGAATTGTAAGAGAATATTTTGCTATTTATTGAACCATACGAAACTCTTGATGTTTTTGAACCAATGTTCCAGCTACCACACGCGATTTGACCATAGAAGTCACATCTGGACTTCTCCAACATCGTCGCGCTAAAGGAGATCCCACTACTTATCTCGCCCTGAAGAAGTCCCCGTAGGGACGAAACGCGTCGGCTGTGTCCTTTAACATTTGGAATAAATAAAGAAAAATCTTTTTTGAGAAAAAAATTGTCCGGTTTCATATGAAAAATTTCCTTTGTATATATCTTTTGTGCAAACTAGAAGACCTTAGTTTTCACATGTCCCTGTTGTGGTGCACCTTTGCTTAAAATTACGTCTGTATCCCGAAGTTCTATATAGAACTGCCATTGTGATGGTGGGTGGTTGGATGGTGGGTGGTTGTCAGTGTGCACACTACTCCCTCGTTGATATTTAGAGGGGAAATATTAATTGGGCTATTGTGGTCAGGTGCTTCTTAAAGAAAGGTTCCACCATCCAACTTGCTTCTTTACACATGTTATGTTATGCAAGGTGAACATAAGACCAAGCGATGAATATTCATAAACCTACATATACTCATGCAAGGTATAATTACGCATGAGTTGAACTTGCATGTTTCTGAGTTGGCACAGGAGTTACATTATGTATGCATGTATGTAGGTAATTGGGTGGCTGCAACCTGGCCGAGGGCAACAAAGATCTCAAAGGGCTAGGCACCAATATCTATGATCATTTACCGAGTGGGGCCAGAGGGGCTTCTGTTGTAAATATGGAGAAATTAAGTCCGTAAGGCAGTGATACTCAATTTAATTCAATTAATCCGTTTATTTCAGTTAAAAACTTTAAAAATGTGCATAAAAATATGCATTTGACACATAAAACAGAAGTGCATACAGTCGCAAATATTCTTTAAATATTCTACCAGCTTCCCAAAATGTCCTGTTTACACGTACTAGTTAAAACCAATAAATAATCATTTCACTGTATGTTAATATTTCAAGCCCATCTTCTTACCCGAGAACCCTACTACAACTAAATATTCGCTCAGGCCAAAGACCATATAAGGTGATTTATCACATTTCAACACTCATAAGGCGTCCTCGTAGTTCCTAAATCCCAAGTATTTGCAGAGTGTTCTTGTCATAAGCCATGCAAAAAAACAAGATATGTGTAATATTTTCAGTTTGGCCTAAAGTGCACAGAGTGCACATTTCTTCATCAGAATTCCTACACAACTTCCACTTGGAGGTATATGCCCTGATTTGGAGAATTTCGTAACAACATTTTATGTACAGTATTTTTACCAGATGAGGTTGCATTATATCTAAAAATTCGTCAAAGGAGGGCCTTGACTTGATGGCATGAAATTATACAGTCAATCTGCCTTAAACCTGTGTTGCTTTGATGGGTAGTAACAACGTGTTCCCAGTATATTCCCAGTATAATCACTTTAAATGTTTCTTGGAGCTATGTGATAAAATGGTTGTGGCTCGCTCCAATATGTGGGTAAACCAAGTTTGATGAGCCATGTCTTGATATGTTGTACCCAGGGAAATGTTGAGTTATATCTAAATACAGGATTTCCCTAAGACCTTCTCTGTAATAGGCCAGTTCCTACATTGTCCACAATTTTAGCCAATGGAGAATAGGTCAGAGCTGCGATGTGCTCTATCTGAATGATGTTTAAGTCATAGTACTAAGGCATTAATGGAGCCACCACTGGTAGGCCTAAAAGCCCTCCCATGAACTTGTTGTCTTTAATGTCAAGCTGTTTTACATTATCTGAGCCCCACAATTTAGCCCCATATAACTCTGCTACTTGGGCCTCGTGTTTGTAATTCTCCAAGGCTGGAGTGATTGTGTTAGTAGTGGACAAGCTATACTTTTGGAATCTGGCCATTAACTATGCATGAGAACCAAATTTGCATGATTTTATAACACATACATTTTCCAATGTTTGTTCCACCACTGTCATGTTTTCCCTAAAAGTCATATGGTGTTTTCCTGCCGTCTATTTTGCCTTTCTAATGTTTACTTCCAATACTTTGTTAATACAGTAGGTGTGGAAGCTATCAAGGAGATTTTGGAAACCCCTTGGTGTCTGTGAAATCAAGATGGTGTGGTCCACGAAATGCAGTCCAGGAACCGGAGTCCCACAGAGCTTTGGGGAATCATGACTGCATTGTTTAAGATTGTCAACAACATTGTTATCTAAAGGGAGAACAGGGTGGGTGCAAGCATGCACCCCTGCCTGATTCTCCTATTAATGGGTATTGGTTAGGTAAGATTACAATGCTCACCCCTTCTGACTTTGGCATAATTGCCTTGATGTAACCTGACTATCTGGGTTAAAATGTCTCAGGTTTTTTAAAGAGGCCCATCGGGATTCTCTTAGTACAAGGTCAATCACCTCCCTTAGATCTATGAATGCAATATAAGCTTGACCACCCTTTATTTTTATGTACTTCCATAAAATGCATGTAAGTCTGAACACCTGATCGATTTTATTTAATTTAATTTAATGTGTAAAGCGCCTGAATCATCCCCCAAGGGGTATCTCTGCGCTAAGGACCTGCTTTCGTCGGCCAGAGAAAGGAACAGTTAGGAACAATGCAGTCTTAAGAAGCCTACGGAACTACAGGTGATCGGAACACTCCCGCAGATGGATAGGCAGTTAATTTTTACAACGTGGAACCACAAATAGAGATTTGGTCCCCGAGCGTAACGCCCTAGGAGGCTGGTATTTCATATATTTTTCTGACAGATAACTGGGGCCTTTGCCATTTAGGGATTTGTGTAAAATGCAACAGAACTTAAAATGTTTCCGCTTACACAATGGGAGCCAATGCAATCTCGCCGGGCTGCGATATTTTGGACCACTTGTAATCTGTTCAATGACTCTTCATTAGCTGAGATCAACAGAGCATTGCAATCATACAGGCAACATAATACTAGCGTGTGGATATGAGTTTTCCGAGTGGACAGAGGGAGAAAGGGATCTACCCTTCGCAGGAGGCTTAGAACATGGAAACAGGCACTGGTGGTGGAGGAGGCCTGTTCCTTCAATATTAACTTCTGGTCTAGACGGATACCTAGGTTTTCTACCACGGTCTTGGGGGTCGGTGTGGATCCCAGCTCCGCTGGCCACCAGCTAGGAGACCATCTCATAGATGTGTCACCGAACAGCATAATTTCAGTTTTCCCCGCATTGAGCTGGAGAAAATTGGGTCTCATCCAGCTGGCATTGATCTTCATACCTTCTGAGAAGATGGACTGAGCATTACGGTTGTTTTTATCGAAGGAGAGTAAAAGCTGAGTACCATCAGCATACAAGATAGGTATGAAACCTAAGTTCCTAAGTAATCCTGCCAATGTAGCAACATAAATGTAAAATAAAGTGGGACTGAGACAGGATCCCTGAGGTACTCCTTTAGTCAGTTCCACAGTCTCAGATCGGAAAGGACCTAAATTGATAGTCTGAGTTCTATGTGAAAGAACGCTCAGCATCCATTGTAAGGCTGTCCCTTGAATACCAATTTGACTGAGTCTCCTGAGCAAGATTTGATGTGAGACAGTGTCGAAAACCGCCGACAGATCAAGCAGCACCAGTAGAACTGCCTGTCCGTTGTCTAGAGACTGTCTGATGTTATCAGTGACAGCAATCAGAGCTGACTCAGTACTATGCCTAGGTCTAAAACCTGGCTGGGAGGGATCAAGACATTTGGAGTGTGAAAAATGAATACAATCTTGGTGAACATTATCTGCGCCATCTTGCCCCCCCCCCCCCTTTCGAGCCCATTCGTGCGCGTAAGCGGCAGCCATTTTGAATGCCATGGCCTCCCTGCCCCTCGCTAATAGCCAGCGCGTCTCTCTCTCTCTCTTAACCTCGCAAGCATTCCCCCGCACGCTGACAACCCCCGCTCTCTCATGCCTTGGGTCATAAACCCCTCTTCAGCGCAGCTTCACCACTGAGTCCCATCCTGTTCCCAGCGCGACACATCCCCCCCATTCCTTTCATGGCCTCAAACCCTTTTGATGCAAACCCCCTTTTTCCTGCGTCCCCGTTTGTCTTCCCTGTTCCCAGGCCGCCACCTGGCTCTGCGGATACTGTTTATTACCCCGTACAGTAGGAAGCTTCCCCCTCCCCATCAAAAGACCCCCGAACCGATCAAAGCCCCCTCCCCATGAGATCCGATCAACCCCATGCATTCCGTGAATCGGCGGAATGCCCTGCTGTGCGACAACCAACACCTGTTGTGACCAGGGTGGGGAATCCAACTGTAAATGTATGTGGGAACGGGTCTGAAGGGGAGATTCCGAGGATGTTCTTTCTAGTACTAAAAGTATTGCGAGAATGTGTTATGTGTAATAAAGGTTGTAAACTCCAGTATAAGAGGCCAGGCCTCAGAGATGTGGTTAGAGCACCTCGTGACGATACTTGCTGTCTGAATTGATGTGTTCTCCTCCGGAGAGAATAAAATCCTCGTTTCCCGCCTTCCAGTCTCCAGCGCCTGCTTCTTCATTGATTAATATTGGTGGGTCATAGAGGCGATATCGCCGGGCAACATAAAAGGGTTTTTGGTTACCGGTTGTCTTTGGAACCCTTTTTAACAATTGGCGTCCCAAACGTGGGGCCCATCAGCGACTCGTGGATCCAGTGGGAGAGGTCCCGACGACAGAGTGAACGACTGCAACGATCGGAAGGTACCCTGTCCGATAGACCCTTGTCTGACAGCCGATCATCCGAACTTCACTGGCTCCGAACAGACCTCTCTCGAGTGATCTGCGGTCCTGACTGGGAACCATCAGGAGTGCCACGAGAAGTACGAAGAGAAGAGGACGATCGGGCGCTGGATTCGGAAGACGAGAAACTGTCCATGCGGTCCGGGTAAGGTCGTGTAAACACGACGAATTGCGAAAGTGATAGATAATCGAAAGTAATTGATAATTGTTGAGAAAATACTAGTATTACTTTTTGTTAATTTATTGGAGATTCACTGTCTACAAACGGAGAAACAACAGGCTCTCCCTTTATAAACAGCGAAGGATAGGTACGCACCCGTCGGACCTATCTTTCTCCCCCACTGAACAATTGCCCCTTCCCCCTATTGATTAACTGTTATAGATTGTTTTCTGGAGATTCTCTGTCTGCAAACAGGGAAAAATAGGTCCCCTCTTTACAGATAGTGAAAGGGTAGGTGACGCGAACCTTTGCGAGCCTACTTATTCTCCCCATTGACCATATTGATTTTTTATTTTTTGACCTAACATTGATTGATTGCTCAGAATTGGTTCATGAGGTATTCACTACGTGCAAACAACGTAGAATAGAAATATTCTGTCTAGTCTTTGCGCGCAGTGATAAGATAGGTAGTGCTGACTATTATCCCATTGTGATCTGTCATGCCTGTCTTCTCCCCACTGGTCAATAGCCTGTTTAACCCGGACCGCTTATTAGAGATGAACCATCCGGCTCCGCTGGAAGGCACCCCTAATAAGGACATGTTCATGAAGCATGGATTAATTGCTATAGCCTATAGTGAGCTGTGGCATAATTATACAAAAAGGGATCGAGAAAGACAGTGGCCACTGAGAGGATCCTTTGATCTCGACAAAATAGAAACAGTAGAAATAGCCCTTCGTAGGAATGAAACAACACCCATTATGCTCGATAGTCTCGGTATGTGGCGCAAAGAAGCCACGCAACGAAGGGAAGACGACGAATTTAGAAAAGGTGAAGGGACACGACGGACAACCCTCCAAACGTCTAGTAGGCAAAGGGAAGGACCAGCGATGGCACTGCCCCGAGGAGTAGACATGAAAAGCGAATGGTGTAAAGGGATGTGCCGACAAGCCAACCCCGGAACACAACGACCCGAAGGTAATCCCCCGACATTACGCACAGGACGGACAGATTTAAAACCAAACCAATGTGCTTTCTGTAAATGTCTTGGACACTGGAAAGCCCAATGCCCGACTCTGCAAAGCATAGGTAAGAATGGAAGGTTGACAGAAAGGACGGACCGACAGAAAGGAAAAAGACGTGAGATAAAAACCAAACAGACTAGTGCAGACAGAACAGACAGGACCACCCCGTTTGATTATGCTCGGTGGCACAGATTTCGTCAGGCCAATTTTAACGACATGTTAGAGTTCTGGGACTGATTGCTCTCTGTTACTCCCCCACTCTGAAAAACAAACACAACTGCAGGTCAGTGTAAACAACCCCCCCGTTAGAGAAAAGATTCAAGAAAGCCAAGCGTCTATTATATAACTTAGGATTTAATTACGGTAAAACACACAACCAACAGTAAATAGAATAACTAGTAGAACTCTCTAAAAAGCAAACTTGACTAATAGGAAAAATACAAAACATGTTATGCTCACTCCGGAAGTCCTCCAATGTAACAGTTCGATGGTCCCGCCCATCCGAAACACATAGCACGTGTGGGGCGGGGCCTGCCAGCAGCCATGAGCCAAAAGGAGATCGCTGGCGAGAAAGTCCTGGAGGCTCCGCCAAGCAGGCAATGAAATGGTCTTCCCATACCGCCCTTCCAGGGATGGCGTCCCCCGGGCCACAGGTAGGGAGGGGGCGACTGCAAATGACCCCCTCCCTCGTATCTTCTGGTCCGGCCATCACGAATTCCTCCATCGAACGGATGCAGGGTGGGCAGGGAGGAAGAGGCGACGCGGACGAGCCTCTTCCACCTCCACAGGTAGGAGGGTTCCCTGCCCTGGCCCGACGCCGATGTCCTCCAGCCGGGCGACGGCCATATACCTACGCTGCACAGGAAATATAATGTCCGGTTGGTATATTTCCGCAACACAGGACATACAATGCCCGACTCGTATATTTTCTCAGCACAGGACATACAAGACCCGGCTGGTATACTTGCATAGTACAGGACACACAATGTCCGACGGGCATACTTGCGGAGCACCGGATGTACAGTGGTCCCCCAAGAGTCGGAATCAGGGGTGTAGGGTGGTCATCATGTGCGCCCCTGATTCCAAGAGACGGTGTAGGATGCACCGGGAGAGGAAGACGGCACGGTGAGCCTCCCTCACCTCCCCAGATGAAGGCTCCACTGCTGCACCCTGGCGCCCCGAACCAAAATGTCCTGCTCCAACCGCATGATGCTCTGTTTTTCGCCATCACAAGAAGTTTTCCTCCACTCCTGATGGATACGGCAAAGGTTGCTGCAGGGCCTCAAAATGGCGTCTGGGCCCTCAAAAGGCGGGTCTAGGCCGCTGGAGTAACTTTGTCCGAAATTGCAACTCGGGCGCTTGCCCACCTGGGCGCAAGCCCCCACCATCGACAAACATCCCCTCGACTTTGAAGATTCTACCAAAGTCCCAAGAGCCCTCGGCCCCTTCAGGCTTCCGGTGAGGAACAGTTGCATTGATCTCAAATGAAATAACCACGGCACAGCAACAAGATGGCGGTGCTCTCGTGTCTGCATCAGCTTCCGTCTGAACCACCCAGGAACATTATGGGCTAACGAACTCGAGCAAGTTCCGGTTGAACATCAACATGACCCGGTAAGAGAGACTTTACCCCCTCCCTCTCTTGATTGACGGTCCACACCACCAGCCCCTTTGTTAGCACAGTTTTCTTTTGGACTACCGAAAGGGACTCTGGTCCAACCGCCAATTGGCGGGGATATTTTGCCCCTGATGCTACTTCCGGACTAAACCGGCCTCGCCCAAAATGGCGCTGGTATCAATGGAAACTAACGGATGCCTCGTGGTATTCCTTAGCTAATGAAACTGGGTGTACTAAGATATATATATATATATACGAACCATTGCACACTCGATGTTAAAGGGAGGAGGGTTCACTTGGCGAACATTTAAGAAGGGTTCCGCAAAAATGTTGATTTCAATGAACAATTTATTTTTAATATTTGTTGTAACTGATACATAACGTCGCTCATGATGCACGCCCGCGGTTTTGCATTTAGGAAATGTGATTACGATGAGCTTGACTGTGTTTCCATCTATGAACTGAAATGCCCCTGATTCCTTCGTCACGCAATGAAATGTTTTTGGTTACTTACAAATAATTAATTAGACCCTTTTTACATGTTCTTGTACTACAAAATAACCCCCTACTGTATGTGCTTCCATCGACGACATGTCAGGCCAAAATATGAATTGCGCTCTCACATTTTACGTACTGAATAATTCTACAAATAAAAGTCTTAAAAACTATAGATAAGCATCGCGTACTCTTGTAAATACGGGTATCGGTGGGAGGGTTTTTCTGTGCGCAACTGTTCTGCTCTCTTTTTAAGGTTATCCGAGAAATGGTTGTTCGGCCCTGGGTTGATGGTCAAATCGAAGGTATGATACGCTACCTCCAAAGATATGCGACTAAGCTCAGGAACTGACGTATGAAGAAGGGCCTCGACTTCAGGGAATGGGTAAAGTAAAATGGTGTGATTGTTAAATTGTTATAAGGATATGGTGGTCGAAGGTACTAAGGTACAGAGTTGAACGAAGAACTGGTATGCCTTAAGAACATCACAGCTTTGGGAATGATTTAGGGACCCCGATGACCGGATACATCTACGAAACCGGGTACCTCGCGCTAGGCACCTCCGATTCCTCTTTTTAGCGTTTTTCACTACACACGATCCTTAATGCCATCCTCGAACCTCCCCATGAACCACCTATCACATTGCCTGCCCCCATGACTTTAAGAAACCAGAACCCTAAGGGATTATATCCCGAAGAGACAAATACGAGTATGTGGTAAGTAAAGGATTTTCGTGCCCTTACATTTGATGTGTTCGAATGTTGTCCCCCTACCTCCCCTATTCTCCCCCTTTTCCCTCTGCAGGTTACATTAGAATCCCGATTAGAGTATCATAAGGGATCTGGAACCACGTCACGCCCGATGCATGAAGACGGACTAACGCTGCAAAATGGCACAACAAGGACGCCCTCACGACCTTTTTACCAAATCTAACGCTTTTCTGTCCCAAAACTGCATGCTTCCTACCTCCTAACACAGACCCGAAACGTCTAACGTTAGGTCACGCACTGAATAGCCCAAACAATACACGGTCATTCCCCATGTCACACGTGTACTGTTTGGCCTATTGTCTCTCTCTCTCTTACTCTCTCTCTCACTCTCTCTCTCTCTCTCTCTCTCTCTCTCTCTCTCTCTCTCTCTCTCTCACTCACTCTTCCACCCCTCCTCACTTTCCCTCTTCATAGCAACTGGCACCTAATTGGCGAACCTGGTGCACCTCCTGATTGGCCCCAAATACCACAAGTATTTGCACAAATTTGTCCTAAATAAAATTGTATCGATACCACGTTACTACCTCTCCTTTTCTACTAAAATATGGATGAAATTTAAATTGGCCGATAGGAAAGGGACAGGTAAGACGACTAAGGTTCCCTAAATTTGACCCACTCTCAGGGAACTATTTGTCAGTGGCTCCTATGATAGAAATGTGTCTGTGGTAATGCGACCATCCCCATTGAAAATTGTCTCCGTACCCCAAGCTGTAAGAAATGATCGAGACACCCCCATCTACCCAAAATGCCCCCAGTTTGGTATCCATAAGATCCCTCCTTCCCCGAGGATAAGTTTAATAATTATTGCAAACCACCCCTCCCGAGTTTTTGTAGTAACCAGGTTGCGAGGATTTATATAGAAAGTTAGAAGGATGTGTGCAAAGTTGAAAATTAGATTGAAAAACGAAGGAACTTGTTGCAGTAAGCATGGTTGAAAATAAGATGCTTTTATGTAATGCAGACTTGTTTAGCCTATGTTCATCCCTCAGAAGGATGCCTATCAGACTATGGTGAATAGCACGTTGCACTTTTTGTAAAACACAAGGCCCTGAAGACCAGCCTAGCCTTTCAAGACTTGTACTAGGGAAATGGGTCTCTGCCAGAAGAACTGACATCTACTATACTAGACATATGACAAATGAACGAAATAATCATCAAAGCGCCAAAGAATTAGCCAGCGAAAGGAAATTGTAAGGAATCCAGCAAACCCATCGTCAATTGTTTATACGTTAGCCGCAAGAATCTCTAATGTAGCGAGTGCTTACCCCAGTTGCTTGGTGTTGGGAGAGAAATAGACTTATGTAATTACCTTCTTCTGCAAAATCTCTAAAGACTGTCTTTTCAAACTCATTTAAGGGTATCACTGTCGGAGGAGAAAGAGATCGGATGTGGGAGCACGCGGCCTGACTACGGATCGTGGAACATCAGCAACGGAGGCCGAGGCGAGACCACAGCAGTAAGGAGTCGCAGGACGGGGCACTGTTTCAAACAAAGCTAAGGAAAGGGCTGACCTGAAGCCCCTGCTCTATGATCAACGTGTGCCAAGAGTCCCCGCTCTCTGAACATGGTTACGGACTCGCCTGTCGCAAACTCTCCGCCTCCCCCTGATCTGCTCCCGACTTGGCCTTGCTCCATCCCCTCCTCCTCCGACCTACCATAAGGACTGTTCACACCCACACCTTTCCATCCGAACTCCCAAGTTCCTCCAAATCCTACTGAGCTACCCAGAGAAAAGTACTCCCTGCGTCAGAAGGGAGGGAGCTCCGACTAAATAGACCACGAACTATGTTAAACCCCAGAACGGTGACCTAGAACTCCACCAAGGGTCGCCCCCGAAGAAAAGCTAAACAAAGTCTGTGGTTCTGCCCGCTACCAAACACCCTGAAGATGATGGAAGCAACAGGAAATGCCCGCCACAGAGACTCAAGATACGAACAGATCTCACAATTCTGGAACAATCGCATTTTTTTATTGCAAATCAATGCTCTGCGCTACAAAAGAAAGTGCACCTGTTCCCAAAACCATAACGCATTGCTCCTATGGGGTCTGGCGAAACTAAGCAAAAAGTACCCCTGCCCGCAGACCTCCAACGACTCAATCCACATGAACATTTTTGTCGATAGGTAATCCAGGTGCTCAACAGTGCTGACAGAAGACGACAAAGGACAACGAGAACTCTGACATTTTTTTACTGTATCTCCTTTCTCTCCCAATCACCATTGGACTGACTATGCACCCGCCGTTTACAAAAAGGACTTACTTATATGATAACTCACCAGTTCTTATTCTATGATCTGTACCCAACGCCCTCACTGCGTATTTCTAGTCTGATATTGCATTACGAAGATTTTTTTCCTGCAACCAACTTAACAATGAACCCGCTTACTAGATGATGAGATTTTTCAATGTGATGTTTATAAAATAATGTGTATGCGCAGTTCCTTTGCCTAAGCCCCTCTCCCTTACTTATGATCGCTGCATATAGGTGTAGATAGGAAATAGGCCAGCAAGATGTCTTGGAAATGTTAAAGGGAGGACTGTGAAAAATGAATACAATCTTGGTGAACATTATCTGCGCCATCTTGCCCCCCCCCCCTTTCGAGCCCATTCGTGCGCGTAAGCGGCAGCCATTTTGAATGCCATGGCCTCCCTGCCCCTCGCTAATAGCCAGCGCGTCTCTCTCTCTCTCTTAACCTCGCAAGCATTCCCCCGCACGCTGACAACCCCCGCTCTCTCATGCCTTGGGTCATAAACCCCTCTTCAGCGCAGCTTCACCACTGAGTCCCATCCTGTTCCCAGCGCGACACCTCCCCCCCATTCCTTTCATGGCCTCAAACCCTTTTGATGCAAACCCCCTTTTTCCTGCGTCCCCGTTTGTCTTCCCTGTTCCCAGGCCGCCACCTGGCTCTGCGGATACTGTTTATTACCCCGTACAGTAGGAAGCTTCCCCCTCCCCATCAAAAGACCCCCGAACCGATCAAAGCCCCCTCCCCATGAGATCCGATCAACCCCATGCATTCCGTGAATCGGCGGAATGCCCTGCTGTGCGACAACCAACACCTGTTGTGACCAGGGTGGGGAATCCAACTGTAAATGTATGTGGGAACGGGTCTGAAGGGGAGATTCCGAGGATGTTCTTTCTAGTACTAAAAGTATTGCGAGAATGTGTTATGTGTAATAAAGGTTGTAAACTCCAGTATAAGAGGCCAGGCCTCAGAGATGTGGTTAGAGCACCTCGTGACGATACTTGCTGTCTGAATTGATGTGTTCTCCTCCGGAGAGAATAAAATCCTCGTTTCCCGCCTTCCAGTCTCCAGCGCCTGCTTCTTCATTGATTAATATTGGTGGGTCATAGAGGCGATATCGCCGGGCAACATAAAAGGGTTTTTGGTTACCGGTTGTCTTTGGAACCCTTTTTAACAGGAGGTGTATACAAAGTCTGAAAGGTGTTTATTAATATTTTTTTTTATCTTGCTAAGGAGAGGTAACAGCTAGATAGGTTGATAGTTGGAAAGGTCGTCCATAGGGCCTTAAGGTTCTTACATCTCGGAATTATTTGTGCTGGCTTCTACTCAGTAGGGAGTAGACCTTTTTCAAGCGAGAGATTAAGAATAGAACAGATAGGGGTAGCAAGCTATTTGGACAGCAGTGAGGTAGTCTTAGCCGGGATGATATCAAGAGGTGAGCCCGATTTAACTGTGTTGAGTAAGGACTCTACAGCATCGGGCGTAAGCAAAGGGTAGCATTCAAGCCTCTGCCTATTAGGCTGGGCCTAATTGTACTTGTGTGGGTCCTAAACCCTGCCTGATATGGTGTTAATATATCATTATCAATGATCCAATCGTTTAGTTTGTTCATGATTTGCCAGGCGTAGATTTTTTGCATTATATCTTTACGGCTGATTGGCCTATAATTTCCTGGTTCACTATTACTGCCTTTTTTATAGATTGATACTATTACAGCCCCATTCCCTGTAGAAGGGACAGGTGCTCCCGATGCGAGTGCATTACTTATTAGGAGTGCATAGGGGGCCCACACTTCTTTGTCATGTTTCAGCAATTCCCGAGGAATCTTAGCCAGTCCAGGATCTTTTCCCAACTTAATAGCATCTATTGTCACCTCTGTTTCTTTTGATAAGCACATTTTATTGATTTTAAAAACATAGAAAAACAAATCAGCCAGAGCACGGAAATCACAGATATTAGTTCATTCACATCATCGCTGTACCCCCCAATCACGATCCCTTTAAAAACCCCTAGTAAAAGCTGGAATCCGGTCTATTGGGACCTTCCACAGCCTTCAGCCACCTTCCCCACACTCTATGATATTTCTTGGCACGCCCCTTTGCTGTATACATGGCTTTCTCTTGGGTCGCACACCAGTTCACCCTTCTTCGTCACTTCTCCAGGGTGGGAGGATCAGGGCTTATCCAGGGCTTATCCAGGCCGCCGCAATGTCCCACTTGGCCACCATCATAGCTGTGTTGTAAAACAACGTATCAACTGCAGATATTTATAGTGTTGAGAGGAGTGTAAGGAGTAACGGGTTTGGAGCTCCCGGAAGGACAACATCTGGCCTCTTGCTCACACGTCCCCTAATTGGGAGATACCAATAAGGTACCACGGTTTAAAACCCCTCAACCCGCTGACTTCCCGAAGCCAGGCCCCCTGCCATAGAGGTGTGCACTGGTTCAACTTCCCCGACCACCCTGTGTGACGGAGCAAGGCCTGCCATGCCAACAGCACTAAGCGCGTCACATCAGGAAGTTGGCTCAGAATAGGTTCTCCATATAGCAAGGCTTGGACGCCCGTTATCCCCAGTTGGCTCAGTACAAGCCGATAGGCAGGGTCCGACCAGCCCCTCTAAACCAATCGTGTACCACTAGTAGGCATACCGTCAGAAAATACAGATATAGGTGTGTCATTCCCATGCCACCATCATAAGAGGTAATCTGAGAGACAGACAAAGCCACCCAGGCCCTTCCATCACTCCTGAGGAACTTAGTGATTAGACTGTCCAGTTCCTTGAACCAGACCTTGGAGTACCAGAAGGGGTGTTCGGGAGGACGTAGAGGAACTTGGGAAGGATCATCATTTTAAACAAAGCTACCCTCCCCAGGGGGTTCAGAGGCAGAGCCCTCCATTTAGGGAGGTCCTATTTAGCCTTCTTAACCAAGGGGGCCACGTTGAAGGACCAGCCCAGTTTGGGAAGAATGGTGATCCAGATCCCCAGATACTTGAAAGACAGCCTCCGGAGCGGTATGGTGGACTGCCACTCGAAGTACTCTCTAGAGAGATGCAGGGGGACCAGCACAGACTTTCCGGTGTTAAGCTACAGCCCTGCGGCCTGCTCGCAATCGTGCAAGATTCGGAGGCACTGTGGCCCGGAAGAGGCGGGGTCCAACAGGAAGACAAGCACATCATCTGTGTACAGCGTGATCTTGTCTGTGTCCACATGGAGCCATTCCCATCCACTGAGGCAATCCTCAGCCCGCACCAGGGACGCCAAAGGTGCCATCGCCAGGGCGAATAGCAAGGGAGAAAGGGGACATCCCTGCCTAGTGCCCCTGGCGATGGGAAAGGCCTCCGACAGTACCCCGTTGACCAGGACTTGCGCTGTTGGGTAGGCATAGAGGACTTGGACCAGAGAACGAAAGTGGAGCCCAAACCCCATCTCGGTAAATACGCCCTGCAGATACTCCCAGTCCACGGAATCCAAGGCTTTTTCAAAATCTATAGATGGGAGTGCCAAGTAAGGGGTTATCAGATACCGGTGTGCCAGGGCGGATTGCAATCTTCGGAGGCAATGTCCCCCGCTGCGGCATGAATCCGTATTGATCTGGGTGCACCAATGAGGCCATAGGTTTCAGCCGCTGGGCCAGCATAGAGTTTGATTTCAGTGTTAAATAGGGATATGGGGCGGTACTCAGTGCACGATCGGGAGAGAGGCTGGGATTATGGGATAACCACAATGGAGGCGATGTCCGTTTCCGACGGAAACGATCCTTGGTCTATAACTTCGTTAAACAAGTTTGCTAGGTGGGGGACCAGAGTGCCTCAATAGGCTGCATAATATTCCTGCGGCAGGCCGTCCGGACCCGGGGTACTACCCGGGTGGACCAGGTTGATCGCTTCCTCAATCTCTTTCAGGGAGATGGGGCGCTCTATGTCCTTCTGGGCCTCCTGTTCCAACGTAGGAAGGCGCACTCCTCCCCGGTCGAGAAGAGCAGTGACGGTTAGCCCGGGGGTCCGTGCCATATACAATTGCCGATAGTATGCAGCAAAAGTATTTTCCATTGCCGTAGGAGCACAGTGCACCACTCCAGCTGTGTCAACCACTTTCAGAAATATACCGTTCGCTCTGGGGTACGTGGCCAGCCTGTGCAGTATTGTCCCGTTCATGTCCCCCCAGCCGTAGACTCTTGCCACCGAGGACCGCCAGAGAAGCTTGCCTGCATCCAACGATAATTGCTTGATGTCGCCCCGAATAAGGGCCAGTTGTTGAGCCTGGAGAGGTCTACTGATAAGGATAAAAGCTGCTCCAATCGAAGTGCCTGCACTTCCTTGGCAGTAGTGTCCTGCAGCTGCGCTTGCCACCTCTGTTTCTTTTAAGCTAAAGTGGAGTGCATGTTCCACACTTCCATTCTTGCAATTGATCAACATTTTTTGTTTTGCATGTGGGAGTTCCTTTGGAGCAGGATAAAGAACAGTAAAATGCCGGGTCCAGGTGGCCGGGTCCAAATGATACTCTGTGCAAGAAACTGCAGCCTTGCTTCTATGGGCTTAGCCACCTGGAGCAGGTCACACCAATTGATAGCTTCCCAGGCTCTATGTGCACTTAGCAAGGCCTTCTTGTAATTGGCTTTAGCCTCCCTTACCAATGGTGCATTCCCACTCGTAAGGCTTTGTCGTAGAGCCTCTTTTTAATTGGCAGTATACCATGGGTTACATGGGGACTCTCTCTTTATGTCTTGCCTTGTTTTTCTAATATAGGCTTTTGCTTAAAATGGTCTCAATTTTGCGACTAGAGTTTGATGAATAGATATGGCTAGGGCTCCTGATAGATCATTCTCAACATTGGGACCCACCACCTCAGAGAAAGTATTGTAAATGTTGGTCATTATCTCTGAGTTATTCATAATTCAAGGCCATTAAACCATTCTACGATTGTTCACTATCCTGGGTTGGATCAGCGAGGAATCTCTGCCAGACCTTCCTACTTCAGTAATGCTCTCTGCCATTCTAGGCATAGAGGGAAGTAATCACCATCACATAATCTATTCTTGATCGAACAGTGTCCCTTTTAAATATATATAATGGAGAGTTACTATTGTTTCCAGTATTTACCCTACCATTGCATGCTCTTAAGCCGTGTTCTAGTGTAAAGTGTGCTAATTGCACTGCCGCTATAGTACATGCTACCTGGGGGCCTTCTTCCAATTGTGGGATGCCTCTGACCATATCCTCTTCCTTGGTTACTAGTTCCAGGGCATTTAAGTGCTCATATGTGCAATTGCAGGTACCTCCTATACTAATCATATCAGTGGGACCTATATTTTTGAGGGTGCTAACTATGATTTCTTTGACCTGCGATTCGATATTGCTTCTCTTTGATTTTATATAAACATTAAACAGGTGTCTTATCCCTCATGCTTAAATTAATTACAAGGAATCTGGTGAATTGCTATGATGGATGCCGAAATCAGCATCTAATTATATTTTTATTCTTATGACCAGACCCCCTGATGATCTGCCACTCGAATGGATTGCATTGGTGTGGAAAGTTATGTGCTCCAGTTTGTGTAGCAGGCCTATTAGCCAAGTCTATTGGAAGAGGCAGAGATGGAATTGCTCCATATATTTGTACCAGTGAGGGTCCAGGAGCTTATTTTTTAATACTGCCATGTTCCATGGGAACATGGCTATAAGTTCCTTGCCCATCTTTCTAGGGGTGATTCGCTGTTCTTCCCACCCTACCTCAGTGTTTGGGAAATCGATGTCTCTCCACTTTAATTTACTTGTATTCCTTTTTGCTCTGTCCTATCTAAGTTTTCAAGTCGAGTTATCTCTGGATCTTGGCCCTGGTCTGATGTTAGCCTTATAGCAATGCAATTGTGTGGTCTATAGTTCTTTAGTCAGTCTACTTATTCTCATCCTGCAAGTGTTCTGCCTTCACTATATCTGAGTGCACAACCGACAAATATTATCAGTTGTGTCTAATCCAGTAAGTAACCTTATTTTTGAGGGCATCCCCATCCTCTCGGGTCTGTTGGTCTAACTTTGGTACATTATGTAAATAGACTTTCTGTTTTCTAGGTGTGTTTGTGGCTTCTGTAGCATGGTAGTAGTTTTTGGTGTTAAGATCTCCCTTCCACTGGGCCTGGCAGCATGGTGTATGTATATGCTCCCTGTCTGATAGTTATATAGTGTTTTGTGGCGTGGGGCCGTTGGTAGTAGATGAAATTGCCTTGCTGGTAGTGTATTTAATCCCTCTGTGCTTAGCATTCTTTCTTATCTACCTAAGCCATTAGCACACTCAGTGGCATGCTTCCTATGCCAAGTGGGTGGCTCAATGTAGGTGAAGTGTGATTGGACTATGGTCACCAGCGGTCTATCTTGCATAAGCACAGATTTTAAATTAAGCTGATTAGGTGACATATATATTATTATTGCCCTCAGATATCCCACTTTCACGTCTCTTTAATTGCATCACCAGGAATTGTATTAATTATTTTTGGCCCAACAGTTCCCTGGTTAAAGTTTTGATCTTTGTGTAAGTACCTTTACTTTTTTATTATTACATCTACATCTATCTATTCTCTGGGTTTGTGTTGGCTCTGCCTCTATTTGGGCTCCTCTTGTTATCATGGGGCCTTGAGTTGAACAACTGGGGCTTTTTGGGTTCTGTTCAGAGAATATAAAAATTACTTCTTCATCTGTTAGGGGTGTGAATCAATTTGTGCAGGTTATACCCTCCTCCCTCCCCTCAACCCCATGTTCTCCTATTTCTGAGCTGGTGTTTCTCTTTTGTGTGGTGCTCATGCGTCTGGTTTAGAACTAATACATTTGTATCAACGAGTGTTACTATCTGGGGTAGGAGTCCTTGATTCTCCAATGTGAGGCTACTGTGGGTTTGTATCCTGTTTTTTTCTTCTGGTGTGCCCCTCCCTTCTTTGCATAATATGAGGTTATTTTCACCTTTGGTCTTTGGAATGTTTTGGCTTCTCACCCAGCATTGACTCGACCTAATATATTAGGTTTTCTATTTCTGCCATTGTACAATTATCCCCCACATTCCTCATTATTTTTGCTCTTTTACTTAGGGGTGGTTTAATTGCCTTTTGTTTCCCCATCCCTTGCCCAAGGCTGATATCACACCTTTTCCAAGTGAAGGCGATGCTTGTTCGAAATAAGGGGCTATGCAATATGGGTACGAAGCAAGTTCCTGCACCCTAGTATTGTCAGTGACAGCGATGGAATATTTAGGTGACTGTCATTTGGGAATATTTGCAACGTTCTACTACTGCTATCACCTACCGGTGCAACAGTACAGCACAAGATTGCAGCAGTCCCCTGGAAGAAGTTTCTACCTTAAGCCAGTTAAGGAGACCCTATCATTGCCTTAGAAGCCTGGGCTCTCTGTATAAAAGAGCGATTTCTCTGTGCTCCCCCATGCAGTCCCAAGGGGGTCTCCGAACTCTCAGTCCACTAAATTCCCCCCCCCTGCATTACTCCCAGAAAACTGAATTTACAATCAGAAACATCTCTGTAACAGTTAGCAATTACAATTCTCAACCCGAGTGCCTGTGGCCTCAATGGGACCGTGAATGGTGTCACAGTACCTCAAAATCAGAGTATCGGAGGATCAATTAGGAGCAGAGGATATTAGGACCAGCAAAAAGTCTCCTGTCCCTCCTCTTAGCTTCCAGCACTGGATTACATAGGCAAGCATCAATCTGAAGCTTTAGCTCACTTGCGTTCAGTGCATTTAGTCAGAATTCCCTCCGAGGCTGGTGCTATTTAACGACCCGGCATAACATCGCGCAACCCGCCTCAAAGTTGCAAGTAATGCAGATGCAGAGTGATCACTGTACCTGTATCACATTCTCTGGCATGCTCAAATGTAACCAGAGGTTGTCAGGAATGCACCAACAAAGAACAGGAGGAGAAACTAAAGTGGGGGTTAGGGGTAGCCCAGTCTCCTCCAGAATTCCACAAGGGGGACGGACCCGCCCTTGACACGGGATTCACCCAGGCACAGCCCGCACACATTCCACGCCGCGAGGGGAGAGGCAGCGCTATAAGCACCATCGCCACGCTTTCCCCTGTGCCAACTGTGGCAGTACTGAGTAAGTTGCACCCTAGGACATGGAGTTCAACTAAGGTGTATGCAGGCAAGATTTGTGCAGCAGAGCGACCCCCCAAACCAGAAGAGCGTACTTTTGATGCTCAAAGTATGGCCCGGGTTCCGCATGTGGCCTGCCTGACCTTTACATGCAGTCCCCTGTTCAACAGAAGCACTGGGTTGCTGTTTACTCAAGTGGGCACTAACATTAAAAAGATGTTAAATAAACAAGCAAACAATTATTTAAAGGTTGATTGAAGGTACAGAAAGACAGAAACTAGGGAGTACTACACCTTAACTTTAGGAACACCTTAATTTTTAAAGACATCAGGCAGCTAAAGTGAACCAAGACACAAGTCAGTTGTCTTGAGCACTCTTTGGGTTGCCAGGCTTCCTATTATATATGAACAACATTATAGCTTATTAAATCAAACACAGAAGAAGGTTTTTTAGAGCGTACGACCTGAAGTCATGTATTGCGATGTCCTCTTGTACATGATAATGAAGTAAAAGGAGGGAGAGTGAAAAACAAACAATTGCCCATGATCACACAGTTTGGTAACCACACCATTTCCCCATTCTGGACAAAAATCATCAATGCCTCTCTCACCTTAGGCTGTGTCCACCACTCCCTTCAACTTGGAGAAATCACACCCGTTCTCAAGAAACCAGGGGCCGACCCTAATGATCTTAACAACCTCAAACCTATCTCCAACCTCCCATTCCTTACAAAAAACATTGGAGGAATGCGTTCTCCACCAACTCAACAAACACATTGATAATTTCAACCTCCTCGACACCTTTCAATCAGGATTCAGGAAAGGATGTAGCATGGAAACAGCTATGTTCAACGTCTCTGACGATATTCGCAAGTCTTTAGATGAAGGTGATGCCTGCGTACTCATCCTTATTGACCTATCTGCGGCATTCGACACAATAAATCATCCCGCGCTTCTGGAGACCTTGTCGAAGTGCTCCGGCATCAATGGCACAGTACAAAAATGGTTCACCTCCTTCCTTCAACACCGCTCAAAACAAATTGAAATCAAATCCTGTCTCTCAAAGCCAACAAAAGTCACACTTGGGGTCCCGCAAGGCTCGATCCTCTCCCCGTCCCTCTTCAACCTCTTCATGGAGTCCCTCACAATCATCTTGAAAAAGCTGGAGTGAATTACCACCTTTACGCTGATGACACCCAAATCTATTTCAAAATCAAGTCTCCCAGCGACATCCGACACCTCAATGCCACTCTAACCGAGATCCAAAGTTGGTTCAATGCTAACCACTTAAAAGCTCAACCCAGATAAAACGGAACTAATCCTATTCTCTCCAAAAAGCAACCATCGTCCAATACAAGAGTGGCTCAAGAATCTGGTCGCCCTTAACTGCCCCATAGTCCTATCTGACTCAGTTAAGTCTCTAGGCATCACCCTTGACAAGAACTTATCTATGGAGACCCACATCAAAAACTCTGCAAAAACACCTCAAGAAATTGAAATCTTTTCTTCCCCATGATGACCTCAAGACAGTAGTCCAATCCCTAGTTCTCTCTAAAATCGACTACGGGAACGCCATCCTAACAGGGACTCAAAAAGCTCACCTAGCCCCTCTAAGGGCAGTGTTTAACATGGCCGCTCGACTCGTATCTGGAGTAAAAAGATTTGAACACATCACTCCAGCTCTCAACTTCCTCAACTGCCTTCCCATGAAAGGGAGGTATATTTATAAGCTGACCTGCATCACACACAAAACCCTTCACTCTCCGGCCCCTAACTACCTGAACAACAAACTGGTAAGAGTAGGTCAAGCCAGAACTCTGAGAAGCTCCAACTCACTCCTTCTCTTCTAATTCCTCCGAAAATGAAAAAGAAAACCACACAACACCAATCGTTTTCTGGCAACGCTCCCAGGATGTGGAATGCTCTCCCTAGAGTCCTCAGATGCAAACCCTCCTTCTCCTGTTTCAAAAGGGACCTGAAACTCCATCTCCTTAACAAATACTTTCCTGACCAACGTCAACTAACCTAGACTTCAATATCCGAGTTTACTCCTCTCTCTTGACATTCAAGGATAGTTGGTGACAGGACTGTGTTAACCACCTTATTTTTCATGCTGTATTTTTTTATCCCTGGTTTGCTTCCTCACTACCTGCCTACTATGTTATGCAATTTCCGTCTGTTTTTTTATTTTTATTTACAGTGTGTATGTAAAGCGCTCTGATACCTACGGGTCAAGCTAGCGCTATATAAAACTTTTAAAATAAAATAAAAAAATAAAATAAAAGAAAGCCTGGATTCATCCCAGGTATTCTGGTTCACGTTGTGCAATTCAGCTACCAGATGTGTATGCTTTGCTTCCCCTACACCCACCTTACCACCACTCCCATCCCTCATGCCTGCACCCCCAAACTGACACCAGTGCATTCCTCTTCTGTCACATCACAGATCAAACATTTGGGCCCCAGGGAAAATGTTTGCGGGTACCCGTGCCCTAAGGTGAGGATGGGCTGTGTTCTTTCTGCGAGGGGGGTTTGTGCTTACTCGGGCCTGGTGCCCTACTTCATCCCCCAATCGCTGCTTGTTTGCTCGTCCCCGGATTGGAGGGGGCTCGTGCTTGTCCAGGTGACCAATCATATTGGTCTCCTCCCCCCCCCCCTCCACCCCCCTTGGCAGGCTATGCAATTGTGCGGTGATGGCCTCCCGTCTCCGGACAGCGTTTATCCCGGCTTCCTAATGGGTCCGGCTTCGCCTTCCCTGGCCCGGGTTCCTTCTTGTGCGGAGGCACAGACCTAGTTTACGGCCACCATAAGTTGCTTTCCCTTCAGCCTTTTGAACCAGTGCCTCTGATTAAAATAATGAAGCTATGCTTGCAATTTCCATTTTGCTTGCACTATCCTTTTCTTCAATGTCAGGATGAGTGTGATATCGTCCTGCCTGCGGTTCAGCATATTGCCTATGCCTTTCTGATGCTGAGAGGTATCACCTTTAAGTGAGCCAATGTGGATCAATAACAAGGATTATTACTATTAATTGCATTTCATGTTCAGTTTATTTTTTACATCCGCCGCCATTGTTTCCAGAGTCACCTCTGAAGGCCCAAGCAGTGAGCGGCTGCTCCATTGGCCCCGCAGTGAGCGGCTGCTCCATTGGCCCCGCAGTGAGCGGCTGCTCCATTGGCCCTGCAGTGAGCTCCTGCTCCGTTGACCCTGCAGTGCCTGTCTTTACAGGCAGGCCTCCTTGTGGTATCAGATGTGTTGACACAACAGTACACTGAATAAACCTGCAGCTAACACCGCAGTGCCGACGTCGACTGGCATCATCATGTCGTTGCCAAAGGCACACACCCACATGTGAACTGAATCGAGGCAATGAAACCCTTCAATGCGGACTCAGCGCCCCAGCCGCCTCTTGAGGTCAGCAACACGCTCCCTGCTCGCGTCAGGAACACGCCAGATGTGCTTGTAACCACTGACCTCCCACCTGTTCAAACTAGTCATCAGACCCTGCCTCTGCAGATGTGCCCCCTAGCACCAAAGAAGCCCACTCACCATTCACGTCACCTGAACTTCGAAACTCCCAGCGCCCACCAGGGTGTTTCTCCGCCGTGTGCCCCACGGTGAAACACAGGGGGTGTTTCAGGAGCTGCGCGGTGCAGTCACCACTGAGGACAGCCCTCGACACTAGCAATCTTAATGCTTCTTTCATCCTAACCTTCTCCCTCAACAGTACGATTAATTTAGTGTGGACCCTGCAACGAAATAATATTATCTCACAACCATTATGTGACGTGGCAAATTTTGCGAACAAGATAAAACTTTGTAATGGTGCTTAAGAGCATATTCTAGAAGTAATTCAGACAGATACTGACATGTATCTTATCTACGCTTGTGCTGTGTAAAGCATTCTAGGTGAGCAAAATAATTCAAGAATTGGTGTTTCGGAGTAAAAAATGAAAACTCTCCAAGTTGCTTTTTTTAAAACAAGAAATATACCATAAACGTGAGATGAATTTTCGGGAGAAATTTACTGCAGAAATTATATCCAGTGTCTTCTTTTTGTTTTTTAACTTTAACATATTTAACATTTCAAACAATTCGAATGTGTTCAGTTAACCTTTCTGAAAACACTTCTTACTAAGGGCATTGTCAAAACACTGTTGATGTGGCTTCATGGCTTAAGTACTCGGGGGCATATTATCAAGAACGGCGTTAAACATTATCGCCGCTTTAGTAGCAGAAAACGGCTGCTAAAGCGGCGATAATGGGCTTGATAATATGTCCTTGAGAATTCCAATAGAAGTCCATGTTCTAGTGTGAACATGGGATTCTAGTGGAATTCTCCAGGGCATATTATCAAGCCCATTATCAACGCTTTAGCAGCAGTTTTCTGCCGCTAAACCGGCGATAATTCTAACGCTGTTCTTGATAATATGGCCCTCGGTCTTTTGGACTTGCCAGAGCTTAGAAGACATCCACACACATAGAAAGGTTCGCCCACTGATTGAAGAGACCCCAGTACTACACTGTCTTCTAAAGGCCAGCCCTATTGGCCGTGTCCATGGTCCCTTAGAGTGGCCTGGGTATTCATACAAGCGTGCACAGTTTGCTCATTACAGCTGTACAACTGCCCTGGAGCTGACTCAGTCTAATAACATTTTGAGTGTACAAGGCTTTGCAAAGATTTTTTTTCCCCTGTTTGTGGAGTTTCTAACTTATGGAATTTCCAAAGCTTGCACTCTTTGTTGGTTTACCTTCACCGTGCAAATTTTTTCTGAGCAGCTAGACAATTTTCTCTTTAATCAATGTCAACCAAGCTGGAAAATGTATGCATAATTTGTCCTGCAAGTGTATCTTTGGTATAGCTCTTCTAGGCACATTGTCAAATGTTTGCAGAGCTTTTCTCTGCAAATTTACATCAGGTTCAACTTTTCGATGGACTTACACTGTTTTCTGCAAAGAAATATCTTATGAAGAACCTTTTTGTTAAACATTGCATTAGAATCTTGTTAATATTTTGTTAGAACCTTTTTAACATAAGTTGTCGCAAAGCCCTCATTTTCAGTGAAAGCCCTCATTTTCAGTGAAATGTGGCATAAATCTTACAAAGTTCATGAAGGGTGGAAAAAACTTTTCAATGTTATACATTCCTAATTTTAAGCCGTCTCATACTCTGTGTGATGATTTTGCTAAGAAAAGCGTTGCAGCAAGCAGTAATAGGCTGATATACTAAACCCATTCACAAACCATGGATAAACATTTGTTCTCCAACTGATTTCTGGATGTGTGCGTGCATTTTACAATTAATCCTATCTATTAATAGGTCATATTGCAAATTTTCCATTTTTAGGGGGATACATGAGAACCTAATGAATAATAATAATGAGGTAGTTCACAATTTGTGGCTCCCTCTGATTGGCTGTGAATGCAAGGATGAAGTCACTGCAGACAGTAGAATACATTGGTTTAAAGTAGCCGGTATCCTAGGGACATTTACATTTTTTTTTCTCATTTCGGAAGGATCCTCTGATTCATTGTCTGATACACCTACCCTGAGGCTGCCCGACATGATTCCCAAAGGAGCACTTGTCTCAGGAGCATAGCTTCCCCTTTGCAAAACAGTTACCAACCCAATTCGGTGGTCAGTAACTGGTCAATACTTTCAACCATTGATGCATACCTTTGCAATGTGTACATAGGATGGGTTCGCCGCTTTCACATCCCAAGTATCTGTGATACAGAAAGGGTAAAAAAAAGCAGTTTAAGAAGTGGAATGGGAACTTGGAATAGAGGTAGACAACACCCTGTCTTATGACCAAATGCAAATAGTCCCTCCTAGGGAATTAACTCAAAGTACAAAGAGATAATGCACAATAATATATCCCAGTCTCCTGTCTCAGTCATAATGTTAAACAAATGTTCGCCTGTGGATGAATTCATGCTGGTCGTGTTGTATCAGTGTAGTAACCATCGTATGCTGGACCCCGCTAGCCATGACCTTCCTCAAAAATGTATAGACCAGTTAGATGAAACGAAAGTCAGAGCTATGCCATCCTGTCTAAGTGAGCATTGACAGGATTAGGGACCATTCCAAGGATGACTTCACACAGTAGTTCTGGAGTTGGTAAGATGTCCAAGCTCTTGTAATTCACTAATGAGGCTCAGTATTTGAGGATCCTGTAAATCCCAGTACTTGTCATAGAATTCAGGAGGCAAACCATCCAATACCGAGATCTTGTTCCTCCGCAGATATGAAACGGTCTCGAACACGTTCATCAGCACCAGGAGATGCCTTTAGTTCTTCTCAAATGCCCTGTATCACATATAGGGGCCACACTCCTATGGGAAGTCATTAGAAGGGAGGATGGACGCTAGAAATACAGAATCTCACAATTAACAGCTTGCACCCTCCCTAAAAGTATTTTGAAGGAGTCATTCCAAAAACGTGCCTATTTATTGCCCTTGAGCTGTGGTCTGGCAATAAACTAGCAACAATCCAATGAGCAGAGGCTGACTTGCACATCAACATGGTGCATCATAGTGTGGGGATACACAGTCTCAGACTGAGCTGTCCATCACAAACAGGCTCTGAATCCCTGGTTGTAGATTCAAGGCTATTCAGCCAGTCTAATACTGTTTTAGTGGGTCCCACACATGGCCCCTATGCAAGCTGCTGCTATAAACACTTGAAATACCTCCTATTCCACAGGCACAAACTCCACAGAATCAATTCTGAAGCGCCTTCCTGACTGAAAATGTTCAAGCTGCATTTTTCAGCAGAAATTAGTTGGAAACATCCATTTAGTATTGCCATGCATTTACCCCAAACAAATCAATAGCTTAGAACCATGGTCTGATAGAGTCTTTTCTAAATTGTCCATGGCATCCATTGTACTCTCCAATTCCTGTCCCATCATAAAAAGTCCCAGGTTCAGTCTGGTGTGGACATTATGTATTTTAAAATGGTATGAATATTCGCTGTTCTCAGGATGAAAGACCTTCCACCTATCTACCAGTGTTTTTCTGTCCTAAGCATGAGGAGCATGCCTGATTACTTAGTGTTAGAAGGGCAAAGCAAGTAGCTATCATCTGACTAATAATGCAACAAAAGACTCATTGCCATAGGTTAGAAATGGGTCAATGATGATAGTTAAATATTGCAACCACAGGGCACAGGTCTGCGGTGTAATCATTACATGCATAAATGTTTACACTTGCCCTCCATCAATTTACCCAGTCAGTTAGGTTCCTACCCTCTAGGTCCACAATGATCTTCACCAATTTAAATGGTACCCTATTTATGACCTAGATGACAACTCCTCTAGCACGTAGTTTACCAGAACAATGTCTGGCAAAAATACTGTGTCTTAAATATAATTTACAAACATTCTCACCTATTAAAGACAGCAATAGAATATCTACACCTATTGGGATGATATTTTTATCAAAAGATATTTTGGACACAGTGTTTATGACAGACAATGTTTTTGTCAATGTTACTCTGACATACAGCCCCTATGGCACAATAATTTGTTAACCTAGAGGCCACTCCACCTCTTATGTAGAGTAGCCCCTTCCAAGTGGGACAGCAAGTTCAGTTCTGCAGCTTTCAACTAAACTAAAACCCTGTGGTGTTTATCTGTGCGAGCAATGCCTCTACCATTCCCAGATATGAGTCTATAGGTCTCCATCACAATTGTCTCTCAGGATCTCGACCATCACCCTACCAGAAGATGTCCTTATAAGGGCAATAGTCACACATATTCACAGCACTGCAGTGTGCCCACTTGGACCCTGGAACCTCTGCTGGGGCACAGCTGTCAGTACACTGTCAGTGCATGACACTCATGTCTCCTGGTAGGGTGCAAAAGACAAACACCCCGTATCAAAAATCTCAGTTTCTAAAAACCACTGAAGAAGCTAAAGTGTAAAAACAAGAACCTCCATGACTCCCCACCATTACTCAAGATCCTCTCCTTCCCATTCATACAGGGCTCCCACAGGGCTCTGTTTATAGGATGTTTTCCAGACTCTCTTGAGCAGTTGTCTGAGAAAGCTGTCCTTGGGTGTGCATGTGGTTATGTGTGTGTGTCAAGGTCTCACTTATTCACACTATATATTCCACACGCTATGTGTTGCAGAATCAATCTGCTGGTCTGGAGGTATTATGGACAAACATATAGGAGCCCATGACGTGCACAATTGCTGCATAACCAGATCGTGCTGACATGGCCTGCAAGACTCAGCCCCACACGTGTGTTTTGCTGCAGGATGACGTCCACCCAAGCCAGGGGAATGGACGTGAGCTCTAGAACTACATATGATTGTGCATGTGATGAAGACCAAATGCCCTGAACTGTGCACAAGCTATGCAAGTTGCATGCTCCGTCCTGTGCACATGTGGCATAGCCTACACCCCGACCCGTGCATTTGCTGTGGGAGATGCAGAGCCAAAATCCTTACATGTGCACATGTTGCACAACCAACCCAGGGAATTATTGGCCTGAGTGCAGTCCCAACCCCTTGGTGTCTGCACGAGGGCTGGGGAAATCTTTAGATGCATGTCTAGTCAAGGGAGAATGGGAAATTCTGACTTGCAGGTAGTAGGCGGAGTATCCCAATGTCAAGACAGGTGTGTAATAAATAGTTTAGAGGTGTTCCAGGTGGCCCCACCACCCCAGCAACTAACGCTTCACCATTTCCACCCTTTATTGACAATGTACTTCCTGCCTATCTCGCCTCCCTAGTCACCATTTTCTGGCCCTGTTCCAGAATGGACATGAAGGCTTAGGATTCAACCCCTCCATAGAAAACCGGGTGTTCCTGGGGAGATCCACACCGAGAATCCAAATGAGGCTGGGTGGTGTGGGTGATGCTACATCTTGAAGGACCTGGGTGGGTGACTCATCAGGTTGCTCCTATGGGACAGTACAATTTGTGGTGCGGGAAAAAAAAAATTGTGGGTTACATTTTAAATTCACCCCCACCTAATTATTACAGCTGTGACTATATAATTGTGAAATAGAACCTCATATTTCCAGGGGTGGCTCCTCTACTATGGAGGAGGAACGTCGCCCCACTGCTTTTGATCAGTGGCAAGCAAAACCTAAAAGGATCATAACTTTTCGTTATTATCATTTTAGTTCAGCTTCCTGCTGCTTTGCGGACGGGTGAGTGGTTGGAGCTGCTCTGCTCTTTGAGCAGGGCAGGGGCAGAGTGGTTTGCCCACTCAAGTGTGTAATGACTGTGTGGTCGGCCCTCTCGGACTGCCCAAGGCTGCAATGCAGCCTACTTGGAGAACAAGCCCAGGCTCCCATTCCCTGTGGGAGCGTCAAACCAGGAAGCTCAAAACAAATCACAATGCTGCTGCAGCATTGTGATTGGTCAGGGGAGCCTGGGTGCTCACCAATCACAATGCTGCACTGCAGCGTTGTGAGTGATTAGTGGGGTCCGCTTCCTGTTCCTCGAGGTGCTCAAGGAGAGCAGGAGCAGAGATGCGAGAACCGGCCAGCGGCAAGGCAAATGTATTATTATTTATTTTAATGTATCTCCACGTGATCCCGTGACCCCCCACCTGAACACCCGTTACCACCCAGCCACCCACGAGCCATGCCGGCCGCACCTGCATATTTCCTTCCCTTTTAGCACTTATCCAAGTCTGCCTCACCATGGCAGGCTTCATGTGTTCCTGCTCCTGGATTCCGAATAAGCTGAAGCTTTCTTTTCACATTTTATTTTATACCAGTTGTATCACAAACAGTGCAGAGGACTGGACAGTTCAAAACTCGTTCACTGGAAGGTAAAACATTTATTTCTATTATTCTAGGAATCATTAACATTAATCATATGTGCTCAAAGTCTCAAAAAGATCTAGGGAGTATGTAAAGTTTTTTATTCATGTGTAGTCTCACAGAGGTCCCAATTATTATCCTATCCCAAGTTCACAAAAATTGACTCTTTTTCAATGCACTCACATACTTTTATCTCGTGAACGAAAGACGGTGCGAGCAATGTATGTATGTATGTGAGTACATTGCTCAGCTTTTCTCACAAGTACTGTGAAACCATGATATGTACATAACTAACTAGTATTTTTATGCAAGTGCACACCTTGCTTATCTTTTCCCCATAAGTATCCTGAAACTTTTAGTGCTACTGTAACTTGAAAGCTTTTTGAAAATGGGTCATATCCAGCGGTAGCTGCTCCATTAAGGCGGGGGAGCACCGCCCCACTGCTATCTGAGCTGTGAATAAAGGAAAAATAAAATCATAATAAAACACGTTGTCATTATTTTATTTTGCCTTGCTATTCCTGGTATGCAGATTCAAGGGCAGGGCAGGGCTGGGCCATCATGACTGACACCGGAAGGCTGGGAGGAGTGGTCCTCACTGCTACAAGTGCACATCTCTGTTTGGCCAGCTGTCCCAGGCTGGCCAAACAGACATGGGCACTTAGGTTTCTCCAACTCAGTTGTATTCCACAACGGGTGGAGACACAGCACAGACTCCATGTGCCTAATCGAGTATCAAACCAGCCCGCTCAGGCCAATCCCCATGCTGTTCTCATGCTAGGTATAGCATGAGAACAGCGTCTTGATTGGATGGGGAGTCTGTGATGTGTCCCATGGAGAGCAAAGAAGTACTGAGGCGAGAGTCGGACGGCAGTATCAGGAAAGTCTTTTATTTATTTATTTATGTTTACCACCCCTGTGCTCCCCTCCCGCGCTCCTTCTGCACTCCCCCACCTCACCACTTTCTATTTGCAGAAGCCGACACTGGTCATACCTTGCTTTTTCCCTTGAATGACTCAACACATACTACACCTCCTGAATATAAAAAACTGGTAAAAGATGTTTTTCACATGAAAATTCGAACTTGTTTAGAACTTTGAAACATGTATTTATTTTGTGCACTCCAAGCTTGCTAGAACAATAACTTTGCAATTTTACACACCCCTACAAATTTCATCAAATTTAATAACCCATTCCTAAGGCTTATCTAAAGCGATTGTCTTAACATTTAGTACTTCTTGTAATCAAAGATCCCTGCTACATCCCTACTGTATTCTAAAGCAATCATTGTTCTGGAGAATTGCTATATAATATATATAAAAGAGTCACTCTAAACTGTACCTCTCGGTTTCCAAGCCATAGTCATAAGCCATCAACATAATTCTATTTATTAAAAAAGTCTGTCAGATATACAATAACACATTTTATGCTGGAATTCTGTTGATGCTACTCAGTTACAGAATATACATCTCAAAGTGCCACATATTTTTACTTTGTCTATTTTGCAATATGTACAAGTTAAGCTCATATTAAGCATATTAAATTATTGAGTCTACTGTAAAATAGATTGGGTTGCAAAATCATGAATTCAGTTAAACAATTTTCCCATTAGGCCACGTCAAACCCACTCTTTCATAAACTGTTCTGTAGCTGCACTTGTGGCTTTTTGCTCCCTGTTTTAAGATCTACCCAATACTAATGCCCTGATTACGATGTCGGACGGACCTGAGTCCGTCCGACATCGTGTGGGAACTGGGACCGAACGACCTCCTGTCGTCGGTCTAAACCCAGCAATTAGGATGCAACCGAACACTGTTCGGTCGCATTCCTATTCTTTACAATGGGAGCATGCATTCTGACCGGAAGGCATACTCTCATTGTAAAGAGCTGATGTGCAGTTCATCCCTGCACCCCGTGGCAGGCACCTCAAGGTGTCTGACACCTGGTGCAATGATCAACAGGGGGGCACCATAAGTGCCCCCTAGGCTGCCATCCACCAGCCTTGCACCCATGGGGGCCCTGCTGGGGCCCCCAAAGTGGGAGTCCAACAGCCTTTCTGTGTCGTAAAGGCTGGCACAGAAAGGCTGTGGGAATCTGCCATCGTAATCCCTCTGGCGGACAGAGCCATCCGAGGGATTACTGGAGGCTTTCCAAATGGTCTACGACGGGCTCGGAGAGCCCGTCTGCCATTTGGAAATCCGGTTTGGATTCCTTTCCAACAACCCCATCAAAATGGGTTGGTTGGAAAGGTATCCGAACAGCCAATTACAATGCCATAGAAATGGCTCTGAACGAGGATTGGAGCTGTTTCCTATGACATTGTAATTGGGCCCTAAATGTTGATTCCTTAATCTTAATCTTTTCAGGAAAGAGGTATCTTTCAATCCGACCACTCCTCTGGCTTACTAACACAATGGGTGCTTGTTCCGTATCTATAGGTCCATTGAGTCAAGTAAAAAATAGGTTGATAAATGCAAAATCTACGTCCAAACATACTACCACAATGTATGATTTGATGACGGACAATGGTTTTAAGATTCTTAGATTTGTGGAAGCTGACTTGGAGCCTCCTGGTCATTACTGAGGGTATGCCTCATATTCCTCGTGGCCGGGGCTCCTCTGATCCTAATGGTGAGTTATTTTTGTGATCATAGGCCCCATTAGAATTTGGCTGGAATATGTCTCATTATTTGCCCTTCCCTGATATGATGCGCATTAGTAGTTACAGTATAAGAAAACGCACTGGGACTCTGAAGTTCTCACAAGAAATTAGGAATTACCTGGGAAATCATGAATACTGCAACTGAGCCAAAGTGTCTGTGTGAAAGACTATTCACAATGTATCCTATTTGAAATTTGAATCCCAATGGCAATGTTTTTGGAAAATCTATTCTAGCATTAGTGGCAGGTGGCAGACCATTTAAGGCTCTGGTTTCTGTATTCGATGTCAGTACTCAGGGGAAGAGGAAGCTGTTGGTAGATGACTTCCGGTGGCACAATGAGCTTTGCCTTGGGCTGAGAGAGCTAACGCGGTGCCTTTAGCTGATTTGTAATCTTGGGTCTGGCGTATGCAGGGCCAAACTGGCCATAGCGGGCACCAGGCAATCCCCCGGTGCGCCGCACGGGTGGGGGCCGGTTTTGGGCCCCTGGGGGCTGTTTTTGTAACAGGGTCATTTTTGCAGCAGAGTCGGCCCTGTACCAAAATCGGCCGAAAACGGGCCCGAGTGGGGGGATCGGCCGAGCACTTTGTCAGGGCCGGTTGTGGTTCCCAGTCTGGCCCTGGGCGTATGTACCAGACAGTGAAAGCGCCTGGGACCAAGAGTAAATCTTGGGGTGCATAGACAAGCGCTAAGGAAAGTAGGGTGTAGTTTACAGAAGCTAAACTAGATATTGAGGTGTTCTAGATCTGTGCTCTGCGGTCTCTATCAAATGAAGGTCCATAGAAATTACTGTATGTTTTTGGGAAACACATGAATCTTATGTTTAGAGATGAGTCGCTTGCTTACATGTATCCTATTGAAAAAGCAAAATCTAATGATTAAAAGGAGAATTTTGGGGTTGTGCAGTTCTATTTGTCTAGAACCTGTTTAAAACCTCGCTAACATGAAGAACAAAAACAGAGAACTGTTAGTAATTTATGTTATGCTGCGTTAGACCAGTTGGAGAGCACAACATAAACCCCAGGGTTTGCGACCCGCTTGCGCATGCAAGATGGCCCAGGGCCATGTACAATTCCTAAATAGCGAGTCGCAATTTATCTGTGACTCGCTATTTAGAAATTGCGAGTTGCTATTAGCAAACGGCGTTCCCTTCCGAATCCTAATAGCGTCCGCAAAGCAATGTATGAATTTTTTGTGACCTCAATTGCGGTCGCAAAATACTCGCAAATAACAACCCTCTTCAAGAGGGTGGTAATGCAGTCGCAATTTGGAAGGGGTCACCGGGGGACCCCTTCCACTTTGTGACTGACTCTAAAAATATTTTTTAAGGGCAGGCAGTGGTCCCAGGGACCACTACCTGCCTTAAAAAAGGAAACAAAAACGTTTAATTTTTTTTTTAATGCATCCCGTTTTCCTTTAAGGAAAACGGGCTGCATTTTTTTTTAAACTGCTTTATTTAAAAGCATTCCCAGACATGGTGGTCTGCTGAGCCCAGCAGGCCACCATCCCTGGGAGGGCCTGTCATTCCCAATGGGCACGCAAATTGCGAGAGAGGCTCATTAATATTCATGAGCCTAGAAATTTGCGACCCCATTGGGAATCACAAACAGTGTTAAACACACTGTTATACATGCCAAATAGCACCTCGCAAATTGCAAGTCGCAAATGAATCGCAATTTGCGAGGCGCTATCTTGCAGGTCGTGCATCTGGCCCCAAGTGCTAGCTTAGCAGAGAGCACAGGTGGAGCAGTAAGGAGGACTAAAAACTGAAAAGCCAGGTGTTTAGGAGCTTTCTGAAGACCTGTAGAGAGGAGGCCGATCCAATGTGTATCGGCAAGAGATTCCACTGTTTGGTTGCTCCAGTGAGGAAGCTGCTTCCACCCCATTTTGTTTGTTTGAATCTGAAGGTGGTAACTTTGTAGGGTCCCATTGATCTGAGGATATACCAAGAAATGGCTTGTTTTAGAAATTCTGGCCCTGTATCGTGCAAGATCTTAAATATAAGGCAAAGTGCTTTGAACCGTTAGCCAGTGCAAATCTTTGATGGCTTGGGTGTAAAAGTCATATAAAATGGTCTGATCTGAGTGGATCTGGTCACCTCCTGGTTTCGGAGTAATAGTCACCTCCCCCAGTAACGGACCTCGGCCTGGGTCTTTACCTATCAATAGGCTGCTTGCGTCTCTGTGCGGTGCAACCTTTCTTTGTATGAATTACAATAGGCGGTAGCAAATAACAGTTAAACTACTGCCAAATGTAACAGTCTGAGCAATCAGCCGACAGTTCAGCGTCCTTTTTGTTTCCTAATAGGCTGCCATTGCAGCAGTAATCAATCTGCATAGGGTCCGCTTCGGTGCAGTCTTTTGTGTTCACAAAATGTTTATTGCTTCTGTGCTCTGAAATGCATCACGGGGCGATGAAATATGAACGAGGCCTCAGCGGAATTCAATAAGAGGCGTCAACCTTGCACTCCCCTGTATTTGTTGCATTGTGGTTGTTGGCAGCTTTATTCTTTCGTGCTTGTTTATTTTCTTGTTTTCTTCTTGATTCCCCCTATTCTTTGTTACAAATTGTATCATCGTAAATAAAGGGCTCATGTTGCTGAACTCCTGTGCCCTATATTGGTTTGCACCAGTTTTATTTGCTGCAACGTATTAAGTTGTTTCATTTATTTATTTCCAATTTCATTAAAAAAAATATCGGATCACAACATCGGAATCTTCCAAGCTCCTGGTTAATGCGACGTCATACCCAGCTCCTATCTTTCCTGTCTTTTACTCAACGTCTACGAACGCCTAGCAGAACGCTTCCTGCAGTGTCAAGTACACTTCAAACACATGCAGATGGTGCCAAGATTGACTTGCACCTCAACAGAAGCCTAAACAGAGCCATTACCATTGCGTCATGCTTGGTTGACAGAGAGCTGTCGCTGCATGAATGGAACCAAGGCTGAGATCCTGGTAATGGAAGAAAGTGGACCTCACTCACCACAAACAACCACCTCCGGGCATCAGGACTCCCTCTCCACCACGCCTCAGGCTAGAAAACATGAATCTTCGATTCTAAGCCGACATTCGTTCCAAGTCAATGCAGTGGTTAGAAGGATCAGCCGTAGCTAGCCTTAGCGATACGATCCCACGACTCCAAACTTATCATTTTTAGGAAAAAACGGAGATATTCTTTTTTGGAGTAGAGTAACAGCATTTACACTGACCTCCCCAAAATGTCCATTATCAGGCTGCAGGTCTACAAAAACAAGCAACCAACCTCCCCTATGTAAGTTGGGCCACATCAAGCCCACTCCACTCCAAACACTTTCCACTGGGTACCAGTAGGACAGGATAAATCCATGGCCCTCTGCACCCTGCACATAGCCTCCTACTGAACCATGCGTAAACTACTTGCAAAACCAACGTCCATGCCACACCACAGCCCGAAACCTCCACTGATCAGCTCTAAAGATATTAATAATATCAAGAAGAAGAAGCTTGTAGAATGCACGGCTACCTCCAACGGAGATGTCCCAGCGCTAATAGTGCTGAAGATCAAGTTATGTAACACCCAATAAAATTAAGGAAGAGTAAAGAGCCATGTTTTTAATGCTCTCCTGAAGATCTGTTCAGGATATATCTTCCTTAGATAGTCAGGCATGGTGTTCCTCAGCTTTGCAGTCTTAACCGTATTCAAACAATAATCATTCATACAGAGGAAGCACTTAGACAGATCCTTGGAAATTCAAGAGAACCCCCAAAGCCCTCCCCTAACATCAGTACGCAATCACATTCGCTTGAGGAAACTCTCGAAAAGTGAACTATTGAGCCTCGCTTTCCTGATGGACCTTCTAGACTCTGAGGGACCTCATTCACAGAAGATCAGGCTACGTCTGCACCCGGCCTGGATGCCCATGCAGCCCCCCGTGCATCCTCCTTACATTTGAGAAAGGATAGTACTTACCCCATTCTGCGCTTTGAGGGAACCGAATGGTTATATGTAGCAAATTAGGGAACTCACGAATAAATAAATAACAATGAAAGGTTCGCATTGTAGAATTCCTCAGCCCTGCTTTGGTGCCTTTGCATTAATCACAAATATGTATGCATTGTTTTCCTGATGTATAAAGTCTTTAGCTCCTCATGGAGTGGAATGTGCATCTAGCTCCGTGTTTATGTGTATACAGGGGAATATGTAGCTCCATCGGAAACCATTTTCAAGTCCTGGGTTTTCTTCTTACTGTGAATTCCTAAGTGTTGTTCAAAACCTTCATTCTCATTCTCACTCTCAAGGTATTTATGAAAACCCATTGTGCAACCCCGCTGATCAAAGAATACTCCCGGGAAGCAATCTCTACACAGATATGTAAAACATAGGAAACTTTCCAAAAATATACTGCATTACTGATGGTGGGTGACAGTTTTCAATTCTATGGCTTCAACTGTGAAGTTCCCGTTTGCCACCAGAAGCTTGGAACACTGACATCTGCCATTCAGAAAAGGCTCATTTATTTTTGGTGCATCTGGGAGTTTTGTGGAGTGCTATGCGTTGCCTTAAGTTTACTTCCCATTGCCAAACAGTATAAGAAAAAGTACATGTTGTGCACGTGGACAGGGCCGGCTTTAGGGCAGTGCGACCGGTGCGGCTGCACTGGGCGCTGACATGAAGGGGGGCACTGACCTGGAGGAGGGGGGCACTAACCTGGAGGGGGGGTACTGGCCTGGAGGGGGGCACTGACCTCAGGGGTGGGCACTGTGTTTAGCAAGAACACGTTTAAAAGCACCTGCTACAGAGTTCCTTGTGCCTCCAGCTTTCAGGCAGCAATAAAAATGTTCAGATAACTCTTGAGATTAATGTTCCTGCTAATGAGAGACATCGGAAGTTTGTCTCGTGGTAGTTTTGACTCGCCATACAGTAGCGCAGAGTAAAAAGGTTAATATACCTGCTGCAAAGAACAGGTCTGTATTATATGTGGATAGCTGGGTGGATTAGTAAAGCATGCCTTTATCAGTGCTTTAAAACAAATAAAATGTAAGATGAGGGGCACTTTTGACTGGTGATTGTGAGGGAATACGAGGAGGAGATCATGGGGGAGGGAGGAATGGGGGGGTCGCCAAAAAGGATTGTGGCACAGGGCGCCACCAGCGCTAAAGTTGGCCTTGCATGGACATTAGATTCCAGTCAGTGAAGATGACCCAGGAAAGTCGCATTTTCAAATTCTTTCGGAGTTTCATACATTTGCTATGGACCTCAGACTTCGTCTGAGGCTATTCTACAACCCTAGGCCATTTACTCCAGTGGTCTTCATTACATGTTTTGGGTGTAGGCTCTTTGGGAGAACAGGTGTGCAGATGATGATATGCACTTTTTGTGAGTCATAGTGGAATATAAGTTTCTGTATATATCCTGTGCCCATTCCCCATTAAGCTTTGTTTAAAGCACTGAGGACCTCAAATTGTTTTATTGCCCCTATCGGGAGTTAGAGTGTAAGACATTAGGATTTAGTTGCAAAGGATATGGATCCTTCACAAGTAATAGGTCCACAACTTTATTACTGGGAACCAAGCACACACTATAAGGAAGTGTCATTATATATACATCAGACCTACTAGCTTTGTCAAGGGTGCACCACATCAGTATGTATATGGCAGACCTACAGTGTTTATCAATGGATCACCACATCAGTATATGGACGGTGGGCTAACTGGCTTTGTCAGGGAGCCTCATTAATGTATATGAGGCAGTCCCAGTAGCTTTGTCAAGGGTTCACCTCATTGATATGAATAGCCGCCTATTATTACTCAGCTGTGTCAATAGGAATGTTAAATATACCCAAAGGGAAAGATATTAAGTATAAGCATTGCTCTTCAGCAATATTGTTAATAAAACATTAGCAGTCAAACAACCATATGTGTCCTAGTCTTTCTTCACTTGTTTCAACCCACATAATGTAGTCGTAGAACTAACCTGTAGGTGTCCCCCTCTCCAAAACTCAAGACCAAACGCTCCAGCTCAGGGAATGCGTGAAATCAAGATAACCTTGTATGAGGGTCAACATTCAATGCACCCTGAAACGTAGAACAAATGTGTGAACGTTTCTTGGGGTTGTGCTGTGCTCCTTGAAGCTCCTTCTCTACAAATAGTTGGTGGGGCCCCTGATAAGCCAGGGGCCAACAAAAGCAAAACAATCTATGCAAATACTCTCTTTAAGGGTGTTATGAGGTGTTCTCCTGCCCTGTTTATAATTGGGAAATGAGCGGCGTTTCTCCTGCTGTGACCTGGTAGGGCAGCTTTTGCCAGAAAGTTTATTTTGACCAGGGTGCCCAGTACTACCCTGGCACCCACATGCCTTTTTACTTCTTTTTCTTCTAGTAGGGCAGGGAACCACACCTTTGCTTCCAAACTGTTTCCTGACTCTGCTGTGCCACGGTCCTGTTCAGCCAGCAAGTGGGCAAAGCCGGTGCACGTTCTTCCACTCCTTTATCCTCACAGAGGGAGGCTGCTATGCTGTGACTCCCCCCCACTCCTGTCACTCACAGGTAGCGAGAGGTTGCACAAATTCCCCTGGGAGTACGTGGGAGCTTCACTCTAAGTGAGTCTTTCTTCTTTGGTGTCCCGGAAGATGGGGTACACAGAGCACTTGTAATTGTCATGAGCTTCCTCCAAGTACTGGGGTCCGTGGATGGGGGACGAGGATTCAGTCGTGTACCAGCACCCATGCAATGGGGTGCCTGGCGGCACATAGGGGCAATTTTTTTATCGCTGCGCATCACCAGATTTTATCGCTGAGATAACGTGCTATTAGCAACGTTTATCTCAAAAGCGATAAAATTCCCGGCGATAGCGGCAAAATCCGTGAATATCGCTTTGAATACAGCGATATTCACGAATTATCGCTAACAGGGTCTTAGCCATTATATCCACCTCCCATTGGATATAATGGCTAAGAACTGGTCTGAGCAGGCGTTCGTTTTTTGGAGATATTCGCGCTTAGCACAAATATTTCCATCGCTACGCCTGTGTTGGTAATAGGCGATAGCGATGTTAGCGACTGCTTTCAGTCGCTAACAGGTTGGTTACGCCCACTTTGCATGTCATTAGCGATAAATATCGCTGACATGCAAAGCGGGTCTCAAACCGCTCGCTATCGCCTACAAGCTGTCGCTAACTGCTGTTAGTGACAGCTTGCTAATAGGGCGATAGAATTATGGCCGCTTAGCGGCCGAAAACGGTTGCTAAAACGGCGATAATTTCCTATCACCCCCCTTGATAATATGCCCCATAGTGAGTAGAGGAGGCCCACACACGCACATCCCTAAGTAAAATTAAAATGAGGAATGCAGCGATCCCCCGGAGGCTTGTTCCTCCCTAGGGGAATCAGAGAAACCCTGTTGGAACATCACACTCTCGTTCTTAACTTTTTATAGGTTACAGTTTTGAAGATGCAGAGATCTGGTCCCATTTGGCTGATTGTCTTCATCCTGGGCTCTATTGTCTCCTCGTGGCCAGGCCTAGCTAGCAGGAGTATTTCCAAAAGGCCCCCTGGCCTCTAAAAGGGCACACTTTATGGGGATCTGGATTTTCTTGCTCCCTGCACCACCCTTCTCCTCTGTCTGGCTTCTTGTGCTCCTATCTTGCTGGTGGGTTAATCTTCTGAAGCCCCTCAACAACCAATCTGCCAAGCACACACTTGCCTACACTGTCCAGGCCCCCAAACCTGCAGGCTGTCTTGAAGGACATCTAGGGGGGCATTGAAGTCCAGGTGCCTTCCCCCAGTTGGTTCTTAGGGGCCATAAAGGGGTGCAGCATCACTGGCCCTGGTGAGAAATTTTCTGGTTCTGGCCGCCAGCTGTTAACAAACTCCATAGTCCATCCTTGCAGGGCATCAGCTGCCTTCTCTATCCAGCTGTGCATGCTTCCACCATCATTGGCTCTCAGGTCCAGGTTCTTCTCTGCTGTCTCTCCTTTTTTAGGGGCTTTTACAGGACTGGCCAGTTCTAGATGTCAGGCACCTCTGATCAAACTTAGGATGCCACAACATCCCTCTACCCCTGTCACAACCATCCTGCATAGCCTATGGGACTATCCATTATTGTGACTTCAAATGTTTTCTGCTTCTCTGAGGGCTTCAGCTCCAACCCTAGCTGACACCAGTGACAGATCCCTTCCCACCAAAACCTTAAAGGCAAGTACTCCCTATTTTTGCTCCAGATGTCTGGCCCTCTTCCTTTGTTGAGGGTGGTCTGGGCTATCCCAGTCCAGGTGTGGTGTGACAAGCTTATTATCACCTGTGGTTTTCCCCACACCCTTTTCTCTCCTAGAAGCTGGGTAAATCACTGATAATTGCTCCTTTTGTATGGGTAGGCATTTGTTCCCTTTGCTGGGGAGCAGAGTAATTAACTTGGCCCAGTGGGGGAAACAAAGGCCTGAAACCTGAATATGTGCTGAGCCAGAGAAATAATTATGCTAAATCCTGAAGTTGCATTAGATAGTGATACAGGGTATTGGGAAGTGTAAAATCTAACTCGGTTAGCATGTTTGACGCTTTGCAGGACTGTGTAGGCATAAGTGGAGTGAAATTGTACTTTAGGGCACGTTTCACCTACACGTATAATACACTGAAAGCACTAGAGATTTTCCATACTCACTAATATTACAAGTCTATCCCAGGCAGGCACGTATCCTTTCTGAGTACCTTCTGTGTCAGACTACCTGTGCACAATTACAGGGCTGCACATAATGGCAGTCTCACATATGCAGCCTGCACATGTGCACACACATGTACACACACATGGTCACTTGTAACCAGCCAAGTGCCCCTTACACTACTTGCACAACATCAGCCTTATCTTGCTGGGGTAAACATGCGCAGTCCAATTACTGTGAAATTACTATGATGGGGAATCATGTAGAGGAACTCACTCACAGTAAAGGTCCAAAAAAATAGATGTCATAAATGAAAAATCTCGACATACTAAATGGGAGTATGTGTATGGCTGGTTTAAAGAGTTAGTTTATACCATATAACCACCCGTTTGTAGATAGATTTGATTTTATAAGGTCCTGACGATTCAACACCAGATCGATTGACTACTAGGCGAGAAACATGATGATCACACAATAGAATGCTCTACCTGAGACATAACCTCAGACATGCGCAGTTGTCTATTTTAATCAGGTTGGGAGACCTATTGATTAAAATTGTTTTTATTGGTACTTCCAAACCTGTTTTAAACTTCCTTCAGGTTACACACCTCCACTCACTTATCTACACTGGTTAGGCACCTCACCCACACAGCACCAAACTCCAATTTGGAATATAAGATCTCCGCCAAAGAGTCCCTCATAGGGAGCCCGTCAGGTACTGCAGCGCTTACCTGATGAGGAGTAGCCCTATAATGAAGCATGATACCCAGCCACGTGTGTGAGTGCCCCAAATTCCAAGAGGAGGATTCCCCGTCCTCCTAGATCTCATGAACATGCAAAACCAGTTCTTCTAGTTTTCCCTTGTCTTGTAATTAGGAACAGCATACTCTCTGCATCTTTACTGTGGCATGACACAGTCAGAGGGAGGGTGAAGCTGTGGAGACCGGCCCGGCACCTTATGCACCATACAGTGTTTCCACTGCTGTTTTGTTCTATGACATCCAACATGAGGATCTTGAAAACAGCAAAACAGTTGACATGTTTGGAGATTTATGGGTAGTAGACCAGGTTTCCTTCTTAAAGCTAGGCCTGGTCAAAATATCTATTGTGGTAGCCACATCTCATGCAATTCTGCTATTATTTCGCCATTTTGTTGTTCCATAATATCAGATAAACTTCCTTTATAAGAGATTGATTCCAGCAGAAAATCTACCAAAAGGCATGTTATCATCCAACCAGTCTCCTGCTAGTAGCTGGGGGACTTTTGTAGAAGAGGTATTTCCAATTTTCATGCAGAATACCAGCCATGGCATTTACTTATATTGTTTCTTATCAAAGCTTTTTCCAAAAATATGATTTTAGTTTTCATTATATTAATTATCATGTTGTTGCAAGAATTCTGCACAAATACAGAACTATGCGCAGGAAATGAGACCTTGGTGTATAGGGACTGAGTCTTCCTACCACCTTAGTACCACAAAAACAGGACAGACTAGCTATAGTGTCTCACTTGCTCTCCTACTCACTCCCAGAGAAACAAATGAGTAGACACCCCAGAACACAGCACTCTCAGATCTCTCAGGAATCCCAGTAACAAGACACACCTTTTTCCTCACTTTCTTGTACACGTCCACAATAAGATCTGACAGAGACAAGAAATAGTTTAAAATATTTATTTTAATTAACATGTCCTAACATGCAGTATATGTGCCACCACAAGCAGGAAAATGCATAGTACAAGTATTGTCAGCATAGCAGTCAGTCCATAAATCATAAAAAAGACAATGGGGAAAGGACTATAGTATCTAACCTCCATCCCCTTGCTAAGAAGAAGTATTATTATATAATAGAAGATCTCTGGTCTTTGTCAGCAGACCCCATACCTTAGCCTACAGATGGTACATCTACATCATGGGCGCTCGTCTCTCTGGAAAGGTCCCACTCCAAGTGTGCTAACTATTCGTGCACCCTAATAAAAACCCAAGTACGCTGTCCAAACAACAGCTGGATCTGGATGTTTTGCCTAAGGGCCAAGGACTGGCCAGAACAAAATAACAAGGAGCATTGTTTTTCGACCTTGCACATAATGTTTAGTCAAAATCCCAGGCATATGCAGAGAGCCAACACAGCAATGCGTTCTCATGTGAAAGCAGTCTTTGAAAATATTGCAAAAAATAAAGACGTGTAGTAACGTGTGCTAAGCAGCAGGAAGCTGCAACAAGCTCATGCTAAGTTAGTGAAAAAACGACAATATCCCCAAGGGTCACGTGACAATGTGTATTTTTTGGGTACCCGTAAGAATACATTTAGATGTTATTGATCCACAAATGCATTTTTAGATCCACAAATGCAACGTAAAGGTGTTGCCTGAGTTTATTATAATGTTTGTCTGTAAAATGAGAGAAAGCAACAACTGGGGCATGAATTCAGCATTGCTTTCCAAAATCTGCCAAGACAGGTGATACAATATAATTTCTGCTTGACCAAACTTGTAACCTTTAAAGGGTTTATTTGCCAGTATTTTACTATTAAAACTAAAGAGATATCAGTCCAAAGATTCATGGGAGTCTTAGCTTTCCTTTCTATAGCTAAGCACAATACCTGCACCCAACAAGGACAAAGGAAAATGACTTTGTTCCAAACCAAATTGACAGCAGTCAACAAAAAAAGTATTCGGTACTCCACATCAAATTTGAAGATCTTGCTAATGATTCCTCTCTCCATCCCTCCCTTACACATTTCTACCAACTTTTCCCTCTCACCTCCTTCCCTTTTATCCATTATCCACTGCCAAAACCTTCCTAATTTAGATAGTGAGCCAATTCGTCATTACCTTTCCCTCATGTTTACTTCAGGATCAGAAAACATTTAACATACATGAAAGACTACTGTGCCATTTACATTTTCCTCCAAATGTGTTTTGCTTCCTGTTTCCATTTGTATTACTATTTTTTCAATTCTTTTTTTATGAATTCTAAAAAACTTTTTTGTTTCTTACCCCAGTCAGGTTAAAATTTTGATTGCAGCCTTTGTGAAATACATTCCAGTTTGAGTGTGTTCCCTGTATAGATTTCTAAAATGGTAACTCTTTGCTGTCGGTGCCACATTAGTTGTCACAAGTGGCATTTTTAAAAAGGTTTTTTAGACAACAACAGACCGAGGACCTAAGGGTAAGAAGTTTGATATTTGGAAGAAAGCCCAATAGGGTCTAGAAAAGCTAACATTTTTGTAGAGAAACAATCGACAGTGCCAAGTCCAACAACTAGTGATAACCATTGATTATCTCAGACCCCGAGCGGTAGTTCATAAAGTGAATATATTTTATATGACCTTTTTGTGTTCTTTTTAAATGTTCAAGCAGGTCTATTATATGGCTACACACACACACACAATATGTTTTTATTTTATAGAGTTTTATTGTGTTTCTGGCAAAAAGAAGACATTTGTCAAATTAGAACATGCAATTAAGTATTTTTTTTATAGAAAGTGCTACATTATTTAAATCATTCTGCTTTTAGTACATATCTGGCAGGCAACAATGTTCAGCACATTTTTCTAATGTCTGGTTCAAGCTTCAATCACTTTAGCTGTTAGAAGAAAACTAAGGGGGGGCGTTACAATGTCGGTGAGACTGCCACCGACAGGCTGTTGGTAGCGGTCTTACCGCCATCAGGGCCACCTTCACAGCCCGCCACATTAGGATGGTGTGCGGTGTGACATGCATCCTATGGGCTCCTTGAGCCTGCCGGTACAGTGGAGGGCCTCGCAATCCCTGCATTGGTGGTGGTGGTGCCAACCATGCACCGCTGTAGAGATTGCGATGTCCCTCCTCCCCAGCCTTTCCAATGCCGTTCACCCGCCATGGAAAAGCTGGTGGAAAGGGACATTGGTGGCCCATAGCGGGCCCTAATTCCCCTCTGGCCCATGGCTGTGGGCACTAGGAGGCACTACATGTCCCTGCACCATGAGGCAGGCACTGCATGGTGCCTGCCACATAGTGCAGGGATATGTGTGATGAACCCTTTTTGTCTTGTGGCGTGTGCTGCAGCCAGCAGCACACGCCACAATACAGAAAATAGGCAATGCAACCTCCACGCTGGCGGTCGCAATGTAATTCCTACAGTGGGACTGCCGCCTTGTAGGCGGGTGGTTCCAAATAGGAAACGATGGCGGATGCACTGAAGTCTGACCACCATCGTAATCAGCCCCTAAATTAGTTAACTGTTGTTCCCATGAAGTTACACCTAATTGTACTCCTTGCTGGACCTGCTCATTTTCTACTTCACATTCAGCCGTGATCCATTTTATCATGTCTGCTTCACTAGTTTTCGGTGTTGGAAGGGTGAGTTGGTTTCAGCATATAGCTAGTCTTCTCTTTGTCTGTGCCAGTCCCAAATCTATTGCCACCTACGTTGCATAGCACCATACCCAAACAATATATTAATGGAAATACGGAGCACCGTGGTTCATCTGAATTGCTGTATTCCCCCACAACCAAAAACAAGTGTCATTATGAGCCAGTGTCTCTTTTGCAGTATGACTGGGCCAAAACTGAAGTGGCTGGTGGGGCACAAGAATGATTGGTTAGAATACTACCTCAAGTGATTGCCAGTGGTTAGACTTGCAAGCCTTTCTGTCATCCCCTTGTGTGTGTTTCATGTAACATCTTGGGTGGGCAAAGGTATGCCCAAACGTGAGTCCAACAAAAGACACATAGATTATGGACAGAATGTAGAGCAAATCAAACATTCACCCCCAGTCAAAAGATTGGGTTGAATCCATTGTTGTTTTGCTCACCATGCCACCCCAGTTTAGACTCAGTCATATGCAAATCAGTCTTGACCCTGTGACTCATGGTAACAGTCCAGCCCAAATTGCCAATGCAGGGCCTCCCTGGTCCAGAAACAAGCATCCTGGGACCGGTTTCAAGGCATCACCACTCATCAGCTAGGCTAGCTTGAATCTAGTGGCACAGTGAATCTGGGACCCACGTCTGGGTTTACCCGGGCACTAAGAGCGAGAAGACAAAGGACACACATATGATGGAAGTAATGTAGAGCAAATCAAACATTCACCCCCAGTCAAAAGATTGGGTTGAATCCATTGTTGTTTTGCTCACCATGCCACCCCAGTTTAGACTCAGTCATATGCAAATCAGTCTTGACCCTGTGACTCATGGTAACAGTCCAGCCCAAATTGCCAATGCAGGGCCTCCCTGGTCCAGAAACAAGCATCCTGGGACCGGTTTCGAGGCATCACCACTCATCAGCTAGGCTAGCTTGAATCCAGTGGCCCAGTGAGTCTGGGACCCACGTCTGGGTTTACCCGGGCACTAAGAGCGAGAAGACAAAGGACACACATATGATGGAAGTAATGCAGAGCAAATCAAACATTCACCCCCAGTCAGAAGATCTGGGTTAAGTCTATCATTATTTTGCTCATCATGTCACCCTAGTTTAGACCCAGCCATATGTAAAATCAGTCTTGACCCTGGGTCTGAACTCGAATGGCATGAGGAGCCCAGATCTCTGTACTGGGGTGAGTGTTTGACATTGTGCATCAGTTGTTCTTTTTGCATTTGTCACCCCAAGTGGGATGGGTATGCCCAGACGTGGGTCCAGTGCTCTCTTTGCTATTGGAGTCATGCTTGCCTGGCTGATGAGGGGTGATGCTCCAAAAACCAGTCCTAGCATGCTTGTTTCCAGTCAAAGGAAGGCCTGGCCTGGCAGTTCTGGCTGGACTGTTCTCATGGCGAACGGGGTCAAGGCTGATTTGCATATGACTGGATCTGAACTGGAATGTCATGGGGAACAGAAAAACAATGGATTTAGGCCCAGATCTCTGTACCTGGGTGAATGTTTGACATTGTGCAGCATTCTGTCCATCAGTTGTTCTATTTGCAAACATGAGTCCAGAGCTCTCTTCAACACTGGGGCCAATCGTAACCTGACTGAAAAGCCCAAGTCAGGGCGAAACCGGACCTGGGTTGTGTTAGACCAGTCAGCCTTAGGGTGGTCTTTCCCCAAACCTTTGCCTTCCTCCTCCATTTTTGCTGATCTCGTTTTTGCTGGCATGTGCTCACTCCTTAAAACATGGTAACATGGCTCCCCAATTGGCATATTTACTTATAAGTCCTTAGTAAAGTGGTACTACATGTTCTCATGGCCTGTAAATTAAATGCTACTATTGTGCCATACACTTAAGGAGCCCTTTAAACGCGTCTCAGGCCTGCCATTGCAACCTGCATGTGCAGTTCTAAACTACCATTTCGATCTGTTGAGAAGTGTGGCTCAATGGTTAGAGCGGCAGACCCTGATGCAGAGGTCTGGCCCGGGACCAGGGTTCAATTCCCTCCTCGGCGGCTCTTGGGCTCATTTTCCCCGGACCTGATAATTCTCTCCTCGTGCCTATTCTAATCATGGGTCCCACTCTGCAACTCTGGGCAATAGCTTGCTTAATCTCCACAACGGCCCCAACAATGCTAGGATGCCTGGCTTCACCTTGGGGGTGCCCAGGAGTGGGCACTTCATAGGGAAAGGCCAGGAAGGGTTCCTCAGCGGTATTCGTACAAGCGCCGAGATGCCTCATTGTGATTCGTGCGCTATACAAGTACCACTACATTACACATCTGGCCCCAAACACTTTTGCCAGGCCCAAACCTTACTTTTTAATACCTATATGTCTCCCCTGTGGTAAGCTCTGGACAGCCCACAGAGCACGATGCAGTGTATTTAAAAGGTAGTACATGTGAGTTTACGTTTCTTCATATCCTGGTAGTGAAAAACCCTCAAATTTGTTTTTAACTATGGCAAGGGGATCACTGACAGAATATCAAGGAGCAGAAGAGCGAGCTGCCAGAATATCGATGAGAAAATATCGAGTGTCAAAATATCGAATTCCTATCTACAAACAAATAAGTACAAAAATAGCGAATCCTAAATATCGTTGTCAATAATATAGTTTGCTAAAATATTGACTTTTTTAAATGTCGTAAAACGAATATAAAATTAATTAAATAATAAATATAATTAAGTAAAACATACTTAAAAATAATTTAAAAACATAAAAAAAGTAATGGATGTAATGTAAAAAAAGAAACATGCATTTTTATTTTTTATTATATATATTTACCTAATAATATCATAAAAGTAATTAATATTTTAAATGATAAAATGTAAAAAACATAATTTAAAATATAATTACACATATATATATATATATACATATATATATAGGCAGCAGGAAATCGTCACACATCGACTTGCAGAAAGACGACAGCGGACCCAAACTCAGAAGTGCTAAATATTTATTGTGCAAGACCCCGCACCTCCGCCATGACGCGTTTCGAGCCTAAACGGCCCTTGATCACATGACACGCTATGGAGTGTTCACAGGCTATTTAAAGTGACAGTGCATGTTTTGTGCTAATTACCACATCAAGTGTCATCATAGACATAAAAGTTGCAGAGTACTGGTTGTCGCCAACAATTTTTAAATAAATATTATTTTAAAACCAGGTAGCATATTTACAAATAATTTATAATATTCATAAGTAATTTATACATGGCTAAAAGCAGGAATTAATACTAAAATAGTACTTTAAAACCACTGTATCAACAATAGTGCAAAATTGCATTATTTTTGTTGTGCATAAATGTAAAATACATGTAGCGTTGGCAAATGTTTAAATTACCATACCATATGCACAATTTATAATGTGTACGTATCTACACTGACATCCGGTAAGTAAACCACTTTTCAGCCCAAATGGGCAGTCAAACAATGAAACTCTCGATAAAGTGCAAAATGTGCATGTTTTTTGTAGTGCAAACCGACCTGTGCAAAAGTATGAAGAATGTGCAAACTATACAATGCTTTGTTTAAAAATACCATATATATACAATTACGGAAAAGGCATAGATGTTAAAATATCACAGTTCAAATTTTAGACAAGTCAATGATGTCAGACCTAAAAACTCCTGTACATATATATATATATATATATATATATATATATATATATATATATATATATATATATTACCTACTGGCGATAGCCAGTAGGTATATATAGTTAGGATTTTTTCCCTATGGGATTTCTGAAAATTCTATGTCTAATAACTTTGGCGTTTGTGGACGGAATTGGCTGAAATTTTCAGGAAAATGGCACATTTTGTTTCTGAGCAGCCCCTGAAAATTTGGGGGGGGTTCTTCAAGGGGGGGCCGAGAAAAAAGGGGGGTCCCAAAACACGTTTTTCCCATTCATTTTTCCATAGGGCGGTTGGACTCACTTTTAGCCCGAACGGCTGAATGGATTTGCACGAAACTTGGCAAAATTGTAGGGACTGTTAGCCCGATGTGCCTTTGCTAGGTCTCAATATATGTGCTTCAGTGAATTTTGAGAAATTAACGTTTTAAACAAGATATATATCTGTAACAGCGCTCCGGGCAGCGCTCCGGTTCGCGTACTTTTCGCGTATCGGAACTTTGCGATGCGAAGCTGATTGGCTCTCTGGTGTCTGTCAACATTCTAAACAGTCCGGAGCGGCCGCCATCTTGTCTCTCGGTAGGATCGAGAGACAAGAGGAGGCCAAAACAAAGGGGGAAATAAAGGAAAGGGGGCAAGGTAGACCCCTTCTGACCCCCTAGGATTGATGAGGGGGATATTATAGAGCCACGCGGGGCAAAAAAATTTTTTTTTAAAAATTCCGATTTTTTCGCCGTAGAGACACGTCCCGGTACGCGAACCGGGCAGCTAACCGGGCAGCTAACCGGGCAGCTAACCGGCAGCGTAACGGGAGTCTGAGGAGTAGCTGATTGGCTGTCAACATTGTAAACAGTCCGGAGCGGCCGCCATCTTGTCTCTCGGTAGGATCGAGAGACAAGAGGAGGCCAAAACAAAGGGGGAAATGAAGGAAAGGGGGCAAGGTAGACCCCTTCTGACCCCCTAGGATTGATGAGGGGGATATTATAGAGCCACGCGGGGCAAAAAAAAAATTTAAAAAAAATTCAGATTTTTTCGCCGTAGAGACGCGTCCCGGTACGCGAACCGGGCAGCTAACCGGGCAGCTAACCGGGCAGCTAACCGGCAGCGTAACGGGAGTCTGAGGAGTAGCTGATTGGCTGTTAACATTGTAAACAGTCTGGAGATCGAGAGACAAGAGGTGGAAAAAAAAAAGGTGTAAATGAAGGAAAGGGGTAAGGTGAACCCCTAGGATTGATGAGGGGGCTATTAAAGTTGCCCGCGGGGCAAAAGAAAAAAATATTGCGATTTTTCGCGGTAGAGGTGCTTTCCGGTACGTTAACCGGGCAGCTAACTGGCAGCGTAATGGGAGTCCGACATATTGTGTTTTTGGAACGTTTGTGATATGTGCACGTGTGGATTTTGTCTAATTAAGGTAAAAAAAATATATATATATCTTTAAGCGTGCTCTGGCGCGCTTACGTTACGGGTTTGGTTTGCGCTGCAGAGACGATACGTCACGGTTATGCGATGCATCATGAGGCGTCTCACGGGCTACGTGATACGTCACGTAATAAAGAATATATTTTACAGCTATAGATATTAGCTTTTAAAAAACCAATGAAATTCACTGAAAAAACCATAGGTTATAGACCATATATAGTTAGGAATTTGCATTTACAAAACCTTGAAAATTCACTGAAAAAACCATAGGTTATAGACCATATATAGTTAGGGATTAGCATTTACAAAACCTTATTTTACTCGCACAAAACCATTGAAATTCCATATATAGTTAGTTGCACTAACTATATATCGCGCACCCGCAATCCATTGCTAATGATGTCACATATTATTCATGACATGGTCAGTGACATCACTGATGACATCACTGATGACATCACTGATGACATCTCAAATGACTTCACTGATGACATCACTGATGACAACACCCAGTGACTGTATGTTTCTGTAAAGTTAAAATATGTCTTACATATTGAAGAATGAGTGGATGTATAAGTGTCTGGATGAAGGATTTAGTAGGTGCATGACTGACTGTATGAGTGAGTGATTAAATGTGTCTCACTGAGTGCATGGGTTAGTGACTAAACTGTCTTAATTTGGTAATCATTATATATGTTGTTCTGTAAACTGCTGCATGTTTAAATCAGTAGCTATATGAGTAACTATATGGGTTATTGAATGGTTGCCCAAGTATTTGTATGGGAGACTGAGTATGTGTGTGGGTGGCTGGGAGGTGTATGACTCTGTGCATAGATGTGTGAGCAGTTGATTAACTAAATGTGTGGGTTCAAAAGTGCATGTGGAAACAGCTGTATGGGCGGTCGACTGACTGCATGAGTGTATTGGTGAGTGAATGGATATCTCAGTGCTACATGTCAAAGTAAGTACATATGTAAAACACAGTCCATGTGAGAGTTGACATATATAAATAACTGAACATAAGAGCTAGTGAATGTGAGAGTGGCTGTATCGATCATTGTGAACTTGTATCAGGGATTGTATAAGAGAGTAAATATGTGTTAGTATATGTTTGAATAAGTAAGGTGTGTATAACTGTATAGTTGAGGAAATGGAGGTGTGATTAATCTTTTGCATGACTGAGTAGGTGTGTGAGTAACTCCATGGATAAGTGACAGTCTGTGAGTGTCTGTTTATACTGATTGTATCTAAGGTTATATTAGAGTCTGAAGATGTTCATTGTATTATCACATAATGATATCATCAGTGATGTGATCAGTAATGTCAAATGAGATGTCAGTGATGTCATCAGTGATGTCATTTGAGATGTCATCAGTGATGTCATCAGTGATGTCACTGACCATGTCATGAATAATATGTGACATCATTAGCAATGGATTGCGGGTGCGCGATATATAGTTAGTGCAACTAACTATATATGGAATTTCAATGGTTTTGTGCGAGTAAAATAAGGTTTTGTAAATGCTAATCCCTAACTATATATGGTCTATAACCTATGGTTTTTTCAGTGAATTTTCAAGGTTTTGTAAATGCAAATTCCTAACTATATATGGTCTATAACCTATGGTTTTTTCAGTGAATATATATATATATATATATATATATATATATATATATATATATATATATATATATTACCTACTGGCGATAGCCATAGAGACGCGTCTTGGTACGCGAACCGGGCAGCTAACCGGGAAGCTAACCGGCAGTGTAACGGGAGTCTGAGGAGTAGCTGATTGGCTGTCAACATTGTAAACAGTCCGGAGCGGCCGCCATCTTGTCTCTCGGTAGGATCGAGAGACAAGAGGAGACCAAAACAAAGGGGGAAATGAAGGAAAGAGGGCAAGGTAGACCCCTTCTGACCCCATAGGATTGATGAGGGGGATATTATAAAGCCACGCGGGGCCCAAAAAAAAAAAAAAATCCGATTTTTTCGCCGTGGAGACGCGTCTTGGTACGCGAACCGGGCAGCTAACCGGGAAGCTAACCGGCAGTGTAACGGGAGTCTGAGGAGAAGCTGATTGGCTGTTATCATTGTAAACAGTCTGGAGCGGCCGCCATCTTGTCTCTCTGTGGGATCGAGAGACAAGAGGTGGAAAAAAAAAAGGTGTAAATGAATGAAAGGGGTAAGGCAGACCCCTCCTGAACCCCTAGGATTGATGAGGGGGCTATTAAAGTTCCCTGCGGGGCAAAAGAAAAAAAAAATTGCGATTTTTCGCGGTAAAGGTGCTTCCTGGTACGTTAACCGGGCAGCTAACCGGCAGCGTAACGGGAGTCCGACATATTGTGTTTTTTGAACGTTTGTGATATGTGCACGTGTGGATTTTGTCTAATTAAGGTTAAAAAAATATATATATATCTTTAAGCGTGTTCTGGCGCGCTTACGTTTTGGGTTTGGTTTGCGCTGCAGAGACGATACGTCACGGTTATGCGATGCATCATGAGGCGTCTCACGGGCTACGTGATACGTCACTTAATAAAGAATATATTTTACAGCTATAGATATTAGCTTTTAAAAAACCAATGAAATTCACAGAAAAAACCATAGGTTATAGACCATATATAGTTAGGAATTTGCATTTACAAAACCTTGAAAATTCACTGAAAAAACCATAGGTTATAGACCATATATAGTTAGGGATTAGCATTTAAAAAACCTTATTTTATTTGCACAAAACCATTGAAATTCCATATATAGTTAGTTGCACTAACTATATATCGCGGACCCGCAATCCACTGCTAATGATGTCACATATTACATCATTCATGACATGGTCAGTGACATCACTGATGACATCTCAAATGACATCACTGATGACATCACTGATGACATCTCAAATGACATCACTGATGACATCACTGACATCTCATTTGACATTACTGATTACATCACTGATGATATCATTTATGTGATAATACATCTTCAGACTCTAATATAACCTTAGATACACTCAGTGTAAACAGGCACTCACAGACTGTCACACATCCATGGAGTTACTCACACACCTAGTCAGTCATGCAAAGAATCAATCACATCTCCATTTCCTCAACTATACAGTTATTCACACCTTACTTATTCAAACATATAGTAACACATATTTACTCTCTTATACAATCCTTGATACAAGTTCACAATGATTCATACAGCCACTCACACATTCACTGGCTCTTATGTTCAGTTATTTATATATGTCAACTCTCACATGGAGTGTGTTTTATATATGTACTTACTTTGACATGTAGCACTGAGATATCCATTCACTCACCAATATACTCATGCACACAGTCAACTGTCCATACAGCTGTTTCTACATGCACTTTTGAACCCATACACCTAGGGAATCAACTGCTCACACATCTATGCACAGAGTTATACACCTCCCAGCCACCCACACACATACTCAGTCTCCCATACAAATACTTGGGCAACCATTCAATAACCCATATAGTTACTGATATAGCTACTGATTTAAACATGCAGCAGTTTACAGAACAACATAAATAATGATTGCCAAATTAAGACACTTTAATCACTAACCCATACACTCAGTGAGACACATTTAATCATTCTCTCATACAGTCAGTCATGCACCTACTAAATCCTTCATCCAGACACTTATACATCCACTCATTCTTCAATATGTAAGACATATTTTAACTTTACAGAAACATACAGTCACTGGGTGTTGTCATCAGTGATGTCATCAGTGATGTCATTTGAGATGTCATCAGTGATGCCATCAGTGATGTCACTGACCATGTCATGAATGATGTAATATGTGACATCATTAGCAGTGGATTGCGGGTCCGCGATATATAGTTAGTGCAACTAACTATATATGGAATTTCAATGGTTTTGTGCAAATAAAATAAGGTTTTTTAAATGCTAATCCCTAACTATATATGGTCTATAACCTATGGTTTTTTCAGTGAATTTTCAAGGTTTTGTAAATGCAAATTCCTAACTATATATAGTCTATAACCTATGGTTTTTTCTGTGAATATATATATATATATATATATATATATATATATATATATATATATATATATATATATATAATTAAATTGTTTGTGTCCCTCCCCTAACGTCATGTGATCAAGGCCTCCGTGAAGGCCGAAACGTTATGCTGGTGGCGATTTTGGAACTTGAATAAATATTAATTTCACCTCAGCCTGGGTCGACTTTCGTTTCTGGACTGGTGTGCCTGAGAAACAGCGGAGGTACGCTGGTCCGTGTGGGACGAGTGCGAGTGGCATATATATATATCTATATATATATGCCACTCGCACTCGTGAAGGCCGAAACGTTATGCTGGTGGCGATTTTGGAACTTTAATAAATATTAATTTCACCTCAGCCTGGGCCGACTTTCGTTTCTGGACTGGTGTGCCTGAGAAACAGCGGAGGTACGCTGGTCCGTGTGGGACGAGTGCGAGTGGCATATATATATATATATATATATATATATATATATATATATATATATATATAAAAAGAATCGCGTTTGAACCATGAAAAGTATTTACAAGTAATGAAAAATACCAACATTGATTTTTTTAAAAGGAAAACAAGATTTCATATTTGTTAAAATCATTGAATAAAATCCTTATAAAAATCACGGACATATTGACAAGTCATTGTAAACAGGAACACATGATATTGCAAAAATGTTACAGACTCTAAAATAGAATTTTCAATATTGTTCCGCTAATAAAAGTCATGGTAACAACTGTGTAGATATCGTTTGAATAAGACCCAAGTGGGTGAAATCACAAGCTCTTGTCTAATTTACACTCTGTACCTTATTTACAATCGTTCATGAATTTATCAAAATCAAGGGGTTTGAATCCCCATAGGGTCACTGAATCGTATAACAAACATTGTGCCTGGAGAAAAAGGTGTAAGTGTATAAAGTGCAGACGCAAACTCATATTGTGTTAACAGTAAAACCTCCCCGTGGTGGTCAACCATGGGGTGTGATTACATTTTATGGGGTTTTTACAAAAATAGGTGGTAAATTCAAAACAAACACAGGTCAAAATGCAACAGAATGCTAGTTGGAATTTCAGTTACTAAAAGCTGCTACATTGAGCCAATGTGTATGAACAGAAGCCTACAAAGATCTCTATCCTGTCACGGAAGACACATGTTATAACAGTTGGAGGCAGAAAGCATGTATATAGGCCACCAAAATTAGGGACAATCTTGAAGGGGGAGGGGGATGTCTAAGGGCCTGAGGTGTTAAAGATGTTTATAAAAATCCATACTAGTGTTAAGGCCCGTCGGAGCTCTAGTATCCAAATCAAGGATATATTTTGTTTCTAGGGCCCGCAGTTTTGCCTCCCTGTTGCCACCTCTGCATAGGGGTGGAATCGCGTCAATGGCAAAATATTTTAAAAGATGACTTTGTTTGCCATGGTATTCCTTGAAGTGACGAGCCACCGGGTAAGATTGGTCCTCGGTGTTAATGGCCCTAATGTGCTGGAGTATACTCTTGTGCACCTGCAACTTGGAACTACCCACATATTGCAGGGCACACGGACACTCCAGCACATAAACTGCATACTCCGTTCTGCACGTGAGTTTCTTGGAAATCAAACGGGGAATGTCAGAGAAAGGAGTCAGGTATTGGGTTTTGTTAGCTCCATGTTGGCAGGCTTTACAGGAGGAACACTTTTTAAAACCCTTGATTGCTTTGAACCAAGGGGTAACCGCCACCACCTCGGGGCTAGATTTAACCAATGCTTCTCTCAGTGAGAACGCCCTTTTGTACGAGATGTTGGGTTTAGCTGACATGAGGTGACCTATGGTTGGGTCATTATTCACAAGATTCCAGTTTTTTGTCACGATCTTGCGCAATGCTCGGGTCTGCTGACTGAATGTCAATACCAGTCTAACTGGTTGATTGGAATTGTCAGATTCTTTTGTTGCACCCTTCCGAGGTTGAAGAGCAACCTCCCTTGGCATGGCATTGACTTTTCTGATCGCGGAATCTATAGTTGTTATGGAATATCCCCTCGCTAAAAAGCGTTTTTTACTCTCCTCCTGTGCCTGTCTACACTGTTCCTCCGCGCTGCAAATACGCTTGACACGCAGCATCTCTCCGAAGGGGATGCTGCGGATCAAATGTGCAGGGTGATGGCTTTTCGCATGAAGGACAGTGTTGCCAGCAGTTGGTTTGCGAAACAAAGTAGTTTGTAATTTGTTATTGCTGACTAAAACCCAAACGTCTAGGAAACAAACGCTCTCCTGGCTCATATGGTGGGTAAATTCTAGGTTGAAAGTATTAATGTTTAGCTGTGTGATGAAATCAAGGGCCTCCTGTTTGGTACCGCGCCAAATTAGAAAAATATCATCAATATAGCGATACCAATGAATTATCTGCTCTGCCATGATCAGATGGTGTGAACCCATGAGGACCTGCTTCTCCCAATAGCCCATATGCAGACAGGCATAACTTGGGGAGAAACAGGCCCCGATGGCCACACCCCTGATCTGCTGGGAACATTGACTATTGAATTGAAAATAGATGTTGTTTAGGCAGAAGGAGGTCATCATCATTAGCATCCTGTTATGTTCAACAAACTGTATTGGCCTATTGTCCAAGAAAAATGGTGTAGCTCTTAAACCATCACAGTGTCTAATACTGGTATATAGCGATGATACATCGAGTGTAATTAACCAGTACCCAGGTTGCCACTCAACACCTTCCAGTTTCCTTAAGAAATCGCTGGAGTCTTGTACATAAGATGGCAGCGAGGTAACAAAGTCTTGGAGAAAAAAGTCAATATATTTGGTTACATTTTCCAACAGGCCATCCCTAGCAGAAATGATAGGTCTGCCTGGTGGTTTGTGGGAGTCCTTATGGATTTTTGGGATCAAATAAAAAACCGGCATCACTGGAGAGTCTTTCTTCAGGAATTTAAACTCATCAAGACTTAGGAGGCCCGCACTTTTCCAACTCACTAACAGATTTCCCACATCTTTTGTAACATGATGCATCATGGAGTTGTATATATATGCCGAAACAAAACTCCACACGCCACCTCCAATCAGTCAGATCGGCGAAGCAAAGAGAGACGGACCACCAGAACTGGCTTCAAGTATTTTTAATAGTGCAGGTGAGGTGAAACAGCAGCAGCACGACGCGTTTCGGGCCCGGGGGCCCTTGATCACATATATATATATATAAATAAACCTATCATATTAATATTTAAAAAATTAAATATGATAAGGGTAAAATATTAAAATAAATATATTTAAAAAAATATATATATTTTATACTACATTAAGGGGTAAATTCCGATTTGGGAACTAATCCGTACGATGATTCATATTCGTAGCCCTTTCCGTACGAATCATACAAATCCGTCCAAATCGCGTAGTACGACCCATAGGAAAAAAATACGTCTGAATCTTTGCGAACCGTATGAAAAGCAAGGGAAAATCCGTACGATACAGAACCTCACGGTGAACCGTACGAATCGTAAACCAGCTGTACGACCCGACAACTACGATCCGGACCGGGAAACGAGAACGCGGTTCGTACGGAAAAAGTTGTATGAGCAATTCGTATGGAGAACCACACAATCACATACATACCGTACCCCTGCAATCATGGGGGTACGCACCCTACCCCTAAGCATCGTACCCCTATGCACTGTACACCTATGCACCGTACCCCTAAGCAATGTATCCCTACGCACCGTACACCTATGCACCGTACCCCTAAGCACTGTATGCCTACGCACCATACCCCTACGCACCGTACCCCTGCAATCATGGGGTGTACTCGCGTACCCAGGTGGGTCTGTTACATACGCAGTTCGACTCGAAATCTGCTTTTATGGACGTTTTGGGCTCCTGTATAAAAAGAGTCGTACAGAGTGTTGACGTGACGAATCGTACTTGCTGGGTCGTAAAAAGCTGCTTCAATCGTACGGACGTTGCGTACTGCGTGTTACTTATGCAATTTGTATGGATTTTTGAGTCGTATGGTCTTTCGTACGGAGATCTGCTCTGGGTTCGGATCATACTTCATCGTACGTACGGGGACGTTTAAGGTGTACGATTCGTACGGGACATCTGCTCCATACGGCTATTCGTAGGAGATTTTACCGAATCAGAATCGGCCCCTAAATATAACAATACTAAATATGTTACATAGCGTAAAGGATAAAATTACTATTTCCACTCCAACAAGTGGTACAGTAGGGAAAGTGTTGGATAGCGGGTGGATAAAAATTACTATTCCCACTCCAGGGAGTGCAACAGTAGGGAAAGTGTTTGATAGCGGGAAGGTACAAATTACTTTTCCCACTCCAGTCAGTACAATGGTAGGGAAAGTGTTGGATAGTGGGTGGGTAAAAATTACTATTCTCCTCCAGGGAGTGCAACAGTAGGGAAAGTGTTTGATAGCGGGTGGGTAAAAATGACTATTCCCACTCCAGTGAGTGTATCAGTAGGGAAAGTGTTGAATAGCGGGTGGGTAAAAATTACTATTCCCACTCCAGTGAATGCAACAGTAGGGAAAGTGTTGGATAGTGGGTGGGTAAAAATTACTATTCCCACTCCAGTGGGTGCAACAGAAGGGAAAGTGTTAGATAGCGGGAGGGTAAAAATTACCATTCCCACTCCAGCGAGTGCAACAGTAGGGAAAGTGTTGGATAGCAAGTGGGTAAAAATTACCAATCCCACTCCAGGGAGTGCAACAGTAGGGAAAGTGTTGGATAGCGGGTGGGTAAAAATTACTATTCCCACTCCAGGGAATGCAACAATAGGGAAAGTGTTGGATAGCGGGAGGGTAAAAAAAAACTATTCCCACTCCAGTGAGTGCAACAGTAGGGAAAATGTTGGATAGCGGGTGGGTAAAAATTACTATTCCCACTCCAGTGAGTGCAACAGTAGGGAAAGTGTTGGATAGCAGGTGGATATAATATACTATTCCCATTCCACCGAGTGCAACAGTAGGGAAAGTGTTGGATAGCGGGTGGGTAAACATGACTATTCCCTCTCCAGTGAGTTCAATAGTAGAGAAAGTGTTGGATAGCGGGTGGGAATAATTTTATATTCCGACTGCACCAAGTTTAACAGTAGGGCAAGTGTTGGATATCATAGGGGAAAAATTTATTATACCCACTCCTGCAATATAATTAACATTGATTAACAAGTATTTTTTTTTCAAAATGAATTTACCTCCCATTATTTTCCCCTACAAACGTCACCTACAATATTTTAAAATATTAATAAATTAACATAATTAATTAACAATTAATTAATTAACAAAAAACAATTAACAATAAAATTAATAACCATCAAATCTAAATTAATTCACACATTTAACATAATAAAATAACTTAAAATAAATATAATATAAAAAATAATATAAAATTACATTAAAGCTAAATTACTTCCTACTATACTCCCCTATCAACCTTCAACCCACTCCTAAAAAGAGTACACAATTAACATATTTACAATTTAATTATTAATAATGAATATCTAATTAATAAAAAATATAACACAATTAACCTAATTACCAATTCATTATTCTGTTATTAATCAAAATCTAATTAATGAATAATTAAGAAAAGAAAGAAATAACACAATTAACAGCATTACCAATTAATTATTAATCAATGTATAATTAATTAATAATACATTAATTAACTTAATTAACAATATAAAGTATTAAATAATAAATTAGTATTTAATAAAATTAATTAATTACAATTAAAGTACTTCCCAACCTATTGCCCTATAAACCCACAACCCACTACAGAATTAAATCATGCAAAAAGTAATTAACATGTAATTAATTAATTCTAAATAATTCTTTAAAAACATATTATAATTAAATTACTTCCCACCCTATTCCCCTGTAAACCCACACCTACTACGGAATAAAATTATACAAAAATTAATTAACATAAAATTCATTACTTAAAAAAAATTCAATCACTCATTACTCATTACAAAAATAATATATACTTTTAACACATATACTAATACTTAAAACACTAAAAAAAATCGATATTTTTAACAACTATATTATGACTGTCGATATTACTAACTTCAATATTATGACAAATGATATTTCTTACCTGCATTTCGATATTCTGCACCACTATATTTTTGACTGTCGATATTATTTCCACTCGATATTTTAAACTCAATATTTTGCCATATCGATATTTCAAATTCGATATTTTGACTGTTCACCACAGCAAGTCCTACCTCTCCCTTAGGATAACATTAGACTTATTTTATTACTCTTAGCAAGCTAAAAAATTCCAAATGAGAACAGGTACCAGTTCACGTTTGATGTTTTTGGAATTGTACTGAAAAATCCTCTCTTTAAGTAAAGTCAGACTTTAAATTACAGTTTTGAGAATGCCCCTTGCCTGTGCAGGGAAGGCAGATGCTTTTTGGTGCCATTTTCACTGACATCTTTAAAATTGCACATCTCAGTTCTTCTGATTGGATTTTTTTTCTTTTTATTCTTGTTGTATTTATTAAACATTGATATATTTTTCTAAACTGTTGTGGGATTCCTTATGTGGTGTGTTTCTACCGTGTTACCATTTGAAGGGTTGCACAAATACTTTACACATTGCATCTGAGTTCAGCCTGATTGCTCTGTACCAAGCTACTCAAGGTTGGAGCATAGGTTAAAATAGGGTTCGCTTGTGACTTCACCCAGACAGGATATGTGGTTCCTGCTTGAGTAGGGTTTTCACCCCATCAACCAGTAACCCAATTTCTTCACAGATGCATATATTTCAGTTCAGGGAGGACCTGGCCTGACAGTCTGGGCTGGATGTACCTGTTGGAGAAGGCTCAAGAGTGAGTTCCATACATCTGGGTCCAAACTGAAGTAGCATGGTGGGCAAAAGAACAATGGATTGAAATGCTCCCATGCGACTGCCAGTGGTAATACTTATTGCAAGCATTCCTACCATCACCATTTGTGTGTTCTTTTGGATTTAGGGCATAATACACTGTTATCTATATGTATCCTGTGCATATATGTGATTTATGTGTATGCATTTTTAGCGCATTAGGTTGAACTTGCAAATCAGTTACTGGTTTACTGTTTATCCTAGCCAGGATGGACTATGGCAACTCGCTATATGCAGGGCTCCCCCAAAAACAACTGACTAGACTGCAAACGGTCATGAACGACGCAGCGAGACAGATTTTTAAAAAGCCTAGGAGAACGCATGTTTCACCTCTCTTGTGCGAACTACATTGGCTGCCAATCAGACAGAGAGTGATGTTTAAGGGGCTCTGTATCACGCACAAAGCCCTATATGGCAACGCACCAAGCTATATGAAAGCCCGCGTGGTCCCATACACCCCTAGAAGGGTGTTACGTTCATCTGAGGCTACCCTCCTGGCCCGACAATGCTTCAGATTGGCCACTATAGGCGGCTGCGCCTTTTCTAACGATTTTCCGGCAGCCTGGAACAACCTACCAATCGAACTTCGTAAGGAACCCAACCTGCTGCCTTTTCGCAGGATGCTAAAAACTGTGCTCTTCCGGGAAGCCTGGGGCGTGCTGTAATTCGATGACTGGCCCTATGAACTTTGGTGTGTACCTGAACAAGCGCTTAGAGACTCCGGGGTGATAATGCGCTATATAAATCTAAATAAATAAATAAAATTAATTTATATAGACTCGGTGCCAACTCAATTCCTTTGTTTCCTCTCCTAGTTCAGTGTTCCGAGCCGCTGCCAGGGCTGAGCGTTTTATAAATAAACAAGCCTTGTACAAAGCAATTAAGCATTTGCACCCTTCTCCTGACAATATTGATTCTTTTAGTGTGTACATTTCCGTCTCTCAGAAAATCTGGCCATATTTTCTGGACTCTGGCCTCTAGTTGTGCATATCTGAGAAAGCTAGTACTGCTTATGCGCCATCTAGCACGGAACTCTTCAAGACCTAGAAGACATCTCTCAATATATATATGTTCCAGAAGGTTATGTTATATTGATTTGTATAGCGCACTAATCACCCAAGAGAGTATCCAGGCGCTAACAGAAGTCCCTATCTTCCCCGTTGTTGGGACATTCATTTAGGCATGTTGGGGGATATCACTATCCCACATAATGCATAGCGCATTGCGTTGAACTTGCAAATCAGTTACTGTTTTACTGTTTATATAGACTCTGCACCATCCATTTTTCTTAGTTTCCTTCCTAGTTCAGTGTTCCAGGCCTCTGCCAGGGCAGGTCGTTTTGTGGTGTCCATAAATAAACAAGCCCTGTATAAGTAATTAAGCATTAATCACCCAAAAGATATCCAGGCGCTAACAGAAGTCCCTATCTTCCCCATTGTTGGGATACTCATTTAGGCATGTTGGGGGATATCACTATCCCACATAATGCCAAAAGGGGGTTATTCATTTAACTCTAACCCTACCACCGAACAGAATATAAGTTACATTTACATGTTCTTTGGCAGTGTCTTGATTTTTTCCAGAGTAACAGCAGCAAAATCTTCAACGTGTTTGGATATACCGGTGTGTATCTACAAAACTGGGCCAGTGTTAATTTCAGTAATCCATAGTGCAGTATACTGCAGCTGGTTACCTGGTCATATTTCTTATAGTCTAAAACCTGCATTAAACCCCTCTCAAGAGGTAGTTTAAGTACTATCAGAGCAATGCATGCTCTCTGATCCATTTTAAGGCATGGGCAAAGTGGGCAATTATCCAGGTGCCTCATGTTTAAAGGGGCCTCCTGGAAAAGTGCACTTTCTCTGTATTTCACCTCTGTCTATTTTGGGGTCCCATGCAAGACATATTTCAAGTGTCTTTATGTGACCCCCAATATCTTTGAGATGACACTGCACACACTTCTCGTATCCCAAATCACCCCTCTCAGCATGGTATCTTACCGGTGGAAGCATGTCTCTGGTATCTCCATTGGCATGTGTTGCAACACATTTAGGGGCAGATGTATCATCCTAGCAGTTTGCGAGTCCTTAATAGTGATTTTTAGCGAAACGCTATTAAGTACTCTCAAATGTTATGTATGTAGGAATCGCAATAATAATTAGCGATTCCTTACTATTCCTTAATTGAGAATCGCAGATTGCGATTCGCAATTAACTTGGCTGCGGAGCATATTCCCCTCCTGTGCTGAAATATGCAAAAACCCATTGTTTATGACAAGGTCAGCTCGTCATGAGCCCACGACCAGTGTACTGCATGACGAGCTGACCTTGTCATGAGCATGGAAGGGGTTAAGGAATACCTTCCCATTCATTCCTCTGGGCCTAAAGGCCCATAGGAATTAATGGGAAGACATTCTCAATTTGTGAGTACCCATTAGGTACTCGCAAATTGCGAATGCAATTTCAAGGGTGCAAGGTTGTCAAAAGGACACCCTGTAGCACCCCTGAAATATGTATGCGTGCACATGTGGCGCACATACATGCCCAAAGGGCATGTATGTGTGCCACATGGCACTTTGAAAAATGCAAAAAAGTGAATTTGTCTAAGAAATCGCTAATTACCACCTTCTTGAATTTAGTGGTAATTTGCAATTTCTTAAGGGAAAATCGCACAACTTGGGTGCTTCCTGCATTGCATTTAAGGATTCGCTTTTTACGATTCCTTAAATGCATTCGCAAAATAAGGAATCGCACATTTTGCGATTCCCTATTTTGCAAGGGCCTTTTGGGATGATACATCCCAAAAGGCTTTTTCATGTTCGCAAATGGGCCGATTATGAGAATCGGCCCGGTTGCGAACCAGAAAAGAGCTTCATACATCTGGCCCTTAGTTCTCAAGAGTTCAGCATCCTCCTAAATAATGCGATGTTCCTGTCACTTCATGTTGAATCACGGCTTCTTATCAATATACCTCTTGAGGCTCTTGAACAGCATATTCACGTTTGATCGTTAAAATTCAGGTATGCCAAAGCGTAGTTATATACCTAAATATATTAATGGTGTCAATAGCACTATTAATGGGATTAAACCAGGCGCTGCTGGGTCGGCACCATGAAGAGGGCAAATTACTAATTTTCCAAAATTAAATTTGAAGCTGAACACTAATCGGAAATTTCTAATGTTTAATGAATTTTCCAGAAGGTTAAGTAGGGCTGGGGACTTCATAGTCACTGGCACACTATCTGCTTACAGGGCCACTGTATGTGTTGTTCCTCCAATTTCTATCCTATCTAGAGTGTGCCTATTTCTCACTTGCTGTTCCAAGTGTTCCATGACCAGGGCTAAGATTACTGGAGACAGGGGACATGGGAACCTTGCCGTCTTTGCTATATTTCGGATATAACTGTGCTAGTATTTGTCTGTGCAGATAATGCCCTGTATACATCTCGCCCATAAGTCACATTGTTTCAGTGTCTCAAGCATATATTTGCAGTCTACTGTGTAAAGTCTTGTTGAGAATTGAGACTGGTCATCATATGAGGTACAAGAGTGTTGCCTAGATGCTAAATGAATACAGTTGCAAAAATAATGTTTTTCAGGTGTTTGCAGTGGTTTTTCAAAGGTATCTTTGATTGTTTGTTACTAGCGATGCAACACATTCCCTGCTTTTATCCGGCATCAGAGCATGCATGTTTCTCTGTCTCATGCTGGCTTCTCTTTATCAAAGACATTTCATATATCTCATAGACGAATGTCAATTAAAATTGGGCTCACGAAGTCAGTCACCCCGACGTAGGTTCCTTCAAGATGGGTTTGTGCAATTATGAATGTTCACCTCACCTGTATCTTTTATTTTACTTACACCCCTCCCAAGAAGCTCAATGTAAAGTAAAAACTGTTGCTCCACACAAGTGCTTACAATCGACAGCATGGTACCATTAGCGGAAACCCACACCCCTGACGTGCATGCCATCAGCCCTAAAGCCCCACTCCATCTCCAGGTATTTATTCCCCTGGATCCGGAGCAGTTCCCCACTGTCGCACTAGGGAAACCCTTTAGTTCCCATAGGTCCAGCTGCCCCGGTGAAGGCCATGCTGAGTGCTGAGCCAAGTGCCAGACACTGACTGCTGCACAGAGAGCTGGCACTGAAGGAGCCGCACACCAGTCAGTTGCAGATGGCCCCAGTTCAAAAAAACCAGGCTGTAGACACTCAGAGTCCAGATCACAGTCATCTTCGTTCCTGGCATGCAGCCAACCCACTGGAATAAAACTACCAAGGCTCCATACCAGAAGCTCTTGGACAAGCCAGATGCACCGCGCCCAGAAGCCACAAATAGAGCCACAAGGAAACAACTGTTTAGCTGCACAGGCCTGAAGCAGCCAGTCAACAGCAGGCGGGAGAAGGGCAACACCAACCAACCCCATACACCACCGAGGGATAAGAATGCAGAGTCAATCAGCATGCTCAAGTAAGTAGGGTGTGATGCTGTTAGTTGGGTATATGTTACAACACCACGGAGTTACGTTGGCACGCACCCACTCACTGGGCTCCTCCCTATGTCCAGATGTTATATCGTTTTTTTTATTTAGTTCATTACTTTCCACAAATACTCGCCCTTTCCTGCTACGTCCTATTGTATCCCTGGTCTTCTTATTTCATTTATATCTATGTGATGTGTATCATAAGTCATAAAAACAGAAGATTTTACTAAAAGTGATTTGATGGGAGTTCTGTAGAGCAACCTTACCACTTTACAATAGCTTCCAGCTCCTTAAAGGGGACAATCAGTAAACGCAATGGCAATTAAAGAAACAGCTCTCAGGCCTACAACGGTTGTATGTTTGAACCATGCATGCCATTACCATCGGTGCCTTTATAACACGGTACAAACCACGAATGTGTCTTTACGATGCATTCCTTTATAGCACAAGTTGTTACAAGGACTTGCCTTAGAGAAAGCGCTGGACTTTGGAATAGTATAGTTTACTATTCCAACTCCAGTCTGCGCAACAGTAAGGAAAGTGTTGAACTTAACCCCTTCGCTGCGGCGGCAATTCCGCCGCAGCGCTAGGGGAAAGAGGGGGCCGCGTGGCGCTCTCCTGCTGGTGACGGAACCGCTCCGTCATCAGCCTCGGTAGCGCTGTGCTTATGACGAAGCGGTTCCGTCATGGCCCCGCCCGCTCAATAGAACCCCCAGCGCAGGCGCGGAATCCGCGCCGTGTAGGCGCGGCTAGCGGGCCATGACGGAACCGCTCTGTCATCAGCACAGCGCTACCGAGGCTGATGATGGAGCGGTTCCGTCATCAGCGCAGAATGGGTTAAAGTCCAACATCGGTCCAACACCACTTTCCCTAACGCAAGTCGATGTAACAACTTGCAGGGTAAAGGAATTCATTGTAAAGAGGTATTCGTGGTTCGGACTGCATTGCAAAGGCACAGCGTGGATCGAGCTGCGTTGTAAAAGCTGTTTTCCGCCTACAACGCGCCCAGGGCACACTCTGTTAGCTGTGACTCAAGCTCTAACAATTTCCCTGTTGCTTTTGTTGTATATCTGGATGCTTCACAAGGCAGCAGTTTGGTGCTATGAAAAACACCTAAACAAATGAGGAAGTGGATGCTAATTTCCAGATGTCTTTAGGGTAGCCCTGCTGCTATCAGCTCTGCAGTGACTGATGCTTCTCATCCCAGGACCCTTATTGTACATTATGAAGTAAATGATCTGCTCTGCTTTAGCAGCGAGTGCTTCACATTAATACCCTGTGTAGGACTATTTATCTCTATTTTCTCTAGGATGAGTTATTAAACTATCCACAATTACTAAGATTTAGAGCAGGGTTAAGATTTGCATCCCAACAGTTTGTCTTGTGTGTTAATGTGAAAAGTATCTTCTGCCGCCTTTGAAGTTAGGTGAAGTGTTCCCGTTTATCTTTGCCTCTGTAACCTGGTACAACCATGAATGAAAATGCATGCATTCTTTTTCTTAGAAAAATCACCCGTGCAGGGCTTTTTTTAAGACACAGTGGCACACGTTTACAGTTTTTATGTCAAGGCACAGAGGCTAATATTATGTATGGCTAGGTATGTCCTACCAATACTGTTCTGCACTTTTCTCTGGAATTTTACCTTTTTTCCTTTTTCTTCACGCAGTGGCAATGCTCAAGAGAACACGAAAACCTTCATTCTGAGTTGGGATCTAGATTTGGCTGATAAAAGCACTCACCTGTTCAATCGAGAGCAAAATTATTGCAATTTCCTTCCCACACACATTTCACAAGGAAAAAAATGGTGAAATGAGCAGTAGAAAAACCTGTCTAAAATAGGAGAAACACATCGAGTTTGGCGTGGAAACATTGATTCCAAAGAGAGATACCTTCTAACATTGTGGTGATAATGCACTAAGGATTTCCAGATGTGGTTTTACCACACCTGTGTTTGCTTTATTCGCCCTAAGTTGTCAGGGTATGCCCAGACTTGGGTCACTTTCTCACTTTGTGACTGAATTCAAGATAGCCTGGCTCATGAGGGGTGTTACCCCAAAACTGGTCCCAGGATGCTTGTTTCCGGTCCAGGGAGACCCTGAATTAACTATTCTGGCTGGACCGTTCCCACGAGACACAGGTTCAAGACTGATTTGCATATGGCTGAATCTGATCTGGGGTGGCGAAGTGAGCTAAAGAACAATGATGGATTCAACCCAGATCTGTGACTGGGGGTGAGTGTCTGAAATGTTTCAGTGCTCCGTCCGCCATCTCCTTGTGTTTGTAAAGATCTTAGAGTACCATGGTTGGCAGAGCAAATATATGCCAGTAATCTGTTTTCCAAATTTTCTTTCGAATAATTAGCATGGAGTTTCATTATTGTTTAAGTGATGAGGTGAACCCTTCTAGGTTATTGGATAACTTTACCTGCATTCTTGTTACCATTAAAACACTCATAAAGTGAACCCTTTCTGTTCTAAAAATAAGCGTTGGCTTGATCACTCATGTACTCTGGCATCCCGGCTCTTGAAGATGGCCCTAGATATCTCCCTTAGAGATAACATAATAATTCAAATCCTTTGACTTGAATATAAGCAGACTGTGGAAAAAGACCCTCCAGGAAGAGGCATGGTCCAGGCTAATTTTAGCCTCAGAATCTAATGATAGCAAACGTTTTGGGAACAAGGTTAAAACCCCTTTTCTAATTAATGAAAATACCCCTGAGTTTACTTCTCATGTACCATGTGAAGTATGGGTGAATCATTATTCTAATATTTTTCTTTTTCAGCATGATGTACATGGTACTGAGACACGTGGGATGATGCCTACACATAACCCCTTCCCTCTAAATATAACCACTGCTGAGGTGATGGTAGCTTTGCACTAGAGTGCTAGGGGAATGGCCCCTGGACCTGACGGGGTACCCGTAGATGATTTTAAAATGTTTAAGGAATTATGGGAACCCATACTGACCAGAGTGTTTAATGCTGCTGTTATGAGGGAGATACCACCCTCCTGGGCCATTTATATTATAATACCGATTTTTAAGAAGGACAAAAGATCAGATTAAAAAAACTACCACTCTATCTCTTTGCTGAATTCCTCCGTAAAAGTAATGAGTAGGATTCTATTGAAGAGATTGGAGGAATGGACCCAGTAGAACTATATTTTTTTATCCCAGTATAATTTGGTTTTAGAAAAGCACTCAGTACTATTGAGCAATGCGCTAAGTTAGATCTGATCATCGGGAAATATACCCGGGCTAAGCCAGGGTGTCTTTTTCTTTGTTTGCAGATCTAAGTAGGGCATTTGACCTTGTGGATCATGCTATCATCTGGTTACCGTTGCTCTCCCTTGGTACCCCTGTAGCAATTGTTAGTTTTTGTGCATGCCTGTATGCAAACTTATCTTGTAAGATACGATATGGACCCCATGGAGAGTGTTCATCTCTCTTTAAAATGGAGAGAAGTATTCGCCAGGACTGTGTTTTGGCCCCATTATCATTTTCACTTTTCATTTTTCCGCAGGCCATACAAGCCGATGCCCCTTGCGCTGCCATGTGTCCTGTACCAGTGTTACTGTACGCTGATGACGCTGTGTTGATATCTAGAACCCCTTGGGTCTGCAGAAACTGATGAGTGCTTTTGGGGAGTTCATGGTGTCAAAGAATATGATGATTAACAAATCCAAAACCTTCACAATGCAATGGGGGCGTAAATCAAAAAAATGCAGGTATTTTTTTTATTGATAATACACCTATCACAAGAGTAAATTCCTTTTGCTATTTGGGAGCTTTATTCACGAGCAACCAATGCTGGGCTGAATATGTGCTCAATACAAAATCTAATTTGCCCAAGAATATAAATTGGGTTTTTCGGTTTTCCTCTAAGTAGGGCAGTCGGCTGAAAATGAAATGGTGAAGATATATGAGGTTAGAGGGGTAGCCTCTCCCATCTATGGGACCAGTATGTGGGATTTTACCCGCAGTAAGCAATTACAATTCGAGGAAAACAGTTTTCTTAAATGTTTACTCTGCTTCCCCCCCTCTGCCTCAAATTTCATTGCCCATCATGAGGCCAGACTACAATACTTAGAGGGCTTGATTGTGGTTGGACCTCTGTTACTCTGGTTTTCAATCTGGGTCAAAGACAAAACCAGTTTTACTAAGTCAATTATCTTAGACAGCCTAACTCTGTACAACGTAGTGCACATCCAGTGGCTGGCGTATTTAAATCCTTCTTTTAGTACTCTATTTACCATGTCAATCTGGGGATGATCCTCCTAAGGTTATAGCTCTTACTAAGTCATTAATTAAAGGCACCTTTCTCAACTATAGAGTAGATTGCTGCATGTGATCTGAGATGATGAAACCGACAGTGTACATGTCCCTTTCCCCGGACGACGGCTACCAACTTTATCTGTCTTGAGTCACGAATGACCAACATCGATATGTGTTAACAAGGTTTAGGTTCGGTATTGTTTACCATCTGGTAGCCTTTCCCATTATGAAGTCATGATCAACCGAGTCAATTTTCTGCCCATGTGATCGCGAGTAAGCAGAGAACATTGCACTCTATGCTATTTTGTAGTCTATACTCAAATTACTGGCATAACTGTCATAAACCCATTTTTGTTGCCCAGAACATAAGAAATCTAAATGGGACTATGCACTTTATTATTTGGCCTAATGATGAATTAGAGTGTCTTAACATTGCCCTGTTTATCCTGAAAGAAATCAGTTTGAGGAAAAGTATTATGTTTTAATATTAATACCTTGGGTCTTGGAAAATATGCGTTGATATCTGATTGCTGAAGCATATATGCTAAGTAGAAATATTTATTTTAGCTTTCTTTTATCATATGAAATTGCATCTAATGTATTATTTTATGTTTTGTGTACTTTTATTGTTGTTTTTAACTTGCCTAATAAAGTTTAAAACTGAACTGACTAGGATGGCTTTCTATTCACTGTAAAAATCAGATGGAATTTCACTTCATAAACTCTGTAACAGACATCTGACCAACATTTGAAAAAATGTTTAATTCCAAATACATAACTGGCCATTATCTATTTTATTTTGATATCCTGTGGTTTCTATGATGCATTTAAATTGATGGTAACCTTAAAATAAACATAATCTGAGATTCAAATTCAAATAAATAAAAACACTTTATTTAGACAGTAAATCCGATCAAAGGGCCTAAAATTACAAATCACCTTAACATGATAGCTGTTATCACAATTTTTCAAAGGTCTTATAATTTAACAAGTAATACATAATTCATCAAACAAAACAGTTAAACTACGTTTCAATGATAAATATATAATTTAATAAAAATACTTTTGGTTTAAAAGAGGAACAATACCGTCAAAGCATTAGAGATTAATTGAATAAAAGTACAAATATTCAGAGAACCTCCAGTTCTTTGTTTCAGGATTCAGAGTTTATTTTTAGTTGCCTCTCCATGCATCCCAAAAATGTTACTAGTTTTGTGATCACTTGCAGCTGTCCTTTGTTCAGTAGAAAACTAACAGCAAGTGGTAATATCCGTGTCCCCTCCTTGAACTGAATTGAATAATCTGAGAGTGTGTTTCTTTTCCTTGTATCTGTCATTATTTTCCCTTTGGTAATATTGATTTTTAAACCGCAAGGAATTATATATTCCTCCAACTTTCTCCCATGATGATTTTATGACATTCATACAGTCATTTTTTTAAAAAAACTTAGTTGCTCATTTAGAGCTCAGTGATGAGCCAAACAGCATGCCAGGTCCACATTTAAAGAACCCTGCCTGCCTGGCAGGGATCTCTATGATGAGTGTGCGCCTGCTAGTGTAATGGATATTCTTCTATCACTCTTATATTTAGAGAAGACTGCCATCTCTTATCACAATACTCCGCATTCTCTTTTGAATTTTACAATATAGTGGAGATGTGCCATACTGGCTAGAGCTGCTGATTGTGGAACATGGAGAACCATGTCTAAATCATTGTATCAAATCAACTATTTGTGATTCTGAAAATTGCTTAATCTCCTGATAGGAAAAGAAAACATGTGTATTGTAATCTGGTTCCCATTGTAAAGCACTCCAATGCCCTTGGGCCAGGTTTGCGCTATAAAAGAAATGCAAAAAGAAATGCTTCTGTTTGTAGTTAATTGCTGAAAAGCAGAATACACATATCCTTGAAGTCCAGGGAGTTTTCTCCCTGTGGATCAGGGAGATTCTCACATTTTCATCCCCTGGGGTGCCCGGTAAAGGTTCAGGCCCACTTTGCAGAGTCGGCTGATGCCCCACTGGTGGAAATCCTGCAGTTCTTCCACCTCTAAGTGAGTCAGGGTAACCCTGAGGTTAATTGGAGGGACATCTGAGGTTTTTGGCAGATTTTTCACATCTATCAACCTCTAAATGACATCCATAGGGCCTAGCCATGTCTTATCTGAATGAATGACCTGGAAAAAGCTCGAAAAATAATCTACATATAAAGCAAGAAGTATTATTCATGCACCCTAGAAACACTGTAATCCAAGTGTCTAAATAAAGGGCCATCATAAATGCAATCAGTAAACTTGCAATTCCTTGCCTCTTCTTTGTTGACCAGGGAATGCATCTATTGGCTGCATAAAACGTGCTAATGAGACCTGGGTAACGTAGAAAAAATAGTTGTCACTCTTTCTCAATACATGTAATGCTTGGCAATCACAGTACAAGTATGTTATCTTGCGAAAGTGCAGTAAAGGTCTAAAAACTAAAAGCTAATTTTAACCATTTTTTTTATCAAAAACACGTATGTGCAAATGAAGTACCACATTCTTGGAGAAGAGTGTTTCTGTTGCATCATAAAAATGAAATTAATCAGTAATTTTCTGGTGCGAGGTGGGTGTCCTTTTTTTATACTATCGGGAGATGATTATCATTACGTGTTTGGAATCAGTTTTAAACCTATACACTCTTGGGAAGTTGCTTACTTTAAGTGAAACTCAGGCCGGGGAAAATCATAACATTTGAAAGTGAAGAAAAGGCCTGTTTAGATCTTTGTGTAAAATATTAAACATATTAAAATAATCAGGTCTTGCAGAGTTTTTGACCAATAACACAATTTGCTTGTCACAAACGTTTATGGATCGAAGTTAGAGTTTATCAGCCGTGATACTCAGTCACAGATGTCACGGATATCCTATCCACCTTATTACAAATGGATGGAGTACCCCTCTGCCAAGCTCGAAATCAGACGCTAATAAATACTGCAAAGCTTTACACCCATATCAGATGTTAACAGTGTTCTTTTTAAACATATCTCAGACTCCTCGTTTCTCCAACCAAGCAACCTCACTGCCACCTCCACTAAAAGCCTCCACCATAATATCCTCTCAACCTAGCCACACCAAAATTCCCTATGCACCTGCATCTCCAACTATAGCATCGTGACATGAATAAGAAAGAAACACCTAAAATAAAATGCTTACTCTTCAACGCAAGATCCATGAAGAAACAAATAAATCATACATTCTTATATAGCGCCTTTTCACCGTAAGGTCTCAAGGCACTTTCTTTGGGAACCCGTCCTGGCTTTTCCCTGCGAGATAACCCCTACTGGGCATCCCAAGGTGAAAGCCAGGCATCCCATCGCGGTTGGGCCGAAGTGGAGATTAAGCAAGCTATTGCCCAGAGTTGCAGAGTGTGAACCCATGATTCGAGTAGGCACCGAGGCGAGAATTATCAAGTCCGTGGACATTTTGAGCTCAAGACCCTGCCACGTCAGGAATTGAACCCTGGTCCCGGGTCTGACCTCTGCGTCCGGGTCAGCCTCCTCTGACCGGTGAGCCACACTTCTCCACTGCTTTAATGAGCACTAACATCTTTGAACTACTCTCAGAAACAACACCATGCCTCAACTTCATTTCAGAGACATGGCTCAGTGAAGACTTTGCACTCACATGCCACTAAGCAATCCCACCCGATTTCTTCATCTAAAACAATTGTATTGGCAAAATTGGAGGAGGCTTGGCTGTTATCCGTAACACAATCACTACAAATAAAACAAATTGAAAACGTTATCATGGACGGGTGTGAAGCTTTGATGATAAGACATCTGCTCTTAATAAATAGATCACCATTAAGCAATGTCAACTTTAAAGTTATCTTAGTAAATACAGTGACCAACATTCATCTGCACCACCCAAACCTATACATTCTAAGAAACTTCAATATTGGTTTGACATGAAAGATCTAACTACAACTATCACAACCAAGCTTGAAGCCTTCAATCTCCAACAAACAGGTACTGGCGGTGGGCATGGCTCATGGGGAGGTCACTCGGGGGGGTTTTAATAAAAAAAAAATAAGGCAGGCGCAACTCGGACAGCCATCATGGCAGCCACAGCTCTGAAGAGCTCCGGCCACCCAAACCCAATATCCGCCATAATCCGACATAATCAAGCCCAGATGGGCCACGACATGTCAGTCCGGGAAAGCGGAGCCTGACTGCGGTGTGAGGAGGCCCTGGGCTTGGGGAGAGAATTTGCGGCCTTGCAGGCCGGGGCCGTGCCGACTGACGGAACCTGGCATGAGCGTGCTGTCGGTCCGTGGAGGAGGACCTGCGGCTGTTCGAAGTGCCCCTCCTGGGGCAAAGCGCCGGACCAGAGGAACCGGGCCCGAGCCGGGCTGAAGCATCCTGTCGTGCTGGGGGCGGGTCCATGGCCTAGCAGCAGGTGTCCGTGAGTGCCCAGGCAGCCTGGAGTGACCTGCCGGGGCGCAGAGCTGGTCCCGAATAATCTGGCCCAAGGTAGGCTGAAGCATCCTGTCCTGCAGGGACAGGTCTATGCCTTCATGGTAGGCGCCCTTGAATGCCCAGGAACCTTGAATGGGCGAGTGTGGGGGCCAGGACGCAGCCTGGCAAGACTACCACTACCGCACCCAGGAGCCCGGTGAGTGACCTGGGAGACAGGTATCGGTCTGACAGCGGCAGCGCAGTGGTGAGTCCGCTGGAGTCCCGACAAGAGCGGCTGCTCTTCCTTGGGTCACGCTGCCCAGATATCATCTTCTGCCAGGCCTGCTGTAGGTGCTGGCTGCTGCCTTCCTTGGAACTCCGGTGAGGGCCCGACTGGCCCACTGAATTCGGCTGTGTTGTGAGATAGACCCACCCTTCCCTCCCTCTCTCTCTCTTGGGGTGTGGATTGATCCTGAACATTTAGTGCGACCCTGGGGGGTCCCGCAGCTCGGGCCCATCGACATGTGCAGACCACTGCAGGGGCAGTGGACCCCAGTCCCATCCCCTGGTGCCTTGTGGAGCCCGGGACAGGGTACCCTTGGTAGATAGTGATTGTGTGAGGTGGCTGCAGGCTGGGGGTCGGGCGAGTCGGTCCCCATTAGGGGGGGCCGTGCAGGCTGTCCTGAGCTGTGGAAGTGGTCAGGCTAGGCCTAGTGTGGTTTGCGGCCTAGGGTTGTCTGGATCCTTGAGGAACAACCCATGGTGGTCCGCACAGATACTGCTACAAGACAACACCTAAAGGTGTGGGACACCTCACCAAGAAGACAGCGAGCCAACTATAAAGAGAAGGAGCAGATGGAGGAGGCAGGTGCAGTGCACAAACGGCCCAGACCAACTCCGCCATAATGATGAAGGATAAGCCGTCGGGCCCCACAACCAAGCAAGGTATGTTAGACCAATTTTCTATGGCCCCAGGCGGCATTAGTAATTCCGACGGTGGAAGCTCTGTACCTGACAACGCTGCCCTGCTGGCTGCTATTACCCAGGCCTGCGACACACTGGATGCGAGGGTCAGCGCAGTGGGATCAGAGGTCTCATTCCTACGACAGGACCTCAGGAAGGCTGTAGACCGCATCACAGAGACGGAAACCGTTGTGTCATCGGTTGAAGACACAATAGCAACCCTACAAAAAAAAGTGAGCAAACTCACAGTGGTAACACAGGAACTGGCCTCCCGGGTTGAAGATTCGGAGGGACGCTCCAGGTGAAACAACTTATGACTTATTGGCTTCCTGGAGGGGTACGAAGGTTCATCTATGGAACGATTTCTCACGCAATGGCTGAAATCCCTCCTGCCAGAGAACTCCATGTTCTCCTGTTTCGTGGTGGAAAGGGACCACCGAGCACTGATGAGGAAGGCCCTTCTGAAGAAGCGCCCCAAGCCTGTTATAGGTAAATTGTTGAATAATATGGACCGTGACACCATCTTTCAATGTGCACGAAATCACAGGGACAAATTGCTCTACAATTTGAACTCTATCATGATTTTCCCGTACTATACACTCCTCGTTCAACAACAACGTCAATCCTTCATCCGCCGCTGGGCGCAGGCTTAGAGAACTGAATATTCAATATATGCTGTTATATCCAGCCCGTATGCGCATTATTCATAACTCCAAATCCGCTTATTCGACACACTGGAGGCGATCTTCACGTGTGCTGATAAAGTGGTCCATCTTAGACCACACACACCACCCCCTCTGGACTTGGATTTTTCACAGAACACCCGCAGGAATCAATTGAAAAAGATCACCTGAAAAGACAACACAGATCAAGGTCTAACTGGCGCTCCCAGACATAGGCCGATGAATCATGAATGTAGCTGAGGCATCATCAATTCCCTGTCCGAGGCTCTGAATGCAGACACTCACTGTTGTAAAGGAATATGGCTCATCTATGGTGCAAGGCTGACTTGGGTGTCTAGTTTGGGTACTATTGGTGGAGGCGCCTTGAGGTCCCCCGTTGGGACCTTGGCCATTCTCTGACTGTGATAGATACTCCCTGTGAGTGGAAGTTTTGGGGTGGAGGGAGGGAGGGTGAGGTATTCAGCACACTTGCACAAAAGTTATCTCAGTTACGCCACAGACACAGTGACTTCATTGTATTACCTCCCGCATGCATCCACTGAGATCCTCCCTAAGGGATAGATGGCTGCAGACAATACTCATCCCCTACTGGGAGGGCTTACCATCATGACCTGGAATGTCCGAGGGGCACTCAATAAAATCAAAAGGGGTGCTGTCCTTAGGCAGTCTAAACAACTCGAGGCTGACATCCTCCTACTACAGGAAACTCACCTGTTGGGAAATATGGCTCCATGACTGGCCCGTTTCAGCTATAACAGAGTATACCACGCCGAGTTTGCTCGGGGATCACGTGGCACAGCCATTACTATACACCGTAGGATCTTATACATGGTATCCAAACACTGGTCGGACCCCGCTGGGCGCTACATCATAGTGACAGGCACACTGCATGGGGAAACATTGACAATAGGCAACTTCTACGCTCCTCATGCTGGGGCACACCTATGTAGATAGAATTACACAACTTTGGGGGGAACACCCAGATGGCCTAACGGTGATGGGCGGCGAATGGAATGATATCATATAGCCCATGGATTGCTGGCGGGACCCAGACCATAGTCCCCAAGGGATAGAATCAAAATTGCATCATCTGGCTGCTATTCTGGGGTGGACAGATGTATAGTGTGCATACCACCCAGCTGAATTTGGCTTCAGCTTCCTCTCTGCGATACACAGGTCTCTATCCAGGCTTGACTACTTCTTTCTCCTACGCAGTTAAATTCACAGGGCTTCGTCGGATTCCATTCTCGCCAGGGGTCTCTCAGACCATTACCCAGTCACCCTGAAACTAAGTACTGGGCCAAATAAACCTCCCTTCAGATGGCGAATGTCACCAGGGCACCCATGCGACCCAGCTTACCAAACTGCCCTTCCGCAGGCAATCTCAGATTATTTGACATTCAATTTTGCAACTGCTCCCTCCAGTATAATATTGTGGGAAGCTCTCAAACCCATGATCCATGGTGTAGACATCAGTTATCGTGCAGGGGAAAAACACGCCACCTGGCCCAATTAGTGGCCCTTGAGAATCGCAAGCTGGTGCTAGATGTTGAGGTAAGGGAAGCTAAAGGTCTGGCACAACAGGTCCGGCTCCTTAAAATCCATCAGCAGCCACACCAATACCTTACTAACGAGGCCAGGGATATATTGCTAGTGACCCAACACAGAATTTATCAATGGGGTGACAAGTCGAGCAAGATGCTACACCGCCTTTGTCAAGCAACGCTGTCCCCCACCCCAGTGTCGGTGCTGAGGGACACAGAGGGAGTCTGATGCACTACCCTGACACAGTGACCCAAGCATTTGCTTACTACTATATATCCCTATATGCCCTACAGGACCCTATATCGAGTGAGCTAATAGGTGAATTCCCACAAGATATACTGCCTCAAAAGATATCAGACTATGCGCATGAGCAGCGGGATGCCCCCATAATGGTGGCAGAACTTGCTAGAGCCTTGTCTAACATACACTCCGGCCACGCACACTGTCCTAATGGATTTCCTAGTGAATTCTTACACGCCACATGTCCCAGCTAGGTCCACATCTCCTATCAGCACTCAATGAAGCCTTAGAACAGTACATTCTACCCCCGGATCAATTCCACACTGATATTGTAGTGTTCCTTCAACCATGGCGCCCGCCAGAAGAGCCATCATCCTATTGTCCATATCCCATCCTGAATTTTGAATCTAAATTGCTGGGCAAAGTCCTTGCTGACTGCTTTTGTACCTGTATTTAGGAACTAATCCACCTTGACCAGGCCGGCTTTATGCCACACCACTCTACCGAGCATAATATCCGGCAAGTCCATAATGCCATTACGAAAGCCCTGGAATTGGGCCGCCCGCAGCCCTTTTGTTAGCCGACATACACAAGGCGCTTGACTCCTTATGTTGAACCTACGTATTACAGCTCCACCGTGCCTAAACTTCGGCCCGCTTTTTCTGTTCTATAGACAATTACTATCCACAGAGCTCTAGGCTTCGGTGTGGGTAGCAGGGATGCTTTCAGCGCACTTCCCCATCCGTAGGGGTACAAGGCAGGGGTGTTTACTTTTTCCACTACTATTTGTGCTGGCAATTGAGCCCCTGGTGACATGGGTTAGGCGAGACCCTTTGGTAAATGGATTTGTCTTGTCAGTAGACAGGTCCAACAGGATTGCATTATACGCGGATGATTTGCTCTTTTTTCTGACGGACCCAGAATTTTTTGGCCCACAAATACTTCAGATACTCTGCGTATTTTGGGAAATCTCTGGACTCAGAGCCAATCCAGTGAAATCTGTATTGTTCCCAGTGTGCGGCGATCAGGAATGTGCAACATGTGCATCACAACTGTCCCATGCAAAAGATGGCTTCCAATACCTGGGGGTCTACATCTCACCTAATCCAACGATATCCTAGTCACTGAATATCAGCCCTCTCCTGTCCCGGCTCTGGGACGAGACAAGGGGATGGTTTCCCCTGCCACTGTCTTTCTTTGGGAGGTCAGCAATGCTCTCCCTTCCCTGTACCGGCTCCAAGTTTTCCATACACCATTCCACAGACTTGGTTTGCCTAGATAAGCATACTCCTGAATGGGTTCCTATGGGGGGGGGGGAGGGGGGGGGGGGTGTCTGCATTGCATTAGGAACTTGTACTCAGTCAACATATTGTGGCAGGATCAGGATAGCGGCATCTGATATATATGTGTATTATGCTGCATCCCACCTGCTAAATGTAAATGAGTGGTGGTACGGCTCACATTCAGACCCAACGTTCTCAGTAGAAACACTTGTGATGGGCAATACCTTCATCGTGGGGTTACTTTATAGCCGCTCCAACCTGGAACATCTACCCCGTTCTTGTAGAACAGTCATACAACTTTGGCGCCACACAGTGAAGAGGATGGGGTGGGAGGGACGCTTGACTCAGACAACCCTTCTGTGGCATCGAACGTATCTACGACTAATCGCTGCACTTCCATGTTTCCGGGCATGGGATCTTATTGGCAACTCAAATATAGGTGACATAATGCATGGGTCAACACTTAAACCCTTCCGACAGTTGCAAACAAAATATAGTCTCCACCATACACAATTATATCTCCAGCTAAGGCACGCTTAAACCCCCTAGATCAACTCACTGAAGAGCTTGCTAGAATTCCACCCTCTTGAGGGACCCCTACTAATGCGGAACTTCGAGGTTAACAAAATCTGCCAAATCTATCAGACTCTGATCACCCACAACCAAACTAAATTAGATACCACACAAGCCGCGTGAGGAGCGCATATCACAAATTTAACAATACCAAGGTGAAACAGCAAGACCATACATACACACTGCTGTTTATATGTGACGCACCTCCCCTAAAGAAAAAAACAAAGAAATCCCTTACAAAGAGTCCAGTACTTGGAGTATTATATCTCCAATGGTGTGCACCTCCACCGCTCGCTGTCTCCAGAGAGCAGTCTCCAAGGCCAGAATTAGATTTGTTGCAACTGTGGATTGCACCACCAAATTCAGATTTCACAAGTAATTAGGTCCATCCAGTTTTATTATTATTGTTAAATTTCTTTATTCTTCTTTTGTAATAAAAAACAGCCAAGCAGCCAACAAGTTTCGTCCAGCTTCAGTGGACTTCATCAGGGCTCGTTTTTAAGATCCAGTTTCTTATCATAGGAGACTCTGCGGGGAAGACGCTGACTTTTGGCATCCCGCATTGTCGAACGGTCACGGCATAGGAGCTGATAACTAATGAACTACCGTGGATACATGAGGTAATAGTTCTAATGTGGGAAAACATACTGGATATCACAACGTGTGTGCAATACCTTACAGTGACCTTCTTCACACAGTCTGGAGCTGTGTGGCACTGCAGTTGTTCTGGCGTAAGGTATCCTCCTGTCTAGAGTGAGTCTTGTCCTGGACGTTGGTGCACAAACCTTAGTTATTCCTTCTACACAGCACAGATGGGGTTGGGGGGAATCATTATAAGCAACACTTATTATTTTTGGGCCTCACACTCGCTAAGCAGGATATTGCCCAGTTTTGGAAGGGGAGGTCCGCCAGTAAGAAGGTGGAAACGGGCCATGGATGACTGCTTTGCGGCAGAAGTGGCCGTGTATCGGGCACAAGTTTGTCCGCAAAAACATAGGAAGGTATGGTCTCGATGGGTGACATACCGTGAGATTGATCTGCCCCCCCCTGCCAACCCCGAACTCTCCATAGTCAGGCAACATCTTCAGGGCTACAACACATAATCACAAAAGGAGACATCCTGGCTGCATACACATGCCTAGTAGATACCTTTTGCATGGGGTAGGACTGTGTAGTTTGTGCAAAGTTTTTGCTTAGTCTGTATGTTCACAGGCTGTTGTTTGGATATATGGGTACTACTCTGCAATGTATTGTATCTGAAATATAGGCAACCAGCACTTGCCGCAACTTACAACAAAAACTCAATAACAGTTTGTTTTAAAAAAAAAAGAATTTAAACTTACCTTGAGGCCCGGTCCTGCATCTTCTCGGTTCCTACTCTCCTGTCTCCGGAAGGAACAGGAAGCAGGCGGCCAGGCCCCCTCCCCTAAGCCAATCATATTGCTGCAAGCAGTGTTGTGATTGCCAGGGGCTCATGAGGTGGGCATTTTCTCCATGCAGGCTGCAATGCAGTCTGCATGGAGAAGGGAAAACTGCTCATGACTGGCTTGGGTGGCCCGGGAAGACCGACCAAACGGTCTCCGTGCACTCAGTAGTGGCCACATCACTCCCCCCCTGCCCTGCTCGGAGAGCAGAGCAGCCCCACCAATCTGCCTGCGACACATCCTCGGAGCGGGTCGACTTAATGCTCCGCAACCAGGATTTTAGATCCTCTTGTTCAGCATGCCTAACTGGGTCCCTGTAGCCAGCCCATGCTACATCACAGTCAGCCTGAACTTCAGACTTTGTCCCAATCCAGCTTGACCAGGTATCCACAGTCAACAATTTATGCTTTTTGGTGCTATTTTCACAGAAATCTTTAAAATTGCACATCTCTAGTTCGACTGATTGGATGTTTTTCCTTTTTTGTCTTGTTTTATTTATTCAACATTACTCTACTTTCCTAAATGTCGAGGATCCCTTTTGTGGTGTGTTTTTACTGTGTTCCTGTTGCACAAATACTTTACACATTGCCTCTGAGTTCCGCCTGACTGCTCTGTACCAAGCTACCCAAGGATGGAGCACAGGTTAAGATAGGGTTCCCTTGTGGCTTCACCCTGACAGGGATTTAGGTTCCTGCTTGAGTAGAGCTTTGTTGCATGTATTTCGGCTCAGGGAGGACCTGGCCTGGCAGTTTGAGCCGGTTTGTTCCCATTGGAGAAGGGTCAGGAGAGATTTTCATATATCTGGGTCTAAACTGATGTGGCATGGTGGGCAATAAAACAATGGATTGGAATGCTCCACGCGATTGCCAGTGGTTAGGCCTATTTCAAGCATTTCTACCATCACTTTGTGTGTGTTCTTTTGCATTTAGGGCATATTACACTGTTATCTATATGTATCATAAGCATATATGTGATTTTTGTTGATGCATTTGTAGCGCATTACGTTGAACTTGCAAATTAGTTACTGTTTTACTGTTTATATAGACTCTGCACCATCCATTCTCCTTAGTTTCCTGTCCTAGTTCAGTGTCCCAGACCTCTGCCAGGGAAGGTCGTTTTGTGGTGTCCATAAATAAACAAGCCCTGTATAAGTAATTAAGCATTAATCACACTAAAGATATCCAAGCGCTAACAGAGTCCCTATCTTCCCCATTGTTGGGACACTCATTTAGGCATGTTGGGGGATATCACTATCCCACATAATGCCAAAAGGGGGTTATTAATTTAACTGTAAACCTACCATCGAACAGAATATATGTCACATTTACATGTTGATTGGTAGTGTCTTATTTTATTCCGGAGGAACAGCAGCAAAATCTCCAACATGTTTGGATATATAGCGGTGAAGTCCAAAATCCAAGTGTGTATCTCGGGGAACATCCTTTACCACGAATCTTTTGCAATGCAGTACCGTTACCACGCAGGTTTTACAACGAAAGTCGTTACGACGACTTGCGCTGGAGGGCGCTGTAGGATAGGGAATAGTTTAATTTACTATCCAACACCTTCCCTACTATCCAAGGGGACTGGAGTTGGAATAGTAAATTAAACTATTCCACTATCCAGCGCCCCCAACGCAAGTCGTTGTAACGACTTGCGTTGTAAAACCTGCGTTGTAACGGTACGCGTAGTAATACCATGCGGTGTAACAACATACATCTGTGTATCTCCCAAACTGGCCCAGTGTTAATTTCAGTAATCCATAGTGCAGTGTACCGCAGCTGATTTCCTGGTCATACTTCTTATGGTCTGGAATTAGCATTACACCCCTCTCAAGAGGTAGTTTAAGTACTATGGAAGCAATGCATGCTCTCTGATCCGTTTTAAGGCATGTGCAAAGTAGGCAATTACCCAGGGCCCTCATGTTTAAAGGGGCCTTGTGGGAAAGTGCACTTTCTCTGCATTTCATCTCTGTCTATTCTATTTCTCTATCTTCATATCTGCATACCTCGGACTCAATCTCTCTACCCTGTGTCATTTTATGGATTTTTGGGGTCCCATGTAATACATATTTCAAATGTTTTTATGTGACTCCCAACATCTTTGAGATGACACAGTCTCATTGTATCCCAAATGAACCCTCTCAGCATGTTATCTTATCGGTAGAAGCATGTCTCTGGTATCTCCATTGGCATATGTTGCAACACACATAGTTCTCAAGAGTTCAGCATCCACCTTAATAGTGTGATGTTCCGGTCACTTCATGGGAAATCATGGCCACTTATCAATAGACATCTTGAGGCTCATGAGCAGCATAATCGCGTTGGATCCATAAAATGCAGGTACGCCAATGCGTAGGTATATACCTAATATTTTAATGATATCAATAGCACTATCAATGGGATTAAACCAGGCGCTGCTGGGGCGGCACCAGGAAGAGTGCACAATACTAATTTTCCAGAATGTTAAGTAGGGCTGGGGACTTTAGAGTCACTGGCTCACCATCTGCTTACCGGGATAGTGTATGTGTTGTTCCTCCAATTTCGTTTCTATCGAGAGTGTGTCTATTTCACACTGTCTGTTCCAAGCGTTCCATGACCAGGGCTAAGATCACTGGAGAGAGGGGACATGGGAACCTTGCCGTCTTTGCTATATTTCGGATATAACTTTGCTAGTATTTGCCTGTGCAGATAATGCCCTGAACAATGTTTCAGTGTCTCAAGCATATATTTGCAGTCAACTGTGCAAAGAAGGCTTGTTGAGAATTGAGACTGGTCATCATGCAAGGTACAAGGGTGTTGCCTAGATGCTCAATCAATACAGTTGCAAAAATAATGTTTTTCAGGTGTTTACAGTGGTTTTTCTAAGGTATATTTGATTGTTTGTTACTAGCGATGGAACACATTCCCTGCTTTTATCCGGCATCAGCATAAACAAAGATAATGCAGTGGAATAGATACAACAATCTTTCACAATAAACCCAATGGAAACTTTAATTAATCCACTGGTGAAAAATCCTTCTCAAAAGCAACCAACGATTTTATTTAAAGACCACACTCACACCAGGTTGTGGATCCGTTGTGAAACATCCAATTTTTTATCTTTCTTATTTTTTCAACGTATACACAATACACATTTATTTACAATAACGTACACCTTATATCAACACCTTTTAGGCATATACCAATAATGCCATATATAACTATACACTGGTGTTGCCAAAAGTTTTTTGCACAAAGAATTCAAATAAATAAGGGCTTCTTGTTATGACCATACATAACAAGAAGCCCTTATTTATTTGAATTCATTGTGCAAAAAATGTTTGGCAACACCAGTGTATAGTTATATAGGGTGTTAATGGTATATGCCCGAAAGGTGTTGATATAAGGGTTATCTTAAACGTGAACTGCGAACTGTACTTGTTTTTTTCTTTAAAATTTATTTTCCCAGTACCATTAGTATCCAGGCTCCAAGGATTCTGTTGTTTTTCGACATATGATTGTTGATTTATGTGTATATGTGTGTATATATTTGTGTATGTTATTGCAAATAAATGTGTATTATGTATACATTGAAAAAATAAGAAAGATAAAAAAATTGGATGTTTTTCAAAGGATCCACAACCTTATGTGAGTGTGGTCTTTCAATAAAGTAGTTGGTTGCGGGGGGAGGAGCTATGCTAGCAAACAAGATGGGTGCTTAGGCTCCCGGCTCCGCCGACCTCCGTATCATGCCAGATAATCCTGTCATTAATCCTGATTTTACGCCCGACCTCCGTGTGGATGAACTGATGCGCACTCCAATGGTGCAATCCCGAAAACTTAATTGGCTTGATTGACGGAGTTGTGTCGAGTTGAAGTTTGCAGCCTAGTCCAACAGGAGAGCCGGGGCCCTCGAGTTTTGAACCAGCCGTGTTGCAGTTGAACAACATCGGCCGTGAGAACCAAGCAGGGTCTACCGCAGTGGAGGTCCTTTTTTTTGCCCGATTTCGACAGCGGTCATTCTGAGGGACTAACATCGAGGGAGAAGTGACGTGACACGACAGTGGCTGTGGATGGGGGCCCCTGTCCCGCGGACCCAGTTTCCCCCTCGCCGGGACTCGATGAGTCGGGGTCTTCGCTCGCAGCAGCGAAGTGCAGCTTGCTGCTGCAGGAACAGACCAGTCACCCTCTGACACTGTCCGTTTCCCCCCCTGTCTGTGTGAAACCGGATCCTGCTCCACTGCAAGAACTGCTGCCAGCTGCGATTTACAAGGCGACCATCTTGACTTTGGACGAGGACCCCGTGCGACAAGAAGCGCTGAAGCCCTCGGTCGGTATTCTGTAGAATCCTGAACCCGGTGTTTCGAACATTTTACTACGTCTACGATCACTGCTGACTTTGGGAGAATCGATTGGCGTTCCCTTCCTGGAGATTTCTGTCGGTAATTGTTTTTGGACGTCTGTTTTATGCTTTCCCTCTTTGATGACCACGCGATTGTGGAGAAAACAACATTGGAACTATCCGTCCGTGAGGGAGTTTTTCTGTGCTGATGGAGTCCTTGAGGAATCACTGACTTTGATTTTTGTTGGACTGAATTTTTTTGGACTCTTTCTGCATTTTGATTATCCTGTAGAAGTGGTTATCCTACCGGGAGGGGTTCGCATGATGGTTCCGAAGGGCAAAGGCAGAGTTCGATTGACCGGGGTTGGTGCTATGGCCTTAATGGATGTGAGAATCACGACTGTTGATCTAACAGAAGGCTGGGCGGTGTATCATAGCTCCCCCTAATTTACTGTTTTTGTGATTTCTGTAACATTGTATTTTCATCATAGGGGGTGCTTTTCTCAGGCGGGGGGGAAGGGGACCGGGAGCCCATACAGAAATGCCCTCCCCATGTTTTTCTCTTTTCTATTTTTAGAATCTAGTTAGTTTGGGCGACAGGCACACTGCTAGTTGGGGTTAGGCGATAGCCATATGCAGGGGTGCAGGGTGGGGGGATGGGTTTATTATTTTATTTTGGTTCTCATTCTTATGGTTTTCTTTTCTTCAATCTTCTCTTTGGTCTCTCCATTAGTAGCAATATTGACGAAATATATTATGGTTTTGTTTACCTTCCAGTGTCTGGTTGCCATGCTTTGTCTACTATTCTGATTTTATGGGTGGGCGGGATTTGAGGGCCGGCGCTTAAATTGTTTGTCGGTTGTAATGCTACTAATCCTGCTTCGTACTTATTAGCGCAGGCGTCTCAGCGATTCTTCTGTTACTGAAAGTATATCCTGTCTTTGTACCTGTCCACCGTATTATTATGTTGCAATGTATGGCACCAGATATGTCTATTCCGTTTTTCTTGTTTTAAAATAATAAAAAGATTTACAAAAAAAAAAAAAGTACAATGAACATTATAAAAATACATATAAATTGCTGAAAGGACAGCAGGTTTATGACCCAAAATGTTAAAAAAACCACTGATATTCTCCACATTGTCTCAGCTCTCGACACTTTAATCAGAACTGTATTTTTTGATCGGCAATGCCTCTGACAATGTTATAAAGTACTACTATTGATTGATGTTGCCTAGCAATTGTTGTAAAGTGCTCAGATATTCTTGGGTCTAGCTAGCGCAATAGAAAACTCTTAAAATAAATACAATTGCTTGTGAGTCTTAAAAAAAAAAAAATAGTTGGTTGCTTTTGAGAAGGATTTTTCACCAGTAGATTAATTAAAGTTTCCATTGAGTTTATTGTGAAAGATTGTTGTATCTATTCCACTGCATTATCTTTGTTTATGCTGGTCTCTTTCGCCCAGATGCAGTTGGAGTATTAGGGCGACCCCTTTGTGTTGATAAATTTATCCGGCATCAGAGCATCCATGTTTCTCTGTTACATGCTTGCTTTTCTTTAGGTTCATCAAAGACATTTCATATATCTCACAGACGAATGTCAGGTAAAATTGGGCTCATCAAGTCTGTCACCCCGACGTAGGTTCCTTCAAGAAGTGTTTGTGCAATTATGAATGTTCACCTCACCTGTATCTTTTATTTTACTTGCACCTCTTCCAAGAAGCTCAATTTAAAGTCAAAACTGTTGCTCCACACCTGTGCTTAAAATCGACAGCATGGTACCTTTAGCGAAAACCCACACCGCTGACGTGCATGTCATCAGCCCTAAAGCCCCACTCCATCTCCAGGTATTTATTCCCCGGGAGCAGTTCCCCACTGTCGCACTAGGGAAACCCTTTAGTTCCCATAGGTCCAGCTGCCCCAGTGAAGGTCGTGGTGAGACAAGTGCCAGACACTGACTGCTGCACAGAGATCTGGCACTGAAGTAGCCGCCACACCAGTCAGTTGCAGATGACGCCAGCTCAAAAAATCCAGGCGGTGGACACTCAGAGTCCAGATCACAGTCATCTTAGTTCCTAGTTTCTAGGAAGTAGGCAACACACTAGCATAAAACTACCAAGGCTCCATATCAGGATCTCTTGGACAAGCCAAATGAGCCGCACCCACAGGCCACACATTGAGCAACAAGCTAACAACTGTTCAGCTGCACAGGCCTGAAGCAGCCAGTCTACAGCAAGCGGGAGACGGGCAACACCAACTAACCCCATACACTACTGAGGGATAAGAATGCAGAGTCAATCAGCATGCTCAAGAAGGTAGGATGTGATGCGGTAAGTTGGGTATATTTTACAACACCACGGAGTTGCGTTGGCACACATCCACTCAGGTGGCCATCATAGCTTCTCCCTATGCCGAGATGTTATATAGTTGTGTAATTTAGTTATTAACTTTTCACAAATCTTTGCCCTTTCCTGCTACACCTTATTGTATCCATGGTCTTCTTATTTCATTCATTTCATTTATATCTATGTGATGTGTATCATAAAAACAGAATATTTTAGTAAAAGTGATTTGATGGGAGTTCTGTAGAGCAACTATTCCACTTTACAATAGCTTCCAGCTTCTCAAAGAGGACACTTAGTAAACACGATGGCTCTTAAAGAAACAGCTTTCGAACCTACAACGGTTGTATGTTTGAACTTGTATGCTTTTACCATGCATGCCTTTACAAAACGGTTCGAACAACAAATGCGTCTTTACAACACATTCCTTTACCACACAAGTCGCTACAACTACTTACTTTAGCCCTAATGATGAATTAGAGTGTTTCAATATTGACCTTTTTGTCCTGAAAGCAATCAGTTTTAGGAAAATTATTATGTTTTAATATTAATTGGCCTTGGGTCTTGGAAAATATGTGTTATTATCTGATTGCTGAAGCATATATGCAATATAGAATTATTTATTTTAGCTTCTTTTATCATATATAATTGCATCTAATGTATTATTTAAAGTTTTTATGTACTTTTGTGGCTGTTTTTTTAAACTTGCCCTATAAAGATTTAAAATGAACTGACTGGGATGGCTTTCTATTCACTGTAAACATCAGAGGGAATTTTATTTCATAAACTCTGTAAAAGATCTCTGACCAACATTTGAAAAAATGTTTAATTCCAAATCTAGAACTGCCCATTATCTATTTTATTTTGATATCCTGTTGTTTCTGTGATACATTTAAATTGATGGTAACCTTAAGATAAACATAATCTTTGAGTATGTTTCCTTTTCCTTGTATCTGTCATTATTTTCCCTTTGGTAATGTTGATTTTTAAACCACAAGGAATTGTATATTCCTCCAATGTTCTCCCATGATAATTATATGGCATTCATACAGTGATTTCTTCAAAAAAAATGTAGGGGCTCATTCAGAGCTCAGTGGGCAGCCAATCAGCATGCCAGGTCCACAGGGACAACCACCCCATCCATTTGGTGAAGGACTGCGTGCCACATTTGGAGATCCCTGCCTATCTGGCAGGAATCTCTATGATGAACGTGCCCCTGCTGGTGTAATGGATATTTTTCTATCACTTCTATCTGCAGAGCAGGCTGCCAAGTCTTTTGAGACTACTCTGCATTCTCTTTTGCTTTTTAGCAATATGTAGAAGATACTAAAAATACACAATTGGTTCTGTCGGGTGAGTATTATTTTTTCAAACAATTGACTTAATCAAGAGTCTATTCATAGAGAGACCAATTAATTGTATAAACACAAACATAGACCATCTGGGGTCTTATAAGAGCTTTTATGAATTGCATCATTCATAAATACTCAAAATAGATTTTTCAGTTTCGCAAGGCTGTCAAAACAACATATTGAGATATAGTGTGCGACAAGGTGACATTTTGTGCTCAGTGACAAGGGGATGGTGTAAAATATAAACAGAGTGATTGGGGGAAGGTAATGACCAGAAGAGCAATGTTTCCAAGTAGAACTGCGGACTGCATAAATAAGTTTTGTCCCAGAATCTTTCGACTGGTCCACGGTATATTTGTCAACGTTTCAACCCAAGGTCTGCACTACTGTGAGGTTAGTCTTCTTCAGGACTGAAGTAGGGAATTAACAGCCTGTAGATATTAAGGGGAGTGGTCAGGTTTGTTCTGGTTATATGGTTCTATATTAATTTACATCATGGTGGCGAACACTCACCTAGGAAAGCTCAGAGGGGCTCTCAGGGTGTAACACCTTAATGGATTCTTAGAATGGTGGGGCTCGTATCCTAGCATTGGCCAAAGGTCTCCTTCTTAATGTAAACCTTCCATGTGGGGCTATGGAAAACGGATGAGGTATCATTACTAACCCATCTTGTTTGTCCCGAATTATGATTTAATATACATTCATATGAGGAACTCACCTAGATTCAGTGAGGTTGTAATTCGTACTTCAATTAATGGGGACTATTCCAACAAGCCGGTTCTGGATAGAGCTGCTGATTGTGGAGCATAGGGAACCATGTTTAAATCCTTGTGTCAGATCAACATTTTGTGATTCTGGAAAGTGCTTAATCTCCTGGTGGGAAAACAAAACATGTGTAATGTAATTTGGTTCCCATTGTAAAACACTCAAATGCCCCGGGGCCAGGTTTGCGCTATAAAAGAAATTTTAAAAAATGCTTCTCTTTGTAATTAATTGCTGAAAGCAAAAGACAAATATCCTTGAAGGCCCGGGAGGTGTTTCCTTTTGGATCCATGACATACTCACAACTTCATTCCTTGGACAGCCCGGATAAAGCGGTAATGGTTCAGGTCCAGTTTGCAGAGCTGGCTGAGGTTCCACTGGTGGAAATCTTGAAGTTCTTCCACCTCTAAGTGAGACAGGGTAACCCCTATGTTGGGTGAAGGGACATCTGTGGTTTTTAGCAGGTGTTCCACTTCAGAGAACCTCTAAATGACATCCATGGGGCCTATCCATGTCATACCTGAATGAGTGACCTGGAAAAATAATTAAAGACGTATTATTTATGCACCCCAGAAACACTGTAATCCAAGTGTCTAAATAAAGGACCATCATAAATGTGATCAGCATTCTTGCCTTTCCCCACCTCTTCTTTGTTGACCAGAGAATGCATCTGTTTGCTGCATAAAACCTATTAATGAGACCTGGGTAACGTAGAAAAAATAATTGTCACTCTTTCTCAATACATTTAATATTTGGCAATCACAGTACAAGTATATTATCTTGCGAAGGCCGGAAAGGTCTAAAAACTAAAAGCTCATTTGAACCTTTTGTTTTATCAAAAGCATGTATCTACAAATTAACTAATAAATTATTTGATAAGACTGTTTCTGTTGCATCATAAAAATGGAATTCATCTGTAATTTTCTGGTGAGAGATGGTTACCCTTTTTATCACTATCAGTTGATGATTATCATGACGTGGTTGGAATTAGTTTTAAAGCTATACACTCTTGGAAAGTTCCTTACTTTAATTCAAACTCAGGCTGGGAACAATTATAACATTTGAAAGGGAAGAAAAGGCCTGGGTAAACCTTTCTGTAAATATATTAAATATTGATCATATTAAAATAATTTGTTCTTGCAGGGTTTTTGACCTATCACATAGTTTACTTGTCACAAACATTTATGGACCTGAGTTAGAGTTTAGAGGACGTGATACTCTATCAGAGATGTGAAGGATATCCTATCCATCTTATTACAAATGGATGGAGTACATGTCCACCAGGCACTAATAAATGACACAAAGCTTGACACCCATATCAGATGTCAACAGTGTACTTTCTATTACAAGCACAGCACTGTATATAGGAATGTAAAGATGCCTTTACCCTACTTGCAAAGAGAAGAGCTTTTAGGCACAGCCAAAGTGGGGGTACTGGTACTTAGAATAATGGTCCGGACGTTATGTATTCTCTTTGATAAGTTATCATATTCTTTTCTAAAGGTTATCATAAAGGGACTAAGCGTTTATGTTTTCTTATCCTCAGATAACTCCTGTTTTCGTATTCTTCGCACAGTAAGCATTAAGAGTAATGTAATGAGTCATTAATGAAATCTTTATTGTTTCAGTTAATGAAAACCATACAATATCGAAAATACTTATATTCTCTGTATCTTAAAAAAGAGTTTGCAAAAGTTTTCTAAATAGAATTCAATAAAAGTGATTTCATTCAAAAGTATACAGTTATTCTGACTTTCTAATCAAAAGCAAAACATAAAATCCTTTTAAAACCTATCTAACCTAGTAAAACCGAAATACATAGACCAATTTATAATTTCCAGGAAGATGTGCTTCAGTTGCTACTTATTTCTGTCCCAATATTATTATTATTTTTTTTAAAATATTTTTATTGTTGCACACACTTTATACATTATAGAAATTTCCAGCATTAATACTTCATGCTTCATAGCTAAATAAACTGTTTTTACAAGATATACAAGTTTTTCGTTACACATTTCCACAAACAGTGTTTATGAGTTTCTTAGTTAAATACAATTAAAGCTTAAGTCCTTCTTGGATGTGCCTGAGACCCAATTCCTTCCTTCCAAATACTTATGGGTTGCCATATTCTTAGGCCTAATATCCTTCCCCTTTTCCCTTTACGTGCATAGATATTCTTCTCCATATTATACGCGTTCAGGAGATTAGCCAGCCAAGTTTGCAGTGTCGGTGGGTTTTTGTCAAGCCAGGCCCTTGCTAGGGTCAATCTATATACTGACATTGCGACAAACAGAAATTCCTGATGTATGTCAGCTCCTTCCGATCCCAAACCTAGGATTATTCTAGCTGGGCTAAGAATGATTTGAATCCCCAGGGATCTATCTAGAAAACCCTCGATGTCCCTTATTAGCGTGTGTAATTGAGGGCATGTAGCGAAGATATGGATACTATCTGCTTCGCTAGCGTTGCATCGGGGGCAATTTATGCCCGTGCTCCCTCCCCATTTAGCTATCTTAGCTGGAGTATGGTACAATGAATAAATAGTTTTGTAGTGTTGTGACTGCATGGGGGATGAGCACAGTATAGTACGGCCCAGGTCTAATGATTTTTTAAACCACCCAGTATCTATGCTGAGTTTTTCCGCCCATTTGTTACCCACCTTTCCTAAGTCATCAGTTTTCCCTTTCATCAAACAGGCATAGAAAGACCTAATGGTACAATCCCCCGAAAGTCTAATTTTTTCCAGTATCTCATTCCTCCCTACACCCACAGACCCCCCTGCTTTATCATTAAAAAAACTCCTGACCTGGAGATACTTGAAGAAATCTCTATTGTTAATACCATATTTAGTTCTTAAATCAGCGAACTGTACGATCCCCTCTATATCAAATAAGTCCCCGATCTGGATGATTCCACTGTTCGCCCATTCAAACATTGCTTCATCTGCAAAGATTGCATGAGGAAACGACCTGTTTCTAAAGAGTGTAGTGTATCTGTTATACTTCCCAATTTTACTTCTTTTCAAGAAGGCAGTCCATATCTTAACAGCAGTTAAGACCGTCTTAAACCTTGTTCTTTTAAAGTAGCCATAATCGATACAATTTAAGAAGCAGTTTCCCACGTCTGTCCCTAAGACCGTAGCATACACTTTTGTAGACAGGTTATTGACTCTTTCATCCAGGCCATTTCCTCCTATCAACCCCTGCATGTACTGTAGAGCAGCTGCCATATAATATAACCTGAAATCAGGTGCACCCCACCCCCCCCTTTCCCTTGGGAGCGTCAAATATTTATATGCCCTTCGCGTCTTTCCATGGGCCCAGATAAATCTGTTGCATAATGTCTCTAGTGCATTAAACCAACTATTCTCAATGAATAAAGGAATCGATCTGAAAAAGTAAAGAAATTTGGGGAGAATCAACATCTTGATAACATTAGTGCAACCCATAAGTGAGAGGTGTAAATTATTCATTCTTATTAGATCTATTTTTACTCTTGACATCAGAGGAGCCATGTTTATCTCTACCACCCTATCCAGATTTGCTGATATAGCCACCCCCAGGTACATGGCTGAAGCAACTACCCTAGCGTCATTACACCCTGAGTAACTATTTTCAACGATCTGTGTCTTGGGTTTATTCAATTTATATCCTGAGATTAGACCGAAGTGTTCTGCCTCTACCTCGATTTCCCGAATAGCAGTGGAGGGGTTAGGTGTCAAAATGGCGACATCATCCGCATACGCGAGGGTTTTTATTGCACAGCCGTTTATGTTCATTGGAACAATCAGTAGATTCTGTTCCAACCTGCGCAGATAGGGATCCAGGTATAGCGCGAATAACAGGGGGGATGATGGACAACCCTGTCTGGTCCCTCTACATATCTTGACTGCTGCAGAGTATCCCCTATTGACCCTAATCCTAGCCATTGGGTTGATATACAATGTCTGTATGGCCTTAATAAAACCCTCCCCAATTCCATTCCACCTCATGGCTGACCATAAGTATCCCCAGGAGACCCTATCAAATGCCTTCTCTGCATCTAGAAAGAGCGCTGCCATAGGGTCTCCTAGGGTACCTGCTGCATCAAACATGGTGATAACCTGCCTAACATGCTGTGTGGTTCCTTTACCTGGGATAAACCCGTGTTGGGAAGAACTGACTAAACACTCGATCACCTTTGCTAATCTTATAGCTAACATCTTTGAGTAAATCTTGACGTCAGCGTTCAACAGGGTAATTGGGCGGTAAGAACCTGGTTCAGTTGTTGATTTACCTTTTTTTAGTATTACGATTATATTGGCTGCACCCCAGGACTCAGGGACAGATTCACCCTTTTGTGCCATTGCCATGATTTTAAACATGTCCCCTATAATTGCTGTTTGAAAAATTTTAAAGAATTCGACCGGGATCTGGTCCGGCCCTGCTGCCTTCCCAGAGGGCAAACTGCCAAGAGCAGTAACTAATTCCTCTACCCGGAGTCCAGCATCTAGCTCCTCCTTTTCCATTTTAGGGAGCACAGAGGGAGGCACCTCGCTCAGATATGTTTCTACCACTTCTGTACTTACTGTAATGTCTGAGGAGTAGAGATCTGTGTAAAACTGTTTAAAAACCTCCCTTATCTGTCCTGACTCTGTTAGTAAATTCCCCTGTGTATTGACTATTTCTTTAATGTCTGCTGTTGCTGCTCTCTGCCTGGTCCGCACGGCTAAGATATGTCCGACTCTTTCACTGAGCTCATGTGCGTTCTCCCTATTCGCCATATATTTCTCAGCCATTTTTTGTGTAACCCCTTCCAGGGCATCTGCTCTCAGCGATATTAGTTTAAGTATAATTTGTTCTATCTCGACCTCGACCTGTTGTTGAACAGCTACTGCTAGATCTTCTTCAGCCTTAAGTAGATTTAGGCGTATTTCTTCTGACTTCTGTTTCTCTTTTTTTTGTGCGGACAATACAAAGCTTAACGTCTCCCCTCTAACAGCAGCCTTAAAGGCATCCCAAACTATCCCTGGGGGTGCTGTTCCTCTATTTATATCCCAGAAATCCTTGATCCATTTTGACATATACTCCCTGTATCTGTTATCTTGCAGTAGTGACCTTTCAAAAGTCCATTCCATCTCTTTTTTATTAAAGTTCCCTAATTTTATTGTCAAGACTAATGGACTGTGATCAGATATAATTCGGGGTTCTTTTTCGATTTTTGAATCGCCGATTAATCTATTTGAAATTAAAAAGTAATCAAGTCTGACCAGCACCTGGTGAGGTGATGAGAAGAAGGTGCTACCATCTAAGTTTGGGTGCCATTTTATCCAGGGATCTTCCAATGAGTTGTGAGTCGCCATGTGAGACAGTGCCCTATACACCTTCCTCTTCCTGCCTCGGTATTGTGAGCCTAGCTGCAAAAATGAGCTGGTTGGGTCATGTATATTGAAATCGCCACAACATACAATTGGCTCAGGCCATTGTGCTAATTCCCCATCCAGATACTGGAATACATCGGGGTCGTCTTCAGTAGATCCATATATTGTTGCTAAGGTGAATGTCTCCCCCTTAAAGGCTATCTCGATCAGCGCCCACCTACCCCATTGATCTTCTTTCTTCTTTTTTATAATTGTATCCCTACTCCTACCCAGCACAGCCACCCCTCTAGTTTTAGTGCTTTGATTTGATTTTGCCATAACTTTGAACCCTAGTTGGCCCAATAGGTGGGCGTTAGTGCCCTCTATATGGGTTTCTTGCAAACAAACCAAATCAACATGCAGTGTTCTAAGTAGTGCTGCTACCTTAAGCCTCTTTTTTTGTTCATTGAGCCCACATACATTTATCGAAGTTATCCTACATGCCATATAACTTTGTTGCTTACATCCCCAAGCTGATAATCATCTATTTTATCTGTGCGTTGCTGTATATCCTGTGTTCTTTTCCCTAACCAAGCTTGTAGTGCCGATTTCAAAACATCGAATTCTTGTGCAACATTTCTGCTCTTCCCCCTCCCTTCCCGTCCGACCCCTACTGTCCCCTCCTTACCCACACCCCGTGCCCTACCCTCAATGTGCTTCCCCCTCCCACCTCCCCCCTCGCCAAGGAGACACCCTGGGTACATGTCCCAGGTGTGGTTGTCAGTTAGGGCAGTCCGTATCAGAGAGGCCCCGTGTCCCGGAAATCATATCAAAGTATTCCCTGCATCGCTTAAGAACAAACTCTCTGCCTTACAATATAAATAGAACCTCTGATTTGAAAATAAATATTCTAGTTCAATATGTACTTATTTTGCTGACATGCGAAGTTATGACCTGTTTTTTGAGTTGTTGCTGTGTATTTCTTCTTTAAGAAAGTATTTTCAGGACTTTTGGTGTTTACAGGCGTCCTGATGATTATTTTCCCCCAATTTCGTTCAGATAAGCTTCTGCCTGTACTTCACTAGTAAAGGTTTTGGTGGTGCCTTTATAGATTATTTTTAGTCTTGCTGGATTTTGGAGAAATATCTTTGCCCCCTTTTGCTCAAAAGGAGTAATCAACTGTCTCATGCTCCATCGACGTTCTACAGTCATATGAGCAAAGTCTGGGCGCACAAAAAAAGAAAAGTCCTTGAATTCCTTTTTCCTTGAGGGCCTTGCAATGTCATAGATGGCTTCTCTTAGTCTGAAGTTCCCTATATAAACCAGCATTGCTCTAGGATACTGTGCTGGTTTCTGGCTGCGTTTCGGGAGTGCCAAGGGGAAACGATGTGCTCGTTGGATTTCTGTGTTCATATCCCAACCTTCGAGCTCAGGAAAGGCTGCCTTTACTAAGTTGACCATATATCCCCTCGGGTCGTCCTCCTCAACACCTTCAGGAATGCCTAGAAAACGCAGATTATTCCTCCTGCCTCTGTTCTCTAAGTCTTCGACTTTTTGCATCAGATCCTTGATTACTCCATCATGTTCTAGCCCTTGTTTCTGAAGTTTGCTAAAGTCTGATTCTAGGTTTTCAGTGCGAGACTCTACAGAGGCCATTCTGTTAGATATTTCCGAACATGTTTGGTCAACTTTTTCCACCACTCCTCGAAGTTCCTGGATAGCATCGTGATTCCTGTTACTGTCCTTCTTAACGTCTTTGTGGAAATGCTTGATTGAATTTAGTACTTCGCTTAAGGAGGGCTCCCTTGTGTTTATCATATCAGAGCCTTTTTCCTTTGGCGGTGAACTATTTTTTTGCTGCACACGATGACGTTGGCGTTCTCTTGGTTCTCTTGATCGACTATTCCTATGTTTGCCTTGCTCTAAGTTGCCTCCTGGGTCTGTGGTCTCTTCGCCATTTGATTGACAGTGCCTTCTATGTTTTATTCTTCTTTTTCCCCAGTCATCTTTTTTTTTCGCTCCCCCCCCCCTCTTTGAGATGGACATCTTGGCTGGATGCCCGAGGCACTCCCAATACTGTAATGTTCGAGGCCTCCACAATTGTTGTTGATAATTGGTATGCTGTGCTCCTCTCAGCAGCTTCGACATCCTCTCCTTCCTCCTCTTTTTCCTCTTCCTCGTTTGAGCTGCTTGTTACGCTAGAAATAGACACGCCTGTCTCGTAGATATCTGAGCCAGATTCTCCACTTGATGTTACAGATTCCAAAGGCAGCTCCCTTTTTGGGGATGATGTCTGTGTTTCAGATGGGAGATGATTGGTCCTCAAATTTTGAATTATTGGTGGGGGCGGAGATTCTCTCCCTGTAAGAGTGTTTAATTGTACACAGGACTTTTTCAGCATTATTTCCTTAGCTAAGTCAGTACCAGCTCCTGCAGTTTTTTGTTCAGTGTTTGTATCAGAAGTATAACCCGTGCTTTGTCTTTGTAAATCTTGCTGATCATACTGATTCCTTTTATCTTCCGGAATCGGCGGAAAGCGATACTGCTGATGCTGATTTATTTTCTCTTGGTTATCTTTGGCAATGGGGCTAAATATATTTGAGATCCTTGGCTGAAATTCTATTTGCTGCCCAGTGCCCTTAGCAGTTGCTTTCAAGTTTTTTATCGTCTGTAGTCTCCTTGCTTTTTTCTCTAGCAGGTTCTCGCTATCTTTGTCTGACTCCTCTTCACCCCCCTTATTTTTTTCCTGGTTTTTATTTTTCCCTTTTGCTCTCTCTTTTGCCTTGTCAGATTCTCTTTCCATCTTCTGTTCTTGGGTTTTGTATGTTTTCTTGCCCCCCTTAGATTTATTGGATTCCTTTGCGGAGAACCTTTCAGTGCCACTTAAGTCGTTTATACCTTCACTCAGATTACTCTCTTTAGCTTTAGTTGCTCTAGTTTCTGGCCTTCGGTAAGTTTCCTTCGTTGCCTTAGGGGGTTTATTTGTAGTTAGTTCCTCTGTACCATTCCCTATAATCTCTTGTTCAGCTTGAGTGTTGAAGAGGCTTTGATCCCTTTGATCCCTCTCTTGGAGCTGAACTATATCTAAATCTATTTCATTATCTTGATCCTTCTCTTGCTCCGTATCTGCGGGGGAATCAGTGGGGTCGAGAGGTCGATCAGCTAATTTGCAGGACATAGATATCTTAGCCGGCCCTCCAGTTGGCCCCTCTGCTCCCGTTACTGTGGCCATTTTGTGTAGGTCAGTCTCTTGGGGTTGAGTATAGGCCAGCTGTAGAAGTAGATGTATACTTGCTTTGACTTGTATTCTCAAGGCCCACCTTTTCGCCTTCGTGGTTGCGGGGAACAAAATCTTAACACGCGATTTTAATTTAGAAGCAGGAGCAGAATAAGCAATGTACCAAGGATAACCACTACTACTATAACCACTACTGTCTTGGTAGGTAGTGCAGTGTATACGAGGATCAAAGTTTCTAGTGGGTTTGCGGTTTTTGAGATTCTTGGGAGCTTTAGTACTGTTGAGGGTGTTGAGGGTGTTAAGAGGCCTGTTTTGCCCCCAACCCCCCCTCTCTTCCCCCCTCTTGCTAACTCTCTTTGGGTGAGTGCTATTCAGACTCAGAGGGATCGACTCTATTGCAGGGATCTCTTGTACAAAATTTGCTGGGGAATATCCTCCCCCCTCCAGCGTGGCTCAAAAACAAAAAAAAAAGGAAAGAAAAAAATGTGTCCTCTCTCTTTCTACTTCACACTCTTATCAGGTTGCGCCTGTGTTAAGCCCAGCAATCTCCTGCTCCTTAGATGGTAGCTTGGCAGCTTGGCAGTTAGCAGTTAGCAGTTAACAAAACTTAACAGAAATAAAACCACGCTCCGTTAGATAGTTAGTATGTCCTGCAATTCTCTAAACTTCTTGCTCTTCTCCTCTCCTCCCGGCTGAAAGCAATCAAATAGAAAACCAATATCTCAGTTCAAACAGAGCTACCCAAAACAATGTTTTTTCAGCACATTCGGTAACAGCAGTCGACCGGCAGACAATCGTTAATCAATCAATGTCAGCCAATAGTACCCTAGTTGCCCCAGCTCTCTGGTTTCGTAATTCTTAATGTTTATCTACTATTTTCGCAAAGGCGGCTGTGGAGAGTCAATACCTGAATTCTTCCTCTCACCACCAGCGTCTCAGTGGGTCAACGTGCTTGTGGATCAGTTGGACTTGTGCCAAAGATGCCGTCATCACCGGAGGCCAGGTAGCGATGGAGACACGGAAAACAGGAAAGGAAACCGAAGGATACTGAGGAACTGTGGTGAACAAGATTGCGCGAGTATGCTGACCCTGCTCGTCGCTGCCAGCATCTGCACCAGTATCTACGCCGCTTCCCAACAAGTTCAGCCGTCGGAGTGGCAGAAACAGGCAGAGAGGCAGAGAGGCAAGTGCCGATCCAGGTTAGTGTCTCAAGACGCCAGAATTATCAAAGGAACCAGCCGCCGCCGCCGCCGTAGATAGCATTGTATTGCATTGCAGCATTAGTGAACCATCAAGCGAACCACCGAGCTCCTCTGCTTGACCCCCCCCCCCTGCGCCGGCCACAGCGCTAGGGGATCTCGGCTCTCTATCCTCTCTTCACGAGTACACGAGCGCTCGAGCGATAACAGGATAGAGCAAGGAGTAAAGCTGAACACAGAAAGCGGGTAGCGAAAGCCGTTATTTTGAGGTATTTAGGAGCTATAGACGCCACCTTCCCCCATCGGGATGCAGCGAAATCTCCAGTTAATCCACTGGGTCCACACACGGAGCGTCCTCTGAGCAGCCTGCTCACACTGACGCCATAGTGTCTCTGGTGTTTCTGTCCCAATATTAGAGTCAATAATGAAATCCCTTCTACTGCTTCATACTTGTTCTTTGCTAATGGACTTCTCATTTTATTTTTTTTTATTTATTTGAATACTTGCAAAACACCACCCAATCAATGGCATGGTGATTTTATTATCCATTTTCATTATTATCTGTTCGTATTGTATCAGAAATGTCCTCACCTTACAATTTAAATGGTGATCCATTGCATCCAACCCCGTGATTATTGCAGTTCTACAAGACTTAATACCTTTCTCATTAAATGCCGTTTTCAAAAACCACACCTGAGTCGACCTTAAGCCAGGACATATACACATAGGATGAATGAGGTCTTGCTTCTCAGAGTCACATAGTATGCATGATTATTATTATGTTATTTGGTATCTTGTATAGCGCGCGGTTACCCTCGGGTATCCCAGCGCTGTTCATGACTCAAGGGTGTAGAGCAAGGAAGACAGTATTAAGCGGGGAACAGGTAAGTCTTGAGTAACTTTCGGAACCGAATAGTACAAGTCTCTGTCCGTAAATTCAAAGGCAGCGCATTCCCTAAATTGGCTGCGTTCACAGAGAATCTCCTACCACCCGTCCGGGCTCTCTTCACTCTGATCACTTGTAACAGAAATTTGTGGTCAGAGCGCAGGGCTCTGGTAGCCTTGTAAGGGAGCACCATATTACCCAAGATGGGGGGTCCCTACCCCCGAAGGATTTTATTAGCCGTACAGAGCGATTTAAATTTGATCCTCTCCCGTACCGGAAGCCAATGCAGCGCTCTTAATGCCGGTTTTACTGACTGTCTCCTTGGAATATTCATCAACAGCCTTGCTGCTGCATTCTGCACTTGTTGGAGTTTATTGAGCGTCGCTTCCGGAGCGCCCAAAAAAAATCACATTGCTATAATCCAACCTCGAGACAATTAATCCTTGGATAAAAAGTTTCCTAGAGGCCGGAGGGAGAAGAGGTAAGATCTTGCGTGCTGATCGGAGCAGACCAAAGCAGACTCCGGCGTTTTTTTTGCATGTGTCTTAAAAGACAGGTCTTGTTCCAGCCACACCCCTAGGCTTTTGATCTCCTTTTTGGGGCTTGGAGGATCGCCAAGGCAACTCGGCCAGCTGCCTGGCGGAAGAGAAAGCCCCGAATGTCCCAGCAGCATCATCTCTGTTTTAGAGCCGTTCAGTTTTAATGCTGAATTGCCCATCCATGTGTGCACCTTGGACAAGCAAGAGTGCAGTAGGTCCGGTTGATTCACCAATTGGGAGAGGGCCACCACTAGCTGGGTATCATCAGCATAGCTGATCATTTTGATACCAAATGGTGCCACCACATCCTCCAACGCTGCCATATAGACATAAAACAATGTAGGGCTCAGGGAGGAGCCCTGAGGCACACCACATTGTAGGGGGTTAGGGGCTGATCGTGCACTACCTTCCCAGACTTGGTAGGTTCGATGGTTCAGAAAAGACGCGAGCCACTTTAAGGCCATTTCAGTCAAGCCTACCTCTGAGAGTCGCTGGAGCAGCACCTGGTATTTTACGGTGTCAAAAGCCGCACTGAGGTCCAGGAGGATCACTGCCACCGATCATTAGATTATTTGGACAAAAAACGGGCGTTTAAAACTAAATAGCGTTATGCAGATTGTAATTTGCAATAAAGTGCAGCACGCTTTAAACTAATGCAGCGCGTCCTCACTACTATCACTGCCCTTTCGAAATGAACAAGGCTGAGCACCTAGTTTGTCCGCCTTTAGTAGGAGGTCTAGCGTCCTTATAACAACTAGACCGTGCGCTTACCCCCAATATGGCCGCCGAAGTCGGAATCAGGAAGGCAAGGAGAAGGACCCGCAAAGAGCGGTGGGTATTCCACAATTATAGTGCAAGTAATGGATTTTTTAAGAGCAGGGGATAAGGTAAAACTAAAAGTAAATTATTTGGACAAAAAATGGGCGTTTAAAACTAAATAGCGTTATGCAGATTGTAATTTGCACTAAAGCGCAGCACGCTTTAAACTAATGCAGCGCGTCCTCACTACTATCACTGCCCTTTCGAAATGAACAAGGCCCATTGTGTCTACATTTGGGCTGATCCACTAAACTTGGTAGAAACCCAAGCCTGGCGGCCATGAGTTTCTGTTTTAGGTAGTATGAATATGTTGTACTCAGATATTCTGCCGGACGTAATTTTGTATAGGACTTTATTACCATCCAGGCATGAGACCTCTTTGCAAATTTATTTTTATCCTCTATTAAGGCGTGTACTTTCACCATTTTGTTTACCACTTTACAAAAAACGGAAAAAGAGGGGGACTGTGCCCAGAGTTCTTTAGACTTTGTTTCTTCCATGGCCAATTTCAAAAACTTGCCATAAGTGGAGTGCTGATCTTCTTTCTGGGCTCGCCACAAGGCATCGCGTAAGACGTTGGCTCGACTCAACCAGATTTTATACCAGCTTTTGACATATGCATAGATTCTCCCAATCCCTTGATGAATAAGGCCAAATTTCAACCTCACCTGTGCTGGTGACGCGTTCTGGGGTCATTACAAAACCCTTTTGTGTGCTCTCACAACAGTTCAGCATCTGTTCCGTGTAGAACGATGCTTGGGTACTCCACTGTCGGCATCAATTTGGCAGCCATTACGTCTAGCAGAGGCTTTAAAGATGTACCCTTTAGCTTTTTTGAGAGGGCACAAAATGCATATATTAGACCTTTACCTTTTGTTTCCAAATATTGTTTATGTTTTTGGAAATTTAAACAATCATCAATGTACAGCCCTAGATATTTGTACTTATTAACTACCCCTAATGTTATTTCTCCCAGCCTGACAGGGAATTTGCGTCCTGCCTGCTTTGCAATAGTCATCGTTTTCATTTTCTTTCTGTTGATTTCTAAAGCGTTGAATTTTGCAAATGTAGCTAGCTCATTTAATGATCTTTGTAAGCGCACTCGTGTCAGACTGAGTAGAACTATATAATCCGGATAACAAAGATGTGTTTTTGGCAATGGACCAAGGCGAGGAGGATGAGAATTTGTCTCATTTCATTTTATAGAGAGATCGGCCATAAAAAGATTAAATAAATGGGAGGCTAGTACGCAGCCTTGCTTTACCCTTATTGCCGTGTGGATTGCCCTTGAAATTCTCGTACCATCTGCAATTTTTATTTGAATCCAAGTTCCAGTATACACCTGAATATTGGCACGCAATAGTAATTCTGGGAGACCCATTTTCTTCAATTTTACACCACAATAGACCTTGATCTATGCTGTCGAACTCTGCTTTAAAATCAATAAAACAGAGCTGTAATTTTAAATTCAAACGTTTACACCTATCTGCAATCATGGTCAAAGTAAGTATATTAGTTGTTGTACTGAACCCCTTGCAAAATCCGGTGTGGTTCATAGGATTCAACTTGTTTTTAGTAGACCATTCTACTAGGTCCTCCAAGATTAATGAAGCGTAATATTTTGCTTCCACATCCTTTAGAGCTATGAGCCTATAATTTGCTGAATCCGATCTGTCTCAACACTTAAATATTGGGTTGATTATTGCACCTTTCCAACTCATCGGCAGATTATTCAATAATTTTGCCTCCATAAATAGTCCTGGCAACGAGATCGCCCAGTATTCATAGTCACTTGAAAAAATGGCCTGCGGTATTCCATTAGGCCCCGGGGCCCCATCTCTACGACCTGATTTTATTATTTTCATTATCCTATCATCTACCTGACAATCTGGCACTATTTGGCAATCCCTAATTTTAAACTGATCCTTTGCTGTATTTGGCGACTTAGATTCCATGCCAAAATAACTATTTTTATTTTCACCACCTATATCTTTCTTAAAAATGCTACTCATGTAGTTTACCCAGTCTGACTCCATCACACAAGCGTTATTTCTCGTTTGGGAGGGTCCGGATATTCCATTTATTATTTTCCAAAAGGTTTGATTGTTAGATTGTTTGGCGCAAAAAAGAAGCTTTGTCCAGAACTGCTCCTGGTTCGATTTTTGATCCTTCCAAATTTGTTTTTGATATATTCTTTTAAGATTTTTTTATATTATTCCAGGAAGTCACATCAGTCTTTCTTCTGTTCTCTCTGACCGCCTTCCTAATTTCTTTCCCTAATATTAGTGCTTTGTTTGACAGTTTCGCAGACTCCTTGATTTTTTTCTGTTTTACATGCGCCTGTTTAGGTGCAAGCCTCATAAACTTTGTAGTGAAAGTTGTCCAGTTTTCTACTTGGTTGTTTTCTGTAGCTATGTTGGAGAGTAATACCTCCTTTGCTAACTTCGATATATCTAATAGATTACCAGCTGAGCATCTTACTCGCTTCAAAATAGTTGTAGATAGATTACCTATCCTTGCGGGGGCTCCCTGATGCTTATTAAAATTAGTTATTATTTCCAGATGCTGATATGAATGATCACTTTGTGTTGTAAACTTAATCATGAATTTCCTCACATGGTTCAGTAAGGGTAAGACACAATTGTAAAGTCTAATATTGACTGAGTATTAATGCCTTGATATATCCAAGATGGAAGCCTGTCGTCTTGTGTTCTTCCATTTAATATTCTTAGACCTAGATGTTCCAGGGCCATAACTGTTTTTTGGCCAATTAAATCCTGGCGTTTTCCAGTTGAAGGTCTTTGTACTGGTACGGACCAGAAGAAGTTTTGAGCAGTTATTAACTCATCCTCCTCAGGGGTGTAAATAAGGTTGGTATTAAAATCACCTGTTTATATGATTTTCCACTCTGGATTCATCAGTCTGTAATCTGTAATTATCGAGAGTAGTTTATCTAACTGCAGTTGTTTTTTCAATACATTTGGATGCAAAAAGACATTTATTAATAATATGGTTGTTAAATCATGTGTTGACAAGTTGTCTAATTTGATAACCTGTATGTCTGAAGTAGTTGTATTAAGTTGCTCTGAGCCTATGGTGACAGCCGTTGAAATGTATACTGCTAGGCCTCCCTTTGCTCTCCCATGCTAATTTGATCTTACAGCATTGACATGAAGACGTTTATAATTAGCTACTTCCTGCCGAATTAACAAACAGGTCTCATGTAATGCAATAATATCATCTTTATTCTGGAATATTGGTGCCACATTCCCCTGAATTTCACTTTTAGCCCCCGTTATATTCCAAGAAAGAAGCTTTAGTCAATCGAAATGTGGACTGTTAGCTTGGTTGACAAGTCATTCCCTTGTCAGAACATTGAGAGTCGCCACCAACCATCCCCATTGGATTGGACCTTGTCCCCGTGTTTGTGTATTAGTACCATTACTGATGACACCCTTTTTACCTCTAGCATTTTGTAGTACTGAAAACACCTGACTTGTTGCAGAGTCTAGTGAACGATTCTTCAAGAGCTTCAACAACGGTGATGGGTAACAGGGTCTTAGGGGTTTGTCCAATAAGATACCCCATGCTTCGAATTGTTGTCTGGCATTCATAATAGCTTCTACTACTTCCTCCTTTCTCCACGTCGCAAGTATTCTTTCCATCTGTTTCTTTTCATTATTCGTCCTTTCGATGTGGTTCTTTTCTTCATGGGGAATAAATTTAATGGACAGTAAGTAACATTGAGACAAGTTTTTAGAGCCGAAATTTCCGCCAATAATCGCATTATATTTCCTCTGTTGGGGATATCTTGCTGTCCTTGTGAGGTGTATTTGGGCGTTAAGATAATCCGCTTACTCCAACTATCCTCTTGATTTGAATCCATATATGATGTCATATGGTTTATTTTATATTGTGGTGCTGTCATTACCATTGTAGAGCTTGCCCATACTTCATTTATGTTAGTATATTAACTTTTATTAGCAATTGCTTTTTTAATTAATCTTCCATTTGTATATTACTCTGGGAACTTCTTCTAATTCCTTTAGATCCTGAGGATTGTTGTTTGTTACAGTCTGTGGAGATCTTATCTCTTGGGAGGTACGTAAGCCATTAGTTTATTCTGGACCATCCTTATTACTTGACCGCGGTTGGCCTTTAGAGATGTTTAATTCTGGGCTTAGCTCTAGTCGTAATTCCTGTCCCATACCTATATTGTCTAGTAATTCTACTTGTATTACCCTTTGATCTATTTTTACAGTTGCCGTCATGCATTTGCGTAAGGTATCTGTATTCTTTATGTGTTTTGTTAGCTTCTTCTTTTTAATTATTGTAGTTTTTTTACTTAATATTTCCTGATTTGTTTGGGTTGAGAACAATGGCTCCTCTGAGCTTGTACTATGACTTGTTAAATTCCAAAAGGGGAGTGGCATTAAGATGTTGCATCCATATGCATATTGGCGATAAAAGGTAAAGAAAGGCGTTATGCACTTAAACAACCAGAGCTAAGTTCAAGTCCGTTGATCTCACTTGGAGCTCTGATGTTGAAAACTCCTCCCTGTTGAAAGTTGCCCCATAAACAACTTTGTTTTTCATGCTCTTCTCCATGAGCATTCTATCCATATGGGGGTTCCAAGGATCAGCTGCATGGAGGAGAGAAGACATGGGGAAGTCAACCCCAAAATGCCTCTTATCACCCGCCCACCGCCCTTGGACACTATTCCTCAAATTCACAAAATTGCAAAAAGAATAACTAGCATACACTCTTCCTGTAATCCTGTAATAAAATGTAAACAAATACATGGTATTATGTTATCCTCTCTATTTCCCTCAGTAACTCCATTTTGACACACACACAAACATATCTCAGACTTCTCATTTGTCTAACCTAGCAACCTTACCTCCTCCTCCACTAAAAGCTTCAACCAGAATACCCTCTCAACCCAGCCACACCAAAATACCCTATGCACCTGCATCTCCAACTTTACTATATATCCCCCTCAAAGCATTGTGACATGAATAAAAAGAAACACAATAAATAAAATGCTTACTCTTCAACACAAGATCCATGAACAAACAAAAACTGCATTAACATCTTTGACTTACTCTTAGAAACAACAGCAGACCTCACCTTCATTACAGAGCACCACCCAAACCTATAAATTCCAGGAAACTTCAACACTGGTTTGACAAGAAAGATCTAACCACAACATTCAATCTCCAACAAACCGGTTCTGGCTCAACTTATTGTGCAGGATACACGCTGGGTGTCATGTATGCACACTTAGGACAAGCCACATTTACAGAAAACTCCCCATAAGGTAGGTCGACCACAACATCCTCATGTTCAAGGTCAACATACCTATTACCAACAGCACTTCAAAGGCACCTGGAACCAAGAGCAACACATGCTCGTGCAGACAATATATAAAACTAGACATCCACCAACTCCATACCTATCTTTAAAGAATAGCAGTAGATATGCATTCAAAAGACTCCACTATATCTCCACTGCCCTGGACAAACAGATATCAAGAAGAACCACCTCCAGGTTTAACCACAAAAAGATCACTACATGGGTTAATGACAACATCAAAAAAATGTAAACACAACTAAATGTACTGTAACGCAATTGGAGAACATCAAAAACACCACATCACTATTACACAGCCTACAGAAGAGCCTTCAGAACAACAAAAAGACACCATTCCTCCACATGCATAACTGAAATCGACTGCCCTTCTTAAATACTCCATGAAATTCTAACAGAATTCTGCAGTATGGAGTTCCAAAACACAGAAAACCCACCATCATAAGACTGCTGTGACAAAATCTCAAATGAATTGATGTCAAAAATGAAAAAGATTAGAAATTTCCTTAGGAGAAAGTGGACAACACTATAACACATGACCTAACCACCATAAAAAGAGACAACAATAATCATCCGTCAATGCATACTTTCAAAAAGGGTAACTGTCATTAACGGGGTTGGTTCACACTTAGGGTTTCCAAGTTCTTTCAAGTGCACATGATAACAACACTTAAGTTGCCTATGACGTTGCTCCAAACCCCTGATGCATAGCTTTCCATCATTCCTGTATGCTGCTGATCCCATGCAGCAGCGGTGAAGAGGAGATGAGTCATGGGGGAGCCCATACACAATACTCTTCCTTATCCCACTCCAACCTCCCTCTTAACCTCATGTCTACACCCTTACATTATCTGCCCTTACTCTCAAAAATATTACAAATAGCAATACCTGGCATTTTCTCTTGCTCCTCCACCATCTCAGCAACACCCTCCCTCGCCCAAACAACTAAAAGGCAATACCCGGTGTCCTGCCACCCTCCCCAGCCAGCTGATGGAGCCCCCTTCCGCCCTGGCCCACCATACACCACTATCCAGTCACCCTTCCTGACCACCCTCTGAGGCCTCGTTCCTTTTCCCACCCAACCGTGGGGCTCTCTGCTCTTAGTATAATATTACTTGTGAGTAAATGCACGGTTTGCAAACGACGAAAGTGATAATAATAATAAATCTTTATTTGCAAATGAATAAAAATCATTACAAAAGTGCAATACAGGAATAAAAATGTGTTTGTTTGGATGGATTGAAACAGACGCAATGGGTTCAGTAAAATAAACGATGTGCTTTACCAATAAAAGTAGTAAAACAATACCCTGACGAATAAAAAGTCATTATTTTTTTTAATCAGTTTATTTATTTATTTCTTTGAACAGTTTTATATAGCGCAAACATGACCCATCAGGGTATCAGAGCGCTGCGTTGGCCTTTCATTTTGAAATTCTCATGGCTAAAGTGAATTTTCCCACCAAGGTTGGGCATTAACCTATGTACCTTCGAAGATTTACATGCATAGCTAAGCAGCTCCTAGTAGCTCCCCTTCCGATGTCCTGCTGAGGGGCGCTGGGGGCCAAGAGTCGGGGGAATACTTGCCCCGCTGCCTCCGCAGTCATTCAGAGTCATTGACTGCGGACCTGGCTCGCCAAACTCTGCAGTTAGATCTTGCGTTTCACCTCCATCTCCACGAGTTCGGGAAACCTAATTAGCCGGTTTTGTTTTTCATAATTAGGCCCTTTTAAAATAATTCACAGGTGGTGTTAATAACCTCATTTAAAAATCTATTAAGCTTTTGGAAAAGTTTGACAGGCTCTCCTCGGAGCGGTTTTTCTCCTCCGAGATGTGGTAGCGCTTTCCTTGGCTGCGCACTAATTAAAAACAGTGGGATTATAACGAAAAATAGTACACACGCGAGGTTATCATCCGCCAGGCGGCTGAGGATGCTGGTTTTAATTTGACCGGCTTTCAGGTGCAGGTGTTATTATGAGCCCTGGCCGGGCGGGATAAACCGTCTGCCTGGGTAAGGCTCTGCGCAGGCAGATCCTACATCATCAAGATGCGACTCTCTTATCTGAGGGTCCTGCCACCCCCCCACCCCCACACCTTCAGACTCTTCGACTAATCTAGAATGCCCTTGACTGTACTTATGTAGAGTTTGAGTTGTATAGAATTTGTGGAGGGGCATCTCTGTTCATCTCCAAACAGTGGAGAGACCCCTCAGGCTGTGCTTAAATTGCGCAGGTAGTTGCAGGTGAGGCCCACCGGCACTACTTTTTGGGGACTGTCACATGTTTTCAATAGACATTGAAACTGAAAAGAGAAAGGAAAAACACAGGGAAAGAAGGAGAAAGAAGAAGGGAGAAAGCAGGGATGAGCAAGCTTTGGCAACACCAATAGACCTTGCGTCATTAGGCTTTTTTCCCCTTAATGCAGGTGAGGAGGGAAGGGGGGTGGGGGGGTCCGTAAAGGGCACATTGATTTGATTTGGTATTTCTCACAACCAATTTTATTGAGCAAATGAGCATCAAGAACGTGGCATCTCCACACTCGAAGATCACCACGACAATATCAATATAGCAATTACATAGGCAGCAAATGATAGAGCAAACTCAAAATAGGCTCAGTATAAAACTCCCCGGCAACCCACCCCAACTCACAACTCCACCCCCCCCCGCTCCGAACACCCCCCCCCCCGAACCCCCCCTACCACACGTGTATAGAAAGCAATAGAGAAAAATGAGTAGGTGTAGCGCCACCAGGGCGTTGCCGCTTTGGGCCAAAAGTGTCACTGTGATCAAATGTCCTCCTCTTGCTCCGCCGGGGGGTCCTGAAACAGACCACGGTAGTCGGCCCAACGCTTCCAAATTTTGTAGTGTTTGCGCGGGCAGCCCCTCGCTTCAAAGATCGGCCTCTCCAGACCCATGAAATAATCCAGCCCAGCCTTCCATGCAGACAGGGGGGGAGCCCTCACTGACTTCCACGCCCGGGCCAGGTCCCGCTTAGCCACGACCAGCCCCAAGAGCAACAGATGACGTTTATATACATTACCCCCAATCCCTTCCATAATGTGCAGTAGGCCCAGCCGGTGGGTACGAGGAAGGTCCCAGCCCAGGACCTCAGCCAAGCAACTCCACACACCCCTCCAGAACCCCGCCAGTCGGCCACACGACCATACAGTGTGCATCAAGGAGCCAGGCACCGCCCCACAGCGCAAGCATTCCGAGGATGCAATTAAACCAGCCTTCCACAGTCGTTCACGCGTATAATAAGCGCGGTGCAAGTATTTAAATTGGATCAGCCGGAGCCGGACTGCAATGGCGGTTCCACGTGGGGATTCCAGCGCCTCCCTCCAATCGTCTTCATCAAGGGGGCCCACGTCCACTTCCCATGCCTCCCGAAGAGAGTGCAGAGTGGAGGAACAGTGGATAACAAGTGTCTGGTAAATCCTAGAGACCTTCCTGTCCCCCAGGTCGCCCATAAACACTTTAGCCTCAACCGGGCTAAACTCCGGCAAGGAGTCGAGGCCGGTGATGCTCGGGGTGAGGGCGTGCCGCAGCTGGAGGTAGCGGAAGAACTGGGACTGAGGCATTTGGAACTCTGTGCGGAGCTCCTCGAAGGATTTGAGGGTGGTGCCGGACATGACCTGGCCCAGCTGTGTAACCCCAATGGCTTCCCAGCCCTCAAACCCGGTCAGGGCCGCCAGCTCCGGGAGCAGACCATTATGCCAAAGCGGTGTCTCAGCCGTCAGTTTGCCCCACCATCCCATGCGGCGTAACGACTGTCGCCACACAGCAAAGACCACCCTGGTGACCGACGGCAACCCACGGCGTAGGCGAGCCGAATAGAGAATGGTGTGGAGCGTGTGATCACCCATGAGCAATCGTTCCAGGGCATATGCCGGATCCCCTCTATCGCCATACCACCATTCATTAAGGACGAGCAGTTGGGAAGCTTAGTAGTAGGAGAGGAGGTCCGAGGTGGCCAGGCCACCACAGTACGTGGACAGAAAGCACGTCTTCAAGGCCACCCTGGCTGCGCCGCCATCCCACAGGAAGCGGCCCAGCACCGAGTTAACCTGACGGAACCACTCCAGGCCAATGGGGTGTGGGAAATTTTGGATTTGGTATAGGAGCCGCGGAAGCGCCACCATCTTAAAGATGGCCGACCTCCCAAAGATCGTGAGCGGCATTCTGGACCATGTCTTGACATCGGCCTGGACCCGTTCCCACACCGGCAGGACTCCACGCGCCCAGGCCACTACCCGCGAATCTGAGAGAAAAACGCCCAGATACTTCAGGCCATTTGTCGCCACTCGCAACTCAGCAACCCAAGGGTCGGCAACCACATCACCCCCCAGTACCCACAGGGTCGATTTATTCAGGTTAAGATGAAGACCCGAGACCTCGCCAAACGCCCGCATGATCTCCAGAACCCGGGGACCCGAGTGCCGTAGGTCAGTAAGGAAGAGGAGGACGTCATCCGCATACAGCGCAATCCTATCCACCAAGTCCTCATTCCAGACGAAGCCACGCAACTGGACATCTGCACGCACCCGCGACGCCAGGGGCTCCATGGCAAGGGCAAACAGGTACGGGGACAGAGGGCAACCCTGCCGAGTACCGCGACCTATACGGAAGCGCCCAGAGGTTGCACCTGCCACACGGACCGAGGCCGTTACGTTAGTGTAGAGGAGACAAATATACGACAAGAAGACCGGCCCCAGATTGAGGCGGGCCAACAGCGTGAACAGGTATGCCCAGCTCACCGAATCAAAGGCTCGGTCCATATCCGCCAGGAGGAGTGCCGCCTGTTCATCTCTAGCACCCATAGCATCCACCGCCGCCTGCGCCCGTCGGATATTATGCCGGGTGGCCCTACCAGGCATGAATCCAGTTTGGTCGGGGTGGACCAGGTCCGCAATGTGGGGTAGGAGGCGATTCGCTAAGGCCTTAGCCAGAATCTTGGCCTCAATGTTAAGAAGGGAAATTGGCCTGTAAGAGTCGTGCCTTTCCGGCGCCCTGCCCGGCTTCAAGAAGACCACGATTTCGGCATGACGCCAGTCCGGTGGCAGCTCCCCTTGAGCCCGCGCCGCTTCCAGGGCGCGTCGATAGTGGGGTCCCAGCTGGACATGAAACTTTTTATAGAATTCGCTTGGGTACCCACTCGGGCCGGGTGCCTTTCCAGTATTTAGTTGACCAAGGGCTTCCCCGAGTTCCTCAGCCGTAAGCGGGGCGTCCAGAGCGGTCCTGGTCTCATCAGGGATGGCTTGCGGCAGCAGGTCGTCGAGATACGTGGATATTTCGCTCGTCTCCAAGTGATCACGAGGAGCGTATTGCGTCTCGTAATAACGGGCGAAGCTAGCCGCTAGCAAATCTGGGTCGGTCATAACCGATCCGTCCTCCGCCTCAAGACCCGGCAACACCAGGGGCTGGAAGGTCGCCTGACATAACCTATGCAGCATAGTACAGGACTTGTCCCCCCACTGATACACCCTGCTGCGCGTGGCGAGCCACGCCTGCCGGGCCTCCTCGTAAAGGACGGAGGCGTACGACTGTTGGGCTTGCAGGAGCTGCCGCACAATGCCTTCGTCGCCCCCAAGGCGACCGCGTTGCTCCAGGTCCTCCACGCGGGCCGCGGCGGCCACAATGGCCTCCCGATGTTTTCGCCGAGCAGCCACGCACCAAGCTATGTCAATGCCCCGAAGCGTGGGTTTCAGCGCCTCCCACACCACCATTGCATCCACATCTCCTATGAGATTCTCGCGCCAGTAGTGGTCAATCGCCCCACGCAGGTGATGCACATACTCGGGCCGCTGCAGTTGCCAAGATGACATCCGCCAGCGAAACGGCTGTCTCTTGGAGGGCAGGGTCATGGTAGCTAGGACAGGGGAATGATCAGACAAGCCTCTGGGGAGTATCACCGCATCCCTGACTCGACTCAGACAGGCACCCGGCACAAACAGATAATCCAGTCTCGAAAAGGACCCATGCACCGCCGACACATATGTGAATTCGCGCGCAGCAGGATGAAAGTGTCGCCACACATCAACCCAACCCAGGCCACTCACGGTCGCACGCAGTCTGGTGGGAGCAGCAGCGGGGGGGGGGATCCAATACAACAGGCACCCGCCTCAGGCGATCCAAGCCCACATCCATAACCTCATTCCAATCGCCTCCCACCATGGTCAGTACCTCCGGAATCTCATTCCACAGCGCGAACAGCCGCTCAGACAGGGCCCACTGCAGAGGGGGGGGGGGCGTATACACTACCAAATACCACTGGTTCGGTACCCAACAGGCCCTTGATGAAAATGTACCTGCCCTGAGGATCAATCCATTGCTTTTCATGCACATAAGCCACCCTGCGGTGTACCAAGATAGCCACCCCCGCGAGCCCCTCGTGAAGCCCGCATGGTACACTTGCTGAAATCCAAACCTTTGAAGGCTAAGGGCCTTAGAGCCCAGCATGTGGGTCTCTTGAAGCAGCAGCACATCCACCATCTCTCTCTTCCCCCAACGCAGCACAGCCCCCCGCTTGATTTTGTCCAGAATACCCCTCACATTCCACGTCACAACTCGCAGGGTCTTTTGAGGAGACATAGTCATATTATCAGCCATCATCAACACAGTGTCCGGTATCCAGCCCTCCGCCCCACCCTGGCGCACCCCACAAAGCAACAAAATCAAAAGTCGTACACACGTGTGGTCCCCCCCTCCCGACCCCAAAACTCAACCACCCCCCCCAGACCCAGGCCCCCCCAAACATCAGCAACAGAAGAACCTCCCCCTTCACCCCGCTCCCCCCACCCCAATACCTCAGAAAACATTGAAGTATCTTTTGCGGCATGGAGAGACCCGGGCTCAGAACAGAGAGCCCAGGGCCCGCCATACCAATGATCCCAACACCCCAACCAAGACACACTCACCACCCCCCCAACAACACTCACAACCGTGAGGGTCTGAGGCCCACAAAAGGCGCCTCCCGAGCCCCACTGCGTACCCATCACAAGTAATAGGAGTCCTCAGATGGGAACCGACTGGCATAAGAAAGTCATAATGGAACAGTCTCACCAGACAATGTAAAGCAACTCAGTACTCGGCAATTAGGGTCCAGTCCCAGCAATGTTCAGCTGCCGGCGTCGGAGTGCTCCGAGTCCCTTGCACCACCCGTCTGCGATGCACTTGCGGAGGCCGACCTCTTCCTAGAGCGGGACCTCCGGTGGCGACCCTTGTGGTTCGGGCGATCCGCCCGCTCCGGCGACGATCCCTGGGACCTGCCTGGGTCCAGCCCCGGCTGGGCATGCGGCCTGAGTCGCACCGCCTCATCAGTCCAGCGGAATACCTCTTCAAGTGAATCAAAGAAATGTGTCCGGGACTGGTACACCACTCGCAGGCGGGCCGGATACAGGAGGGAGTATTGGAGCTTTAGGCCTCTCAGCTTGGCCTTGGCGGCCACAAAGGATTGTCTCTGCTGCTGTACCATCTTCGTGTAGTCAGGAAAGATCATGATAGTATGATTCTCAAAGGTGAGCGAGCCTTTGTTCCTCGCCTCCCGCAGGATAACATCGCGGTCATGGTAGTTCAGCAGCCGGGCGATGACCGGCCGGGGACGCTCACCCTCCGGTGGCCGCTGGGTCAAGGCCCTGTGCGCCCTCTCGATGACAAAGCACGTGGATAGCGCCCCTTCGGGGAGCCAGCTCTCCAGCCACTGGGACAAGAACCGCTCCATGTCGTCCTTCTCGCACCGCTCCGGAAAACCAATGAAGCGGAGGTTGTTCCTCCGTGCGCGCCCTTCGGCGTCCTCCACTCGGGCCGCCAGCGTCTTCTGGACCCCCTCCACCTCCGCCAACCTCTTCTTCAGTGCGCCAATGTCCGCTTCAGTCACCGTGATTCGGGATTCGGCCTCGGTGATCCGCACCACCACATTGCGGAGGTCCTGGCGCAGCAGTGTAACATCCGCTCCTAACGCCCCAATTTTAGCATCAAGCATGTCCCGGGATTGGGTGATGGCCGCCAGGAGCTCCGCATTGTCCGGCCCAGGGCCACCGCTGCCACCAGCCGCCCCAGAGCCCCCACTAGGCCCCGTGAATTTATCAATAGGGCCACGCTTAGGCGGGCCGTTTCCTCCAGCCCTGGTCATGGCCGATCGCGGGCTCGCCGGGTCCGCACACAGGGTAGGGCAGGCACCACTCCCGACAAGGCTCAGGAACCCCTGGGTGACGCCACTAGCACTGGAGGCCCCAGGCCCCGGGATGGAACGTCAATACAGGAGTCCCCAAGAAGGAGGCGGGCCGGCCGGCACAGGCCCGAGGGCGTGAAACTCGAGGTCCCGGTTTCACCAAGGCGGGACAGGCCTCCACCACGCCTCGTCACCACGAGTGTCCGCCCAGGGCGCGGGGATGAATGGCAGCGCCGTGATCCATGGGCAACCGTAACAGCAGAGCCGAGCCCAGTGCGGCGCAGCGAATGCCACCACCGCCCGCGAGCCCGCAACCGCCACCGGGAGTCCCGAAACTCGAGGACCCCAGTCTCCAGCCGGTCACAAGGCCACACGTCGCCGTCACCTCTTCTTGGTCACAGGATAGAGAAGTGTCCGCCCCAGGCGCAGAAATGAATGGCGTCGCCGTGATCCGTGGGCGACCGTAGCAGTAGAGCTGAGCCAAGAGCGGCGCGGCGGATGCCACCACCACCCGCGAGCCCGCAACCGCCGCCGGGCGTCTCGAAACTCGAGGACCCCGGTCTCCAACCGGTCACTAGGCCGCACGTCGCCGTCACCTCCTCTTGAGCACAGGAGAGAGAAAAACGCAGGAACGACACACCGGAGCAGGCAGGGGACTTCACCAAAGCAGTGCCAGTCACTGGGTATCAACAGCGGGCTCGGGGGCCAGGATAAATGAACGGATTAAGTCCTGGCCGACGGGAGCTCTACAAGGCTGCGACCGCCATCTTCGCCCGCCAAGCCACGCCCCCTTGATTTGGTATTTCTAAAGCACACAAATGCCCTGGGGTGTCTTGTTGTTATGTCCAATGCTTAATGAGGAGTTATGCTTACATGTATAGTCTTGTGCAAAAACCACAGTTGATGGATAGAATGCAGAACAATGTCATACATTCACCCCAGTACAGAGATCTGGGCCTAAATCCATCGTTTTTTTGCACTCCACACCACCCCAGTTCAGACATGGCCATATGCAAATCAGTCTGACCCTGTGCCTCATGGGAACAGTCCAGCCCGAACTGCCAACCCATGCCTTCCCTGGACCGGAATCAAGCATCCTAGGACCGGTTTCTGGCTATCTGCCGTCTTCAGCCAGGATAGCTTGACTCCAGTGGTGTGGAGAGCATGGGACTCACGTCTGAGCATACCCATTCCACTCGGGGTGACAAATGCAAAAACCACAGTTGATGGACAGAATGCAGAACAATGTCATACATTCACCCCAGTACAGAGATCTGGGCTGGAATGCCTGAAACCGGTTCTCGGAAGCTTGTTTCCGGTCCAGGGAAGGCATGGCTTGACAGTTCGGGCTGGACTGTTCCCATGAGGCACATGGTCAGACTGATTTGCATATGGCCATGTCTGAACTGGGGTGGTGTGGAGTGCAAAAAAACGATGGATTTGGGCACAGATCTCTGCACTGGGGTGAATGTATGACATTGTTCTGCATTCTGTCTATCAACTGTGCTTTTTTTACATGTATAGTCTTAGCAGGTAAAAAGCCATGTTTTTACGGCTTTTCTAAAATGCAGAAGCGATGGGCTGCATTTTATCGTAATGGGGAGTAGGTTCCAGTCCTTGAAACTTATCCCTCCCCACCTCATCTGCTTGAATTTAGGAACTTGCACAGTCTTTGAGTGGGCTGACCTTAAACTTCTAGCTGGCATATACCACTTTAGATGAATTCTCAGGAATTGTGGTCCCATTCCATGCAAGGCTGTCCTACTGGTTCCGATCTTGTTATTTTGAGCACCATCCTTGCGGCGGCGTATTGCTAGGTATTGGACTTGCAATCCTGAATATAAGGCATTTCCGTAATCTAGTAATCTAGTCTGGTCAAGGCCAATGCGGTCACCAGTGTTTTGCATGAATCTTGAGGTATATATGGACAGACTCTTCTAATCACTTTCTCTATATATACCAAATGGTTGATGCGAGGTTATTTATCTGGTCATTAAAAGTCAGTCGTTTGTCAAAAATGACTCCCAGATTTTTTACTTTATTCACTGGTTTTGGGCAATCGCCCAGAGTATCCGGCCACCATCTTGGCGACCAAAAATGTGCCCTCGCTCCCAGTAGCATCACCTGGGTTTCCTCTCTATTTAGCTTCAAGCAGTTTGACTGCATCCAGTAAACAACCAGTGCCATGCGTTCATTAAAACGCCTTGCTGTTTCTTCAACATTCCCTGTGACTGACACCACTATTTGGGTGTCATCGGCGTATGACACTGGTGTGAAGCCGTATTGCCTTATGATATTTGCCAGGGGAGCGACATGCACATTAAAAAGTGTGGGGCTCAAGAAAGATCCTTGAGGCACTCCACATGGTTATTTAAAAGAGGCAGGTGTACATTCTCCTACTTTTACTGAGAAAGACCGATCTCTGAGGAAGGAGGCCATCAGCATGAGTGCTGAGTCCTGGAATCCTAGTTCTGCTAGACGTACCAGTAATATCTCATGGTTCACGGTATCGAAGGCCGTCGAAAGATCCAGTAGAATCAGGGCGGCCTTCCCTCCAGCATCTAAAATTATCCTCAATTCCTCAGCTGCCAGAACCAATGCAGTTTCTGTTCCGTGCTCCTCTTGGAATCCGAATTGCGAATGGTCCAGAAGTTCGTTCGCAGCAATATGTTCTGAAAGTTGATTAATGAGTAATTTTTCAAAGACCTTAGCCCAGAATGGAATTTTTGATATTGGACGGCAGCTGCTAGGTTATTTAGGCTCCAGTTGTCTTTTTTAAGAGTGGCAATACTAACACAATTTTTAATTGTTCACTTAATAATTCCGAAAATATATGCATGTCCTTAGGTGGACAAGGGTCCATTGGTCCCCCGGATTTAAACTTCTTTACTACCTGGTTAATTTTTTCAGATGAGGGAGGTAAGAAGCAAAACCCAGATTTAGGATGTGAAATGCCCAGATCTTGTGTATCTTGTTTAACTGAGTCCATAAGCTTATTAGTATTCTTAAAAGATTCATACACTGAGGTAACTTTGTCAACAAAGAACTACCCAAGTGTGTTGCAGAACTCTATGCTGCTTTCCATTTGTATGGCCGTCTGTAGGTTCGCTAGTCTTGTGACAGTGGTGAAGAGCTCCCTACTGGAAATCTTAGTCTCATTAATTTTGTTAGTATAATTCTTTCTTTTTTCCCTCATAATCAATTTTTTGTAGTCAGCTAACGATTGTACATAAAGCCTTTTCAGACATTTATCATAATTAGTTCTCCATTTCCTTTAGCCCTTCGGCATGTTTGTTTTTGTGCCCTTAATGAATCAGCGAATCACGGTTCGGACAGACTTTTCCTCCATGGACAGCTGGATAATGGCCATGGGGATGGAAAATAAAAAGGTATGACGCGGCCAGCCCTGACCCTGTCAAAGCTCTTTTTTTTCTTATGGCAGGTACGGTCAGAAACAACACCGACATGGGAGGGCGGGGGTTTAGGAGAAAGGAAGTGAAGTCAGTACAGACTGGCCGATTGCGTGGCAACAAATAAGAGTGAAAATAAAGACAACAAATGGCAAGCGAACAGGCTCCAAGACCCTTGTAGAGCACAATATCCCTTGCAAGGAAGAGCACATGCGGTACTGCAAGCGCTGTCTCAGGCGGGACCTGAAAAGATCCGGCAAGAGTGAGATAAAGAGGCAGGAAGTGTGAGGTGGTGGAATTAAAGAGTCATGAGGTAGAATCAGGACTACACAGCCTTGTTATTCAGCACCCTGGACTTCGATTGCACCGGCTCAGGCTTCTGTACAAGACTTCCGACCCAGCCCTTATTCTTTTACAGATGACCCACTCTTCTTGGAGTTCTTACTCCTACAGGTGAGCAATGTATATTTGCAACCATTTGAAAAGATCTTTGTAACTTTTGATATCTTCATGAAGTTTTCAAGTTTTTTCGCTTTGTCATACCTGTGCGAGCATTGCGATATTTGTAACAATTTATGTAGCATCTATCATAATTTAATGCTAACATAATGGCTGTGGATACAGCCTACTTCACAGACAACAGCTAGTGTTTTCAATGCCATTGTGCATAGGCAAGCTCCATGAAAAGAGAATTTGTAGAGCGCTGCACAAATTTTCCAGCTTGGCTGGGTTAGTTAAAGTGAACCTTTCTTTCCTATGTTTGGAACATGATCTTAGTATGTTGAGAGCAATGTTGCATCAAGAAAGGCAAAGGTAAACTAGAAAGCGTCTTAAAATCTTACAGTCCAGCTTTCGAAATCGTAGGCAGTGGAAACATCAAGCACTGTCAAGCCAATTGTTCTGACTGTGGTGAACCAGTGCAGTGAAGATTTTTTTTAATGCCAGTTAACACCTTAAAAAAAAGAAAAAAAATCACGTCACTGCTTAATAATGGTGTTCATGTGCTTACAAAAATAATGATAAGATCTAAAAAAAAATTGACCATTCTATATAATTTCATTTTGACCCTGTATGTTGCTCCTCTGTCTTTTGGCTAGGTTTGTGCTATAAAAATGTAATATGCATATATTAACAGAACAGTACATGTGCTTCCTAGCAGGCAGGTGTTTTAGAACAGTTTACATAAACCATTGTTTGTTTAAATGCCTATAACAGAAATATATCATTGTTATAGATGCATAGAAAATGTACTATTGACTTTGAATTACTGTAATCTGAAGACATCATTTGAACAAATAAGGATGTCTAGAAAATTTAAAAAAAAGGATAAAGAATGAAAAGAATACACCAGCAGGTCTGGCTTTAATATTCTAATATGGGGAAACAACATTTGTGCATCCCTATATTTATTGGCTGATTAAACATAGACCCAGTAGCTTTGGCAAAACGTTTTATTTATATTAAAACAGCTGAAGGAACAGTGGATTAGAGCTAGAGAAGAAAACAATGGGAAAAAGGCTAACAGGGAAATGAGAACAGAAAAAATATAAACTGAAAAGCAATTGTGGAAACACAGAGGGGAAGAACAATGGAAGTGGGAGAAAGGGAAAACACATAGACAAGCACTGACTAAATATTAAAAAAGTCTGTTGCGCTAAACAAAAAACTAAAAATAATTGCTTTTTACATGAATGAGATAAATATCTTAAAGTGTGATGATTCAGTGAACCTTTCAGATTCAAAATAGTTCCTCCTGCATTGCAGTGCAAACATTGTACAGGAGGCTGGATGATACACCAAATACTAATAGCTAGCAGTATGAGGTGAAAGGGAAATACACCTCTGGGCGGAGCCAAAGGCCTTTCAATATTTAAATAATTGGTGACAATACGTTGTAGAGACAGCTACGCGACCCAAACAGTGGCATGGTTATATATGAGTTTACCAGCTATGGCTCTGAAGTACACTTCTATTTTGCAGAGGTTTGCACGTGATCAGGTAAAATGCTGTCGCTAACAGCGCACACGCGCTAATTCCTTAAGTGAGCTGACCCGGTGATTGCCTATTCCTGGGTGTTGTGGTAGGTGGTAGGAAAATGTGAAAGATCGCTGGACTGATCGATGAATGAAGAAACTAGAACCAACCCCTCTCCATGTATGTGTATCTGTATGTACTTTTTATTAATGAATTGTTTTGATTATACAAGGCTTGCAAGACAACTGCAAATGTTTCTACCCCAGATGTGCACCATGTGTATTGCTTAAAATTCAAACAAGGACAATATCGAAGAAAATCCACATACCATCATTACTACTGAATAGAGAATAGATCAAACTAACTTCTCCCCATGATTTGAATGTGAAAATTAGGATTAAGTTTGAAGCAACATTAGTTTGGGCTACATCATGCCAAGTAATCAGCTTGACTTTTTTAGTTGTCTGGCGACAGTTAGCTGCTAAAAATGTCTACACATGACAACATGTCTTCTTAGGGGGGATATCTTACTGCTGAAGTGTTGGATTGTCTCTCTTAGCTCTAGTGCACTAAGTGGTTGCCAGACGGATTGACATAAGCCAATTAGTAGGAGCAAGGAGGGTCCAATAATGTACTTTCAAAGACATACCTTAGTCTATTTCCAGGGATGCATCCAAGAGTTTAAGGATTATACATGTATTGTTCAGAAAAAACTTTGTTGGGTGAGTCTTATCTGACTTTGCTGGTTTTCTGAGAACGTTTTTTCGATATTCATTTGTATTTAAGGCTGACCTTCAAAGCTTGCGCTGACCCACTGTTTGGGTTCCATTAGTAACAGCAATTGACTACAAGACAAATAAGGATCTGTGGAATCAGGAGGTACTTTATCATGCTGACCTGTTGAACTAGAGCCTCTTTCTGTGTTATTCACAAATGCAGTGTGTGTGTATTCCGCATGAGACTGTGTGCTGCTGTCTCACGTGCTCACCACCACAATTTTTCTAACAGGGAAATCACTAATTTGAGAATACTTTCTGCACTCATGGTGGGTGTGTGTCTATCCTGATCAGGTCTGTTACCTCATTACCATTTAAAGGTTTGTTGCTCATTCATCATTGCTGTCTGGAAGTTTCCAGAGAGCCCCAGGGAGCCAGGGTAGCCCATATTTTTGATGTTTGTGTTTCTTCTCTGGCTAGCGGTCCGGCCCAGGATTCTGACTATTCTGCTAGGAATTATATTAATAACTGGACTCCGACTATACCATGGTACACTCAGTTCAGAATAGAGTCGTTGGGCTCTAGGCGGGATATAATGGCCTGTCTGTAAGTGCGGATCCCTTTGCTTTTTAATGAAAGTTTCAGAAGGCTCCTCCTCTGCTGTTATGGTGCATAAGCAGGGTATGTGCAGAGGGTTCTCTTTGTTTGAGCTGCATAGGTGGCAGTTTATATCACTGGAGTCCAGCCGTGCAGGTTTTTCCGCTGGAGTGGGTGGCAGCCCAGGCGACACTGTAACAGCTTAAGCTGCAGATGACATGTGCAGTCTAGGTGTGACACTTGCTTTAGTTTCAGGTAGTCATATATGACCATTCATGAATTACTTTTTTTGCGAACTCTTCTTTATCTTGTAGTAGAGAAATTTTGGCTGCTGCAGAATTACCTAGTTTTTTAAAAGCATTGTTTGGCAGGCTCCCAAAGGGTAAATTGAGTAAAGATTGGTCCAAGTATTCTTTAAGGCTGTTGCTTTGCTTGATGTGGCTCGAACTGCCAATTGCAGACCACAGGATTTTGTTTAATGAGTTGGGCTCTTTGTGCTGAAGGTTAAAGCAGCATTTGACAATTGCCTCCTGTTGTCCTATTGATTGCCTCGATAGGCCAAATTCAAGCAGAATTTCACATGGAGAGGAACGCAAAGCAAGGTTTGGCCAAAAGAGCCAAGTCATGACCGAATAGGGCCGTCCTGCTGTAGGGTAAAGTTGGCAGGAGTTTTGCTGCCATGATTTTTAGGAGAGGATTGAGTGTTGGACCTTTCGCTTTCTTGCACAGGATGCTGAAAGCGGCAGTTAAGGCATTGCTCTTGTTTGTGATGGCTCAGAGATGTTGTTTGGCTAGTTCCTTGCCATCTAGCAACACTCCTTGGTAGTTGTATTCTTTTACTGTATCTAGGCTGTGCGCTTCAAGATGCCAGGTGACCTTTTTTTGCTTGCCTGCTAACCAGCATCACCTTGGATTTGTTTCGATTGATAACCAGGTCATTTTGTGTAGCGTGCAAGTAGATTCTGTTTTTTCAATCTATACAGACCTACTTTGGTTAAGCTACACAGGACCACGTTGTCCGAGTATAGCGGGTGAATCACTACTGTTGTGCTGGGACATGGGGCGTGGCTGTCGGTTTTGTCAAAAGCCAGTGAGAGGCGAGCCATGAAAAGATTGAAAAGACATGGGGCCTGCATTCACCCCTGCTTAAGGCCTTGTTGAGTGTAGATTTTTCTTGACAGGAGAGTGCTGTCTCCAATTTTGATCTGCACTCATGTTTGGGTGTGAAGTGACTCAATAGATCTAAGCAGGTGTGAAGGGATGTTCCAAGCCCTGAGCTTCCTCCCGAACTTTGCTCGATTTGCCCAGTCAAAAGCTAACTCGTAGTTAACAAATCAGAGGTAGGCCAGGCGGTTCTGCTAGAAGCCGCGTCCTACGGTGCCAAATGTTGGATTGGCCACATACCAAGGCTGTCTAGTCTTGATTCCACCTCACCATATTACTGCCTGATCACAGTCCTAGACAACAAACCAAAATACTGTGCATCTCTTGTCCTAGATGACTTGCCTGCCTGGGCGGACATAAATCAAATAATCCCTATAACACAATTTGGTTTCAGGATGGGCTAGGGCACAATCACTAACATCTTGGCCATGTCCTTCAATGTGTACCAACTGGCTTCTGAGAAAAAGTTTGGACACTGGCACTTAATATTTTACCAATCAAGCAGTGCCGAGGGGTAATTCTAGTGCCTGGTAATGCCAATTACCTTGGCACGAGGGCAGATCGTTTGAATGACCTAAAATCTCTCCCCCTGGCCAAGGTCCACGCTGACTCAATTGCAAAAGGCTGCAGCAAGCCATACCTGGGAATCACAACCTCCGGCCCTCAATCAGTAGAAGAGTTTCTCTTTATGAACTAAAGTTCTAATTTGCAACAAAGTTTTGCTGGTACAGAGGCAGGTGAAAACATATCGAGAGACATGCAGCGTTGAGCGGGTGCACAAATGACAAACAAATTATGGGAAGCGGTTTGCTTGAAAATTGATTTATTTTCCATTCTTTTCAGGATGCAATTGTAAAATAAACAGTGCATTTGCATTTTGAGATGGTTCTGATGTTTCGCTGGTAACCTTTTTCTTAAATTGCCCGATTTGGTTCACAGAAATAGGCCTGTCGGAACCCGACAATCCGTCTTGCTAATGAAAGTTACAAGTTCATTTAAACAGCGGCGCGTGCGTGGCAGATTCACATGCCTGGTGCTCTTTCTGCTAATGCATTATGGAAAAGGTTAATACAACGCGAATTGTGTTGTGCTGGTGAAAATGGTGTCATTAGAAAAAAGCTATTCTTGCAAAATGTGGCAATATAATACTGGAGATGAATTCGCGCAAGCGGCACGCGCAGAGCGAACACATGTTGCATCTTGAAACTTACAAAAGGACGCAAGACTGTATTTTTACTTAATTCCTGTGTTTTAGGACTTGTTTGTACACGCCGCTGAGTGCAAATCAGAGGAAACTTCATGACAAAGTTCGGTTTTTGGGTGGCCAATGCACCAGGCAGACAGTGAGCCAGAATGGGGAATAATACTCCCCCCCCCCCCTATCTTTCCTAGTCTGCAGTTGGTAAAAAATGTCGAAAGGTTGTAGCCTGCAATCCTTTTGTAGAAATATGGATGGAACGTCAGCTCCACGAGGGTGAGGCAGCTCGGTGAATCAAGTGCTGTCTGCTGAGATTCATCGGCTTCTGCAGTTCCTATTTTAAAACATTGTCAAAGCTGACTCATGATATGATTTAAACTTCGGAGAACGGATAATACCTACATCATGGGCGATGGAGTCAAATACTGCATCCTCCTAACGAAGTACTCGTAACCGAATTCAGAGTTGTCCACCAGTCCAGCAGACAGCTCGAGTGATTGACAGGGACCAACGGCCCTGGGGTTCCTGTCAACGAGTTAAACGTTTAACAGACGGCTCTGTCAAACATGACGGCTGCCCATCAAACTTTTAACAACTTTTTGTTTCTTCGAAAACAAATTCCCAAAGCAGGATTTTGTAAAAAGAAAAAAAAAACGATTGCCCCCCACAGCATGGGAGTTTTAACTTACTCTGTGAGGGTCATTTAAGTGTTTTTACTGCCCCTTACTGCCAAGCTTTTCACAGTGGAATGGAAGGGTAAAATCTCGCTATTTGACCACCCGCCCTAAATCCTCAGATGGCCCTTACCACATAGGGACACTCCAGGAGTATGTCAGTGACGGAGACAGACTATTTTCTGTCACTTAAGGTCCGCTCAATAGTAAATCAGGAGGTTGGACCTTCAGTTTGGTGGAGAGGGTACACCGTGGCTAAATGCTTCATCAACCCCATTGGGTTTGCTCAAGTGACTACCAGTGACAACAGTAGTGGTGGTTATTCACAGTAATATAACAATGGTACAAGATGGAGGGATGTCAATTCAGAAGTGTTATTATTGCAAATACAATCAAATGTGGACAAAGTCTGTTGGTTTTTCATTTTGGCGAGAAATGTCACACAATTTTAATAAAGATCTAGTGTACATCAATAACTATATTTACTTCCTGCCCAATAAAGCATTGTAAAGTGCTGGCTATATAACGATGCTTACATTTGTAGCATTTTACAGCAGCTTAAGACCTCCTCAGTGAGCTTTGGTTCCCCTGGCACTCCTCTTTCAACGCCTGGCATCATGGCCTGTGCGTTTTGATGCTTTCCCAAAAGTACTTCAATAAAGACTGCATGCTGTAAGAAATCCAAATTGCAAAATGTAGCTTGAAAAATATATCAGATTTCTTTTCCATTTAAAAAATAAAGCTCAGATATAACTATTTAGCATTATGTAGAGCTGTATTTAGAGTAAATGTGGACATAATGTACTGTAGTGACACTTCTTCTGTATGTATATGGTATTTGTACTGCGCGAACCTAACCAAATGCAGTGGTTTGCTGTGTTTCTACTTTCTTCTGTTTCAACCCTTTTGTATATTGCTACTTCATTCTGTGTATATACTTTGTTCTGTTTCGTTCCTTTCAATCGTGAATGAAGCTATAGAAAAGCCAGTTTTATTGTGTGTAAGGACCAGTCAGCTGCAGACTTACAAGGTTACTATCTGCCTGTGGTTTCATGTGTACTATATGTACTCTCTTTTATCAGAAAAGTGGTGGCCTGCTTCACCAACCAACTAAATTCCGACAGTCTTGTGCTAGGGGCCTTGTATCTTACTCTCAAATAATGTATTTATTTGAATACTAGCAGCCCGACCCGACGTTGTCCGGGCATAAAAACAGAATGTCTTGAATGGTTTGAGTAGGTAATAATAATTTATTTTAAAACCTTAACACGCTCCAGCCACGAACGTGTTTGTCCGCTGTAGCCGACGCCACTGCAATATGTACCTTAACACGCTCCAGCCGCGAATGTATTTGTCTGCTGTAGCCGACACCACTGCAATATGTACATTAACATGCTCCAGCTGCGAACGTGTTTGTCCGCTGTAGCCGACGCCACTGCAATATGCGAATGTTGTGTGTTCGCTCCATCCCCAAACGTGTTTGTCCGCTCCAGCCTACGCCACTTAGACGCACAACATCCGTCAACGTCCAACGCCCACAACAATGCTAAAGGACACGCCCACTCGTATGCTAGTCCCACACAGAACGCTTCTCGCAAGCGGTATCATTCCGCATGCTTTTGCCGAATGCCACGCGCCCATCGCTTTACAGCACAACACACACGCCCACAACAGACTACTTTGCACAAAACTTTCTTTCCCCCTTCTAATGTATATGTTGGGCTGCTGTGTAGCCTATGTCCATCTGCTGATACTGTGTTTTGCAATGCTGTATTGGGTGTCCCGATTTGCGCTGTAGTTCCTGAGCTTACCCACCTCAAAGGTTTGGGCTCTCTCTTTATAATATTAGTATGGATGTTGCATAGATTTCCTAAGCACTACTGAACCAGAGGCACAATGAAATATTGATACAGGTCACAAACACAGACAGCTGGCTATAAAACAAATGTGTTCTCCTCTAGAAATCTCTGCCAAATCCCTTAATGCGCCTATGTTGAAGAAAGAATCTCTTTTCTACTATTTAGCTTAGTGCAAAATGAATCCTCGTGTTAACAATTGATGTGCAGCTGCATTTCAGTAATTACGTGAAACTGCAGAATTTCGGCAAAAATGTGTGCAATTTTGCAAAAGCAAATTACACACATTTCTCACAGTCCTAGTTAATGTCATCAGCAGTAAAAGTAACATGATTTCACTTCTTGAGAGGTTACTGTCTCTTCGACAGGTGGGGTATGTCACTTCTGCTATACCTGGCATTTGTGTGAAGCACTGTCCATGACTGGAGAGATTCTAACTCACACCAGAGAGAACCTCTAGGAATCAGGAGGGAACAACGCTTCTATAATCACACAATTCAATAAGCCTCTCCCTAATGCATACTTTTTTCAGCTTAACGAGAGTAGAAGGAAGTGTTTGCTGTCTCATTTCCATCAGTCAAGGCTGTCCAACCTATGTCCAAAAGAACTATAACCATATCAGGTTTCCAGGATACCCAGATAAGTCTACTGTGCAATAAATCCAAATAGGGGTAATTTATATAGCCAGTGCTTATCTTGAAAATCCTGCAATGGATCTCACAACCCTAGACCTACGTTGGATACCCTTAGGCATCTTGGAGGAAAGAGGCATCAGTGTAAGAACAGGGTCCCTCACATGGTCAAGCAGGCTTGGCCCTGGCCCCAGTCTTACTTAGTGTGGCCTGGACTAGGCTGCTGTGCTGAAGGCCTCACCGTCAATTTCCGAACTGGCTTCTCTGAGACAAAGCTCTTTATAACTCAGCCGGCGCTGATGTCGGACAGTGGTAGACCTGGCATTTGAGGTGTGTTGAGAAACATGGAGGGCACAGGACCCTGAACCTTGTGTGTTTTAGTATTAAATCTTTTATTGAGCACAGGCAAACAATATGCACCTCCGAGATAGTGTAGGGGCCGGCACCACACCGGGGAAGCCAAAGTCAAAGACCCCACTGATACCCATGACATGGCCCGTGGGGCACATTGTTCGTTAACACAGCAAGCCGCCTACAACCCAACCGGGCCGGCCGCGTCATAAGAGGTGCTACAGCGGTGCCAGCTACGTAGTGCTAGTGCAACCTGAGAGAAACAAAGAACTGTAAACAACCCCCCTACCCTTCCCACCCACACCCTCCCCTCTCCTTGTCCAATTCCGGGAATAATCAATAGGCTACTGTCTTCCATTAACGGTCAGGTGGTGCTGCGCTCGTCGGGCCTGTACGCTTGTGGGAGCGCGTCTTGGGTTCTGGGAGAGGTGTTTCCGAAAGGCGCAGCAGACGCAGGTAGCGTGGGCAGCTCACCTCACGAAATTCCCCGGTAAGTAGGGCGAGGAATGGTCGCCAGAGCTCCGCAAATTCCGCTCCCCTCCCTGCCGCTGCCAGTGACAATTTCTCCATTCCCAGGATTGCCCAGAGCCGGTGGAGCCACCCCAGTTGTTGCGGAGCCTGGATTGCTCTCCAATGGGCCACAATGTTTTGGACCGCTGCCCCCAGCGCAAGTGCAATCAGCCGCCCCCTCCAGGACTTCAGAGGATACATGAGGGCGTTCGGGAGGCCTAGAATAATGTATGCTGGGAAGCGCGGCAGCTGTGTATCTAGATGTGCGTCTATGAGGTCCAGGATAGGGTTCCAATAGGGGCGAAGCGCCTCGCAGCTCCATAGCAAATGTTCCAGTGTCCCTAATTCCCCGCACCCCCTCCAGCATCTATCGCTTACTCGGGCATCCCAGTGGTGTAATCTCTCAGGGGTGTGGTACCAGTATGTGGCTACTTTAGTTAGTGTCTCGGTGAGCACGGTGTGGTGTGCTGAGTGTCTGGCCCTGTGGTACACCCCCTCCCATTCTTTCCTTGTAAGCTGCCGCCCCAGATCCCTTTCCCACCTGGCCTGACCCGCATTGTATGTGTGTGCCTGAGTGAGGAGCAGTTGTTGATAGAGGTCCGAAATCAATTTTTTATCCGAGGTGCGTGTCAGCAACCACCTCTCATAAGGCGTGAGGTGTCGTTGGGCCCCAGGCTGGATCGAGGGGTGGAGCACCCAATGCCGCACCTGCAGGTACTGTAGGCGTTCCGATTCGGCCACACCGTAGTCCGCCTTGACCTGCTGGAACGGGAGGATCCCCTTGAGGTCGAACATGTGGCCCGCCGCCCTACAGGGCGTCGTCCGCCATGTCGTAAACGCTCCGACGTCCAAGCCTGGCGTGAAGTCAGGATTTTCGAAAATGGGGGTCATAGGCGAGGGAAAGGTGGTTAGTGCCCTGGCCACGGCCACTCTATCCCACACTCTCAGGGCGGTGCTTGTGATTTCAGAGGCGTACAGGTTAGGGGGCCGGTGTCGGCGTGGCAGGAAAGGCACGCCTTGAAGGGTACGACCTGCCACCGCCTGGTCCTGGAAGAGCCAGTGCTTGCCGGACTCCAGTTGAAACCGCTCCACGAAGGTGCGCAGTTGCGCTGCCTGGAAGTACAGGGTGAGGTCGGGCACACCGACCCCCCCGTTCGCTGGGGGCAGAGTGGCGAGGGTATGCTTAAACCGCGGTTGACGGCCGTTCCAAATGATTCGCGACAGCTCTGATTGGGTCTGCTGAAGCCAGCCAGCCGGGGGATTCAAGGGGAGCGTCTGGAACAGATATAAGATCTGCGGTAGCAGTGTCATTTTGACTGCAGCTATTCTGCCTAGCCACGACAATGTAAGCGGCTTCCATCGCCGGAGCTGCTCCCGGAGTTTGATTGTGAGCGCCTCATAGTTAACTCGCGCAGTGCCCCGGACAGTAGGGGCCAGGCGGACGCCCAAGTAAGGGACGGCTGCGTCCGACCACTGTATTTTGAATTCGGACTTAATCTCGGCCACCACATCCGGGTGCAGGAAGATGTTCAGGGCTTCGGATTTCGCTTCATTGATTTTAAAACCCGAGGCCAGGGCGAAGGTGTGAAGCTCCACAAAGAGAGCACGTAGGGATTGCATCGGATCAGTGAGGGACAGCAAAACGTCATCAGCGTATAGGCTGATTTTGTGCGTGTCGGCACCAAATTTAATGCCGGATATGAGCGCATGTTGCCGCACCCTCTGAGCCATCGGTTCCATGTACATTGCGAATAGGAGCGGCGATAGAGGGCAGCCCTGGCGCGTTCCTCTACCAATGTCGAATCTCGGGGAGGTATGTCCGTTCACCCTTACAGTGGCGTTGGGCCGGCGGTAGCAATTGAAGATGCGATGGCGGAGTTTCTCCCCGAACCCGAAGTGGCGAAGTACCTGGTCGAGGTAGGGCCAATGCACTCTGTCGAATGCTTTCTCCGCATCGATGGTGAGGAGCATGCAGCCCGGTTTAGTGCGCGACCCGGCTTCAATGAGATGCAACACTCGCCTGGTGTTGTCGCTGGACTGCCGTTGGGGGATAAAGCCCGCCTGGTCAGGGTCTATCAGCTGCCGCATGTATGGTGCAATGCGGCCTGCTAGTATGCCAGTGTAGAGCTTCAAGTCTACATTCAGCAGCGAGATGGGCCTGTATGAGCCGCACGCCGCCGGGTCACGGCCTGGTTTGGGAATTACAGAGATAGACGCCTCTAGCAGGTCCGGGTGAATGGCACCAGGCGTGTTAAAGGTGTTAAACAGGTCGCGCAAGAGGGGGGCAAGCTGCTGACAAAAGGTCTTGTAGAAGGCCGCAGTATAGCCGTCGGGTCCCGGGGATTTCCCCACTTTGAGGCGGGCAATAGCAGAGATGACTTCCTCCAGGCCTATGGGCCGCTCCAGAAAGTCTGCCTGGGCTTGGGTGAGGGCGGGGAGCTCCGCACCCTGCAAATAGGTCGGTCCGGCAGCAGGGTCCAGGTTGTCCGCGTCGTATAGCGCCGCATAGAAGTTGCCGAAGGCCGCTGCTATCGCTGCGTCCTCCGTAACCTGGCCGCCACTAGCTGACAGGAGAGAGCGCACCTGCTGTCGTTGGGTTTGCGCCCGTAGTCTGCTCACCAGAAGCTTCCCGCAGCGGTCGCCTCCGGTGTAATAGACGTGTTTGAGGCGCATAGCGGCGTATTCCGCCACGTCCTGATCCAACGCTGCCAACATTTTCCGCTCAGCGCATAATTGGCGCCATGCCCGTGCCGCCCCAGTGCGTTGGTGCATTTGTTCCAGCTCCACCACCCGTTGGGTAAGCTCAGCACGCTTCAGAGCCCTTTCTCTGTTGTTGGCGGTGGCTATGGAGATAAGTTCCCCGCGTAGGACCGCTTTGAGGGCTGCCCACTGAGTGGCCTTCGTGGTGTCGTCATTGGCATTGTGTTCCAAGAAGTGGTCAATCGCGGTTGTGAGCCGCGTTTGGGTGTCGGGAAGCTGCAAGAGGCCATCCCGCAGCCTCCAGTGCCATTGCGGAGCTGGCATGGCCCCTACACGAAGTGTCGCTACCACTGGGGAGTGATCCGATAGTGCGGCTGGCTTTATCTCCACCTCCTTGACCTGCAGCGCCAGTTGAGAGGAGCACAGAAAATAATCTAGCCTCGCATACGTCTTGTGCGCCGCCGAGTAATACGTATAGGCTGTTGTCTGGGGGTGGGTGTGTCGCCATAAATCTATGAGGCCTGAAGGACTGGGTTCTTTAAGACCCAGCGGTGCCAGGGGACAACACCTGAAACCTTCGTGGGTAACCTGCTCCGGCGTACGAATGACAGAGACACGGGACACTTCCTTCGGCGTCAAAGATTCAAGGTTTATTTACTGCAGGGAAACACAGAAGTCACAGGAAGTACAACGAGTGTAGTTCGGGGAGACTGCTTCAAATTGGTTCTGTGGATCGCTCCTTTTATACAGAATTCTCCCATAGGTTTGCATAGCACACAAAGGTTTACGACCCAGTTCCCACAATTATCCCCGAGAGGGGTCGCTTTGGTCACTTTGATACATACAAGGTCCGGAACATAAGTGCGGAAACATTTTGGCGGTCCCCAACTGTAAAAACCCATCTTCCCACCATTAGTACATTCCAATCAGCAGTAAAACAGATCGAAGAAGGAACAAGAACAGGTGTGGAGGAAGATGGAAACAGTGGGGAGATCGAAAAGGGTGTAAAAGGGGAGGTATCGGGAAACACGAGCTACAGGCATCAAAGGGACGTGCCTAATGAGATGCACGGCTGAGACAATAAACCGGCACGGCGAGATGAGCCTCGAGCGGGGCCATCTGCCTTACAGTATCATCCCCCTCATCATAAAGACACTTACAAAGGACATGTGTCTTCCGCAAATATCTTGGGAGCCCCAGGGTCGCGAAGCGGACAACGTCCGTTCGCAGGCTACTTGAGGGCAAGAGACAAAATGGATGCCGTATCTAAGATGGAACCCGTGGGTACAGATGAAAAACCCACGTAACAAACGAACGGTTTAAGTTAGCACATCGAAACTGCGCACACTTACTAAACTCGTCATTTGCGGTTCATAGATACCAGACTCGACCATATTCGTACGAGTCAAAAACACCACTTACAATTGTCACGGAACCTCAGACGCTCCTTTTGCCCTCATGTAGGCAAGCACTAGTCGGAATCATATTCGATATTCATCAGACCATCTAGATGTTGCTGTAGCATAGCTCTGTCCAACCGAGTTCCATTGGTAACAGGCGGCTGTCTCATACACGTTGTAGCGCAGAGGCCACATAAGGCAGGACCGCACTGCACACAAAGGCAACACGTGAACAGGAACGCCACAACGACTCCGATAATCATCAGAATCTTCCAACCCCAGGTCGACATCAGGCCCCAAAACCACCCAAGTAGCGTCCAATCCCCTACATCCACGTGTATGGATTCAGAGATTTTATGCAACTTCGAGATGGCTTGATAAACAGTCGGAGCGTTATCAGGAATGAAAATACAGCAGCTCGAATGGATCACCTTATATACCCCACCTCGATCTGCTAAGATCACGTCTAAAACCATACGGTTTTGTAACGTCATAAGTCTATCCGCCTGAAGTTCTGTGGTGATATTACCAAGGGCACTGGCAGTAATATTAGCTGTCGATTCTACTACTTGAGTCAACTGTCTCAGGTTCCTACTATTAACCGTAGGTCCCCAAAACGGGAGGAAACCCTTGAAAAAGTCTCCTGCCTCTTGACCGGCAGTGTCCTCTTCGCTAATTACGCCTCTCACAACTCTAGTCTTGTGATAATCTGCATCTACAGTGAACGTCGGAGGCAACAAGTTTGCGATAAAACATGAGCCCATGAAGTCAGAGGGCAGCCATGCATACGCACGATCATGACAGACAAAGTAGGTACCCTTGGCAGCCAGAAACACAGGGGACGAGATCATCGGCAGCATGTAATTTTCAGTGCAAGCACTCTCTCCAAGTCGGGCTTTCGATCTTCGGCCACGACCCATTAGACAAAAATTACCAATGTGGGGTACGACCCATATCGGAGGCGAGCTTTTAAGCTGTTTATCATTCGTGAGCGCACTGTACTCGACCTTACTCAGGACCCTATAGGCTTGTACCTCTTCCACTGGAATGAGCGATGGCTCATAGATATCTCTATCTAAGTCTTCAATCGCTATAGACAAAGGCTTATAGTACGAGCCAGGGCCAAGGTAGGGAGAACGTGGCTCTCGACTGGGGTGAGAATCTAATGCACTTCGAAACATTGTTTGAAATGCTGGAACAGACCCTTGGGAACTATACGGTAACACCAGATATGGAATTCCCTTATCCGTGGTATGTGGCATCAACCCACACACCCAACAATTAGTAGTGTTAACCACTAACTGGTGCTGGTGAAGGAGCTGAATAAAGGAATTATTGCGGAATTCTGCACGTCTAGCCTGCTCGTGTTCGGGTAAGATATGACAAGAATGGGGAGATGCAACGGTGGTAAGTTTAGGGTCAGGAGTAGGAGTAGGTATGGCAGGAGATAAGAAGCAAGACATCATGTAATACACCCCACCCGCCAATAATGCAGAAACAGTCAAAAGCAATACGGAAATTTGAAACATAAAACATTTGGTACGACTAAGTTGTTGTAGCTTGAACCTTTGCGCCTGAGCTTCTTCCAAGTCCATCAGCTTCGAAAATGCCATCCCCTACGACCGTCCGCAACGTTTCTTGACGCACTTTGTTCTGTGTAGCAGTAGTCAATCCCTAGGAGTTCCCAGGAACCGACGGTCTTTAACCTAGTGTCAAGACCTACTAACCAGAAGGAAGTACACGCGCGGCCCTACGGCCTTTATTCACAATTATGCGTATGCAAAATGTCTCTCAGCTGTGGAAGCAAAAATATGAGGAACGAAACTCAATGTATATAAACAAAAATAATTACAAAAGTACGAGTGTTCAAACTGATCGTGGAAAACGGGATAATGCAATTGTCAAAGGGCAAAACAGGATCTTTTATTAGTCTTTAGTGCTGGATCGCAAAAAGTATCGGGTTTTCCCAGGATGTGTCTGTTCGTCAAACAAAGGATCCGTTGAAGAGACAGCGTCCTGCTGATCAGTTGAATGTTCTGGTCTTGAGTCTTTAAATGGCAAATGGTCAATAGTGTCTTTCTGCTGCACTGAGGATTCTCCGACAGGTTGTGCGTCGCTGAAAGGTACAAACGCCGGCAATCCTTCGGATTCAGTTGATGCAATGCCTCTCCTCACCCACGAGTCCGCCGGCAACGGAATAGGGACTTTTTTCGTATGGGTGGCATGCACCCAGTTTTTCCGACCCTCTAGACGAACAGCAGTTCTCGTGGCAAGGAGGACCTGGTAGGGTCCAGTGAATCTGGGCTCCAAATTCTTCTTGCGCGTAAAATTGCGCGTCACCACCCAGTCTCCGGGCTGGAGCTGGTGGCCTGGACCCTCCGTCTGCGTCGGCAATGCTTCGTAAACCTGTTGGTGAATTAACCTCAGTTTAGCAGTCAAGTCATGAAGATAATCAATCAACATTGGGTACTCAAGATCACAGAACACACCCGGCCTAGGGACCCCCCAAACATTTGCAGGACGACCGAACACTATTTCATAGGGACTGAGCCCTACTCGGGAGTGTACGGTTGCCCTTGTTGACAGTAATGCCAAGGGTAAAGCGTCAGGCCACGAGAGACCAGTCGTAGCCTGAATCTTTGCTAGCTTCAGTTTAAGGGTGCCATTGTACCCTTCAACCAAACCAGCTGACTGGGGATGATTGGCGCTGTGGAATTTTTGATTAATTCCAAGGCCCTTACACACACTCTTCATCACACTCCCCACAAACTCACTTCCGTTATCCGACCATACAATCCGAGGCATTCCGTACCGAGGAAAGTATTCCTTCAGTAGGATTTTCGCAGTGGACAAAGCAGTGTTGTCCTTAAGAGGGTAGGCTTCAATCCATCGGGAGAATGCGCAAACCACAACTAAAACGTACTTCAAGTTATTGCATCTCTCCATATGGATGAAGTCTAGTTGGATCACCTCAAAGGGACATGAAGGGGGAGCAAAACTACCAGGAGGAGTTGGGGTTCCCTTACCAGGATTGTACAACATACATACCATACAATTCTTAACCAAGCGTTCAGCACATTTCGCGATACCATCATTCTTCCACACAGGAGACAACAACGTACAAATACCTTTTACGCTAATATGTGCTAACCCATGTGCCATTGTCACAACAGCTAGCACATACGCATCCGGCAACATCCATCTCTTATGTTCCGACAAATCAACCCAACAACCATTCACATCCAACTTTCCCGTACTTTCTTTCCACTTCGTTTTTTCAGTCTCGGTGGCCTCATTCTGAATTGTTTTCACACTCTCGATAGTGTCCTCACACATACTCGATTCTGTAGGCCACCTAACCGAACTCGTCACATACATTCGAGTGCTAAGGTTTCGGGCAGTCTCCTTAGCAGTCTCATCCGCAAACGCATTACCACGACCAACATCATCCGTCACCTTACGGTGCGCGCTACATTTAACAATCGCTACCTGCTTAGGCAACGTAAGTGCATCCAAAAGATCATTCACAAGCTGACCATGCTGAATCTTCGTACCATGCGATGTCAGAAAACCTCTCTCTCTCCACAACCGTCCAAAGCTATGGGCGACGCCAAAAGCATATTGGCTGTCGGTAAACACATTCACACGTTTCCCTTTCGCTAACACACACGCTCTAGTGAGAGCGATCAGTTCTGCAGCTTGGGCAGAATTCTGATTTAATCTTGCAGCCTCGACAACAGTATTCAACGTTACAACAGCATACGCAGTAGTCACATCGCCATTCGGCAGTTTAAAACATGAACCATCCACATACAGCGTTCCATCTGGATCTTCTAAAGGAGTGTTTTTAAGGTCCACTCGACCTTTTGTTTCCTCTTCTGTCCTCAAATAACAGTCGTGTTATGTTATTTCATCTGACTCTGAACTAATTGGTAACAAAGTCACCGGATTCAGAACATTGCAACGTTTTATCTGAATGTGGCTTGCCAACAGCGTCAACTCGTACCCAGACAACCTTGCACTCATCAAGTGCTGAGTTTTCGTACGATTTAAAAGAGTGTCGACTGCATGCGGAACCATCACCGTAAGCATATTATCCATGACCAGTCCTGCTGATTGTCGGATGGACACCGCAGCTGCCGCTGTTGCTCTCAAACAACTCGGCAATGCTCTAGCTACCGGGTCCAAGGTCGAGGAAAAATATGCACATGGACGTTGCTTACCACCAAAAGGTTGCGTTAAGACACTCAAAGCACAACCTTCCCTCTCGTGAACATATAATGTAAACGGCTTACTGTAGTCAGGAGTACCTAACACAGGGGCCGAACACAATGAATCACGTAATTCAGAAAAACTTTTCTGACATTCTTCCGTCCATGGTAAAGGAGTTGAAACATCCTTGCACGTAAGAGCCACCAATGGTTTCGCTAGCAATGAAAAATTTGGAATCCATTGCCTGCAGTACGACGTGATACCTAGAAAGGCACGCACATCTCTTTGGGTTGTTGGCACAGCCATTCGCGCAATTGCTGCAATTCTCTCTGGGGTCAACCGTCTTCCCTCCTTTGACAATAAGTGACCTAGATAGGTTACTTCTTGACAACAATATTGGAGTTTAGAGGGTGACACCTTGTGATGTAAATCGCAGAGATGTTGTAGCAACGACACCGTAGCAATTTTGCAAATGTCCCGAGTATCTGCAGCTACCAATAAGTCATCAACGTATTGGATTAAGGCTGCACCAGCCGGCAATAAAAACGCATCCAGTTGACCCTTCAAGGCTTGACTGTAAATCGATGGACTTTCACAGTAGCCCTGAGGAGCGCGTTTGAACCGGAAGCTGCGTCCACCAAGAGAGAAACTGAAAAGGTCTCTGCTCTCTTCTGCAATGGGAATGCTGTAAAACGCATTCTTCAAATCAATCACCGAAAACCAAGATGCAGAAGCTGGAATCAGAGTCAGTAGCGCCGTGATGTCAGGCACAACGGGGAACTGAGGAATCACAATTTTATTCACCTCCCGTAAATCGATAACAAAACGATAAACAGGTGGTTTCGAAGGATCAGTACGTTTTAGAATGGGCAGTACAGGGCTGTTGCACACGTTTCCCCGTGTTTCTTCAATTACGTCTTTCTCGATCAAATCATAGATGATCGCTAACAATGCTCGTTCACCATCAAGAGAGATACGATACTGGGGAATGCGTGGCAACCGCACATTAGATTTCAACTGAACAACATAAGAGGAGATGTCAAGCAGGCCCACGTCATTGGGACCTGTTGCCCACAAAGATGCAGGAAGAGAACTCAATTCCGGTGGAAGCTTATCGAGAGACAAGTACATAGGAGAGACAACCCTCTCTCCTAAAGTAAGCTTTACACCCGCAGGAGAACAATACAGAGTTGCATACAAGCGTTTTAGCAAATCCAGGCCCAAAAGATTTTCACCACAACCCGTGGTCAAAATCAACGGAGCTTCTAGTTCACGAGGCCCAATTGTAAGGGGCAAAGGGCGCGAAACTGGATTGCTAACGGGGGCGCCAGAGAATCCAACGGAAACATTTGTTAAGCCAGACAAAGGTGCGCCAGGGAGTTTCGAATGCTTTATGGAACTTTTCGCTGCACCAGTGTCCAACAGAAAAGGCTCAACGACGCCCGATGTAGCAACTGAGACGTAAGGCCCTCTCTGATCAACCGGAACTGATACCACTCCCTCTCCTTGTCTATGGCTGTCCTAGTAATTGCTGTCGTCAGTTCCTTGATCGACGTAATAATCGTCCACATTGTACTGCGCAGATCGTCCTTGCGACGATCCACATTGATCAAAACAATTGTCGGAATTTGATGAGTTATCTGAACGATCATTTTGAGCACCACGACCTCTACCGCGTGATGTCTGCTGCGAACCACCACGACCTCCTTTCGACGAATTACCGCTATTACGATCGTTTAGAGCAGGACAATTGAATTTTAAATGACCCTCCTGTCTACAATAGGCACATTGATTGTACCCCAACGAAGATCTTTGGGATGAGGAGTCATTTCGGGATTGTGATCGATTCGATTGTGGCTGCGATCTATTTTGTTGCGAAGTATTCTGATTCGAACGCGGGGGATAGGCCTGCTGTAACAACACTTTAGTTTTGAGTTCTTTCGTCTTTTTATCGGCGCGGTCGTTCTCCTCTTTTTCTCTGTTCTCATAATACTGTGCCGTAGCCAATATTTGAGCCGAGGTAGAAACGGCCCACGCACTCTCAGAATTTTTTAATTTATTGCTCAAATCGGGCAATAAGTTAGAGACAAATTTGTCCACAAACAACCGTTGACCACCCTCAGTGCTCATATCCTGACCACTATGATCAATGAATGCCTCCTCGAATCTTGTAAAGAAGTCGGAGACACTCTCGTCCTTCTTCTGTCTACAAGCTGACAATTTGTCCCAATTCACCCTCATAGCTGGCATAAGAGTTTTCATTAGCGTGATTATTCTTTGAGGAAGAGCAGCAATCAACTGCTCGGGTTTAGCACCACCAGTTTGTCGACCATCCGCCGCTATAATGGCAGCCCAATCAAGACCTAATTCATTCGGATGATTTTCCTGGCGAATCTTAGCCCACACCGGTTGCGGTACAACATTACCAAAGAGCATGTCAATATCGGCAAGATTCATTACCGTAGCGTCTACGAGCTGCGAGAATTCTTTATAATACCCTGCAGGATTTTTGCGAGGGTCAGGCAAAGATTGCTTCACCTGTAAAACTTCTGATCGTTTCCATGGGAGATGTATCCATATTCTCTGAAAGAATGGCAAGATCGGAGGTTGAGCTGCAGGATTACCTGGCATCCACACTGGTGGAACTTCACGCATAGGAAACTGGCCAGACTCATCTAACTGTCTTTCCACATCCTCAACAAACAGGGCTTGAGGTATAGGAGTGGGACGGAAAGATAGCAACCGCTCAACAGCGCGTCGAACGTTGGTATCCACTATCAGTCCATTCGAGAACTGAAGCTGTAGATCAGACAAAGCGGTCAACACATCATCAGGTGCATCGGCTGATATCTGATCACGCAGGACCTTACACATTTCTTCAAAAACGAATCTTTGGGTTGGTATATTGAATTGACAGAACGTATCAAGTACGATACGTGGAGGATTTCTAAGAGGATGCGTCATCCAACCCATCGCCATATTGTATAGCGAAGCACGTTCCCTGTTACCGGGAAGCTGACTATGTCTCTGAGGACCATCTGAACCAGCGGACCCAAGAACAGGTCCTAGAGAATGGAAAAAGCTAGCCGCAAGAGGAGAAGTACGACTACGAGTAGAGGGAGAAGTATATCACACAGGACTAACAAGCGAAGGAGTAGAGACAGAAGCAACAGCAGGAGTTAACAGAGCAGGAGCAGTAGCGGGAGCAGGAGTATGTGGAAGCGGAGGAGCAGTAGGGATAGCAACAGGCAGAGGAGCAGGAACAGTCGGAAGAACGGGTACAGGTTGAGGAACAGGCGGGGGAAGAATAGGTGGGAGAACAAGTACAGGGGGAGCCACAGGGACTGCGGCACCCTGTACATACGGAGGTGGCGACTTCATAAGATAGGACATTAAGGGATCCTCAACTATTTCTTCCTTCTTCTCCGACTCCGTAGGCAAAGCAGGATAGCATTTATCTATAGTCATACGCTGTAGCCTATCGAACACTTCCTTTTCCTTAACCTCCTTGTCACGCTGAAACTGCTCTGCTTTCTTCACAATGGTAGCAACACCATCTCTTTGATTTCGTTTAGTCTGTCTGATTTCTTTCTGTCGGGCTTCTTTACGCCACAACCGAAAGGCGTCAAACATGGCCGGCCTTGACTTTTTCTCGAACAATTTAGCCTCTAGGTTATCTAAGATCGGGGTCTCAAAGCTACCATGAGGTGGCCAACTAAGGACACCGTCCTTCCTAGTATAGCGAATCCAATAATCATTAAAGGTAATCGGGCCGAGCCCGTGTTTGCTGTACAGTTCATAAGTCGGAGTTCCAACCGGAGGTATCGGACACGAATCCTCCAGTCGGGAATCCGCACCGCAACGTCTAAAACAACTAAACAAAGTACTGCGACCAGGCATCTTGCACACTAGCCGAGTTTCACAAACGTCAAGGGTTACGGGATTTACCAAGTCCCAGCAAAGAGCAAAAACCCTCGGTTTTTGGCGACTGCAGACGTCAAAGATCACAACAAAGTACCAAGAACTACAAATGCAATGGAACCATGCAACCACTAAGCAACCACAACCAAGAACTTTGGGAGCGACCCACAAATACTTAACTCAAAGATCGATGGCGTCACCAGGAAGGCCCGTCAGTCGTCTCGCTCTACCAAGGTCTACGCCAGGCGCCAAAACAGGTCTACAGTCAGGGCAGCAGTCCGTCGCAGCCGTCAGGAGGCGGGAATCTTCGCGGGAAAAGTCTTCGGGCCACTTGTTTCGACAACAGGATCGATGAAGCGGAGTGCACCTTCCCTCGGAGATTTCACACGAAGTTCCTCACGATCGTCGGGCTTGGACCGGTACCACTGATGCAGCCCCACGTTGGGCGCCAACTGAAGGACTGGGTTCTTTAAGACCCAGCGGTGCCAGGGGACAACACCTGAAACCTTCGTGGGTAACCTGCTCCGGCGTACGAATGACAGAGACATGGGACACTTCCTTCGGCGTCAAAGATTCAAGGTTTATTTACTGCAGGGAAACACAGAAGTCACAGGAAGTACAACGAGTGTAGTTCGGGGAGACTGCTTCAAATTGGTTCTGTGGATCGCTCCTTTTATACAGAATTCTCCCATAGGTTTGCATAGCACACAAAGGTTTACGACCCAGTTCCCACAATTATCCCCGAGAGGGGTCGCTTTGGTCACTTTGATACATACAAGGTCCGGAACATAAGTGCGGAAACATTTTGGCGGTCCCCAACTGTAAAAACCCATCTTCCCACCATTAGTACATTCCAATCAGCAGTAAAACAGATCGAAGAAGGAACAAGAACAGGTGTGGAGGAAGATGGAAACAGTGGGGAGATCGAAAAGGGTGTAAAAGGGGAGGTATCGGGAAACACGAGCTACAGGCATCAAAGGGACGTGCCTAATGAGATGCACGGCTGAGACAATAAACCGGCACGGCGAGATGAGCCTCGAGCGGGGCCATCTGCCTTACAGTATCATCACCCTCATCATAAAGACACTTACAAAGGACATGTGTCTTCCGCAAATATCTTGGGAGCCCCAGGGTCGCGAAGCGGACAACGTCCGTTCGCAGGCTACTTGAGGGCAAGAGACAAAATGGATGCCGTATCTAAGATGGAACCCGTGGGTACAGATGAAAAACCCACGTAACAAACGAACGGTTTAAGTTAGCACAGCGAAACTGCGCACACTTACTAAACTCGTCATTTGCGGTTCGTAGATACCAGACCCGACCATATTCGTACGAGTCAAAAACACCACTTACAATTGTCACGGAACCTCAGGCCCAAGTCTGCTATGTGTGCGTGTCCTGCAGCCATGAGTGCCCCTACTTGCCCGGATCTCTGGCCTGAGCGGTCTGCCGTGTTATGAAATACAATGTTGAGGTCTCCACCTAATAATAAGTGTGTGTGTGTGGTGGACATTGCGGCCTCTAGCGCCGTATGTAAGAATCTTTCCTGCCCCTCATTCGGGCCATAGACTGACCCCACAAGTAAAGTATGGCCTGCAATCTGGAAGCTATAAAGTAGAAGCCGCCCTTTAATTTCAGCTTCTTTCTGGAGGACCCTCCCCTCGAATGATTTAGCTACTAGAATTGCTACCCCGGCCGCTTTCTTCAGGGATGAGGAGAAGAACTGCCAGGGAAAGGCGCGCAATTTGAGTCTGTGCTGGTCGCTGCGGACAAGGTGTGTTTCTTGGAGGAGGCAGATGTCTGCCTTGGAACGCTCGAGGAAGGACAGAATCGCCTTGCTCTTGTTCGGACTGTTGAGGCCCCGCACATTAAGCGAGAGCACTGTTAGGTGTCGTGTCATGTCTGAGGTAATAGGGAAGATGCCAATCCCCACCCGGAGGCGGTGGTTGTGGGCCGATGGACCGTGGAAGACACTGCGCTTGGAGTCCTACCGACTCCGTCTGTGGTGGTAGAATCCCCTGGACAAGGAGAGCCCCCCCGCCCCTCCCCCTCTTCCCCCAACTCCCCCCCAATCCCAACCCCAACTGCCCCCCCCTCCCCGCCTCAACTGGAGCAACTCCCCCCTCCCGGATCCCCCTCTCCCCTGTTGCAACCCCCTCCTGCCCAATACCCCCTTCCTGCCTCACCCCCCAACCCTCCTCCCCAACTGTGAAAGAAACTTAGTCCAACATAGTCCCAGGTCCAGTCAAGAGACCCGTGGTAAAGTAAGTCCGTAGAATGGGAGCAGTGGCGACAATGCGAGCGGGTCGGCCCACCCCTAGCCCTCCACCGTAGGCGAAGAGTCAGTGTCTCCATCAGGGAAGGCCAAAAAAGCACTCCGCTCTCGCCCCCGCCGCCGGCCTAGACTAGCCCGGCCCAACCATGTTCTGTGGAACTAGGGTGTCGTTCCCCCAGCGGTCAGCCATTGTTCGCCTGCACCAGGCCCTGCGCCACGGTCTCCACCGCAGCCCGCTGTCCCTCCTCTATCTCAGTAGCTGCGGGGCGTCTCGGCTTGCGTCGGCGCCGCTGTTGTTGCCAGCGTCCTGGGGCTGCCTCGTTGGAGGCCCCCTCTCCCGGAGATCCGTCGTCGACCACCGGCTCGTCTAGGCCCAGTAAGCGGCAGGCGTCCCTGAGGGAGCACGGCTGATGAAGTACATTGCCAAGCCGAAACACCAGACGGAAGGGGTGACCCCAGCTGTAGGAGACAGTTCCGCCGTCACTGGTCGAAAGATGCGCCGCTTCTCCAGGGTAAGTGCGGCTAGGTCCTGGTACAAAGTCGGGGAGTGGTCCCAAAGGTGATCCGCGCCATCTGGCGCGCCTTGCTCAGGATCTCCTCCTTTGTCCTGTAGTCCTGCACACACACCAGGATGTCTGCTGGGTGGGCTGCGTCGGCTCTAGGCGGACCCGTCCGGTGGGCCCTGTCCAGACGCAAGGGGGCGTCTGCCGGCCGGCCCAGAACGTGGTTGAAGAGACCCTGCGTAAACTGAAAAAGGTCCTCCGTGTCTGGTGACCGTTTCACACCCCTGATCCTGATGGTATGCCGCCGGGAGCGGTTCTCCAGGTCCTCGGCGTGTGTCTGGAGATCCACCTGTTGGTCGTGTATGCGGGCTAGTTCCTGCCGTAGGGCCTCTATTTCGGTGTCTCGTGCGTCACTCTTCGTCTCCAGGTCTGCCACTCTCTCCCCTATGGCATCGGTGTCGCGGCGGACCTCCTTGATCTCGTCCTGGAGCTCCTTCTTTAAGGCGTGGATGTCCTCCCTCAGACCGGTGAACAGGGACTCCAGGAAAGACCGTGTGACCGGGGCCTCGGGGTCCAACCCTCCGGAGGGCGATGTGGCCACCGTTTTCTTCTCTGCGTCTCCCCGGGGGCTGGACACCGCGGGGCCATTCCGCTTCCCCATGGCAGTGGGGGTGAAGAGATCCTTTATGGTGCGGTCCTTCTTGGGCCTCCCGCCAGACATGCCCCCCCCAGGGCCCCCAGCTGCGTCCGTCGACCGCCTCCTCTGCTAGCCGCGGACAGGCCTCTAGGTCTCGCGGGTGTGCCGTCCCTCCGGGCTCGGGCCGACCAGTGCTTCCTGTGTGGTGCGTGGGTGCTGCGCTCGGGCGGGCTCCAGGCCCAATGCAGTGAATCGCCCCTAGGGGACCCAGGCGACCACCAGCGAGGCCGTCGGGGCGGGAGGTCCCACAGGGCCGGGACCACCGGGCTGCGTCTCTTTATATCCCCAAGCTGGCCGCCTCCCCGTAGACTGATGCGTCGTCGCAGCTCCCCGTCGGGTCCTCTACCCCGAAGCCGCAGCAGCGCTCGGCGGGGGCCGTGTGATGGGGGCAGGGTCGCCGGAGCCAGGGGCGAGGGAGGGGGCGCAAGGCTAGGCCCAGGCAGGGTGGGCTGCTGTCCAAGATGGCGTCCGTGGCTCTCAGGGCTGCGCTGTCCAGGGGGTGAGGGGGTGCGGCAGGCCTGCAGAGGCCACGTCCAGACGTCGCAAGGGGCCTCGCTCACCCCTGTGCGGGCCGAGTTTGCTGGGTTCGTAGCTGTCAGCGTTGGTTGCACTGGAGGCAGCGCCGCTAAAGCGGACAGAGCAGAAGGCCTCCCTAGGCTCACACCACGTGCGGGGGCCCCCGCGGATCACCTAGCTGTCCCTCAGGCCGATAGGCCGCTACAGCCCCCACCGGGCCCACCGTCACGATGTCCTGGTAGCTGATGGGGCAGTGCTGCCAGCGGGGACCGGTGGCAAAGGAGGGCCACGAGGCCAGGCCTAATCCAGGCGTGCTGTGACCTCAGCCGCTCCCGTCGACAGCCTCACCACGCCGTCGGTGTTCCCGCTCGTGGGGGGGTCTGGTTGGATTCCTCCGCCCCGATGATCCCACGCTGAAGGGTAGGTCCGCTGGGCCGGGGGGGGGGGGGGGCCGGGGGGTGGCGCCCGTTCAGACCCGCTCCTCACCTCCGCTCCTAGGGCTCCTCCGCATGCCCCTCCGGTTGACACCGCTACTGTCCGCAGCTGTTAGGGCGCTCCTAGGGCGGCAAGGTGGTGCAGCAAGCCCGCAGAAGCCCCCGACCAGGGACCACGGGGGCCTCGCGCTCAGCAGCGCGGGCCGGGCTTGCTGTCGCTGCAACTGCCGAGTGCAGGAGCACTCGAGTCGGCGTTCGGGCTCCGCCCACTGCGGCCTTGATTCTGTGCACCGCTCTCCCCAGGCCGCCGGAGCCGCCAAAACTCCGGGTCAGCCGGGGCTCCACGCCGGGAACCGGCAGCGCTACCGTCCTGCACACCCCCGCGGCAACGCTGACCTCAGGCCCGCCAGGGAAGTGCTCGGGCCGGGACAATTGCTGTAAGAATGCTGAAAAATAGCGGCCGGCGGCGGGAGCTCGACAAAGCACGTCCGCTCACTCCGCCATCTCGCCCCCCAACCTTGTGTGTTTTGTGTTAGGATTCCTTACAACATAGGGGGTTGCACGCACAATGGAGACAGAGCCCAGCTTATCAGCACAGCACAATAAAGTATACATTTTTTTGAAAAGTCATACAATCTTTGTTAAGATGGAGCCTGAGGGTAAAAGGAAATGATGATTCCATAACATCAATTAATCAACTTTATTCGGTTCACTGAATCATAAAAGTGTACAGTGCCAAAAAAAATTATAGATAAAAACATAATAAATACTAGTCATAGCTTATAGCAGTATAAATAAATAGAACAATTGCAATCGTAGTACATTGTTTGTTAAAATGATACCACACTACAGAGGCAAAAAAAACAAAGGAACACAAATCTAAAAATAGTCCTGAAAATTGGCTCATTAAGGGTCTGCTATGTCACCCTGATTATCTATTTTACTTTCTTAGTATGAGCAGCTCAGAAATACACACTTGGATAAAATATAAATGTGCATACACAATGGTTGAAGGAACTTAAATTTAATACAATAAAACCTAAATAGGTATCATTATACTATTGCATTTCTCCCATTTTTTCTTACCCTTAGATTTTTTAAAGATTTTACTTTGCTCAACAAAGGTGGAGTCAAAACGCAGGATCGGTGTTTACGACACTATTATAATCGTAGTATAAAAGGATAGGTGCAGTAAGGTATAAATACATCATTAAAATCCATATAAGAAATGCAAGTCAATAAAATAGCAATAAGCTCCTCGATTAATTAGTTATTTACACCACTGCTGAACTACTCAGTAAATCCTTTCATAAACTTTTGCCTAATTCTCCACATAGCCAGCAAGAACCGTGAGATCGCGAATACTATATAATGTGTAGAATCGCACTTCGGGATTCTCAGGGCGTCCTGTACCCGAGATTTCTACACTTCCATGACATGCATTTCCAGTCTATACTCTATGAATTGCTTCAATTTCCATGTTCTTTCTGGTGACCTGCCCATAATGCAACATGCTACCCTCTCCTAACAGATGTGTGTCACCCATTGGCGCCTTCCGCCCTTCCTATGTGTACGGGCACACCACTCCGCAGATGGCGTCCCAAGTCCACGTCCTCTTATGCCAAGAGTTGTACTCACCTGCCAGGAAGGCTCCTCACCTCTCTTGCATGGCACTTTTTTGCCACTGAGCTGTCTTCCCCCTTCCCCCCCATAGGCTTATTCAGTGAACCTTTGGTCCTTAGAACATAGGATACCAAACTCCTGGCCACATAAAAGAAAGCCTTGAGATGGGTTTTAACTTTTTTGGAGACTTCTGACGGTGGCACAGGATATTCAGCTGGACAGGGATTTGAGTTTTATTTCAAATCCAGTATTTCGATGCTGTGGTCAGAACACTAACATAGCAGGACGAGGAGTGGGTAGAACTCGAGGGTGGTGATCACTGCAGACTCCAGCAAAACCCTCACGCCTTCACTGAAGAGCCAGCATAGCAAGCAATCACAGCTCTGTGCCAAAAGCTCAGCCTGTAGGTACATGGAAAGACTTCAGGACACCAGGGTGTCTGAAAGGCCTCAAGGACTGGGCAGGACAGACACAGAGGTCAGGACTCTACAGGCCTGTTCCAGTGGCTGTCACTATTAGTACCATTTGACATTACATTTTTGTTTTGTAATGTTCTTAGAGAAGGTCAAAAGGGGCAAATCTTGGTTTCGATAGAGGATTTATACGGCCACATGCATCAAAGTCCGGATTTGCGATTTTTAGGGAATCGCAAATAAGGAATCGCAAAATGGGATGCATGATTGAAATCGCATAATATTTGCGATTCGGTAAAAATCGCAATTTTTACAGAATCGCAAATATTATGCGAATTCTAATTTGCGATTTCGCAATTCACATTGATTCCTATGGGCCAAAATGCCCATAGGAATCAATGGGAATTGCGAATTCGCAAATTAGAATTCGCAAAATGTTAATGCATTCCATGGGTGCAGGGGGGGGTCTAAAGGACCCCCCTGCACCCCTGAAATGTATTTTGAAGTGCATGTTTCACACACACATGTCCTAAGGACATGTGTGTCTGTAACATGACAGTGACAACGGCCGAATTTACCGATTCGCACCGTTTGCACTTCCTAAATAGGTTGATGCATGTGGCCGTTAGTGTCTGGTTGGTGCAGAATTGTTAATAGAGATAAAGTATGCATGCACGAGACTGCTTGTCAGGATTGACTTATGTATTCATGAGACTGTGAGGAATGAAGTATGTATGCAAGAGACTGTCAGGGTTGAAGTATGTATGCACGAGACTGCTTACCAAGATTGATGTATTTATGTAAGAGACTGCTGTCAGAATTGAAGTATGGCTGCACGAGACTGTCGGGATTGAAATATGTATGCACAAGATTGTCAAGGTTGAAGTATGTAAACACAAGACTGTCAGGGTTGAACTATGTATTGAGGAGACTGCTTGTCAGGGTTAAAGTATGTATGCATGAGACTGTCAGGAATGAAGTATGTATGCAAAAGACTGTCAGGGTTGAAGTATGTTTGCACGAGACTGTCAGGGTTGAAATATGATTGCACAAGACTGCTTGTCGGGGCCGAAGTATGTATACTTGAGACGTCAGGATTGAAGTATGTATGCACGAGACTGTCAGGGTTGAAGTATGATTGCACGAGACTGCTTGTCCGGATCGAAATATGTATGCATGAGACGTCAGGATTGAAGTATGTATGCACGAGACCGTCAGGGTTGAAGTATGATTGCACGAGGTTGCTTGTCAGGGTTGAAGTATGTAGGAATGAGACCGTCAGGATTGAAGCGTGTATGCCCGAGACTGCTTCTCAAGGGCCTAGCGGAAGAGCACCCTGTCAATACATCTGTTTGTCTGTCTAAATTTCTGAGTTTTTATCACTTTTACTCATTTTGCCTACTTGCCCCACGCCTCCCATGAATGTCAATTCACCAATGTACCAGGGGTTGCAAAGGGCAAGCCAGGGGACGGAGCTGGGACCCCTGGCTACCCTTAAATGACGTCCTTGATGCCTACCCGCCTCTCTACCCCACAAAATGTCCCTTTCTCTCCCTCTCCTACCCAGGATACCTCACATTCTACATCCCTTCATCCATCAATAAATCCAGGTAGGACACAATTATATTTGTTAAACTCATGTCATATGCTGTCAGTGATGAGACAGAATATTTTGAGGTCTGGTTATCTCCCTGAGATACGCTGTCTTATCTAGCTTAGTCCTTCCCTTAGCTTTACCTCCATAAACAGGTCTGACATACACCCGGTGTGTCCATCTGTCCCATTACCTACTACAAAGTAAACAAAGAAGCTGGTAGTAGTGATCTGAGATATAGAGATTCAAGCAACTCCTCCTTCTCTTGCAAATCTCCTAGTAGAAAGATTCTGGTCCGAGGAACAGAGTGCTTACTCACTCCCGCCACTCATATCCTATGGGCACTTAGCATTTTTTACCTGAAACCTTGTTTTTGGTTAACTCTCTCTTTTAAATTGAAGTGCAGCTTCAGGGTTTCTTTGAATAAGGAAAGCATGAAATCCACAATTGATATTCTGGCACCCTTGAAAATATCCCCTATGGTCTCAAAACGTCCACAGACACCTTCGTACACCCCTAATCTCCTGACCGAAAAAAGCCAATGTAAAAAACTTGAACGACATTGGTGCCGCACACATGACCTGCATGACAAAGAAAGATTTAAATTTGCTTTGACTAAATACCACAACAACCTGAAAAAGACCCGAAAAGTGAATATTGCACTACAACTTGAACTGGCAGATAACTCCCCCAAAGCACTATTTCAGGTCCTTAAATCGTTTACCAGCCCCAATGCGTGTAACACGGAAGAGGCCCCCATCCCAGGCCCTATCAGACAATAGTGCAGAACATCCAACATTGAAAATAGATAAGATTTACAACAAGATCACTGTGGCCAACGGCTCTCGATTAAGTTACATATCTGAACCCCCTCTAACTACTCCCGGCATTTCTAAACTAAAGGAGTTTCCAACGCTCTTCCCTAAGGAGACTGAATCTCTATTAAAAACTGTTAACTCAGGCTTTCCACTAGACCTGATTCCAGCCAAGACCACCGGCTTGCTCGCCAAGCAACTTGCTGTGCCCATTTACTCCATTTTAAACAGCTCCTTGAAGGAAGGCAGGCTCCCCAAGGAGTGGAAAGCAGCTCAGATTCTTCCCATCAGGAAAAATCCCAAATCCTCCCCAGAAGATGTCTCCAACTACCCTCCCATTTCTTTGCTCCCCTTATTTAGTAAACTTCTAGAGAAGCACATTAATAAGCACTTGTCTGAATTTATAGAATCCTCCAACTGCCTAGACCCTTCGCAATCAGGATTCCGACCTAGACATAGCACGGAGTCTGCATTGGTGACAGTCACCAATAACATCCGAATGCTAGCAGACAACGGTCAGGCAGTGCTCCTAATACTGCTAGACCTGTCTGCAGCATTCAACCAGTGGCGGTGCGTCCATTGGGGGCGTTGGGGCGTTGCCCCCCCGCCCGCACGGCACCCGCAGCTCCCTCGGCGTAGTGCTCTGAACTGAAGTAAACTGTTTACTTAAGTTCAAACTGACGCCGAGGCCGAGGGGACAATGCCTGTCAGTCAGCATGATGCAGGATCGCCCACCCCCTTCAGAGTCTGAAGGGGGTGGGCGGTCCTGTGTCATGTTGACTCACAGGCATTGTCAGGGGCAGGCAGCAGCACAGGTGCGCCTGAGTGGGGACGGAGGCACCTTTTTCAGCCTTGCCCACTCATGAGCACTTGTGCCTGCGCATGCCCATTAGAAGAGCGAAACCTCGCTCTCCTAACGGGCAGGCGGGCAGAAAGCAACCATGCCCTGTGTCAATCCTGGCGCTGCTCCAGCGCCAGGATTGGCTGAGGACGGAGGGCGGGGTTACCGCTCTAGTGAAGGCGCCAAGGTCCCAGAAGATGCGGTGCTGACGGTCCGGCGGTCAGGTAACGGTAAGTTTAACTTTTCCTACTTCTTTTCTTTATACACAATGACAATCGCCTCAGCAGCCCTCGACTCATGCAACACTTTTATCATACACGACACTTCAGCTCCAGTACTGTTCAGCTCCCCTGAGGCTCAATTAAATGCAATGACGAAACTGTGCATTTATTTTAAAGTAAGTAAATGCAGCATTGCTAAATCACACAGTACACCCATGCGCTACAGTGTATGGTAATTAAAGATTAAACTTTCTTCTAGGGCGGCGCACGCTGCGCACCTGGCAAGCACAATGGGGCAGAATGCACATATCTGCTAGCGCTGCATTGCTCTCCTGCCTCCTCCTTTCATCCCCGTGAGCCTCCGTAGGCCCGGCCGGCCGGTGATAAATGTTTTCTCCACGCGGCCTCTGCACGTGTTTGTGGAATTGCTGCACTATGTATGGATGTGTAATACACATCCATACATAGTGCAGGAATTCCACATACACTGCAGAGGCCGCGCGGAAAACACATTTTTACTTGGCTCGGGCAGAGGCGCCTTATATATAACGCTTTGGTGACTTTATGAATACTTAGTTGAAGCCCAGTACATGTTGATGATGTTTACATTAGAGGTGCTTTGTAAGACATGTGAGGATATCTCATTCCTAAAATAGCAGTGAGTGACAGATCAGGATAGAAGTGCATGATCAAAGCTCTTAGCATGCCTTTGTACGGTCGCAGAAGTCATGGTGCAGATGAAGTGCTGTGAATGTCTCATGCATCACACAGATATAAGTGCATTACAAATTATATATTGTCCAACCTCTTATGATCTCTTATTAGTGGAATAGTCATACATTTCAGCTTATGACAGATGTGCTTCATGAGAGTGCTGAATACGTGTCAGTTCTGGGATATCAGTGCATTGGATGGTCAAAATAGAGGGGTGTTGTTGTTGATCTATTTAATGGGTCTTGATTGTTAATGATTGCTGTTGGCACAATCTCACTATGGGTGTATGTATGGTCAGCTGAAGCAGATCAGTTAACTTTCCATGAGTATCCGGAGCAGAATTATATCCCGGATGCAGCAATTTCAATAAATTGATGCCATTTGGGCTAGAAACAACATTTTGTTTTTTGTTAAAATCTGAAAATTATGCAGCAGATCACGGATTATGTAGTGAGTTTATCAAATTAATACTTAAGCAAAAAATGCCACAGTTGTGAAATGTGCTACAAAGAAATGATGGACGGGATGCTGAATAAATCATACATTCTGTCCATCAATTGTTCTTTTTACAGATGTGCAATAGCATTTTCCAGTGGCCCTGTTTACAGTGCACAATAGCAATGCAACCTATAGTGCTGGTTTTAGTGCACTTTACAAAGTGTTGGAGAGACTGAGTCTACAGCCACTACTATTGAAAGTGCTAACAGTCGAACAATAGCTGTAAAAGATTGGACGGCTAGGGTGTTGTTGAATAGCCTTCTGTTATGTCACTAGTACTGTCAGCAGCATGATCAAACATAAAGGTGGGATCATTGATTCAGTTTTCTGGTTGTTTTCGTAAGATTCGGGGTGTGCTAACGGTATACACCCGTTACAACGCAACTTTTACTCCGCACTACCATTACAACGCAGGCATTACAACGCATGACATTACAACGCATTGCGCTGGGGGGCGCTCTAGGATAAGAGGTAAGTTTAATTTACTATCCAACACCTTCCCTAGGGTCCACGGGGACTGGAGTTAGAATAGTAAATTATACTTACCACTATCCAGCACCTCAAAGTGCTATGCGTTGTAATGGTATGCGTTGTAAAAACCGCGTTGTAATGGTATGCGGAGTAAAAGTATGCGTTGTAACGACATACATCCTGTGCTAACATCAAGATTCGCAGCATTGACCCTGACTGTTGTACTGCTTGTATACAACCTGATTAGGAGCTCACAAAAACGTTGTTGTAGCGATTCTCCGGTGAAGTCAAGGTTGCTATGAAAGCGGATCTCTTTGTTATAAGTGAACTGTGCGGATTTGGTGCCTGGCTGACAATTAGAGAGTATGGGAGCTTGTTTTATTCTCACGTTAAAGGTTATTAGAAAGAGCATTCAAATAAATAAATATTATAAAGTGAATTCAGGATTCTGCATTTTAGGCCTCACCGTTCTGGGCATAATCCTCCGTACTCCCTATGCGTGTTTTTGCTTGCATTGCATGAGTAATTATTTTTTATATTGCACAAAACAGTTACAAGTGTATCAGTGTTTTCACAAGTAAATATGGCCAAATGATAACATCAGCATACGCAAATTTTGTCCTCTATAGCTCATAAAATTTGGCAATTTCTCAAATGATGATTAATTCAGTTGTATTGCTTTATTATCCTTCCTGCTTTCTTAAATTTGCTTGAAAATGCACCATTTGTCTTTTTTTTTCAAAATTTTCTCGAGGGGAGAACCCCTCGAACCCCCTGTAGCTTTTTTGAGCATCCTCACTACGCTGGTTCGCCGCAGTCGGGTACCACAATAAGTTTACGCCCCACACCACTTTCAAATGTCACCAGCCGCCACTGCATTCAACACCATTCCTCACCAGACCCTGCTTGGGAGACCCAGAGACATGGGCGTCCAGGGGAACGCACTAAATGGATGACTAATTTTCTGGCTGAAAGAACCCAGACCATCAACCTAGGCTGTTTTAGATCACAGACCATTAGTGTCATCGAGGGAGAAACCCAGGGCTCATGTTTGAGCCCTACCCTATTCAACATATATGTTACTCCATTGGCTGGTTTATTAAGACATTTTTGATTTATTCGTATTTCCTACGCCGACTACACCCAACTGCCTCTCTCCTTGGACAAGAATAACACCAACATCCAGACCACCTTTTAGGAAGGCATGAAAGCCATCACTGATTGAATGAGTAACAACTTCCTTCAGTTGAATGCAGAAAAAAACGAAATAATGTTATTCAGAGTAGCAGTAGTGAGGTGGTCGCCCAACTGGTAGCCAGAGGAACTGGGCCCAGCCCAGACCCCAAAATAAGTGGTAAAGGACCTAGGGGTCCGGACTGACCAGAATCTAACCCTAGAGGAGCATGCCACCAAACGACTGGGGCCTGTTTCTACATACTTAGCCTTCTCCACAGAGTCTTCACCTTACTTCCGCTTTCCACGCGGAAAACCCTGATGCAAGCATTCGTCCTAAGCCGTCTGGGCTACTGCAATACTTTGTTGATTTCAGCCAAGGAATCCTACTTGAACAAATTGCAGGTAGTCCAGAATGCGTCAGCCTGGTTAGTGACCAATGCGCCCCCCAGAACAGCCTCCCCCCCTACTCCAAAAGCTTCATTGGCTACCTATTCGCAACAGAATCAAATTCAAGATTTGCTGTATGGTCTACAAATCCCTAAACAACTTGGGACCAAGATATCTGACAGACAAGCTGGTCAGATATATACCATCCAGGACCCTTAGCTCAGGGTCCAAGGATCTCCTCCACATGCCTACATAAAAAAGCCTGCTTGGGGGGGAAAGCTTTCTCCTATTTGGCCCCACTATACTGGAACCAACTGCCCATCCACCTACGTCTCTGTTCCAACTAGCTAGCCTTCAGAAAGCTGCTAAAAACCATGCTGTTTTGATGTTCTCCTCCCGGGTTGACAAAGGCAGTCACAGCGCGGAGATACCCTGGTTGGGGTGATTTGTGCACTCTATAAATGAAATAAATAAAAATAAGTTATCATTTTTCTTCCACAGCTCTATCAACGTTTTCATCTGAACACTCACATAAGATCTGTCTATGCTATATTATGTGTATTTGTAAAACGCATTAACAACCGAGAGGGTATCATGGTGCTGAGGAGGGGTGGGTGGCTAGCCCTGGCTATAGGGGGTTGGTTAATTAAAAAGCCAGGTTTTCAGTTTCATACAGAAGTCAAGAAGAGAGGAGGAGGCTCTGATGTGGAGTTGGAGGATTCTGTTCTTTAGGAGTAGTGTAAAAGAACGCCAGTTCTCCTGAGCTGGGTCAACGAATGTTTGGGAGGTGTGTGAGTAGGAGTCCTGCAGAGCAGAGGTATCTGTGTGATTAGTTGAAGGAAATGTGACTGTCGGGCAGGTGGGGCCTAAGTTGTGTAGTGTCTTGAATGTGTGTGTGAGGAGTTTGAAATGAGCAAACATTTTTTATCTGGAGCCAGTGGGGCTCCCTGAGGTGTAGTATGATGTGAGTACTGTGTGGGAGGTTTAGGATGCATCTGGCTGCTGAATGCTGATTTGTAGTCTTCTAGTGAGTTACTTGGTGATTCCAGCATAGAGGATATTCCCGTAGTCCAACTTTCTGGTTACTAGTGCTTGAGTGATAATTTTTCTAGTGTTGCTTGGGAGCCATTTCAAGATCTTTCTCAGCATCTTCAGGGCATGGAAGCAGGATGTAGAGGCAGTGTTAACTTTTGCGGTCATGTCCTGTTTGCAGATAATAATTTCTCTGAGGATCCTAGTGTGGGTGCTAGGTGTTGGTGTGAGTCCAAGTTCAGCTGGCCACTAGTTGGAGTCCCATGGTGAGGTGTTTGTGCCAAAAATCTGTACTTTTGTTTTATTGGTTTTGAGCTTGAAACAGTTGGCTTTCCTCCAGTTAGCAACTTCTGTCATGCAGGGGCTGAATTTTTTTCTTATGTTGGGGCTCTCATCTGAGAGGTAAAGTGTGACTTGAATGTCATCGGCATAGGAGAGGATGTTGATATTGTGCATAACGATGATGTTGCAAATACCAAAAAGCAAGGAGGTCTCCTTATAAATCCAATAAGGGACAAGGAGAGGTAAGTATACAACAGAACAGGTCCCTATATTTCCAAGGTTGAAAGAAGCTATATAGGCATCCACTAGTTACTCAAGAACCCATTAGTGTCACATTCTCATGTATGAAAGACTTATTAAAAAATATATAACACGAAATCACTTCAAAATTAAGAAAAATTGTACAATTTATTCATACAATACAATATTTTGCACAAAGAAAAAGTGCCATACAATAAAGATAAAAGAATTTAAAAGTGTGTCAATCCACACGAGGAGCAATAAAAATGCAAGTTGTCGACGCAGCGTTTCGGTATTTGTATTAACACCTTCATCAGGACAAAATTCTTATTAAAAAAGTGGAATTTTTTCAACCTCTGCATTCAGTTTGAGGATTGTATCATATTCTAACCGTCTCTTCTTCCTTAGGTTAGGTGTTTCTGCTAGTTTGCAATACTCTGGTTACACTTTCCGGATTAGGAACCTTAAGATTTCTTGATATATATGTTCTCTTTGAGGACAAGGGAGCCATCGAAGTCTGATACTTTATAATTCGTGACCACTATTATGGATTTTGACCTTGGGAGATGCGCGTGACTGGATATCCTGATAATCGCGCTCATTTCTTGTTTCTATATCGTCTTCTATCGATGATATATTTTAATTAACCAGCTATATCAAAAGAACCTGCCTCCCTGCTCCGCTTGTCGCTCATTTGTTCGTAGTAGAACAATGAGCGACAAGCGGAGTCACGCGCATCTCCCAAGGTCAAAATCCATAATAGTGGTCACGAATTATAAAGTATCAGACTTCGATGGCTCCCTTGTCCTCAAAGAGAACATATATATCAAGAAATCTTAAGGGTTCAAATTCAATACAGAGATTGAAAAAATTCCACTTTTTTAATAGGAATTTTGTCCTGATGAAGGTGTTAATACAAATAACGAAACGCTGCGTCGACAACTTGCATTTTTATTGCTCCTCGTGTGGATTGACACACTTTTAAATTCTTTTATCTGTATTGTATGGCACTTTTTCTTTGTGCAAAATATTGTATTGTATGAATAAATTGTACAATTTTTCTTAATTTTGAAGTGATTTCATGTTATATTTTTTATAATAAGTCTTTCATATATGAGAATGTGGCACTAATGGGTTCTTGAGTAACTAGTGGATGCCTAAATAGCTTCTTTCAACCTTGGAAATATAGGGACCTGTTCTGTTGTATAACGATGATGTTGGCCAGAGGAATCATTTATGCGTTGAAGAGGATGGGGCTGAACGATGAACCTTCAGGCACTCCACAGATGACTTTGCAGACTTCTGAGGAGTAAGTTACCAGACTGGCAGGTTGTGTTCTATACGTAAAATGGAGCAGTTTCAATAGAGGGCCGGTCCTTGGATACCAATTTTGTGTATGTACCTGAGGATGGGGTGTGAGACAGAATTAGATGCTGCAGAGAGGTCCAGGAAAATTGAGGGTTACAATGTTTCCTCTGTCATGGATCTTGTGGATGTTACTTGTGGGGGCAATGGATGCAATTTCTGTACTGTGGTTGAGCCTGAATCCATACTGCGTGGTGTCGAGGAGCTGGTGGTTGAACATGTGGTCGGTGAGACATTGGTTGATTCGTTTCTCTAAGATGTTTGCCTATAGTAGGAGGGAGATGGATCTGTAGTTGGAAAGCATGGCCAGGCCAGCATTTGGTTTCTTGAGCAAGGGCATGGCAGCGGCATGTTTACATTTGTCCAGGAATTTGTCGGATTCAGTGGAGGCATTGAGGATGGTAGTTAGTGCTTCATTGACCTGTAGCAATCCTTTGATGAAGGTCTGGTGGGGGCAAGGGTAAGATGGGACCCGAGTCGATAGTCTTCAAGGTACCAGTGATTTTGATGGTAATGATAGCAGGCCACGAGGTCAATGTTTGTTTTTTGGCCATGAGGGAAAGGTGAGTTGTGACAATGATGAGGTCTGGTTGAAAGTCGAAGCTGCTGTATATGGAGGTGATTTTGATATAGAAGAATTCAGAGAGGTCTTGTGAGGAGGTGATGTTGCTGGAGGCGACAAGAGGTGAGTAAAATCTTTGATAATGGCAAAGATTTTCCTACTGATGTTAGTCCCAGCGCCAATATGATCTGCAAGAGCTGTGTGCTTGGTGCTCGGTCTGGAAATATTTCTCCTATGTAGATAGGAACTTGTACTACTTTAATAAATATACAGACTGGTTAGTATAGAAAACTGTGCATATTACAGGTTTCTATGCATATTCCTCACAATGCCTTGTGGGACAATTTTTTTACGAGTTGCTAGTTCCCCAATGCACATTAGTAATTGCATTATAATTCAGAAATGTCAGCCACGCTGTGCAATTTCACATTATATTTCTTTTAGCATTTTTTATCTAATTCAGAAAAAGATTTTTCTGAGTAGAAGTACCTTTCCATACATGCTAACAAAGTTTAGAGGCTTTCCATTCCCCTTATCACTCTGAAAAGGGAATTACATCAGACCTTTGCTAGCAAATCCCCAGTCACCTCCAGAGTGCGAAATGCTCCGAGAACAGTTTTCGAAGGTGCACAAGGTTATAGGTTTGTGAGTGTTTACAAACTCTCAAGGTAAATCAGTCCGCAATCTTCCCTTAACCCCAGTTTGGAGAATGTTACTATGTAATATATGCAGTTGAGGCTTACAATTAAGCAGTAGTAATTGCATTTACTCCTGCTAGGTATCATTTTGAGGATACGTAATGGGTGTAAATGAAGCAATTTTCGGACAGATAGGTAGATTTATAGCAAAAATGTATTTCATAATTCGGCCCCAAAGGTTTAAATATTTTACCCTCATGTTACTAAGTAAATAAAGGTGGAACCTTGTATTTCACTTTGAATAACATTATTTCAGGAGGAATCTTGGGTAAAAGAAGGTTTTCACGAAGGTAAAAATAAAACTTTTGAAAGTGTTTGCTAAAGTATAAGTGGTAACATCAGCGCAAATGCCTTCAGGCAAGTTTATCAGATGCCTATTTGGGGCCTGGAAAAAGCTTCTGTAGTGAGCCTCTCTGGTTTGTGATCCAAGGAGCCCCTCGTATTTAGAAAAAATGTTCACTCAGCAAAGAGAAAACGCCAAATTTGGTGCCATCTTGAGGCTGCTGCCACTTTAGTTGTATCATGAAGGAACAGGCAGTGGCGGCTGGCAGGGAACAGGGGTGGGGGAAAAGGGGGCATGGGGTTGGAGTGGTATAAAATATTCTTTAAAAGAATTAAACCACTTACTTCCTTGTACCGCAGCTGTCTCCGTCTCTCCTCCATTGCTGCTGAAGTGCCTGGAAGCACAAAAGACCCATGAGCCAATCACAACGCTGCAATGCAGCGTTGTGATTGGTCTGAGCGACATGGTTTGGCACTCCAATTGGGACAGAGAGCCTGTGCATGTTCTCCACCCAGTCTGTAGTGCAGCCTGGGTGGGGAACATGCAAAGTGTGCATGACTGTTTGGTCAGCCAGAGACAACTGGCCAAGCAGTTGTGCGCACATAGTGTGCACAGGCCACTCCTCCTCCCTTAGCCACCATCCCCACCCCACCCTAACCCAGTCATGAAGCAATAAAAAATAAAATTATAATATCCTGTATATTTCCATTTTAGCTTTCCCTTTTCCACTGCTCTGAAAGCAGTTGGGCAACGCCCCTCCAGCTTAGCGGAGGAGTCACCCCAGGTCAGGCCTCCTGTTTATAGTGGGCCTACCAGACAGCGCAAACTGGTTGTAAAATACCTATTATGGACTTACCAAGAGCATACAGGGATGCATGGCCCTCCCATTGCTTACAATTGGTTGGCTTTATTGTCATTCTCATTTGCCTGCTTCTTTTCCGAAGGCTTTCCTTATTCCAGCTTGTCTATCTTGTATTTGCCCTCCCCTGAAGAAGAGCCTTTTTGCCATTTCTTTGGTTGGCTGGCTTCTATCCTTCATTGGCTCACTGTAGGGAACTCTCTCCATTGTTTGCTTCTTTCTTCTCAAATACTCATCCCTCCACCATACGTTGCTGTTTCCCTTGTGTTCCAAGCTCTCCTTTATGTGCTTCTACCCCTACCAATCTCCCTCCCCCACGTTCTCTGTTACTTTCTCACTTAGTGATCCAAAGTGTTGCCAAAAGTAATTAGCAACACAAATAGGTCGCAAAAGAGAGTACCATTGGCTTTGCCAGTGCTTGTTTATTTAAATAACTTTTCTAACAGGAGTATGGGGCCTCAAAAAGAATAGGATTCGAGGCAAGGAGTTGCTGATGCCCTCACATTGTCAGATTGCTTACAGGAACTTACACCAATGTTGTACTTCTATGAATGTGAAGCCTCAACCGCCTTCCTTGGGTGCCTCGGGGTAATTTACCTGGAATCAGTGTTTTATTTTGTTGCTGAAATATTAAAGGTTTTCCAGTGAATTTCTTTGTAGGTGAGACAGAAGAATGCCATTAACAAAGAGCCAGGTAAAGTGTCTTCATCTTTGGAAGGTGAAGTCCCCAATTTTATTTTCAGTTTCCAGTGTTGCTGCAGCTTTTTCAACTACTTGTAGGTGAACAATGTCCTTATTTGGTGCGTAGAAGAGCTTTGTAGCCTAGGAAGGAGTTTATAGTAGTTAACAGTTCGGTCCTAAGATAGATAAGAGTAAGAATGCACGGAAACAGGTAAAGGTAGTGAGCAGATGTGCCAGCACGAGTCTGCCCTCTGTTCTGCCCTGAGTGCGGGGGTATCATTTTGGCTTTAGAGTCACTCCTAGACCTTTGAACTTGCTGCTGGGGGTGATTCACTATCCTAGAGAGACTGTCCCTGCATTTCTCTCCTGCAAACTGTTTCAAAAGCATGTTGGTTAGGTTTTAACTTTTTAACAAAATGTGACAGTCAAGACACTATCGAATAACTATACCTTTGGGGTCGAACTTCGATATCACGTTAATTGATCACTCAGAACGATTGACAGACAGACAAACATAGATAGAAATATAGATAGATATTTAGATAGATAGATAGATAGATAGATAGATAGATAGATAGATAGATAGATAGATAGATAGAAAGATAGAAAGATAGAAAGATAGATAGATTATTGATGGCTCAGCACTCACAGTATTAGTAACAATTGATCTGTTAATTAGGGGTGCAGCATAAATCTCATTTCGTTCGCACCAGTAGTGTTCTTAGAAACACAAAACACAACATGAAATCACTACATGTAGCGAAGATGTCTGTATTCATATAATTTTCTTCATGAAAGCATACCATTGCACAGTAGTCACCGCGTTTCAACCTACTCGGACTTCTTCAGGGCTCAAATTTATGTTCAGTCACAATATAGGAACAAGGTATCTATAGCCATATCCTCTTTTACTTCTTGTTCGCTGTTAAATATGTTAAATATGTCTCCCTATCAGGAACAGTAACACAGGCCAATTCCGAAAATTGACGATCAGTAAACACTCGGATTGAACTTACCTCGCTACTATAGAGGACGACTGCACAACCACGATAAATCGTTCCTTTGCACTTAATAGGTAATATTATATGCTTAAGTTTTTTCCCCCCTAGATTTGGGTGATCCCTCTGCATTGATGTTAAACTTATAACCACTATGGAGATAGGGATACTTAATGCAATTAAGGAGTGAGACTAAAGCGAAAGCTAGCACTTCCTTATCTTTCCAGCACTGGGAACTAAGCATAAATATCAAGGACGATAAGGGCAACTACCCCCTAATATTAAATTCTAAATGTGCGATGTAAAGCATAGGGAAGCCAAATCATGCAACCACGCCAATTACAAATGGTATAATGAATTAAGTGAGAGAAACAATACTGCTCATTAAGGGTAATAAGGGCAATACAAATGATAGCATCAAATAGGTCCTGCCAGTTGGCATTCTATCCAGATAGTATGCAATTTCACACATACATTTGGCATAAGTCTACTTTAGGTATAAATGCCATAATGTATTGGACATGCCCCAGTAAGTTACTTATTTTCGCCTCAAGAGGCCAATAGAGAACACGTGTGAATCAATGGGAACTATAGATTCTTTGTTAGCGTTGGTTTGAGTTTTAAATGTCATAATGTATTTAACATACTCTGTTCTCTAGGATGTTATTGAATTTTGTTTCTAGAGACGCATAGAGAAGATCTGTGAATTATTGCGAACAACAGACTTTATGTTAAAATGTTAACAGGAGAACTTTAAAAATGAGTCGACTGCCTAGATACTAATTTTACTGTGTATCCATTTTTTAGGAACGTATGTATCTATACCACGACAGAAAGTGATTCTTTCTCTTGATAAAGGTGGATAAAATCTCAACAAACCACCGAAACGCGTTGACGCCTTAGTACAGTGTGATTCATGGTTCAGACACCGATGCTGACACATTATGGTCCTAGAGTGCATAACATCGGTGCCTTAAAAAGAATATCAGAACACACACCTTGTATTGTACAAACTGTATGTCTTACTGTTTTTGTGTCTGTTCTTAGTGATATTGCTGGTCAATATTGAATGCTTGTTTGTTATTATATTTTTATAATTATTTTAATATGTGCTAAGCAGTTTACCTTGTTTCTGCTTTTTTAACTTTTTTTGTATACAATAAATTTTGCCACCCTCTTACTTTGTATTATCTCTTTGTAATTGTTATTTCTTTTCCCATTTATGGTGTTTATGTTTATGACCTTGCTCAAGGGAATTGTTGTTTTATTGCGCAAATTTATGTGCAAACATCTCAAGGTCAAGAAGAGGTTGTAATATAAGGATTATTCAGTTTTGTGTCTTCCCGTATAGTATGACAATTCGAGTTTGTGTGCTCCAAAAGAAAAATAAAGTTCTTGTCATCTGCTCATGTTAGTAGGCCGAAATGCGTTGGCTGCTCTGACTACTGTGTAATGGCGTGCTTTCATGAAGAAAATGAATAAAGAGTGATATGAATACAGACATCTTCACTACATTCATGGATTTCATGTTGTGTTTATGTTTCTATGAACACTACTGGTGCGGACAAAATGAGATTTATGCTGACTTCATACCTAACAGATCAATTGTTACTAATTACTAATACTGTGAGTGCTGAACCATCAATAACCAATGTTATTTTGAAAGTTGCTTTCAATTTGAAGTAGAAAGGAGATGAACTTCAGGTTCCGCGCACCACAAAAAATTTACTAAATTGTTCCCAGCACCTTTGTTGTTAAGTGCGGTACTTCATTGCCTCAACGCCTCTGTATATATTAGATGGATGGATGGATGGATGGATGGATGGACAGACGGACGGACGGACGGATGGATGGATGGATGGATGGACAGACGGACGGACGGACGGACGGACGGACGGATGGATGGATGGATGGATGGATGGATGGATGAATGGATAGATAGATAGACAGATTTGGTTCACTTCCTTTTAGTTCTGTTGCCACGTCGTCTGTTCCATTTTTCCCACTGTGGCGAGTCATTTCATTAACATTATTACATTCTCGAACCCGGCACGCGTTCTTACTCTTTTTTAGCTGGTTGATCGCGCATTCATATTTAGATGGGCATTAATACCATGCCAGGCTGAGGAAGGATCATCAGTTTTGCTGCTCTGCCCCGCACCCTTTTAAATGCGGACTTAAGGCTGTGACAAGCCAGTTGTTTTCCTCTCAACGGTATCTATTAATGTGCATTTTCTGGCTCATGTTATTAAAGTGAAATAAATGATGATGATGCTGGAACTTTAACTGCAGCAAAACAAACCCCAGCCACACAGTGCCCCCCGCTGCAAGGCTTAGGATAATTAGGTTGTTCGGGAAGGGGTGAGAACCCACCGCTTGGCTCTGGAATAGATTTGCCTTGAATCTGCCCTCTTCTCCCTGCTGATGCCCTTGTGTTGGAGGTGAAGCAGTTATTAACCCTCTCTTGCCCGCTGCATAACCCATTCTGTCACATGCAGACTCATTTGAGGTTTGCTGTTCTTTCAAGTAAATATCGCATGTACTGAGGATCTTTGCTGCAACTGGAGGTTATGAGCATAGCCAAGGGACAGTGAGGTCCAGGCGTACACATGGGTGCAATGAAACTGCAGCACTGCCACATGCTGGCACAATCTCTTATGCGTAGCACTTAGAGTCGGGCGGTCTGAGAAACTGCGGGAGGGACGTTTCTTCCTGTGAATCATTGTAGATGGGTTTTAGGACATAAAGGGGCATATGTACAAGGAGTTAACACTGCCTTAGCAGCCTTTTCGGGTGGTTTTGTGGCAACCTTTGTTAGTGGCAGTTTTTCTGCGAAAACTTCCATTCTAAAGAACGCCACTTCCGTTAGCGATAATGACATGCAAGGGGGGCTTTCCCTTGCAAAAACAGCTGCTAACCCCACTTTGGAATATTTACAAAGGGATTCCTGAACTTTGGAGGACCAAAGAAACTGCTGCTAACTGCAGTAGGAGGCCGATTTTTAAGGCCAGAAAATAGCTGGTCTTAAAAATGGAAATAACACTTGGGCCCTCTTTTCAGCAGGTTTTGGTGCTGGACAGCGCTGCAAGCAATGTCGCTGCGCTTCCCTGCAACAAAACTACAGGGCAGGAATGCGCACCATCAATAAGATGGACCTCAGTCATGAAAAGTGTTGCAGCGCTGCAACAAGACAGTGGTGCAACACTTTTCACTACCCCTTCTTGCAACACCATGGATGCGCTGTATTCACTGGACAGCCCTCCATGACACAAATAATGACAGATACGTCTGGAATGCTGACGCATTTGTCTGTGCCAAAGTCATGCATTGATGCAGTTGTGTCACAACCATGATGCAACTCCAGCATTGCATGGGGCCAGCCTATCCCGGTGGCACTTTGTCACCCTTACGCCTGCCATTAGGCAGGTGTACGGTACTGATGCAGTGCCATTCTTGAGGGGTGCCAGGGTGTCAGAGCAGTTGCAGATTCATCGTGGCGGTTGCGCGCTGCAGTGTCATCGTCTATGAGCATTGGCGGAGTGGTGGTGCTGACGGAGTTGTTGAGTTGTTCTTCGGTGGCCTTGATCTAGCTGTGAGGAGGGGCGATGATGGCAGTGGTGTACAGTGGGCATGGTGAAGACGTGATGTATACAATGATGGTTGGTCCAGGAGAGTCCGGTGGTGTGGCTCTAGTTGAAGTTCCTGTTGGCGGAGGAGACGTGCTGGACCGTGTGTCCTGCTATGTGGCTTGCTGCGGTGACTAGCTGCTGGAGTCTGATGTTGGGGTGCTTCCCCAGGAGGGGGTGGTATTCCGGTCACTGGGTTTGTGCATGTGGAACTTGAGTTCACTGAGTAGGATGCCATCGGTAGATGGGAGAGCCTAGGTTGCAATGAGGTATACAATGGCATCAGAGAATGGGGGTCCATAGCCTGGGGGGTCTGCAGATGAGGGTGCCACAGAGAATGGACTTGGGGTTGGTCAGTTTCTGGAAGTTGAGGTGTTCCATGGTCACCGTTGGGTCATTAGATTGCGTGGTCAGTCGGAGTGTGCTTCTGTAGGTGATGGCAATGACTCTTCCTGGACAGTCGGGGTGGTCCTTGCGGTGATTTCGTAGCCGTCAGTGATGGCGATGGCGTTATCCAGTCCGGAACAGAGATTGGTCCTGGTAGGCGATGTCGCGTCCAGGGTAGATAGCGAGGAGGGTGCTGGCTTTGTAGCGGTGGAGTGTCCGAGAGGAAGGGTGCTTGGTGCTAAGCACCTTCCAGGGGCAGACGGATGCAGATGGGCTTGCCTATGGCTTGCCTTTGGCACGGGTGTCGTCCATTACAATGCAGGCATTACATCGTGATGCCTTTACAACGCAACCCCAACAACACAGGTGCCTTTACATCGCATTCCATTACAATGCATTGTGAGGTCAGTAATGGGATATTTTTACGTTTTAGGGCGGGTATGGCTTTTGGGTGTCTGAGATTAAATTTGGGGAGTATTATGGGGTAAAATGTTTCATTTGGGGTGTGTTTTGGGATCAATTATGAAAATTGGGGTGTGCATTTGGGTCAAATATGATTTTTAGGGTGTATTTTGGGGGCTCAGAGATGAATTTTAGGGTTCAGGGTCTGCTTTGGGGTGCAAGGGTTAGTTTTAGGGTTGCACTGAAGTGGGAATAGTAACATTTACATCTCCGCTATCCAACACCTTCCCTACTGTTGCAATATGCCTAGTATTGGTATGCATTAAAATGGAATGCGATGTAATGGTATGCATCGTTACTTCATATTTACCGTTGGCACACCAGTGGTATGCCCGCTGCGCATGGCCGCACTGCGGGCACCATCGAGAAATGCTGCGGGTGGACTGGACAGCAGGGAGGAGGGAAACGCCAGAAAGAACACTAGATGGGGCATGGACGCGAGGGTGTGTGTGTGAGAGGGTGTTGTAAATATTTTAATTAGAGAAATCTTACCCGAGGCCTGGTCTCGTGTCTTTGTTGCTCCTTCTCTCCTGATTCTGCTTCCAGGAAGAGGAAGTAGGCAGCCAGGCTCCCTCCCCCTAACACTGCAATGCAGCATTGGGATTGGTCACTGGTGCAGGGACAATGCGTCAGCCAGGTGCTGAATGGGTGGGCATGTTTTACATGCAGGCCGTAATGCAGCCTGCTTTGTAAACAGGACTGTGCACATGACTGTTTTGGGCGACCTGAGTGGGCCGACCAAACAGTCAATGCGCACTTGAGTAAGCATGCCACTCCGCCCCTGCCCTGCTAGGTGAGTGGAGCAGCCCTACCCACCCTCCCGCCCGCCAAGGAAACATAGCACGATTACATCAGGAAGTTATCATCATGTGATGATTTCTACTCTTCTCGCACTGCTTGAAAGCAGTGGGGCGATGCTCTTCTGCCATAGCAGATGAGCCGTCACTGGGGGTGTGTCATCTACAGGTGCTAGGCCTGGGTGACTCAACCCCCGGGCCTCCTCTGCTACGTGTCCCACCTTCTCCTTAACTGGACATTGACACAGTGGCACAATCCGCTACACTCTCTTCAAATCTGTGACTCACCCAGCAGGACCCTCATCCAGGTGGGATTTCACAAGCCTGGGTACATCAGTCACCAACAAGTCCGCTGGTTAACCTCCAGATGCAGTTGATGCAGCAGGGCCCCCTTAGGCGTGAAGTTGCAGCGCTCCCGCCACACAAGTTCAGCACAGCTCAAGGAATGAAGCTTTATTGTTCAATTAATTAAAATTGTTACAATATTCCATCAAAGGAGCAATAACTTCTTTAAAATCTCACACAGTTAGTTAAGAATGAAAAGACATTTAAAAAGATTTAAAATAATAAAAAGGACTATTACTAGAAATATTGTCCTATCTAGCAGTAAGTAGTTGTAAATTGAACTTAAGGGAAAGTTTTATCATAGTCTCTCTTGCTTGATGGCCAACTGAGTGCTGTTATGACTCAGTTTTCAGTTTCAGTGTGGCGCGGATTGCGTCTGAGAATTTCCCTAGTCGGGCCGCAATTTGAGGTGTTTTAGCGGAGAAGCACAGGTCCTAAACTTCCCTGCAACTTTGTAGGTCAAGCAACCTACAGATAGGGAGAACCAAGTGCTGCAGCTCACTGACTAACTTTGGGCAACAGCACAACAGATGGAGCCAGGATTCACGATGGTAGTTGCAAAGTCGGCAAGCCACTGATTTGTCCCAGGCCTACCCACCCTCCCGCCCGCCAAGGAAACATAGCATGATTGCATCAGGAAGTTATCATCATGTGATGATTTATCCTCTTCTTACACTGCTTGAAAGCAGTGGGGTGATGCTCTTCTGCCATAGCAGATGAGCCGCCACTGGGTCCAGCAAGGTATCCAGGCTCTAGACACACTTCCAGCGAGGCATCCAGGCTCCAGACACTCCGGCGAGGCATCCGGCCTCCAGGCGTAAGTCCTGGGAAACATCCAGTCTCTCACCCTTGTCATCCTGGATGTTGGGTTGCTTGAGGGGGTTGTTGATGTGTGCTGCACTTGGCCCTGGCTGCTCCATTCTGCATTCCATAGTTTTTATTGCCTATTTTCTATTGGAGGTCTACTATTTTTTCCAATAGAGGCAAAAAAAACCTCATGTTGGGCTGACTAACGTGCGTTTTTTGGCTGGTAATGGGCCTTTCGTTGGTTTTCGCCCACTAACGCCGGAATTCCTATCGCCATCACGCTAATATTAGCAGCCCTTTTCGCTGCCGATCCCTGAAGCTATAGCCATGTAGCGACGGCTTGTAAATACATCACTAACATGGCGGTAGTTTTCAACGGTACACGGCGGTAAGAAAACTACTGCTAACTAATGTTAGTGATAGTTTTCACCAATCCTTGTACATATGGCTCAAATTCTCTTTTGGAGGAAATACGTTTATGCATGTGTTTACTGGTGAGGCCTGCATCCTGAGTGGCTAACAAATATTGATGCTTGAAAATGGGACAGTGGTAGATGAATTAAGTTAGCATTATCAAAGATAAAACTGCATGTGTTCACTACTCACCAGGATTCTTGGGGTATGTTTGTGATTATGTGTTGGGGGTGTGTATGTTTGGCTCTTGCACACACACTCTCTCTCTCTTTAAAGATGGGATTAAGAGGGCAACTCAGTATGCGACAAGAGAAAAAAGGAATTTGTATAATTGACAACAATCCTTCCAGACTTATTTAGGAATAATAATTCATACTACTGGTAGTGCAGATCAGTCCTCAACAGTGCATTTAATGTGCAAACAACTTCATAGAATAATCAAATACCTGAAGTATTAAGAGATTACAAAGAGACATTTAAAAAAAAAACATTAGCATTTTATTTCTAATGATTCAATACCACAATATATTTCTATGGTGGTGTTAGAACTGGGATTCCTGGTTGGCTGAGGTATGCACCCAGGCCAAGCAGGAACCACCACTCTCGAGATTTTCTTCAAGCGGGCCGCTGGGGCGGTAAGCTGTTGCTCGAGTAAAGAATCCACTCAAGTGGCAGAAAAGAAGCAGCGCCATCTGGCACACCACGTAGTGCTGTTCACGCGGATATTGATGCTTGGAAGAAGTTACCAGCGCTAAAAATCAGCACGAGAGAGCACTGTGTCGATTGCCGCCCACATGCGGAACTCCGCGGAATCTCACAGAGTTTTCATGTAACTTCACGTAATTCTACAGAGTAAAACTCTGTGAGTTCTGTCCACCCCTATACATAAGAATGACTGGTATTAACAGCACACAAGAGACTAAATAAGTTAAAGGAAGATAAGGAGGGTGTGTGCTTCAATGTTAATTGTTTATATACATCATTGAAAGAAAAAAAAACATTTAGAGTGAACATGTAATTATTTCACCTCTTAATTGAAAAAAAGAACAATAACGTTTTTACTCAACAGAACTGTCAGATTAAAACAGTTCCAGGTCAGATAATGCTATATTAATGTGAGGCCTTCCCATCTTGTTTTGATACACATATTTACAAACCAGAGCAAGCATATCAGTTTCATAATCATAAATAGTTTAGTGTCATCAAAAAAAATAAGAGATGGTTATTATTTCATTTACATTTCAACAAATTGCCAGGCACTGCAAAAATAAATGAATCAGCAACCAAAATAATATGAATTAATAAGACAATATGATCCTAATCTGGTATGTATATTTCGAAGGTAAAAGACAAAAATGCTAATATCATTATCCATGCAAAATAGAACACACATGACATAGCCAGAGTATTGTTGTTGTATAAAAAAAAGGGAGGTCAGAATTGAATAGTCAGTATCAAAAGTGGTCATAAAATCATAGAGGGTATTGGTGCAAATGGGAGAGCTGACCACACATAACAAAATCATGGAGTTGGAGATCAGTTTCCATAGGAGAGACCACAGAGCCTCATTCATACTAACAAGGTCACAGTAAGTTGACTCAGCAACTTTATGGGGGTCTGCGCTACAGAGCTCAAAGTTACGCTGGGAGTGCTCATGGATTGCCATTCAAAGTGCTCAATTATATTTTGGCTGGGGGTTCTCAGAGGCTGCCACCTAAAGTATTAATTGAGTACATGGATCATTGTATCCAATCTAAAGATTAGTTTGTATTCTTCATGCATCAGTTGTGGATATTGTCACCTCTCTTTAATAAGAAGATCTTTCCTATAACTTGTCAAGTGGGGTTGTCAGGCTCCATAGGTCACCTATTACAGGACACTATGAATGAGGGGCCTGTGCAGCCTGTAGTTCTAGCAGCAAGAACAAATTATTTGATCATGATACTTTAAAATTGACCCTCATAACCCCCTCCTCTGTGTCTTGGTTGCCCCCATTATTCTTCTTGGTCTTCACTTTGTGGGACTCATTATCAAGGTGAAATGTACACTTTTGTGTACTTTGCTTTTTTTGGTAATCATAACTACGAGTTTAATTTTACTAATAGTAATTGTACGACTGCGGGAACTCAGTTGTCAAGGTCGAGAACTCTGCACATAAAAGGTTAGGATAGGCCTATGAGTTCTCAAACAATGTCCTCATCCATGTCAGAAAACCATTCTGATATGGGGACTGAAACATTTCAAAACCAGCTGCAACTCCCTAGAGATCAATTGCAGCTTCATCACAGAGTTCGAAAGAAGAACAAGAGCAGTAACACATTGTATTCAAGACAAATATGAGGCATTCCTGAATGCCATTTTTTTGGACTAAGATCTGTTGAATTTAAAGCCTTTCCTGAGTAGCAGACTGAAGCAAATTAGCTTTGAGATGTTACTGCAAGTATGACACCCGTGATGGAGCAAGGATTCGCACGTAAAGCGACTTGCTCTGATTCAAGAACCTCGCCTAACTTGTAATCATATTAATTCAACCTGTCCGTCATTTATTTAGCATTTCCCCAACACGCGGGTGTCCCCAGGAGGCTTGCCTGTGTGTCTTTTCGTCCTAACAATGCTTGCACTACGGAAATGGCTGCTTCGCAGAAATCCAGTCTGCGCATGCGTCGGTCATACCCATGTGATGTGACGCACTCGCATTTTGGAGGGATATTGTTGCACATGCGCATTGTTGCAAGCATGGCCGCTTGTCTCTAACCATGCTCTCTGCTTGCCACTGCTGCTTCTGCATATCTGTCTTTTTGCACTAAACCTTAATGCCATAGATATTATAAAGTAAAGGGGTGCAGTAAAGCTTTTAATGGTGTACAGTGTAATCATTTTTTACGTGTGATTCTAATTTGCTCTCGCTTACTTTTCATGTACCGCGTATCTATGGGCCGGGGAACGGGGAGCCGATTCATATTGAAGCTCTTCTAAACCCCGTCACGTGACATGGGAAAAACCCCACTGCGCAGAAGCTGAAACAAGCCAGCTGGCTCCTGAAGCACGATGCGCCTGGGAACCCACCTCGAAGATGCTGCAGTCTACCTTGACTGCGCAACATTGTTGCTATATACTGTGCACTTTCATTGTTTTCTATATTCCTATGCCTAGGAACGTGAACTCCAAGGGGCGGGTATGAAAAATTATATATTCATGATGAGAACACTGAATTATAGGTGGTGACAATGACAAAGTTACCTCTCCTGACCAATCATAATGTGGGAATTTGTCACTTGCAACATTTGTGGGTGGTCTAGGGGTCCCAAAACAGTATAACTAGCTTAGTGTAGCTTAGAAAAATTGTCCGACTTGTCCGAGTAGCAGACCTGTCACTGACCCTACGAACTCTATAGGTGATTGATATAGAGTGCTGCGGAGCACTCTGTCCATACTTTCCACAAGCTCCTAGGGGTGGAAATAGTCTTAAGTGCTGGCGAAGCACTTTGCTGGGGAAATTCGAAAACCCAATCGGGGTACTGGCGGATTACTTGCAGAGAGGGGGTAACGCAGGCGTTGCATCCGAAGCTGTAGGTGTTGGTCGTACCTTGGTGAGCCCAGTCCTGACCCAAATCCTGAGGGGTATCCTGTCCTGACTGTCCGTGAGCTGTACCTGCTCGCATTCTGGTATTCCAATCCTTGAGGGTCCTTGTCCCCGTCTTTCCAAACTGACCCGTGGCCAGGGTTAGTCCTCATTCCTGCCTAGGTAATTATTAACTGTGGGTGTACGTCTCTCTATCACTCTTTCTTCTCTTCTTAATAAAGCACTCTTGCCTGTGATATTGCCCTATCACCTTTGAAAGAAAATTATATGCAATTGTTTATTAGTGATGTTCCACTTCTCTCCCTACCTGTAGGATATTGTTAAATTGTCATATTAATTTTAGTGTGTTCCATTTTTCCCTTTCCTTTAGCATGGTTTCAGTGAACTTAGTAAGAATAGTATAAGTAGCCTAGTTAAGTGCCCATTTTAGGTCCTGCTCATGTCCCATGCCCTAGTTTAAACTTGTGGTGAATAGCTTGTTCCTTAATACTCTTACCCAGTAGTGTTCCCAATTACTCTAATGATACTTGCCCTAATCCATAGTTACATTGTGGCATTAATCTTAATAATTGATGTGTTGATTTGTATTTGCCTCATTACCTTGGCATATTCATTCTGAAACGTCTTTTATAAACTTTAAAAACTCATCAGGTGTCTGTGGTCATTTTACAGTATAAAGTGTGGATAAAATGTACTAAGAGTATAAGAGTTCTACTCCCTTTAGGAATCTTGTCACCTGTCCACTGCTAGCTCCTGATCCATCAGGAGTAATGTGCCTGTGGTAAGTCAGGTACATGAATAGTAAGTGGTGTAAGAGTCACCCCCCGAATTACTCATAGTAGCGTGGAAAGGTTTCTCACCCGGTTCATGCAAAGCATTTGTCATCGTATGCACGCCAGGGCCCAGTGCGTGGAAATTTGGTAAACTCAGTGACCCGGGTGACCTGCGCGCTCTATCAGTAATTTTCTGGTAGCAGTAGTATGGTTAGGACTAGTTAAGATAGGTAGGCAAGATAGTTAATAAACAAACCGTGAAAATAAATGTGCTGCTGCTCTATTGATTGCATTGATTCAAATATTGCGCAAATGTTTTAAAGGATTTATATGTATATGTAAATGATTTTTGCATTGCTGCTATAAGTATTATATGTGATATTAACCAAAATTGTTTGTAAGTGTTCAGTGTAGTCCGAATCCCCGGGGAAGTATATAGCTAATGGTGAGCAGAATCCAGTTAGCTGGTAAGGTCACTTGTCGTGAGTCATTAGTGCAGGGTTAGGAATACCTGGAAGCACTAATTAGGATCTTTTTTGCATCTGAATAAATGATAGCTACGAGTCCTTTGTATAAAACTTCCATTGTGATATCACCTAGTAAGGGTCACATGCGGAAGGAGTAATAGGGTCTCCGAGGCTTGAATGGTAAGTAAAATAGTCCCCTGGTGAAAGCCTGACTTAGTATATATCCCAGAAAGAAGTGGATGAGTCAGAGGAGTAGCAGGTTCTATATTGCTCGTGTGGGAGGTTAGGCAGAGAAGTCTATCCGGAGTGAATGAAAAGTAGACAGAAGTGGTTTACTTGTAGTGAGAGAAAATTTTTCTATCTGTTTAGAACACTCAGACACAGTGGCAAACGTTGTGTGTTGTTGACTGAAATTTGCACTCGCACTTTAGGAAAAGTTAAAAGTTTCCGTTACCTTGTGAAGGAGGGAGTCGGTCGGAAGACTGCTCTGACGTCACTCCGTGCCGCGCTGGTATTGGTAGAGACGGCGGGTGTGTAGTGAAGCTGAAATTGTAAGGGAGGGGTGAGTGCCGGAGCGTGAGACCTCGTCTCGCGAAAAAGCCGCGCACCCATTGGACAAGGATTTTTGTAGTCACAGTGTTGGTTGGTTACTGCGAAATAGAAGTCGCGTTAGCATTGGAAGCACAAATGTAAACAAAATTAATCAACAGGAGCTTGAGAGGGGTCTGGAAAGGTGTATGTGGTATCCTGAGTTCTTACCTAATCCACAAAACTTAGGCTTCTATAAGGAACAGATTCTACGAGGTAGACCGCGCATAATGTATGGAGTAAAAAGAAAAATGTCATTTGCCGATAAAATAAAGAACTTTTTTAAAATGGACAAGCCCATTAGAACGAGGGAGGGTGTGATCATCCCTCCACCAAATACTCCTGCCTCCTTCATGATGTTTGAAAAAGGGTATCATACATGTGTATGGTTAGAAAACTGGGCAAAGTATACTGCAGATGACGGAGTCCTAGCATTCCCTATTGATGGTACGTTTAATGGCAGAATCTTGTTTAACTTGAGGACCCGCATGAACGAATTACATCCCAGACCTAGATTAACCCAGTACGAAGCCCTAGAAGAGTGGGAAATTGAGGCTCTGGAAAGAGATAGACCCCGAATGGACAAGGGAGTAAGCAAATGGTATCCGAGGGTCCATAGAGAAACCAAAGAGCAGAAAATGAAACAGTGGAGACAGAATATGATGGTTGAGGGATTGTTTCCAATGATGGGGGTACTAGAACAAGGGAAAGGGAAACGTACAGAGAAAACCCATCACTTAATGGCCGTGTTGCAGAGTCAGAGCCTCTGAGTTCACCAAACCCGTTTTCTAGATATCCTAGATGTCGGAGGGATAGTGAGACAGATGGAACGGGAACGGATAGTAAAACCAGTGATGGGGATGGGTTTTGCAAACCTAGTTCTACGGTCCCGAATTACCACCCGTTTGGAGAAGACCCACCTCGGTTGGTTACTCCGACAGCCCCAAGTATTTACCCTCCCTTGGTACCCCGAGTGTTGCATGACAATTCTGCAGAAAAGGCTTTACGTGAGCGAGAGAAGGAAGCTCTAGCTAGACAGCGAGATGATTTAGTTCGGACCATAGCCCAGATACATCCCCATTCAGATTCACTGACTATCCCAGTAACTATTGGCCCAGCTATTCCTCTTTACGGGGATAGACTGGCCAGTCCTCGTCCTCCTGTTATAACCCCAATTATGCCAACCCCAAGTATTCCACCCCCAAGAAAGGAGACACTCATAGTCGATGATCAAGAAAGTGACTGTGAGTCAGTAGTCCTAATGGATATGCCCATTAGGGAACCTAGAACAAGCATGCCAGGGGCAAGAAGTCAGAGTAGGGCAAAAGAGGTTTTGATTGAAAGCACATCTGGGGTTAGGAGTGCCACAGTAGTATCTCCAGAAGAATTGGACAGATGGACCAAAGAATTAGAAAAGGAGACCACACGCCAACCGAAACCCTTAGAAATCTATAAACTAAGGATAGAAATAGAGGAACTAATGGCTGGTAATGTAGGATTAGACCGGTTAAACTCCTTTAATGAAGAAGAGTTACTGTTTATCAGCAAAAACCTTACCCGGAACGCTAGATTGCTCCATGAGAGATTGATGGACACTGCTGCAGACATGGGAATAGATGTCAGTCGTTCCAAAGTCCTTCAGAAATCCTACAGAGCAGATTTTTCCGACAAAGACTTAGAGAGCTTGAATGTAGTAGGAAAACAAATCCAGATAAAAGAATTGCTGAAACTCCTACAGAAATGGGGGGATGTAGAAAAATGGAAAACCCGGTGGGCAAAGAAAAAGGAAGACAGCAGGGCTAAATCCCAAGCTTCAGAATACGTGCTTAAAGAAGTAGGTCCCGCAGAGAAATTGTGTCCCATGAGAGAGGTCCCGGGGGGAAAATACGTCCATGTTCCTTGGTCCCGACAAGACATAGTGTCATTTACTAATGACTTCCCGAAATTACGGGAGAAGCCAGTCGACTGGTACAGACAGGTCGAAAGCTTCATAAAAGTTCAGAAATGTCTCCTGAAAGACCTGGATGGGTTTTTCGACATTGTAGTACCTGTAGATTTGTGGACCGAGTGCAAAATTGAAATTGATTGGCCCAATGACGAGTATGCGAGAGACCCCAGAACCGGGGCTCCCTCACCCGAAGTAATGAGGAAGTATGATCAAGTCATACAATACCTCAAGAAAAAGGTGCCCGCAAAGGAAACCGATTGGACCCGGATAGATCGAACTACCCAAGAGCGCGATGAAACCGCCCACTCTTTTTATGAAAGGTTGCTGCAAGTGTTCAAAACTTACAGTGGAATCGATAATGTGGACATGAAGGACATGACCCATTTCAGTTACAGATTTGTGCTCAGATTAAGGCCCGAAATATCCCAATGGATTCAAGATAATAAAATCAGTTGGCAGGGAAAGCCCATAGATGATGTCCTCAAGTACGCCAAGTACTGCGAGGATGAGATAGAAAACAAGAAGAAAGCCCTCAAGGAGGAAGTTATGTGGGCACAAGTGAAATTGGCTGAACAGCAAGAAAAACAGTTAAGTAAATTGAATTCTAATAATAATGCCCAGAATACCAATGCTGGGGGAGGAGGAAAGCCCTGGGTAAAAATGAGTCAGGAGGAGGCTATGAAGAAGTTCCCCTGCCATGGGTGCGGCCAGATAGGGCATTGGAGAGACGAGTGTCCACACCTACAGGCCGGTAACGCCCCTGTAAATGGTTTAAATCCACAGGTGCAGAAAGAGGGGACAAGAAATAACCAGCAACAGGTAAAGCTACATCCAGTACCTCGCGCTCCTAGACAGAATTATAAGAATCAGGGTCAGCAGAATGAAAGGGCGGAGGTATGGCAAGGAGAGAATGAGAGAAATGCAGCAATTCCGCAGTACTTGTTAAATGATTCTTTCCTCTGTGATGATCAAGATTGACGGGGCCTGAGGGGGGAGGACAAGGAGTGCGTACTTGGCGCCTCCTTACCGGTAGACCAGACTGGACCATACATTGAAGGAAAGGTTGAGGGAAAAGACGTCACCTTTCTGTTGGACACTGGTGCTACCCGGTCCACTGTGAGAACAGTGGATGTTCCTAACCTACCCCTCTCGGGAGAAGCAATCCAAGTAGTGGGTGTCTCCAATCAGATAATCAGTACTCCAGTAACTGAACCTATGGAAATTTCCATAGGAAATTTCAAAGAAATGCACAGATTTGTGGTCTGTGATTCCAGTCCTGTGAACCTGTTAGGACGTGATTTGTTGTGCAAAATGAACTGTACCATCTTTTGCACACCAAATGGTGTCGAAATTCAGACCCCCGATGAAGATGGCCTGTACAAATTGATGTTAGTGAGACCTGACACTGAAATTAGACCCTTGTCTGTTGAAGACTTACCTGAAGAACTCCAGTTAAGAGTGGTACCCGAAGTATGGGATTTCACGGGAAGAGATGTAGGCTTAATGGCAAATGTGGACCCAGTTAAAATAGCAATAAAAACAAATGCTGTATACCCCAGAACAAGACAATACAAAATGAGTGCAGAAGTAAAGGCAGGAGTCGCAATTGAAATTAACAGGTTGCTTGAAGCAGACATCATACAGGAAGTAATGAGCAGTCCCTGCAATTCGCCCATCATTGGGATTAAAAAGCCTAGTGGGAAGTACCGGGTAGTGCAGGACCTGCGCAAGGTAAACCAAATTGTTGTACCTTGCTGTCCCATTGTGCCCAACCCTGCAGTGATACTATATCAGATTCCTTGGAATGCGGAATGGTTCACTGTCATTGACCTGTGCCATGCATTCTTTTCCATCCCATTGCATCCAGAAAGCAAGTTCCTTTTTAGTTTTGAATTTGACAGCCATATCTATGTCTGGAATCGTGTCCCCCAAGGGTACACTGAAAGTCCATCGATTTTCAACCAGATCCTAAAGAAATGTCTTGAATCTTTAGTACTGCCAAGAGAGTCCGTTTTGGTGCAGTACATAGACGACCTTTTAGTGGCATCTAAAACTCAAACTGACTGTGTCACGGACACCATTGCCTTGCTGAATCACCTAGGAAAGGGAGGACACAAAGTATCACCAGACAAATTACAGTTCTGTAGAAACTCAGTAAAATATCTGGGGCACCAGATAGAGAAAGGGATCCGAAAAGTCACTACAGAGAGGATCAAAATAATTCAAACAATGGACCTACCCCGAACGCAGAAAGAAGTAAGAATGTTCCTAGGAGTTGTGGGGTACTGCAGGCAATGGATTGTAGGATTCGCAGCTCTAGCCAAACCTTTGATAAAAATGACCAAGAAAGGAGTGGAAGACCCAGTCAGTTGGGACAGTGAAAGCATGTCCGCTTGGGTAAAATTGCGAAATTGTCTATGTACCGCTCCTGCATTAGGTATGCCTGATTATTCCAAGAACTTCGAACTGTTCTGTGACACAAGAGAAAATTGTGCACTCTCAGTCCTGACCCAGGAGCATGGGCTGGTCAGGCGTCCCGTGGCCTATTTTTCGGACACTTTAGATCCAGTGGCTGCTGGATTACCCGGATGCCTGAAGGCAGTAGCTGCTACTTGCGTCAGTCTAGAACAGAGTGAGAATATTGTCATGGGACATCCTGTCACTGTATATGTTCCACATTCTGTTGTAATCCTACTGACGAGAACCAAGACCCAATATCTCACACCTAGTCGGCTGACTAAGTATGAGAGAATTTTAATTGGTGCTGAAAATGTAATAATTTCCCGGTGCAATGTCTTAAACCCTGCAACACTGTTACCTGTTCCTCTGGATGTAGAAGCAGAGGATGAAATGGAGCATAACTGCATCGATTTAACAGAATTCAGCACTAAGCCACGTCCTGACATCAGAGAAATAGCTTTACTTGATGGGGATCTTACAATCTTTGTGGATGGCTCGTGTTTAAGACATGAGAATGGAGGTCTGAGTGCTGCCTATGCTGTAGTCACATTGACGACAACCCTGGAAGCGTCTTACCTATGCGAAGTAAAGTCTGCCCAAGTAGCAGAACTAATCGCATTGACAAGAGCTTGTAAGCGGGGTAAGAACAAAAGAATAACTGTTTATACCGACAGCCAGTACTGTTATGGGGTTGTTCATGACTTCGGCCAACTATGGTTACAAAGAGAATTCATGACTTCCTCAGGTACCCCTATCAGAAATGGAAAGGTGGTACAAAACTTACTGGAAGCTATTCAATTGCCCAAAGAATTGGCTGTGGTCAAATGTGCGGCTCACAGATCCGGAAATGATGATGTGACAGCCGGAAACAGATACGCTGACCAAATCGCCCAGTTTTGTGCCCGACACCAAATGTCCCTCCAAATTGGGTTATGGGGTGGTGGAAACAGCTGCCAACTGATGTTGTTTGAAAATGTGTCAACATGGGAGGAATTGAGAGACTAAGTTACAATAGGCAACAGACAGGGAAGAAAAAGGCAGATGGAGGGCGAACGAATGCAGAATAAGGAATGATGGTGTGGTGGTAAACTCAACTGGGGTGCCTGTACTGCCCGACAGCCTGGTAGATCCCATGGTCAGAATGATACATGAACCAACACATATGGGAAGGGACGCAATGTGTTGTGTGTTTGACAAGGTGTTCTATAATTCAAGGTTCAGGAACCAAGCGGAAAGGCTTTGCCAGAGGTGTCTAGTGTGTCAGCAATTCAATGCAGGAAAGAGGACTGTAGTAGAACAGAGTACCATTGGAAAGGCAGTGGGTCCCTTTGTCAGGATGCAGGCAGACTTTATAACAATGCCCAGGTGCAAGGGATACAGATATGTCCTGGTCATAGTTTGCCTGTTTTCCAGGTGGGTGGAGGCCTACCCAGCAAAGAGAAATGATGCCTTGACTGTAGCCAAACTGTTACTCAGGGAGTTGATACCTAGGTATGGAATTCCTGAGACGATTGAAACAGACCAAGGTGGGCATTTTGCCAACGATGTCCTAAACGAACTCTGTACAGCATTTAAGATGGAGCAAAGGCTGCACTGTGCATACCGTCCAGAGGCTTCTGGAATAGTTGAACAGATAAATGGCACGATAAAGTCCAGACTGGCGAAAATGTGTGATTCCACCAAAATGAACTGGATAGAAGCTTTGCCCCTTGTGCTGATGAGTTTGAGAAGTATTCCGAACCGAAAAACAGGCCTGAGCCCCCATGAAGTGCTAATGGGGAGAGTGATGCGACAGGCATGGGTACCTGGACACAAACTGCTAAGTATTTCTGATGATTTGGTACTAGAATACTGCAAGCAGCTGGGTGACCAAGTGCGTTCTATCTCTCACCAGATTGGAGAGACAGCTGACGACTGGCCAAAGACTCCAGCACATAAACTGCAACCAGGTGATTGGGTGGTGTTAAAGAAACACACCCGGAAGAGTTGCCTTGGACCAAAGTGGGGAAAGCCTAGACAAGTGATCCTTGTCACCACAACTGCTGTAAAGTGTGCCGGTGAACCGAAGTGGATCCATGCCAGCCACATGAAGCGGGTAACTGGAGAAAACGCGACTGAAGCTGAAGGTAGTCCAGCTGAGGAGACTCCCGAAGAGGGTCCGGATCTCGCTGACATCGAACTACCGAGCACAAGTCAAGACGTTGATTGGTTCCCTGCCGACGACCAGGTTCTTGATCCAATACGAACCAGAAAATATTCCTACCTAGACAGTGAGTGGGATAGTACAGGTGAGACAGAACTAGAGGACGAAGGTCAGGTCATCGAGACTCACATCAAACCTGATCAGGAAGTAGGCCAAGTAGGGACAGATCAAGCCATCGACACTCCTCCTGAAACTCCGGAGTCTGGAAAGGGACAGATAGTGGTCAAAGTTGAAGTTCATGCGGAAGAAAATGAAGGGAACGAAGTGCATGAACAGGAGCAGATAGAAATAGATGAACGTGTTCAGGAGACAGAATCCAGATCGCCTGAAATTAAAGAACAAATACAACTCCAACCTGAACAAGGCCAGCTTAGGGACCAGGCAGAAGAAATAGATGAAAGACCTGGAACTAGTCAGACAGGAAGGGAAATAGACTCTGCCAACACAAAAGTGCCACAACGAAGTGAAATCAAAAGAGTGCACGAGGAAGGCCAAGTTTCCTCGACCACTGAAAACTACAAAAGCAAGGGTGAACCCCGATACATCAAAAGACTGAGACTCCGAATAAAGACAGTTGAAGAAAAACTAAAAGACCGAAAAAGGGCTGAAAGTGAAAGGAAAGAAGCCCGAGGCAAGTCTCTCAGAAAAGGCGACAGAGTCAAGAAACAGAACAGATTGTATCGGAGCCCTGAATGGACTTACTTGGTGTTGGAAGAAATTGATGAGCCCAACCACAGTGGCAAGAGTGACGAAGAGTCCATTGCTGATCAGAGTTCTGACGAAGACCCTCCTTGAGACAAACCCGAGTGAGCCTTGGGTGTAAAGAGACAAAGAGGGGTTGCAAAAGCCACCTGTAAGCTATAATGTCTGATTCAAATGTCAATGGAAGATCCAGATTTAGTTGTTGCAAAACCTGCTGTAAAATATGCTTATGTAGTATAGCTATGTTGATAGTGATATGGATAGGATTAACAGTCTTTATACCTTTTATGATAAGTAAAGATCCTAACTTGTCCCCTACTGAACCTGAGGCGCTAGACACAGACGTTGTACCGACTGAAGAAACACCACGAAGTTTAGAAAAACGTGACAATGCAGTTAGTCTGAGATACACACGACCTAAATTAGAAGCATCAGATGAGGGTGGACTACATTTCCACAAAATGAGAAACAGGACACATTTAAATGTTTTTGCTAACCTTTTAGTGCACTATGTAGAAGCTATGGAAATAGAAGATTGTTATGTCTGCATGAAGCTACCCACTTCTGTAGCTGAAGGAGTGACATATCACCATTTACCCCTAACCTACGGAATTTCCTGTAGTATATTAGCCAGCTTATTCTATAGAAGCACTTTACAGTGATACTACTCAAACACTGACGTAATCTTTTCAGAACTCCCTATTCGAGGAAACCTGAACCTTGTACATATTAGAAGTGAGGTGACCCGCTACATGGGAGAATATTTCTTGACCATAGGTGAAATAGACTTAAATGAAGCAAGACAAGCTAATCTGACCTGTTCCTTGCAAGAGCAGGAAAAGATGTTTATAAAAATGGCAGACAGAAGGAGGGAAAAGTTTCAGAAAAAGGCAAATGACGAAAAGGATAGAGTCCCTAGGTGGGCAGAACATATGGACAACACCTCACAAGGCGAAGCTAATCCTGCTTTGTTGCTGGATTTTGAACGGAAAGGGAAACTTTGTCTCCATAGAGAAAGGACAGAATATTATAACAATGTATTCATCGGTTCCAGCGAGTGTGAACATAATTACAAGGTAATTGGAGGTTGGGGTTTCAAAAATGGGTCAGAACCTGTGTTTCCCGAAATTTATTATATATGTGGGAACAAGGCTTACTTCAAATTGCCGGATCACTGGTATGGAAACTGCTACTTTGGCATTGTCTTCCCAAAAATATACCATGTGAATAATGCTGCTGGAAGGAAGCAATGAAGAGACCAATGGCTTAGCGCGTAGAAAACGTGAAAGTGTAGGAGAAATTATAGGTGATATTTTTAGTGCACTGATACCTGGAATGGGGGTAGTTCTGAATACTCACAGAATCTGCAAATTGTCTACAGTAGTGGATCGGTTATCAACTGACACTGCTGCTGGATTCCTGCTGGTCAATACTGAAATGGTTGCGATCAGATCAATGGTTTTACAGAATCGCCTTGCTCTTGACACCTTATTGGCAAAAGAGGGCGGAGTCTGCAGGATGCTGAAGGCGCAACATTGTTGCACCTACATACCTGACAAAAGTATCGAACTTAAGAAATATGTAGGGAACATAACTAATTTAGAAAAAGAACTCAAACCATTAGAGGTTGACAGTGCCTGGACGAGACTGACTGGAGGCCTCTCCTCTATAGGTAGTTGGTTTTCTAACTTAGGTAAAAATCTTCTATGGAAAATACTGATGCCAATAGCTGGAATAGGTGTGGTTGCACTGATCATATTCATTTGCTGTAAATGTCAAAAATGCAAAAAGTACACTGTGAATAAGAGAGGAGTGAAACAAAATATTGATGAGTTAGAATTAGAAGAATTGAGGAATCAAATCTATAAAAAGGCTAAGAATCACCACTCTCATAGAGAAGCCGAAAGAAAACTCAACAATAAGTCTGTTGAAATTGAGATGGATGATATGGAAGAATGAAAGTTGGCATCTGTTTCCTTCATAGTGATGATAGTAAATATCATCAAAGAGGGGATTGATGGAGCAAGGATTCGCACGTAAAGCGACTTGCTCTGATTCAAGAACCTCGCCTAACTTGTAATCATATTAATTCAACCTGTCCGTCATTTATTTAGCATTTTCCCCAACACGCGGGTGTCCCCAGGAGGCTTGCCTGTGTGTCTTTTCGTCCTAACAATGCTTGCACTACGGAAATGGCTGCTTCGCAGAAATCCAGTCTGCGCATGCGTCGGTCATACCCATGTGATGTGACGCACTCGCATTTTGGAGGGATATTGTTGCACATGCGCATTGTTGCAAGCATGGCCGCTTGTCTCTAACCATGCTCTCTGCTTGCCACTGCTGCTTCTGCATATCTGTCTTTTTGCACTAAACCTTAATGCCATAGATATTATAAAGTAAAGGGGTGCAGTGAAGCTTTTAATGGTGTACAGTGTAATCATTTTTTACGTGTGATTCTAATTTGTACTCGCTTACTTTTCATGTACCGCGTATCTATGGGCCGGGGAACGGGGAGCCGATTCATATTGAAGCTCTTCTAAACCCCGTCACGTGACATGGGAAAAACCCCACTGCGCAGAAGCTGAAACAAGCCAGCTGGCTCCTGAAGCACGATGCGCCTGGGAACCCACCTCGAAGATGCTGCAGTCTACCTTGACTGCGCAACATTGTTGCTATATACTGTGCACTTTCATTGTTTTCTATATTCCTATGCCTGGGAACGTGAACTCCAAGGGGCGGGTATGAAAAATTATATATTCATGATGAGAACACTGAATTATAGGTGGTGACAATGACAAAGTCACCTCTCCTGACCAATCATAATGTGGGAATTTGTCACTTGCAACATTTGTGTGTGGTCTAGGGGTCCCAAAACAGTATAACTAGCTTAGTGTAGCTTAGAGAAATTGTCCGACTTGTCCGAGTAGCAGACCTGTCACTGACCCTACGAACTCTATAGGTGATTGATATAGAGTGCTGCGGAGCACTCTGTCCATACTTTCCACAAGTTCCTAGGGGTGGAAATAGTCTTAAGTGCTGGCGAAGCACTTTGCTGGGGAAATTCGAAAACCCAATCGGGGTTACTGGCGGATTACTTGCAGAGAGGGGGTAACGCAGGCGTTGCATCCGAAGCTGTAGGTGTTGGTCGTACCTTGGTGAGCCCAGTCCTGACCCAAATCCTGAGGGGTATCCTGTCCTGACTGTCCGTGAGCTGTACCTGCTCGCATTCTGGTATTTCAATCCTTGAGGGTCCTTGTCCCCGTCTTTCCAAACTGACCCGTGGCCAGGGTTAGTCCTCATTCCTGCCCAGGTAATTATTAACTGTGGGTGTACGTCTCTCTATCACTCTTTCTTCTCTTCTTAATAAAGCACTCTTGCCTGTGATATTGCCCTATCACCTTTGAAAGAAAATTATATGCAATTGTTTATTAGTGATGTTCCACTTCTCTCCCTACCTGTAGGATATTGTTAAATTGTCATATTAATTTTAGTGTGTTCCATTTTTCCCTTTCCTTTAGCATGGTTGCAGTGAACTTAGTAAGAATAGTATAAGTAGCCTAGTTAAGTGCCCATTTTAGGTCCTGCTCATGTCCCATGCCCTAGTTTAAACTTGTGGTGAATAGCTTGTTCCTTAATACTCTTACCCCGTAGTGTTCCCAATTACTCTAATGATACTTGCCCTAATCCATAGTTACATTGTGGCATTAATCTTAATAATTGATGTGTTGATTTGTATTTGCCTCATTACCTTGGCATATTCATTCTGAAACTTCTTTTATAAACTTTAAAAACTCATCAGGTGTCTGTGGTCATTTTACAGTATAAAGTGTGGATAAAATGTACTAAGAGTATAAGAGTTCTACTCCCTTTAGGAATCTTGTCACCTGTCCACTGCTAGCTCCTGATCCATCAGGAGTAATGTGCCTGTGGTAAGTCAGGTACATGAATAGTAAGTGGTGTAAGAGTCACCCCCCGAATTACTCATAGTAGCGTGGAAAGGTTTCTCACCCGGTTCATGCAAAGCATTTGTCATCGTATGCACGCCAGGGCCCAGTGCGTGGAAATTTGGTAAACTCAGTGACCCGGGTGACCTGCGCGCTCTATCACCCGCAGGTTAAAAATGTCTTCAACCTTTACATGAAATTGCTTTGTGCTCTTCTCACAGATAACAGCATCAATACTGTACCAATATGCTGATGATATTCAACTCTACTGCAGTCTTCTATGCTTCATATAGCCAGTGCCTGAAACACTCCTGCACATCAACAGGATCTGGATGTCCAGCACCTACCTAAATCTCAAACTCACCCCAACCTAGACCAAATTCCTGGTACTTGCTAAGAACAGCAACAAGAGACAATACAAAGCTGACTTAATGGAATGAACCTTGACGCATTTAAACCCTAACTTTCACTGAGGGGCATCTTACATGTCGCAGCACGTCTCATCTGATACCTGAAAGAATATCATCACATGACCCCCGTCCTGATGAAACTCCGCTGGCTCCCATTGTTGGCTCGTACCATCTTTAAAATCAGCGGGATCATTCAAAAAGCCATCACTACTAGCACGCCCGATTATCTTGCAGAAAAGTTCAACATCTCTTGTGGTTCTCAAAACACATGCAGTCAGGAGATCATCATACTGCTGACTAAGAAGTGCAAAAAAGAAAGACAGAAAGTATTTTTTAAAATATGCATCCAGGATCTGGAGCAACATCCATATATCCATCAGGACCACCTCAACGTTGCTTCAAATTAGGAAAGACCGCAATGTTTTAACCATCCACAAGCCAGATTCTATGTCAGGACCAGGCTTAACTTTCCTTGCTTTATTCACCAGCAGCCATTCAAAGTATGTAACAACAACAAACTACATTTCCCATCAGTTCATGGGAATAAAACAAAACAGATCCTCCAATCAGAACAGCGTCTGTTCTTCTGTTAAAAGGCCGAAAGCAACCAGTAAACAAAGATCCTTAAGTTTTGCCTGGCGGTGTCGCCTCTTTAACCCACAAAACATTAATCAATGAAGAGGCAGGCGCTGGAGACTGGAAGACTGGAAACAAGGGTTTATTCACTCCGGAGGAGAACACATCAGTTCAGACCGCAAGTATCGTCTTGAGGTGCTCTAACCGCATCTCTGAGGCCTGGCCTCTTATACATGAGTTAATTGTTTTATTACGTTAAACACATCCCTGTCATTACTTTGATGTAAGGAAAGACATCCTTGGAATCCCCGCTTCAGGCCCGTTCCCACACACATTTGCAGTTGAAGTCCCCACCCCGGTCACATCAGATAGTGATTATCGCGCAGCTGGGCATTCCGCCGATTCACGGAATGTGTGAGGTTGGTCGGATCTCATGGGGTGGGGGCTTTGATTCAGCTCAAGTATCCTTTGATGGGGGGGGGGGGGGGGGGGGTTTCCTACTGTACAGGAGGAAGGGGGTAATGGCAGTATCCGCAGGGCCAGGTGGCGGCTTGGGAACGAATGAGACAAACGGGCACAAAGGAAAGAGGGGTGTTATCAAGGGATCCGGGACCATGAAAGGGACGGAGGGAAGTGTCGCGCTGGGAACAGGATGGGGTTCCGAGGCAGAGCTGCGTGGAAAAGGGGTTTATGACCCAGTGCATGTGAGAGCAGGGGCTGTCAGCGTGCGGGGGATGTGCTTGTGAGGGAGAAGAGCCGTGCTAGGGGTCAGTGGCGCGCGGAGCGTGGTTCTGGCCAAGGTACCTAAGATGGCGGGTGTGCATGAAAAAGTGTGGCATCGAGGGAAAAGGCAAGATGGCGCAGATAATGTTTACCAAACCGGATTAATTTTCCACAGTCCTCCCTTTAACATTCACAAGACATCTTGCTGGCCTATTTCCTACTCACGTCTACTGTGGCAGTCATAAGCAAAGAAGTAGGAACCTAGGCGAAGAAACTATGCATAAACGTTACACTTTAAATCTTTCATCTTAGGAGGCGAGCCCCTCGTTAAGCTCGTTGCAGGAAAGTCATTGTAATGCAATATCGGATAAAAAATTATTCTGTAATGGTAGCATTGAGTACATTTCATAGATGCTTATTGTCATTCGGAATATGAGCTGACATGTTATTTACGTATGGAAGTTCATTTCATATTTGGTTGAAGCATAATCAATACAATGGTGGCTGGGAGAGAAATGAGACGTAATAGAAATGATAATCAGGGGTGTCACTGTTCGAAGAGGAGGGGTGTTGCTTTTTCCAGTGTCTTATTGTTCTAGACCATTATTAGTGAGTTCTCAGTGTTCTTTGTCGTCTTCTGTTGGCACTGATGAGCACCGGCGGTGGAGCTATGCGTTCAGCTCTATTCCGGGTTCTACGTTGCAGGGCATGACCTTTTCCTCGTTTTTCTGGTCGATAAGGTCCTTTTTCTCGCCCTGTGTCCTAAGTGTTCTTTTCATGGATACCTTAGACAAGGCACCCAAGTTTCGTTGTAGTTTGCGACAAAAAACCCTATTCAATCGGACTGCAGCTGTTGCTCTTTTTTTCGAGTTGATTGTCAAAGAGTTCAGGTGGAAGAAGGGGGGGGGGTGCGTGGGTAGTCCTTGTGGTAAGTCGGGGGAAGAGGGGATGGAGCGGGGCCAGATCGGGAACAGACCAAGGGGACGGAAAATTTCGGGCAGGTGGGCCCATGACTGGGCACAGAGGGCGGGGACTTTCGGCACATGTTATTCATCGAGCAGGGGTATCAGGTCAGCCCTTTCCTTTCACTTTGTCGGAAACAGTGCCTCGTCCTGCGACTCCTTACTGTTGCGGTCCCGCCTTGGTCAATGTCGCTGGCGTTCCACGATCTGCAGTCAGGCCGCGTGCTCCCACATCCGGTCTCTTTCTCCTCCGACAGTGGTACCCTTAAATGAGTTTTGAAAAGACAGTCTTTAGAGAACTGGTAGAGGAAGGTAATCATATAAGTCTATTTCTCTCCCAACTCCAAGCAACTGGGGAAAACATCCATTACATTGTGGTTTACACCCAACGTATAAATAAGTGATAATAGGTTTGCTGGATTCCCTACAACTTTCCATCTTAACTATTTCTTTGGATTGCATTTGTTTATTACCGTCACATCAGTTCCTCTAGTTGAGACCTTACTTTTCTAGTACGAGTCTTGCAAAGCCATACCGCTCTTTTAGGGCTCCGCAATTTTACGAAAAAGTGCAACGTGCTATTACCATGGCCTGATAGATATCTGTCTGAGGGATGAACATGGGCTAAACAATTTTCCATTATGTCGATGCATCCTATTTTTCTACTAAACATTTAAACAAGGGTTTACTGCAACAATTTCTTCATTTCGATCTAATCTTAACTTCGCAAACATCATTCTAATTTCTACATAGTCTTTTACAACCTAGCTACTTCATTAAAAACAGGGGGGCTTGCGATATCTATTCAACTCATCCTTGGGGTGAGCCACATTTTTCAAACTCTCGTCCGGGGTAGCTGATACAAAACTGGGGGGGGGGGGGGTTTCTGAGAAGACGGGGAGGTTTCGATCACTTTTACTGTTTAGGCATTGAGACAATTCGGGACGGGGAGGGTCGCGTTACCTGAAGCATGTTTATCATAAAAGCCACTGACATGTGGTTCCCTGATTACGGGTCAGATTAGGGAACTTCAGTCGTCTTACCTGTCCTTTCTCTTCTGGCCAATCTAGTCTTTATCAATATTTAGCAGAAAGGAGAGGTAGTAACATGGCATTGATGTGATTTTATTAAGACAAATTTTGTGCAAATACTTGCGGTATTTGGAGCCAATTGGGTGGTGCACCATGGATGGCGGGTCGCCAATTAGGTGCCAGTCGTTATGAAGAGTGAGAGCGTGGAGGAGAGGGAGAGAGAGAGATGCAACAATAGGCTAAACAGTACACGTGAGACACGGAGAGTGATCGTGTACTAGGATAGGCTATTCAGCGCATCACACAACATGAGACATTTACGGGTCTGTGTTAGAATTTTAGAAAGTATGCAGTTTGGGACAGACAAGCATTAGGTCAGGTACAAAGGGACATGTATTAAGTAAAAGGCACCATCGTGTCGCACTTCTCGCACTCTTGGTCCTTTGCCTAGTTAAGTCAATGTTTCAATCGCATAGAAAGCATTTTCTCATAGGTTCAGACATATGTGACATGTGCTCATTCACGCAACACGGGTTAGGGGCGATCGCGCCCCATCAGATCATACAACTATTGGCTCTTTCGTTACAAGGGTAGTTCGTGGGCGTCCTTGGGTGCCATCTTGCTGCGTTAGTCCGCTTCGTGTATCAGACATGACGTGGCCTCGGACCTTCATTATACCCCAGTCGTTATTCCAATGTAACCTGTAGGGGGAGGAAAAGAGGGGAAGGGAGAGGGGGACAGCATTCACGCATATCAAGTGTACGGGCACGAAAGTCCTTTACTCACCACATACTCGCCTTATCTCCTCGGGATGTAATCCCTGGGGCCTTGGTTTCTGAAGCCAGGGCGGGGGCGGGCAGTGTGGCAAGGATGGCGAGCGATAAGTTGATCATGGGGAAGACGGTCCGAGTGTGGCATTATAGGTCGTGTGTAAGGAATTGTTAGAGATCAGAGGCGCTTAGTGCGAGGTACCTGGCTTGTAGATGTATCTAGCTATCGGGATCCTTAAATCATTCCCAATGCTGTGATGTCCTAAGGCATACCGGCTCTTCGGCCAACCCTGTTCCCTAGTACCTTCGAGTGCCGCACCCTCATAACATTTTATCGTTCGTACCGTTCTACTTTACCCGTTCCCAGAAGTCGAGGTCCTTCCCCATGCGTCTGTTCCTGAGTCAGTCGCACACTTGGTGGCAGCGTGTCGTGCTTTAGATTCGATCACCAATCCGGGGCTAGGCAACCATTTTCTAGTAACCTAAAAAAGAGAACAAAACAGATCGCCCAGAAAACCCTCCCGCTGATCCCAAATTTACAAAGGTATACGATACCTGTTCATAGTTTGAAAAACCTTTATTTGTACAATTATTCAGCATGTATATATGAGAGTGTAATCGTATTCGGCCGGACACGGCGTTTGGCTGAAGCGTGTACAGTAGGGGCGGGGGGGCTATTTTGCAGTATTAAAAACATTTGAAAAAGCTTTCATTAGTTATTTGCAGAAAACTAAAAACGTCTACCAATAGTTGAGGGATCAGGGGGCATTCATTTCATTACTGGAAGCATAGTCAGACTGGTTGTAATCAAATTTCCTATATGCATACTGTGGGCGTATGTCATAAGCGACGTTATGTATCAGTTACAATAATATCACAATAAATCGTACACTGAAAACAACATTTTAACGGGATCTTTTTATATGTTCGTCAAGTGAACCCTCCCTCTTTTTCATCAAGTGTACAAAGGACCATATATATATCTCAGAATATCAAGTCTTATTAGCGAAAAACACCACGAGGCGTTCGTGAGTTCCTGTTGACACCGGCGCCATTTTGAGCGAGGCCGGGTTAGTCCGGAAACAGCATCAGGGACAAAATGTCTCCAACAACCGGCGGTTGGACCAGAGTCCCTTGCGGCAGTTCAAAAAAGACTTGTGCTAACAGAAGGGGCAGGCAATGTGGACCATCAGTCAAAAAAGGGGGAGGGAAGCAAAATTTCCCCTACCGGGTCACGTTGAGGTTCAGCCGGAGCTTGCTCGAATTCGTTAGCCCACAGTCTTTCAGGATGGTTCAGACTGAAGCTGGCGCCGACACGAGAGCACCACCATCTTGTGGCTACGTAGTGAGTGATCAAAGCAGTCGTTCCCCACCGGAAGCCTGTAGGGGCCGAGGGCTCCTGGGACTCTTGTAGAATCTTCAAGGTCGAGGAGATGCTGTCGGAGGTGGGGACTCGTGTCCATGTGGGCAAGCGTCCTAGTTGCATAGATTTTTTTGGGGCGAAAAAGAAGACGGAACTGTGCCGTGGGAGCAGGACATTCGGCTCGGAGCACCAGGGTGCAGCTGTGGTGCCTCCACCAGTACATTTGAGGGCCATCGTATGTCTTGTGCTGCGCAAATAGGGTGGCCGGCCATTCCATGCCCTGTGCTGCGCAAATAGGGTGGCCAGCCGTTGTATGTTCTGTGCTGCGCAAATAGGGTGGCCAGCCGTTGTATGTTCTGTGCTGCACAGGTAGGGTTGTCGCCCGGCTGGAGGACTTCTGCGCCGGGCCAGGGCAGGGCCAGGGCTGGGAAACCTCCACCTGGGGAGGCGAGGGGGGCTCGTTCGCGCCGCCTCCCTCTCCCAGCCCACCCTGTACCAATTTCAGCGGAGGTATTCGTGATGGCCGGACCAGAAGATACGAGGGAGGGGGCCATCTGCATCCGCCCCCTCCCCACTCGTGGCCTGGGCCGCGGCGGCGAAAGCCAGGAATCCTAGCCGCGAGACCATATGGGAGAAGAGGATGGGACAAGCCGGGCCCAATGGTGCCTCCTGGACATCCCACCGGCGACCTCTGTGATCGCTGGTTGCCGGCAGGACTCCGCCCCACACGTGCTGAGTGTTTCACCTTCCGGATGGGCGTGGCCGGTGACCTGTTGCATTTTGGGAACTTCCGGAAATATGCATTGTATTGCTCCTATTAGTATGGTGTCATTTAACTGAAATTAAATCCTTTAATTTATATGACAGAGACTTGATTTCCTTGAATCTTTTTCTTCTACGAGAACCTTACTGCAGTGGGGGTAGGTATTTATGCCTGGGTAATGGGTGGGGTGTCTACAAGAACAGTTTTTCTGAACGGGGGGGTTGTCTATGCAAGCCTGTAATTGATTTTGTCCACAGAGTGGGGGCAGCAGAGAGTAATCAGTCCCATTGCGCTCAAAGTTTGAGTTCATTAATGGAATGTGTACTAATCTGTCCGAAACTACTCTGTGTGTTATTTTCTGTACGTCATCCGAAAGGGTGGCTTTTGTGTTCGGGAACAGTAGCGGTAGTACGGGGTTCGTCACCGGGTAACCTAGAGCTTGACTGGGTTTCCCGTCTTATTGTTGTTTGTCCTATGAAAACTCTAACGTACCGCTGAAATCTGTCTGGCGGAATCTGTGCCATCGGGCGTAATCAAACGGGGTGGTTCTATCCGGCCTGCCCGTGTCAGTGTGATTCGTCTTTGTCTCACGCCTTCTCCCTTTCGGGCGGCCTGTTATTTCTGTCGGCCCTCTGCTCTTACCCGTGTTCAGTAGAGTCGGGCATTGGGCTTTCCAGAGTCTGTTCGTCCTATGCATAGTGTCGGGGGATTACTTTCGGGTCGTTGTATCTTGGGATTGTCCTGTCGGTATACCCCTTTACACCGTTCCCTTCCTGTGTTTACTCCTTGGAACTGGGTCGCCGCTATCCCTTCCTTCGGCCTACCAGATGTGGAGGTATTTGTCTGTCGCGTTTCTTTACCTACTCTGACTTCGTCTCTTTTCTTTCGTTGCATTGCTTCTTTGCGCCACATACCGAGACTGTTGAGCATGATGGGCGTCGTTTTACTGTTACAAAGGGCTATTTCTAACGTCTCTATTTTATCAAGGTCGAAGGATCCTATCAGTGGCCACTGTTTCTCTTGGTTTCCTTTGGTGTACTTATGCCACAGCTTACTATAGGCTATAGTAACTAATCCATATTTGGTGAACATGTCTTTATTAGGGGTGCCTTCCAGTGGAGCTAGATGGTCCACCTCTAATAAACGGTCCGGGTTGAACCAGCTACCAATTAGTGAGGAGAAGATAGACATGACAGATCACTATGGGGACAAAAGGTCCGTGTTACCTATCCTTCACTACCTGCAAAGATTAGACAGAATATTGCTATTCTACGTTGTTTGCAAATAGTGAATATCTCAAAAGCAAAATCTATTCTGACAATAAAACAGGGAGCGACCCTTACAATCAATCAATCAATCAATGAGTCAATCAGCCAGTGGGGAGAATGAGTAGGCCCGCAAAGGTTTGCGTTACTTACCCTTTCACCATCTGCAAAGAGGAAATCTGTTCTTTCCTGTTTGTAGATAGAGAATCTCCAGAAAATAATCCGCGAACGTTAGTTCGGGTTCAATCATTTAATCAGTGGGGGAGAAGGAAATCTCCAGAGAACAATCTTCAAACAATCAATCAGTGGGGGAGAAAGATAGGCACGATGGATTACAATGGGGACGAAAGTCTGCGTTACCTATCCTTCACTGCTTGCAAAGGGAGAGCCTATTGTTTCTCCGTTTGCAGACAGCGAATCTCCAAATGAATAAAAAAAAAGAGTAATACTAGTATTTTCCAATCAATCAAACAACCATTTCGTAATTCGTCGTGTTTACACGACCTTACCCGGACCACATGGGCTGTTTCTCGTCTTCCGCGTCCAGCGCCCGATCGTCCTCCAATCTCCGATATTGCCACGGCACTCCTGAGGGTTCCCAGTCAGGACCGTAGATCGCTCGAGAGAGGTCGATTCGGAACCAGTGAAGTTCGGATGATCGGCTGCCAGACGAGGGTCTATTGGGCATGAGCTCTCCCGATCGTTGCAGTCGTTCACTCTGTCGTCAGGACCTCTCCCACTGGATCCACGTGTCGCTGATGGGCCCCACGTTTGGGACGCCAATTGTTAAAAGGTCGAAAGCAACCAGTAAACAAAGATCCTTAAGTGTTGCCTGGCGGTGTCGCCTCTTTAACCCACAAAACATTAATCAATGAAGAGGCAGGCGCTGGAGACTGGAAGACTGGAAACAAGGGTTTATTCACTCCGGAGGAGAACACATCAGTTCAGACAGCAAGTATCGTCTTGAGGTGCTCTAACCTCATCTCTGAGGCCTGGCCTCTTATACATGAGTTAATTATTTTATTACGTTAAACACATCCCTGTCATTACTTTGATGTAAGGAAAGACATCCTTGGAATCCCCGCTTCAGGCCCGTTCCCACACACATTTGCAGTTGAAGTCCCCACCCCGGTCACATCAGATAGTGATTATCGCGCAGCTGGGCATTCCGCCGATTCACGGAATGTGTGAGGTTGGTCGGATCTCATGGGGTGGGGGCTTTGATTCAGCTCAAGGATCCTTTGATGGGTGGGGGGGGTTTCCTACTGTACAGGAGGAAGGGGGTAATGACAGTATCCGCAGGGCCAGGTGGCGGCTTGGGAACGAATGAGACAAACGGGCACAAAGGAAAGAGGGGTGTTATCAAGGGATCCGGGACCATGAAAGGGACGGAGGGAAGTGTCGCGCTGGGAACAGGATGGGGTTCCGAGGCAGAGCTGCGTGGAAAAGGGGTTTATGACCCAGGGCATGTGAGAGCAGGCGCTGTCAGCGTGCGGGGATGTGCTTGTGAGGGAGAAGAGCCGTGCTAGGGGTCAGTGGCGCGCGGAGCGTGGTTCTGGCCAAGGTACCTAAGATGGCGGGTGTGCATGAAAAAGTGTGGCATCGAGGGAAAAGGCAAGATGGCGCAGATAATGTTTACCAAACCGTATTAATTTTCCACACTTCAACAGGCCTTGTAGACTCCATCCTCCTCTTCCTTGGCTCCTCCAGCAGCCTCAGATAAGTGCCTTTATCTCTCTTTGTTTCCTACACTAATTATTCTCTGATTTCTGATTATTTTGCCTTTGCTGTGTGTAGACACCTCTCTAATGGTGTTGCCACTGTACTATTTGTGCCCAGAGTCTATTTGTCAGAACGACTGTGGGAAAGATCCTCTCTCCCTCTCTGTCGCTTTGAAGTGTGCCAAGCTCTCCTTGCAGCAAGGTCATCTGACCCCTAGAGAGCCTCCATAAAGATGCTCTCTGGCGCATCACTTTAACCCGATCTCTGTAGCGGTAAGGAGCATCTGGTCGAGTGTGTATGTACGGGGGGAAGAAAAGCTGAAATGTTGTTGGGGTAGACTATTAATCTGACTCCCTGAGCCCTCAGGTGTTCGGTCTCCTGTTTCAGAACTTTGGTGGAACACCGCGGAGTGGATGACAGACCGAAAGGAAGGGAGATGAACTCAAATACCCGAGATCTCTATTGGAGTTGGAGGAACCGCCTTCGCGGAGTAAAATCAGAATTGTAAGATAGACATACTGGAGGTCCAAGCGGACTGTCCAATCCTGAGAATGCAAAAGATTCCTGAGGACATGGATGCTCTTCATCTTGAAGTGAAGAAACAACACACTTGCCAGTGCTGAGAAGCTAATTTTTCAAAACAAAATGAATAGAAAAAGCATACATGAAGAATAGCATGGACACTTGCTTTATAAATTGCAACTTTGCTTTTAATTTTTCTGAAGACTATTTTAGTTTTTAGTCATTTTCCGTTTTGTGCATGGAAATACAAAAACAGGGGGGGTTTTATATACATTTATATACAAACATGAAAAAAGACAAATTGGTATGTACAATAAATCAAACAAACTCACTCACAACACATTCTTGGCCATCCATTCATACTAAACCACATCCATACTGGTCCCGGTGTCAAAGAGAACCTGTATATACGAAACATGAAGAGTCTTTTTTGTCGTTTTTACACTTTTTACAATTGTTCGTGAAGTTGAAAAAAGAAAGCAAATAGTCTTTCAGTCAGTTGTTGATACAATTTCAATGTAAACTCAAAGGGATGACCCGGGACCGAGTCGGTCGACGCGTTTCGAACCCTGAGAGTGCCAGGGTTCTCCTCAGGACCAAAAAGTAACTACAAAGGAAAGGAAACGATCGTCACTCAAATTCCTCAGGATTCGTAGGAATTGTTCACGGAAAGAGGATTATTTTGAACATGCTAATTTACTGAAGGAGAGGCTTCTCCTACGAGGATACCCAAAAAAACTATTAAAAAATTCGCTTAAAAGGGCATGGTGGACGCCACGTGAAACTTTAATGCAGAAGAGAACAAGAGTGGAGCAAAAACGAGTGGTCTGCATGTCTACCTTCTGTACTGCGGCCAACCAACTCAAAAAACTGATAACATCGAATTGGCACCTAGTGAAAGATTTACATGAGGATTTCAAAGAGCCGCCTTTGTTTGCATATAAAAAAGAAAAGAGTGTTGCAAACCACATTGTGAGGGCAGCCCTACCCATTGAGAAAGGCCCGACTCTAAGAAGTTATTTGGATTTCCACCGACAACAGGACACCACAAATGTGGAACCTGTATCTGCTACGATGAAACTATAGAGGAGACGGTGTTTTCATTCAATAACATCAATTGGAAGCATGAAGTTTTTACAAATTACAAGACAAGGAATGTCGTGTATGCTATAATGTGTCCCTGCCCAAAGTTATACATTGGAAAAACAACGCAAGAAGTGAGGCAACGCATTACTCAGCATAAGTCCAGAATACGCAGAGAAGTTGAAAATGCACCCTTAGTACACCATTGGTTGGCCAAGAACCACGATAAAAACAAACTAAAGTGGACGGTCCTGTCGAAAATTGAAAATGATCCAAGAGGGGGCAATTTGGAGACACGGCTTAATCAAAGAGAAGCTCTGCTTATTATGAAATACGACACAGCGGTCAATGGATTAAATGACTAAAAACTAAAATAGTCTTCAGAAAAATTAAAAGCAAAGTTGCAATTTATAAAGCAAGTGTCCATGCTATTCTTCATGTATGCTTTTTCTATTCATTTTGTTTTGATAAAATTAGCTTCTCAGCACTGGCAAGTGTGTTGTTTCTTCAGTTTAGATTGGCTCAGCCTTGCTGAGTGTAGGAGTCAAGACCCCTTTTGTTGTTTAACTTCATCTTGAAGTGGCAGTATGTTAACCACTTGTTGAATTCACTCAGGTTAATAACAGGACGGTAGCCCCATCTCTCTTCTCTACTAGAAAGAGGTTGCTGAGAAACCCTTGGGGGTGAAGAGTGGTATGGACAATTGCCCCTTTCTCCAAAGGTTGGAGAATGTCTGCATCTACTGGTGCTGACTGGTCGGGATAGAAAGATAGTGGTACAGGGCGAACCATTTGGGTTGGAGAATTAGTAAATTCTATCTGGAACCCCTGGAATGTTTGAAACACCCATGCATCTGAGGTGAGGTTCTGCATGTTGTGGAGGAAGTCCCCAAATCTTATTACTTTGGAGTCCTGTACACCAACCTTGTGGGGTATTGTGAGAACCAATGTCCCTTCTTCTCGCAACCCAGCGCCGGGTGTAAGTTCTGGTAGAGTAGAAGGTGAAACTTTGGCTGGATCCTGCCATCCTGAATACTACACTCTCCCTCTTTCTCTATACACGCCACTTCTCTCTTTCTACCTCACCTCTTTTCTCTATGCACCTCGCATATCTTTCTACCCTTAACATTTCTCTCTTGTTTGCTCTTACTTTCTATTTTCTTAACTTGATCTATTGTTCTGTATTTGTTCTCTGTTTGCTCCTTTCTCTATCTTTCCATTTTCTCTACCTTACATCCCCCTGTGATTGTCTTAATAGCTTACCCCTCTACTTCCCTAATCTTTCTCTAGCTCACCTCTCTTTCTACCTTATCCCTCTCTCTACCTCGTCCAATGTCTGCCCCGCCACTTTCCCTCTTCCCCCATAGATCTCTTTAGCTCACTCTGTAACCTTGCCTAAGTCTCTATGTTATTCCTTACCAACCTTTTCCATTTATTTCCAATTTTCTTGTTTTGTTCTGGGTCACTCAGCTTTCTCTCTTTATCTTTCATCCCTCCAAATCTCTCCAATCTCTTCACCCCATCTCAACCTCTACCACCTGTTCCCCTCTACATCTCCTGTCTCCCTCCCACTCCCAAAGAAGAAGTGGACACATAGAAAGAAGAGAGAGAGAGAGGACAAAGCAGGGAAAGATAAGTGAGGAGAAAATCATTCATATCACTTTTCACCTGATTGACTGAGGAAAATCTCCAGAAGAGTACTTTTATCTTTACTGTGGGTGCAGGAATGCAAGCTATGAATGGGGATTTATTTCTGGTTAAGATTATACAGCAATTCAAGCTGCAATTCTAAGCGCTACATGAATATGCATTTATTTAATATTATGCATTGAACCTCTAACCATTCACCCAGTCACACTAACATGTCTTTCTTAGAAAAGAAGGAACAGTCTTGTAAAACATTCCATGACGAATAAACCTTAATTCAAGAACAACAAAACGGCGTTATCAATGCTTGTTAAATCTTACTTGGCTCTATTTGGCTAGCTGATGCCGGGGAGCTTGAACCTTCAGCTCCTTTTGTGTCCTTCTTTTCTGAAAGTTTAAAGGATGATTCAATTTTGTTTGGGATCTAAAATGTGTGAATTATATGAAAATAGATAACAAATTCATAGGTGTTCTGAAAAGAGGGCCCCAAAACATGGCCCCGGGCCACAATAATACTTAAAAAATCATTGAGCGAGTGAAGATTGATTTGATGAAGCCAATGCTTTAGCTGTTCTGTTAGGGAGCGACGCTTCCACCCCTATTGACTTTCTCTACTGATGAGGGAAGATATCCCGAAACCCGGGCCATGTCCCGGGTCTAGAGATCGGGGGAATAACAAGTATCTACTTGCACCTACATAGGTGAACCACTTACGAACTTTCAGTAATTCTTCGAACTCCAGGCACTTCACATACCAGAGTGCTTAGGGGCGACCCGGAGGAGGGGCTAGCGGTGTGCGGTCCGTTTTTTCTACATAGGGAGCGACGCTTCCCCAGCGGATATTTATGTTGTATTTATTCTGTGAACGAGATACTTGCACTAATGATGTCCATGCTATTCCTATTCTCAAAGAGGTGAACTTTCCCTACTGAAGGCATGTTGTGTCTGTTCTGTAATGGATGGACGTTTGTACTGCTCTTGTTGTGTTTTACCTCTACTATAAGGAAGGAAGGTTGCACTGTAGTTGTTCATATCCTTCCTGTGTTGTGTTTTATAGATGATTTGTTATTAAATTTTCATTCTTCAAAAGTCAAGGCGATATGTTTTGGCAGAGTGCCTCTTTTTTTACTTGTATCAGTGCCTTCTAAAATTGTTACTGTAGGGGGGGCTGTTTTTGCAGAGTACTGACTCACAATATGCAGCTGACAAGGGGAGTGTAATCTCTCCCACACTTAAAAGATCTTGATTTTTTTGAATTGCTGTTTGCTGATTAGCTAATGCCCTTCAATTCCCTTGTAATAGTAGAAAGAGTCCCTGTAGGGGTGACACTGTCTTTAATTTCACTTTCATCTGGGCTCTCCTTCATACCCGCAGCTGACCTTCAGGTCACTTGAATAAAAATAGATTAGTCCTGTTTCTATGCTTTTCATCCAAGGCACTCCGGATTCTGAGATGCTATCTTTCCTACATGGAAGGTAGAAGGCTATCAGTCCCAAAACACCTCGAGAAAAAAAAGATAAAAAAACGCACCAGGACTGGCCCAATCTCGCACGGGTCGCCTGGGGTCAGCTGGCAAGCTTGTTCTCGCCGCTTCATCTTCCAGAGAATGAGTGTTGCCCTGGCGCCTGCCTTTCATTCTTACTTATATCGGAGCTGAGAGATCCGCGCTCGTGTTGGCGGGAAACCACATTATGCCGCAATGAGGCCAGTTAGAAATTCTGTCAGATACATTTCCCGTTTATTGTAGAATTCTGCTTTTACCAAGCAATTTAGAGGGTAAGCATCCTCCACAGGCAAATACTGATTAACGTGAAATGCACTTTTTGACAGACAGAAACGAGTGTTATTCACGTCTGCGATGTACATAAGCTGGTACGAGGAGGAAATGCAATTTAACAAATATCTGAATGAAAATTAAAAGTGTCCGTATCCCAATGTTTTGTTTCTATAAACTTTATTGGCATTTATGACATGTATAATTTTTTTGTTACAACCGGATATCGAAGTATCCGTATAGCCCCAACCCCCACTTTCCCCTCACAAACATGTACAGCCGTGGAACATATATTTTTCTCATGCTCACATTTTTCTGATCTTACTCGGCAAAGGGCTCTAACAGGAGAAAAATAGGTTCTTATCCATCAATAATTCCCCCGAGAATAACATACATATCCAGTTCTTGCATATTGTCCACATGAGTTTTGCCAACTTTTAAACTACACCCCCCCCCCTTCCCTTTCCGCTCCCAAACATTGAGTCATGGTTCCAATATTATTATATACGCGGTTGTTATATACCGTTCTCAGCATTTCATGCTAACCCGTGACATTTCTTCTTCTTAATTACTCTCCAGTGATACACCCTTTCCCGTGATTTCAGAGCCCTGCGTTCTCGGCTCGCGTCATCCCTAAGGTCTATCAGCATTTGGGACCATGCTCGAAGGTCCTCTTCCACTATTTCGTCTTTAGGTACCCTCTGCATTCGTACCCTTTACGATGTTGCCCATTCGCACATGTCTTTCATCCCGTCTCCCACCTAGGGTGGCCTGGGTCTGAACCATGCTAAGACAATGCGTCTTCTTGCTAATAAGAGCCCCAATGAGAGAAAGCGCCTGCTTAAGTTCCTACCTTTAGGGCTAAGTAGGAGCCCCAGTATTACTTGTCGGATTTCTTTTGATATCTCCCATTCCCTGGCTCTCCGAAGATGTGTTAGTAACTCGTCTCAATAGGGGTCCAACATGGGGCATATCCAAACCATATGAATGAAGTCCACCCCTTGTGCCTTACATCGCGGACATTCAGCACTGCCAGTGGGATAAATTGTATGGAGTGTACGTGGAGTAAGATATACCTGGTGCACTAAGATAGATTGTAGGAGTTTAAATTATGCATTGGAGCTAACAATGCAGACACCCTCCTGCACTCTTTCCCACACTCTGTCCGATAGTGGAGTTTCCAGACCAGCATTCAGACGGAGTGAGTCCCTCATGAGTTTCAGAGGTAGCCTGAAAACTTGGCTCTTCCCGACCAGCTAGGGTTTCCCCGTGCTCACGTCCTTCCATCTGAGGATGATGGTGTAAAATCTAAAGCGCCAGGATACCCGTAGGGTGACAGCATGCGCTATATAAGTACCACATACAATACAATACAATTCCACCTGTACTTTACTGGCCAGATGCCCCCTGGCATGTCGTCCCTCAGGGCTCTATATATATATGCAAGACCAATCGTCTACCCTGTGCCATGTATACCATTACTTTTAATGTATTGGTGCTAGAGGGCTCTTCAGGAAACCCAGCCCAAATTTCTCATGTCACTCTAGAGATTTTTTCGTATTGGAGAAATTGCCCTGGCACTAACTTAAAGGCATCGGTTGCTTTGTCTCGTGTCAAAAATGTACCATTCATATAGTGCTCTACCAGTGTATGGCAGCCCTCCTCCTTCCACCTCCGTATGGACATAGAGTCCGCTATACGGGCAAAGGGTCATAGTGCCCACAGAGGTGTATCGGGCGCATACGGCGCTTGTTGGATCACCCTTCGGACCAGCAATTCCCAGATCTCTGCTACATGACGTTCAATATATGAAAGCTGGGGAGGGGACTTACTTGTCTCCCAAGCATTAATAATTCTGGTAGTGTGTGTCCATCATTGTTACCCGCCAGGAGATTCATCTCCCAATTATCATTGGTATCCATCCAATGCACTGCATGCTGTAGTTGGGATGCCATGTAATATAGCTCTATGCAAGCAACCTCCAGTCCTCCCCAGTTCCATCTCCTCTGCTGCGTCGTTAGCCTTATTCATTCCCGCTTGTTACCCCATAGATGGTCCGTGAGAAGTTGATCAAGGGTTCAAAAATATGACCAGGGAATAAGATAGAGTGAGTGTTGCATAGTGTACAAGCACCTAGAAAGTATAATCATTTTGATTATAGCAATTCGACCCATGAGAGATAACGGCAAGTCACGCCAGAATCTAACAAAGCCTCGTAGACCCTTGATCACTCTGCCAATGTTAAGATACAAGTACCTAGATGGTGAGTTTGCTAACCATATACCCAGATATCTCTTCCCCTCACCCACCCATCGTAGTTCAACTTTAGAGAGTTCTGTCTGGGGTTCACCCGCTAACTTCCCAATGGGGATTAGTTTAATATTTGGCGGATTAATCTAGAGGCCAGACACCTCACCAAATCCTCTCAGCTCCACAAGTAGCAGTGACACCGACCACTCCGGCTGATGGAGGTAAACCAAGGTGTCATTAGCATACAGGGACACCGCATGGTTAGTGTCGCCCATGTGGACCCCCACTCACCCCGCCTCCCACGCAAGGCCACAGCTAGCGGCTCAATGGCCACAGTGAACAGTAGTGTAGCGAGCGGGCACCCCTGGCATGTAAGCCTGCACAGTTTGATCTGTCTAGACACTAAGGTCACCACTCTGATCCGTGCCCCAGGGGCCTGGTAAAGCAACTGTACCCATTTAACCCTTTCGATGCTGATGACGAGCTCAGCTCGTCATCACCCACGGGTGTCGTGTGCTGATGACGAGCTGAGCTCGTCATAGAAGCAGCAAAAATTGTAATTTGCAGCACAGGGCAAAAATCCCCACAGCAGCCATGTGGTTAAGAAAGTCTCCCGGAGCCCCTATTTTCCTAAGGACCTGCCACAGATAAGGCCACTCCAAATAATCAAAGGCTTGTTTTATGTCTAGTAATGCAAGGGAGTAGTCATCTTCCAACAGGCATGGGGAATACCAGACATGCGCCAACCTCCTCAAATTATTAGTATTACGTTTAGGAACAAAGCACGCTTGATCTGGGTGAACAATATGGGGGACTGCGGGGAGCAACCGGGCTGCCATGACTCTACTAAGTATTTTGACATTCACATTAAGTAATGATATAGGTGTAAAAGAGCTGGCCAGCTGAGGGTCCCTGTCTGTTTTGGGTATCATGGCCACCAGGGCCTCTCATAGTGGGTGGAAGTACATCTCTCGTCAATGCCTCATTATAGACCTCCACCAGATGGTCGGCTAATTGCTGGGCGTACCTCTGATAGAACTCCGACGGAAGCCCACCGCCCCCTGGGCTCTTAACTGTGTTTAATTTTTGAATAGCCAGGATAACCTCCTCCTTGTGGATTGCAGCATTTAGGGTCTCCCCAGTCTCTTCTTCTAGTCACTGCAGTTATATCGAGTCTAGGTAATTTTGAATTCTCTCTTGCTCTGATGGTGTGCACCGGGCATACACCTGCTTAAGGTGATCAGCTAGAACAGCCACAACCGCAGCCTGCGAAAGAGCCATATCCCCGTTCCTGTCCTTAAGCTGCACTATATGGGTAGTGTTTGACTCTCGCTTAATCAAACAGGCTAACAGGGCTCGCGTCTTTTCCCCTTCGGTGTGTAGTCTTTGTCGGCCCCTGGAATACACATAAATGTAAATGTAAATGTGGGGTATTTGTAAAGCGCACTGTTACTCTAACCGAGTGTCCTGGCGCTGCAGACCGCTGGGGAACCCGTCCTGGTTGTCCCTGTGAGATGGTCCCTTTATGGGTATCTCCAGGGTGAAACCAGGCATCCCCGGCGTCTGTGGGGGGCCGTTGTAGAGATGAGGCAAGCTTAATGCCCAGAGTTACCGAGTGTGTTCCCTGGTTAGAGTAGGCACTGAGGCGAGAATTAGGCGAGAATGATCGAGTCCGTTGACCCCTGGTCCACGACCCTGCAGCGTCAGGAATTGAACCCTGGTCCCGGGCCGTTCTCTGCTTACAGGTCTGCCGCCTCTAACCAGTGAGCCACGCCTCTCCACGTACGATTCTAGTCTATGCAAATCTGTTTTAAAAAATCATGTGCTTCCCTCCATTTCTCCATCTTGTGGGGGGCTCCTGGGAGTTCCCTTTCCAGGACTCCAATTTTTCCTCCTCTTTTGCTATGTCTCTTTCAAGTTGTTTACAGATCTCATATGTTGTTTTTATGCATTCTCCACTAATTACTACTTTCATTACCTCCCACTCAAGAGCTCATGTCAAATCGGACCTCCAGTTGCCTTCAAAGTATCGTTCTAGGGTTGTCTGCAGTGTGGCCGCAAATGTGGGGGTCCAATAGAGCTTCAGCTCTAATCTTCTACAGGGGAATAGCAGGGTGGGTCCCCGTCCTGCTCAGGTTTAACAGTACTGGTGGGTGATCGGATAAGTACTTGGGTAAATAGATTATTCCCTTTACCACAGGTCCCAATTCCGCCAATAGGAACCAATAGTCTATCCGACTAAATGTACCAGAGGCCGGAGAATAGCAGGAAAACTGACGTACCATCTGATGTCCCTGGCACCACACATTCACAAATTGCATACCTTCTATAATGTCCCGAAGGGTCTCTGTCATTCGGGGTTTAGTGAAATGCTCAGGGGGTTCCTGGTCCATATCACCATCCACGACACAATTAACATCCCCTGCCATTATTACTGATGCTCCCATACAGGGGACAGCCTTCCACATTATGTTGGTAAAAAAGGAGGGACAATCATCATTAGGGGCGTACGCATTATTAATACAAATCTCTGCGCCATCCAATCTACAGTGCAGAATAACATACATCCCCTCTGGATCCACCACCTGGTGCTGGTGCTGAAATGGAGCCCCGGTGCCACCCAGATAAGAGCACCTCAAGCAAATCCTGAGTATAATGTGGCATACAGCTGTCTTCTACAGCGCTTTTTTAGGCAGGGTAGTGAGTCCCCTCAAATATCATATGCATCTCCTGCAGACATGCTATGATACCATGTAATGCTTCAAATATTCAAATACCCATCTAAGTTTTTTCATAGCCAGCTATCCCACACATTCCATGAGATAAACCTTTGTACAGTAGCTGCCATTGTTTGTACATTTGTGTTTCCTTCCTTCCATCCTTCTAACCTTGCACTATAACATCTCCATTGGCATTCTTGAAACACTGTAATCGTCACATATTCCTTATCATCATAAACAAGAGGCCGTTCCTTCCCCAACCATAAAGATCACCCCATGGGCAGTAATGCAACCCCCACATGTCGTACCATGGACAGGATAAGGACATGCTTTTTCTGCCTCATTACCGCTTAAAATTAAACATCAAGAAACAATACAACGTTATTAAAATCTTCCTGCTATGCAAGTGATAGACTCTTCAGTGAGGTGCAAGGACCTGCCTCTAGCCACCATTTATTGCCCACCTCTGGGGGGCAGGCAAAGGCCCCCGGTCAATGCTCATGTCTTGAATTCCAAATGTATTCAATTCCATATATCTGAAACATTACTATTATCAGTGTTCCTCTGTATTTGACAGGGGACGACTCCAACTACCCTCCATTAATAAACAACTGGATACTTATCAGGACGTTCGGGTGGTGAGAGTAATAGGGCTGAAACTCTGCTTCCTAGTCCCCACTCTCTTCTTGCCGGTCAGTGTCCGGTATCTGTACCCGGGAGTAGTCCAGATCCGTTTCCGACAGTTACAGTGTGCCATCCTTGCAGACCCTGATCCGTCCCAGAATATGTACTCCATTCGTGGGCTGACGGTTATTTTGTGATCTCTTATCCCTCGGGAAACGTCCCGAGTTCTCCTTTCGCATTGAGTTTCTCGATGGGAGCATTCCACTCTCTGAGTGTCCTCGGGTATCCAGCCACTCACTGTTCTCTGTGACTGAGAAAAAAAAACAGAGCTCTCCCCTCATTCTTGACCATGAGCTTGGCCTGGAAAAGGAGACTGTATTTTATGTTTAAGTCTCTAAGACGAAGTTTATCCACCGGAAATGACTTTGATTGATCGTGCAACAGTGGGGTATAGTTTGGGTAGATTGAAATCTGGTGTCCTTCGAATTGTACAGGCCCTCCTTACGGTGTCATTTGCAAAATGCGCCCTCCCAACAGTAAAGAACCTTGACAAGCCCCTCGGAGTCACCACAGCAGTAAATCATTCCTCTAAGAATAGTTCCGCAGAAGGGCCTTCTGCTTTTTTGGGGAATCCCAGGAAGCGCAGGGTATTTCTACGCGATCTCCCCTCTGAGTCTTCGTCTTGCTAATCCAGCCAGGTCACCTTTCCCTGGAGCTCTGTAACCATTTCCTGCAGTGTGTGGACTTCCTTCTACATGATATTTACATCCTGCTAATTTGTGGTACCTCTATCTGTAACTTTACGGAGGTCGCAGCATAGCAGATTTACTTTAATTGCCACTGAGTCAATCTTATGTACAATTTCATTGCGAGTGGTACGTATGGCTGCCAAAATATCCACCATAGATGGTTAGGATTTATCCATTTCTTGTAGGTTCTCTTGTTGCTCACCCGGGGGATCCACCTGCACTTCGGGAGCCAACAGGTGCGGCAGGACGTGATTGAGATTTTATTATTTTGAGATGCACAGTTCCCCTTGTCTTTAACCATATCGTCAGGTCTTAAGAGTCTTGTGAATTGTCCCCCCCCCCCCAACTTGTGCCTTGACCAGTATGCACATGTCCTGATTCCGTGATCTTCTTATTTCTTGATGGTAAGTGTCTGTATTAGCGGGGATCGGGCACAGTTTGGGATGCGCACGTGGATTCTAGCTTCCTACTTTGCCAGGTTAGCTCCCTTTGCCCGATATCTGCATACCCTCTCCCAGTGCCTTCGCTCTTCATTTATGCCTCTGAGACTTCGTATGTCCTGCAGGAGATATGGCCCAATGTTATGCCTGTCTCTGGATATACTACTGCCAAATTCACTCAGACCTATTCCCTGGTGGAATTCTGCTCATGCAGGTCCAACGCCTGTAGGGAGGCGCCCTTTTCTATGGATCGAGTAGCCTATAAATGTAGGTATATCAGCAAATAGGGCTCTGCGCCCTTTATTGTCAACTCACCACGGGTCCATTTTCTTTCCAAGAATGTTGCTAGACTTCAGGCTGCCGTCTCTTTAGGCTCCCAGGGAGTGCACCCAGCCCCACACACTCCCGTCTATCGGGAATATATTCCAGCTCTCCGCAGCCGGCTCTATCCAGAAGGCCCCCCGCTGCATTACTTGTCCTTCAGTACAGTTTAAATGAATCAGATCTCCTCGCGGGATGTCCCTTCAGTTCCAAACCCTAGGCAGTCCCTCCCGGCTCCAGATTCGCAGTCCTTTCTGCCTGGGCGGGCCTGGTTCTCACACCTCTGAAGCTGGGACTCCCAGCCGCTGCCACCGCCGAATATCTGAGGTGCTGCTCCCCGTCTTACTTCTCACACGCCAATTCGTCAGCAGGTTCCATTTGTCGGCATTGATTCTCCGGCTGGAGAATCCCTGCTGCACATCTCGGGCGGTTGGAAATGCAGATCGGGTTCTAGGATCGGCCCTGCTCACACACTGCTCCGAGGCCTATTCCCTAGGATGGCAGCCAAGCCGGGGCCTTACTTCGTCGATTTCTTTATCACCCGTAAGCTTCTCGCCATGTCCCGTCTTATCCTCATAAGTATTTGCCAGGGATACAGTTGGATGTTGTCCCCTACCCCAAAGGGGAATTTATGCTGCAACTGAACAGGATGACGTCAGATTAGTGATGGCGACGGGAGAGCCAGGAGACACATCTACCCTGCCATCTTCCTAGGCCACGCCCTGTTTCCCCAATTACTCGAATATTTGCAGGATACCCATTGAAAATACCTGACCAGCACCAAATGAATTGTATACTGTAACCAGCCTGCTAGCCAGAGAGGATTTCACTGAAAAATGTAATAAATAAAACATGGACAGCAATAGAATTCAACAGGGTTTTTAAGATGATAGTCAAAGCTGAGTGTGGTTAATGCAGCAAGAAAAAGGTAAAGCAGTGTTTTCACGCTGAACTGTGGTGGAGGTGAAGGTGGGCAGAGGGGGAAGAGTGTGCAGCCAGGAGCAAATACTGTCGATGGACAATTGGAAAGCTATGCAGTAAAAAATTGGAAAGGGAGGTTAACAAGAGATTGTGGTCAATGGTTTTGAGGTGAGAGTATGGAAGAGGTTTAGGGATAATAGGAGTTGCAGCTGTTTTCTCTGGACTATCTTTCCTGATTTCAGGGCCCATGAAGAAGGCAGTGTCATGAACAGAAAGCAAAGTGGACTCTAAGCAGTCCAACTGCCCTCCTCAAGAACATCCTGAAAACCAAACCTTGAAACCATTCTCTACACCCTATCCCAAGCGACATTACAATAGAACTCTACTAGGCCTGGGCGTGAAATTCCACTCTACTTGTGAAGTTTTTCCCACTCTGCGCTCAGTGTAGAGTATGGGGTTCTGAAAATCTCCATGTGGCGGCATGGAGCAGAGTTTTTTATCACCTGTGGCTCTCCAATGGAGTGCAAGCAAGGAAGATCTTACTCCAGACCACCTCCTGGCAAGATTTCTCAACGCGGGTGGTCATGGCTGGTTGCTACTGCTTGCATTTAGAAACCTTACACTCATATTGAGGAAGATGCAGCTTGAGTAGAACATCTACTTGAGGGGTAGAAATAAGGAGCTTCCCCTTGCCCTGCACTTGGTGCTGTTCACGCTGAGTTTACAGCATAAAACAAAGATCCGGTGCTAATAATCAGCCCGAGCAGCACGACGTATCGCACTCTGCCGTTTGCAAAGTCTGCGTAGCGTGGCAGCGTTTTTTTGTCAATTCACAGAGTTCTGCTATGTGGAACTCCGCGAACTCCGCCCTACAGCTCCCTTACTGGACTAATCTGGTTAACCTCTTTCTCAGCCAGTGTTGCTTTCCTGATGCCCTCAAAACTGGCCAGGTGACCCAACTATTACAAAAGAAAACCACTGCTGATGTAAACAACCTTAACAACTTTACCCCTATCACCAGCCTCCCTTTCCTTGCCAAAATCACTGAAAGATGTATAGTGGAGCAACTCACCCAACACATTAAAGACCACAACCTTCTAAACGATTTTCAGTCCGCTTCAAGCACGGCTGCAGCACTGAAACAGCACTGCTTCAGGTTATCAATGATGTCCTTCGAGTCCTTGACTTGGGCAAATCTTGCCTCCTGACACTTCTTGACCTTTCTGCAGCCTTTCATACTGTAAACTATCACACGCTTTTTAACATACTAAAAAAAGAATGGGAAGTGAAGGCATACTGATTAAATGGTTTGAATCTTACCTCACAGGCAGATCTCATATGATTAAAATTGAAAACTGTCTCTTAACTCTAAAGGCTGTGGCTCAAGGCATCCCTCAAGGCTCTATCCTTGCTCTTACCCTATTCAATCATTACATGGATCCGCTAGGAGACCTACTATAAAAGACATGGGATCTTTTATTACCCTATGCTGATGACACCCAACTCTATCTCAAAGTGCCCTACGCACACACCTCACTCCTCGCCACCACCCTCAACTCCATGTAATTTGAATTTGAATTTAAAAACATTTATATAGCGCACTTATACCATGCGGTTTCATGGCGCTTCAGATTGCGAGGGGATGGCAAACGAGGAGAGTTAGGCAGCAAAAGCACGAGAGAAAAGGAAGGTTTTAAGGTTTTTCCTGAATTCAGTGTAGGAGGGTGTTGTGCGAAGTGCCGCGGGCAGGGAATTCCAAAACACAGGGGCCAGAACAGAAAACTTGGTGCCGCCAGCCTTTTTCTTTTTGAATCGGGGAACAGTTAAGAGGGCCAGATGGGAGGAGCGAAGTACTCTCCCTGGGGTGTAAGGCTTGATAGCCGAACAGATGAACTCTGGTGCTGTGCCCATTCTAGCCTGAAAGGTGAGGCACCCAAGCTTGAACAGGGCCCGCTCTTTCACCGGCAGCCAGTGCAGTGCCTGCAGTAAAGTGGTAGCCCGATGGTATTTAGGCAGGCCATAAATAAGTCGGGCCGCCTGGTTCTGCACCAGTTGCAGCCGGTGAATAGCGTAGGCGGGCGCACCATTGTAAATGATGTTGCCGTAATCGAGGCGCGACAACACCATCGCCAGCACTATGATCTTTAGCGCGGGGAGAGAAAAGAACCGAGAGATCTTCCTGATGGTTCTGAGGGAGAAGAAACAGGAGGAAACAACAGAACTAACCTGTGAGTGAACAGAAAGAGAGGGATTGAGAAAGATACCAAGGGTTTTGACTTTGGGGACCGGGAGTGGGGGAGCACCGAGTGGGGAGGGCCAGTGGGAGGGGGACCAGGGACTGCAACCACCTCCGGTCAAGACTAGTTCGGTCTTGTCCGGATTGAGTTTGAGGTGGTTGCAGTTCATCCAATCCTGAATGAACAGCATTACAGATTGGACATTCTGGAAGGATGAAGGGGAATGGGAAAGGTTGAAAATAAGCTGGAGGTCATCGGCGTAGTTGTACACCGTGACCTCGAGCTGCTGTAACATAAAAATGAGGGGGAAAATGTATAAATTAAACAAAAGGGGGGAAAGTGAGGAACCCTGGGGGACCCCACACGTCACCTTGTGAGAGGCCGCAGTGAAACCGGTGAGATGGACAGCCTGAGCTCTGCCGCTTAAAAAGGACTCAAGCCAAGCGAAGGCTAGACCCTCTATGCCCGCCGCCTTGACACGGGTAAGTAAGATGGAATGGTCCACCGTGTCAAAAGCGGCGGATAGATCTAAAAGAATGAGGGCCTGAGGGAGGTTGGTGTCAATGCCCTCGCGTAGGCTGTCCATAACTGAGACCACTACCTTTTCCGTGGAATGGAGGGGGCGAAAGCCCGCCTGCCGAGGGGAAAGGCAGTGGTTGGTTTCCACGTGGGAGCTCAGAGTGGCGGTGACGTGGGTTTCCAGAACCTTTCCCAGGTAGGGAAGGAGGGAGATAGGGCGATAGTTGGAAGGGGATGAAGGGTCCGCGCCAGCCTTTTTTAGAATGGGAATAACGGCTGCAAATTTGTGGGGGGCGGGTACCACTCCGTTACTGAGAGAATCATTTAGAAGTGTGAGGGGTGGGGATGGGCATGTTAAAAAGATTTCTCTCAAGATGTGGGCAGGGGGCGAAATCCAGGGGGGAACCTGATTTCACCCTGTGAAGCAGGGGGAAAAGCGTGGCTGCGGTCAAGGGGGGGATGGAGGTGAGTTTGGAAGAAGCAGGGGGAGGGGAGGGATTGGTGAAAGTGGTGAAAGTAAGAATGGATGACATCTCATCAACCTAAAACTGAATCCCCTCAAAACCAAATTCTTTCTTATTTCAAACTCTCCACCTCCTATTCAATCATGGATGGATGATCTGAATATTCTTTACAGCAAACCTTCCATAGTTGACAGTGCCAAATCCCTAGGTGTCATCCTGTACAAAATACTTAACCTCCAACCCCAAATCAACAACATGGCCAAGAATGCACACTTCCAACTGCACCTTCTTTGGGGTATCCGACGTCTAATTCCTGAGCAAGACCTAAAAACTCTTGTTCAATCTTCAGTACTCTCCAAAGTGGACTACTGTAAACCTCTGCTTGAAGGCCTTCCCAAGACCCACCTATCTCCTTTAGCCCCTTCCGTGCTCATGACGAGCTGAGCTCGTCATGAGGCACAGTGCTCGTGTGCTCATGATGAACTGAGCTCGTCATGACCACACCCATTTCTATTGTGGTCCAGCACAGCAAAAGAATATCCCAAGCAGCCAAGGTGTTAAAATCCATCCTCCATTCGGCTGCGCATTTCGTCTACGGGGCCAAAAGAAACTAACCTATCACACCTATGCTGATAAATTTTCACTGGCTTCCTACTAAAGCTAGGTCAATATACAAAACTGCTTGTTTCACCTATGAAGCCATTTCACACTTCCACCCCTAGCTACCTAGCTATCAAACTCAAAATATCAGGTGGCTCCAGACCATCACGCAATGCTGAAAACCTACTGCTCAAATCTCCAGATTACAAAAGGGAAAGACTTTTGGCGCAATCTTTCTCAGGTAATGCGACTAGAATATGGAACTTGTTACCTTCAAACCTTCGCCCCACCTACTCTTTCAGGATCTTCAAAACGGACCTTGAAACTCTTCTCTTCCAACTCCTTTTTTATCAATAATTCTGCGCTCATGCTCCCCGCCAGGCACATGCCCTCACATTCTATGGCATGACACTCACTAGAGCTATTTCAACCTTCTGCTTCAACTCTGTAAATATGTCATATGTATTTGTGCAACACCTAATCGCTCTAACTTCTCTTAATATGTAATCTTTTGTGAATGTTATTTGTAATTATGTAACTCTCACCATGAGTAACCGTAGTAGATGTACGTATGTATTGTCACTTACGACCATGCTACTCTGAATTCCATATATAACTTTCTTCGCTCTTTTGTAAAGTGCTCTGACACAGTGAGTAAAGTGTGCACTACGTAAATCGCATAGATAAATAAATACCACTTTTAGCCATCAGCAGCAAATGGGCTGTTTTGAGGGTGGGGCGACAGGGCCAAGCCTGAGCTGCCATTGGTTGTGAAAGCTGATGTTCCTTAAACTACCCCTAGCATTCTGGCGAGCCGACATCTATGGGTGAAGGAGAGCAGATATGGAAGGTGTAGAGAGAAAAACGTTTGAGACAACCCCCGTCTTTCCAAAATAACCCAAATAAAAATGGTGCCATACTCGACGTGAACTTGCCAATGTTTGACAGCACAAACGTCTTATCGAGATTTCTACATAAAACCCACTGACCTTTACACACAAATAACAGAGCCCCTTGGTCTGTGCAGTATCCCCCGTAAAGCTTCCTGGGGTTAAACCTATCGTTTACAAGATTTTCTTAAAATGCTCTGTGCAGCCGTTCCATCCGCGCTGTGACAGCGCGCCCAGGGAAGGTGGCCGCGTGATCGCTTTCCCAGGACAGAGGGGCATGCAATGGCTTGCCGAGAGCTCCCCAAGCCAGCGGCCCCTTTTAATTGCCAACCGTGTGATGTTTAAAAAGGAACACGCTGAGCTCTGATTCGGGCTAGAAGGCGAGGGAGAGCAAAATGGAGAGTCCGCCGGCTGGGGTCATCAGCGCCCGAGAATCAGTCATAAACGATTTTAGGCCAAAGGCCAAGTACAGACTGATAGCTGCATTGTTCCGGGCAGCCATGAAAAGAACCTTGCCGCTGTGCGCGAGGCTCCGGGCGGATTAACTCTTTCTTCTCTCAGCCCATTTTACAGGGAGTGAGCTTCAAGGGAGAAAGCAGCGTTTGGCACAAATATACTGACATCTTCCACTGTGTTCCACTGTATTATGGTGGCTATATTGTAATACGTAGCATCACAGAGTAGAAAGAGACTATTTCTATGAATAACCTTATTTCTAGATTTTTTTGGTAGAGCTTAATAACAATGTGTCCCAGATAGAGAAGCACCCGCTTCTCTAAGCGCCAGTGGTGTGCTGTGCAAGTAAACATAAGATAACAGACCAAAAAAACAAAACAGAAGAGAAACACTATAGATCTCTCTCTCTCTCTCTCTCTCTCTCTCTCTCTCTCTCACTATATATATATATATATCAACAAATGTTGAAAATCAACAAATTGCAGTTTAGCATTTCAGACAAGTGGGAAAATTACGATTGATCCCAGGAGCAAGGCACGAGATGCTCTATACTGCCTGCCATAGGTCCACACATTAAGGTGTACAACCAGCAGGAAGAGTTATAAAAGAGATAGTACTAGGGTAAGGCCAACTTTTAGAAGAGCTAGAGCCATGAATTCTTGCTCGCCTTATTGACTCTGATTGAAATCACTCTAGTCACCTTCCATGCAGATCACTATTACGAAATATTTGGAACGCCTGCCGAACTTTTTTGTATTTTACCAGCGTCATGACGGCTAAAGCAGATAGTTTCTCGAACGTGTTCAAGTGCCACATTTTAGTGCAGTACTAGCTAGCAGCAGAGCATGGGAAGACTTTGACATCTGTACTGTAGTAAGTCTTGCTTTTAAAGTTGACAGCAATGGGTATTGGCGCTCATTTCCAGTACTATCACAGAAACTCGAGGTGTCGGGTAAAAGGACCTAGTCATAGGAAAGAAAAATGTCTTTCTTGAGCTGGGATGGCCCCAATGATGAAGCATGTCAGTGTGGGGAAACCCTAGTGAGTGAGGGGACTCCATTTCCGGGAGGCATTTCCTAATCTCACTGATCAGATGCCCTATCCTTATCCTATGACTAGGTCCTTTTACCCGACACCTCGGGTTTCAGTGATAGCACAATAAAGGAGGGCGGACCTAGTTCGAAAAAACCTCTACCTCCCCTTTCTTTTTGGTGCCGCTCATTTCCAGTACACACTAGCTTGAGGAGTCAAGAGAGAAGGTCAAACCTGTTATATTTCAGATGAGCAACAATATTTCACACCATTAGATCTTAATGTGACGACAGAACCCCCACATACCTTCCAACATCTGTCATAACCTCCATATTTCGCTTTCAATCGTGCAAGTGTACTATACCAGCTCATCAAAAACATATATGAGTTCTCTTTACACTTTGGATGTGCGATTTGCTCTCGATAGTCCAAGTAGCCATTGGAATGAAGAAGCACAACTCCCTCTCCCAATTAATAAAAAAGATAAATAACAAAGCAATACCTTGGCTGAAATGTGTGATTAGATAAACACAAGAAAAAGCATTGTGTTGAACCATCATCTCATCCTGAAGTTTACTGCACACTAAACAGGTACCTTTTAGGCTTTGGCACGTTATTTAGCTCCATGCACAGCACTCTTAACAATAATTGTATAAAATACAATATGGTTCTTTCTCACATCAACATATGAAGCAAAACAGTAAAAAATTACAAGACATATATTCCATTATTTTCATGCCAGGTGTGGTGGTGTCAAGCAATCAATTAATCAATCAAAATACGCTTTATTTGATTTAGGAACGAGTAACTAATAAAAGCATCATAAAAGCACAAAACATTAAAAACAAGGTACATCAGTTTGTATAAAAAAGTGAATACAATATGTTTTTAAAGACAGTGGTTAAAAAAAGCAAAGTACATACTAATTTCCTTGCATGTCCCAGACATAGGTGATGTCCATAAACAATTAGGAAAAAAAGGGTCTTGCATAGAATTCCTGAATCTGATCATCCCTTTTAGATATTTTTCAATGTGTTAAGTAAGGATTTCATCATCTAAAAATTGCAATTTAATAAAAACAGGTCGACACTGTCCCAAGCCTTGTGATATCAGAATGGGTATAATCCATCTTTTCCTGATTAAAGTATAACATTTACAAAAAGATAACATGGATTGCCGGCTGTGGGAAATAATGTCGCACGGATATGGGCACAGGGAGCGTGACCAATCGTTTAACCGGGGGAATGTAACCATGTTATGGAAATTGCCTAAACGTAGGCGCGTCAAAAGCATCCTATCGTAAGTACTTAAGTTGTAAGTTAAATAAGGTTGCATCAGAATCAATGGATTAACAGTGACCGATGTTTTTGTAATATTAGAAGACAATCTAATCATCTCCAGGTGACTAATGCATAGTGACTTTAGTTCCTTCCTTGAGACTAGTGTCAAACAGTCAGGATAAGCTAAATATTCGGGGTGACCTTTGTCAATCAAGAATTCTTTAACATATACAAGCAAGGGAATTCGAAATGCCCCTTTCAGACTCAAACACTTGTTTATCACGTCTCGATTTAGACTGGTAGAAACGCTGGTCCAGACTTTGTGCTATAATAATATTGGCTGAATTTTGATTAAATTGGATACATATGACAGCCCCAATTCGGCATGACATATGTATGTAGCAGTACTGTTAGGGACAGCTAGAAGGTATTTAAAAAATCTATTCTCAACTTTCAGGATGGACTCGACATTTTCATACCCCCAAATGCCAGCTCCATACAGAGCAATTGAGGTGCATATAGCTTTGTAGATTATCAGCAAGTCATTAATAGGGCGCTTCCCTAACTTCCTTGCAAAGTTTACCAAGGCTCCTCCAGCCTTGGTGAAGAGCAATTTTCTAGAGATAATGGCTGTAACCCACGAGCCCCTATTTTCAAAGACAATACCCAGATAAAAGAAAAAAGTGGCAAATTCCAGCCTGTTATTACCTATACAAATATTGCGACACTTCATGATGGACTTACCACATTTCATAGTATCATTTTTGGCAATATTTACTTTAAGGTCTAGTCTAAACCTATAGGACACAAAGCTCTAAACAATTCTCTGCAGGTCAATTGGTGTTCGAGCTATCAAAACCGCATCATCAGCGTATAAAAGTACACCAATTGGCCGTTTACCTATAATAGGTAAATATAGACACTCCCTAGTTAGGGAGTCCCCCATACTATTTATGTAAAGTGTAAACAGGAGGGGAGCTAACACTCACCCCTGCCTCACCCCCTTCCAGAGAGGGAAGTTGTCGCTGAGTTCGCCTGTTCTCCCAAAACAAACCTTAGCCCGGGCATCTAAATAGGACTGTTTTAGGAAATTAATAAGAGGGATTTCCACCCCCATAGCCTCTAGTATGCTCCACAACTTCTGGTAGTAGACACAGTCAATGGCCGAGCTCAGGTCAACAAAACACAGGTATGTGCTCCCCTTTTAGCCTGTGTATATGTTCCCAATAAGAGGCATAGGTTCAAACTCTGTTCCACGGAGCCAAGGCTTTGGCAGAACCCATACTGTAACTCAGAAATGACACCAGTATCCTCGTCCCATAGCTGTAATCTACTCAAGATAACAGGCCAGCCACCTTCACAAAGGTGTTTAGCAGCGAGATAGGTCTGTAGCAGGCCGGGTGGTTACGGTCGCCCTTCTTAAAAATTGGACAAGTATGGATTCAGTCCAGGTCGGGGTGAAACCTTGTGTGCCCCAGGCCCGTAGGACCAGGTTTAGTAATGGGCCCCACAACAAGGGGCAGGATTTATATAAACCCACTGGTATACAGTCTGGGCCAGGAGCTTTTCGACCTATGCTAGAATTAATAGCCCCCGTGTGCCCTGGTCACCGCTGCTGCCCTTCTTGCCGCCACTCCTGCTGCCTGGGCTCCCGACCTCAAGCCTGCGTGACCCTTAACCGCCGCCTCCTGTGACTGCCTTTCCCGCCGCTGCTTTTCCCACTGTGTCAGCTTTTTTTCCCGCCCTTGTCCCCCCTGCTCTCCCCTCACCGCCTCCTGTGTCTGCCTTTCCCGCTGCGGTTTTTCCCACCGTGTCAGCTTCTCCCGCCCTTGTCCCCCCCCACTCTCCGCCGTCGCTCCTCTGTGGCCCCGCCCCCTTCCTTATCCCCGGTCCCCATTTGCCACCCCACTCCCGCCTCCCAGCTGCTTCTCCCTCCCACTTCACCATATATGGCGGGGACCACGCGTACGTGCAGCGGCCACCCGCAGCTGGCATGCTGTTTGTGCACCAAAGGCAAGCCCGTCTGCGCCCATCCACGCCTGGCCCGCGCCCAGGGCCAGGACCCCTGGGCCCGACGCTGCCAGCCCACATGACGGACCTATGACACCGTCACCCTCAACGCAATCAACGCCGGCCGGAACCCCGCCTGCTACCGAGCCACCCCGAAATGCACCCATGGACCCTTCACCTGTCAAGCCTGCAATTACACCTGCCTCCGGACCTGCACCACACCCGAAAGACCAGGCATCAGCAACAACCACCTCAAGTGCATCCTGCTCAACACCCGCTCCGTCCACAGACACGCCGTCGAACTCTGGAACCTGCTCGACTCAACATGACCAGACATCGCCTTCCTCACGGAAACCTGTATGAACGCCTCCTCAGCACTCGACATCGCCATAGCCATCCCGGACGGATACAAGATCACCCGGAGGGACCGCGTCAACCAGAACGGAGGGGGCATTGCCATCATCCACAGAAGCACCATCCGCATCACGACCAACTCCGACGACACCCTCACCACGGCCGAATACCTTCACTTCCAGATACACACCGACCCCAAGACCACCCTCAGAGGCACACTCATCTACAGACCTTCGGGACCACACACACAATTTAGCGAAGCCATCGTGGACTTCATCAGCCCGCACGCCCTCACCTCCTCAGACTACATCCTCCTAGGGGACCTCAACTTCCACCTGGAGAACAACAATGACAGCAACACCACCACCCTGCTGGACAACCTCACCAACCTCGGACTCAAGCAACTGGTGAACAACCCCACCCATTATGCCGGCCACACGCTTGACCCCGTCTTCACCTCCAACAAGCACATCTCCTTCAGCCACTCCACCGGACTTCATTGGACTGATCACAGCTGCGTCCACTTCAACTTCAGGAGAACCACGACCCACCACCACCCGCAACAGGTTCCCCGCAGGAGCTGGAGCAAGATCACCGAGGACCAACTCACCACCTCCCTCAGCCAGAACCCTCCCGCCAACACGACGGACCCCAACGAAGCAGCCCGCAACTTCACACAGTGGCTCACCAACTGCGCCAACGACCTCGCACCTCTGAAGAACCCTCCCAGCAGACCCAGCAGCAAGAAAGCCTCGTGGTTCACCAACGAACTCAAAACCTCCAAGAAAAACTGCGGCACCCTCGAAAAAGCCTGGCAAAAGGACCAGACCACAGAACACATGACAGCCCTCAAGAACGCCACCCGCATACACCACCAATTGATCCGCACCACCAAAAGGACAACATTCAAAGAACGACTAGACAACAACACCCACAACAGCAAGGAACTCTTCAGCACCGTCAAAGAGCTCACCAACCCCAGCGCCGTAAACAACAACATCACACCCTCGCAAGACCTCTGCAACTCACTCGCCTCGTTCTTCCACCGCAAGATCGCCGACATACACAACAGCTTCGGCGCACAGACCACGCACCCAACCACCGAACCAACGCTCCCCACCACCCTCTGCAACTGGAACCTGTCAGCACCGAAGACACCACCCGCACGATGAACACCATCCACTCCGGCTCACCTACCGACCCCTGCCCCCACCACGTCTTCAAGAAGGTCGGCTCCATCATTGCACCCCAACTCCGGGACATCATCAATATCTCCTTCCCCACCGCCACCTTCCCGGAGAGCTGGAAGCATGCCGAGCTCAGCGCCTTCCTGAAAAAACCGACAGCGGACCCCACCGACCTCAAGAATTTCCACCCCATCTCGCTCCTCCCTTTTCCTGCCAAAGTCGTCGAGAAGACCGTCAACAAACAGCTCGCCGCCTTCCTCCAAACTAACGGATCCCTCGACCCCTCACAGTCCGGCTTCCGAACTAACCACAGCACCGATATCGCCCTCATCGCAGCCACTGACGACATCAGATCCCTGCTCGACAATGGGGAAACAGCTGCCCTTATCCTCCTGGACCTCTCTGCAGTGTTCGACACAGTATGCCACCGCACACTGATACAGCGCCTCAGAAACACCGGAATCCAAGAAAAGGCACTGGAGTGGATCATCTCGTTCCTCGACGGAAGAACCCAGAGAGTCCGCCTCCCCCCGTTCCTATCCGCGGCCACCAAAGTCATCTGCGGCGTACCTCAAGGATCCTCGCTCAGCCCCACCCTATTCAACGTCTACATGAGCCCCCTCGCAGCCATCGCACGCCAACACAACCTGAACATCAATTCCTACGCCGACGACACCCAGCTGATCCTCTCCCTCACCAACGACCCCGCCACCGCCAGAGCCAGCCTACACGAAGGAATGAAAGACGTCGCCGAGTGGATGAAGAACAGCCGCCTGAAACTGAACTCAGACAAGACGGAAGTCCTCATCCTGGGATCATCCCCCTCTGCCTGGGACGACTCCTGGTGGCCCCCTGCTCTGGGCACCACCCCCAAGACGACGGACCACGCACAAAACCTGGGCTTCATCCTGGACTCCTCCCTCTCGATGACCAAACAATTCAACGCCGTCTCGTCATCTTGTTTCAACACCCTACGCATGCTCCGAAAGATCTTCCGATGGATCCCCACCGAAACCAGGAAGACAGTCACCCAGGCCCTTGTCACCAGTCGACTGGACTACGGGAACGCCCTCTACGCTGGAACCACGGCCAAACTACAGAAAAGACTCCAGCGCATACAGAACGCTTCCTCATGACTCATCCTGGACATCCCCCGCCACAACCACATCTACGCCCACCTGAGAGACCTGCACTGGCTCCCGTCAGCAAAAGAATCACGTTCAGACTCCTCACCCACGCACACAAGGCTCTCCAAGACCTAGGCCCCAAGTACCTCAACAACCGCCTCACTTTCTACACGCCCACCCGCCAGCTGCGATTGACCAGCCTCGCCCTCGCCACCGTCCCACGCATTCGCAGAGCCACCGCCAGAGGCAGATCCTTCTCGAACCTGGCAGGCAAGACATGGAATTCCCTCCCCATCTACCTACGGCTGACCCAGGACCATCTCTCCTTCAGGAAGCAACTCAAGACCTGGCTTTTCGAACAGTAGCAGTCCCCCTCCCCTCCCAGCGCCTTGGGACCCTCACGGGTGAGTAGCGCGCTACAAAATCTGATTGATTGATTGATTGATTGATTGATTGAATAGCTAGAATTACCTCATCCATGTCGAAATCGATATCAATTAGGAGGAAACTCGATGGAGCTGTTCAAGAAACCTCACCATAAGAAGTGTTATCATAATTATAATATAAACTAGAAAAATGGGACACCCATTGATCCTCCCCAATCATGATTTCTAGACTAGATAGGATTTTTGGGGCCAGAAACGGGCATTCACCGCCCTCCAAAAGCCTTTTGTGTCTTTAGAATCTGATGCTTGCTTTAGAGCTCGCCACAGCAGGGTTTGTATGGCCTCCTTTCGCTCTTTGAGAGACTGTTTGTACGCTACCCTGGCCTTTTTGATAGCTTTCTGATCTCTTGTGGAATTATGTAAGGCAGCTATCAGGGCTGCATGCGACTTACTGCACTTGCGATCAAACCAACCTGACTTATTTTTAATAACTTTTGCGGGTTCAGGTCTTAGATTATTTTGTATGGCCTGTGTGATTTTACAAAAAGAGTTATGGATATTCGGATCTGCGGCGGTCTCCTCAAGACAGACTAAATAGTCTACTTAGCAACTAGTTAGGAGGGACTTGGTTAGCTGTAGTGAATCTACTCCTGCCCATTTAATTGTATATCCATTAACTCTAATAATGGCGATATCTTGTGTAACCTGCGAGGCCAATTGTTTTTTAGATCGCACATTTGCCGGCAGATCTAAAGGAGCACTGATAGGATAGTGATCGCTGAAAGACTGGATAAGTTTTAAAATGAGATATTCTGCCTGCGTGTCTATTTCATATTAATAAAAATCTATAATTGAGCACAACCCGCGTGCATTAAAGGTATAACTAAATGTAATGGGAGGTGAGCAAAGATCATTTGCAAAACCCAAATCCATAGTATACTTAAGAAGATTTATTCTGTCTCCAAAAGGGGAGTGAGAAAAATGGGAAATGTATTTCTTATTGTCAGACAATAAGCCGCAGTTGCCACCTTCTGCATGAGGGCAGAGTCCTGTGTTAAAATCCTCACCCCATATTATGCAGAGGTCATTATTAGTTTTCTTTTAGATTTTATCCAGATCTGTCTATAAGTGCTTTAAAACTCGCTCAAATAGTGGGTTGGGAATATTATTATAAAAATTAACTGTTATTATTATTATGTTTCTTATATAGCGCCTGAATTGACCCCCGAAGGGGTATTTTCGCGCTTGCCTTGGGAACCCGTCCTGGCTTTTCCCTGTGAGATAGCCCCTACAGGGCATCCCCAAGGTGAAAGCCAGGCATCCCGCCGCAGGGGGCCGTTGTGGAGATTAAGCAAGCTTAATGCCCAGAGTTGCAGAGTGTGAACCCATGATTAGGTCAGGCACCGAAGCGGGAATTATCGAGTCCATGGACATTTGAGCTCAAGACCCTGCCGCGTCGGGAATTGAACCCTGGTCCCGGGTCTGACCTCTGCTTCAGGGTCTGCCTGCTCTAACCAGTGAGCCATACTTCTCCACAACTGTGACGGTACAATGTAAATTATCAATGCTCATTTTCACAACCTGGTAATAAGTATTAGATTCAGCCAGTTCTACCTCACTTATGTTTATCCTATGGGATATATATGTACATAGGCCGCCCTTATTCCTCCCATGATTAGAGGGTACACCCGATGTGAAAAAAGTTTGATACCCATTAATATGAGGTAATACGTCTGCCCAGGTTTCTTGGAAGCTTAAAATATCACAGTTATGTATGAATTCCAGCCAGGCAGGATCAGTTAGTTTAGTAACTAGTCCAGCCACATTCCAAGAAAGAATGTTTGTTAGGCTGCCCCTTGCGTCGGCCTGAGTGACAGTCTTGGTATGAACAACATTGTTATTAATGACTCTAGGGTAATGACCCATAATGAGAGGTATGGGTGAAAGCAGGATGTTTACGCTTGCCAGCTGTAATGCCTTGTCGTGCCCAGACAATGGCACTTGGACCCTGTGGATACAGGGTGGGGGACAGGGGACACCGGCACCACATCCGGTCAGGGGAGGGGACAGGGGTCACTAAGAATCAGGACCTCGGGGTTAGCGGTCGCAGGAAGACTGTACTGCATATGTGTGCATCAACAAAAGAATAAAGGTACCTGCCAAATGTACATCGTGTCCTGAGTGTGTTCCTGGGCTAGGGAACACGACATGCCTTATTGCAGTTATCAGGTGCGATAGTGTTACAATCCACGTCACTAACTGACTGTTCACTGATCAATGGCCCCTGGCAGCTATAAATATGGTCATCAGAAGGAGCAATCCTAATACTAGGAGCATCATAAGCAAGGACCCTTGATGCAGAAGACATAGGTTTCAAACTGAGGAGATTGGTTGAGATCGGCTCTCTTTGCACTATGGGGCTAGGCAGAGGAAAGAGTCAATCTATGTCGTCCAGAGATGGGAGAATGTCAAATCTATTATGTAGGGGAAACCTAAAGCGTTCATATGTGTTAAGATTAATGGGTCTCTGATTTAAAGGGAAATTAGTATGGTTCATTGGGGGGTAAAAAAGCCAAGGGGTAATACGTTTATGCCGCTGTTAAACGTGGATTCACTACCAAGTCTACATAAGATCTCATGTACCAGTGTAGGTGATCTAAGTGTAAGGACAATACAGTCGCTGAGAACTTTTTTATCCCTACTCCCCACCCAACCTACTTTTCTCACCATTTTGAACTCACTAAACAGGGCCTCTGTGAGCCTGGTCTTTGTCACGAGCCAGCAGAGAGCCTTGCTCCTCAGTCCCTCCCAAGTTTCATTATCCGTTGGGGTGAGCTGGGGAACGTTTACTAGAATGATGGTATATGGAGAAGCTTCCGAGGGCAAGTCCAATCTGACCTCCTCCCTGGCCAGGGAGGTCACACAGGGAATGGGCGGGAGCTGGATATCTCTTGACTTATTGAGACCCGGGCACCAATGTGAGGAGTGCTTCTGGATCCCTTGTAACCTTCAGACGCTTTATCTGAAGTATGCAGGGGTTCAATCTGCAAAATAGGGGCTATCTTACCATCATCCCGTGTGGAATTAAATAAATTGTTCACGGGGTTACTGGAAAAAGCTCCCTGCCCTATTTTTAGTAGGTCCTCAATGGCAATAACCCTATTTAACAATTTGTACATGGAATCAAAGGCAGTATTATTAGATACATTGGATGCAACTAGTACAACTGAGCCCACACCCCTCCCTGCTATGTTAGTGAACTGTGACGCCTCTATTTTACCAGTCCAAGTGGTCAAAACGGTATCCATGCGATCTAAACGTCCTCGAAACAGTGCAAGGCTGTTGTCTAATACCTCTTTAAACCGCATGAAGGCAATGTCAGAAACAGACTCCCCAATGGAGTTTGGAGCAGCAACCCCAGAGGCACGATATGAAAAAGCAGGAGGGGTGGCTTCAGTCTGAATGCTGGTGGAACAAGTATGTATCGTTTCGCTGTTGGCATGCCGGGACCATTTCTGTTGTTTAGGTTTAGATTTTTGGGGATCCACTCCCCTCCTACGTTTCACTGGTGGCTCCTTCGTTTTGTCCTCAACAGGGGGTTTAGGAAACCTGGTTCTTGTAGCTCTACCAGACCCTTGTGGGGTAACCACAGGGGTTACATCCAAAGCAGATACGGAGGGGGTTGAAACTGGCCTTGGTTAATAGTAGACATTTGAATACAGGGAGCATCACACAAGGAAATATGGCCCAAAGAAGAGCACCTCTGTACGGATAGATCAAGGGATAGTCGCCTTTCAGTCAATTCAATCTCATGGCAGAGCATTGTTTCTGCCTTAACTATAAAAGCATCCAAGGTCGCCACAACTCCCTTGCGCTTTCTCATTTTTAAGATCCAAATGTAACTACACTGCATGCACAAATAATTATGTACAACAGCATAGAGGTGCCACAGTACCTGAAGGTAATGAATAAATTAATTCAGACGCTGGAAACCCGTTATTCCGTTGTTAGAGGGGTGGCCCAGCCCAGCCTCTTCCGGGCAATGACAGGCAATGACGGGCCAACCCTTGGCCTGGTCTTTGCCCGGGCGTGTCCCGCGCAGCGTGAAGCTCCTTGCACTTAAAAGTGTGATGACTCCTCCCTCCAGGGAGCAGAGATGCCTGGGACAGGTAGTCTCTCCAGCGATGTGGCAGCGGATAGCAGAGCACGTAGCAGAGCAGGAATGTGGCGTTAGTGAGACCTGCACCGCGGGAAGCTCAGTGTTATTGAAGGCGCAATGACTCCTCCCTCCAGCGAGGAGAGATGCCTCCAGTTCCTCCAGTGATGTAACGGCGGATAGCAAAGCAGGTAGCAGAGCAGGAATGCAGCAGTAGTCAGACCTGCCCCGTGGGAAGCTCTGTGCGCTTAAAAGTGCGATGATTGGGGGCGTGGCCAAGATGGCGGGCTGAGCGGTCGCACTTGCCGAGGGCTCCCGGACCCCTGAATTCCTGCATCGCTCGGAACCGCTGATTCCCCCCCGGATCACGCGGCCACTGAGCCTGGTGCTTGCGGCGGAGGTGTGGAGAGCCTGCTGAGCCTGGTTTGCGCCGTCGGGGACGAGATTTTGGCCGGAATAGCCCAGGTCGGACCCCGCTGTACGACCCGAGTGAGAGCTGGAAGCCGCGAGTCTCCCGACCCTCGGTGCGCGACGGGGCGACCGGCCTCTGAGGTGTGAAGCCCGCTGTGGTGCATGTACTGTTGGAGTGGATTCGGCGACGGCTCCGCGTGTGGCTTGGAGCTGTCCAGCAGCGGCTGTACGGAGCGGAGCGGAACGGAGGTGCAGAACGGTGGCGGAGTCGGCGCCACCTCGCTACGCCAGCCCGTGGCCTGACGAGGACTGCTGGAGGAGGTCGCTTCGGCTGGTTATCTGTGCGGAATTGGGGACCGTGTCCCCCGAGGCTGATCTCTCCCTGAGGTGGCGGACACTGGTGACTGCTGCATTGTGACTTAGCCCCCTAGCCGGATTTCTGGTTCTCGGATCGGAGAAGGAGAGGGTCTCCATCTTGGGCGCTGTCCCTACGACACTATTGAGCGGCCATTTTGTGGAGTTCGGCCGAGCAGCCCGTCCCTCCTGGTGCTCTTTGTGTGGATCACCCCCGGCTGGCATATAGCTGCTTTCTCTGCTGTTCAGTGAACCTCAGGGCCCGTTATTGCTCTACAATGTCGAATGCCAGGGGACAGCGGAGAGGCGACCGGACCTTGCCGGAAATGCTGGGAAGGGGCGCCCCGCGCAGCGGAGGCGCTCAACCGGCCGCGACTTCCCCGGCACCGACCAGGGGGGCAGAAGGTGGAGAGCCCCCGGTGACGAGGTCCTTTCTCGAGTCCCTGTTTAGCTCCCTGCGGGAAGACTTCCAAGCACTCAAGAATGAAGTGGCCGGGGAGGTCCGCGAAGTGAGGAGAGAGATGGACTCCCTGGGGGATCGGGTGAATACAGTGGAGGAAGCGGGCCACTCCAGGGATGAGGAGATCACCCATCTGCAGCAGGAGGTCCTACGGCTCCGGGAGCAACAGATTGAGCTACAGGCCCACGCCGAGGACCTTGAAAATCGGTCCAGGCGGAACAACATACGGGTCCGCGGAGTGCCGTCTGGTGAGGAGGGTGAAGACGTGACGGCATATCTGGTGGCCCTCTTCCGAGCGATCCTGGGTGAGCCGGAAGACTTTCGGATTCGCATTGACCGGGCGCACCGGGTGGGTCGCCCCCGCAGAGCCACGGCGCCCGCTCCGGACATTCTGGCCTTCCTCCCGGACTTTCCTTTGAAGGAGCGGATCCTCCGCGAGGCACGAGGACAGCAGCCTTATCGATTCCGGGACCATCCTGTGACACTGTTTCAGGACTTATCCACAGTCACGTTGCAGAAGAGGAAATCCTTCAAGATCGCTACGGACTTCCTTCGCGAGCATGAAACGCAGTACTCCTGGGGGCACCCCTTCCGCCTGATTTTCAGGTGGAACGGTGTCTTACATCAACTTCGGTCCCTTCAAGATGTCTGCGCGGTGCTGGGCCTCACTGCAACGGACACGGATACCCCGGCCCCGCGACGGAGGCGCAGCACTCGTAACGGCTGGCAACGAGCTGAGGGGGGGGCCTCTCCCTCGCGGAGCGCCCGGGCTCGCCTGCGATTCGGGCTGAAATGGCGGCTGCCATCCAGGAGGCCTCCAGAGTGACGGCGAATGGCGAAGTGGCCTTGACGGCCTGAACTCACTCCGGGGGGAGTCTACTTTAGCTCATTCTTATTGCAGGTGCGGGGTTTCGGGGGGTGGCACGGGAGGAAGGGCGAGTGCAGGAGGTGGTGGCTGGACGTCCACTAGGTTGACTTTCCACGGCCTTGCCCGTTTTGGGCCGGACTGGGACAATGTCTTTTTTGAAAAGTTTGAGAAGCGGGGGAAGGGGTCGGGGCGGACGGGCAGTTGTTTTGATTTTGGGACCTAGAGGGGGGGCCAGTAGCGGGGGGTGGTGTGGATTCGTTGGGGTAGGGGCGGGGGGGGGGTTTTTGGTTGTGGGGTGTTGGGGTTCAGGGACTGTACTGTGCCAATGGTTGATTCAACGTCGCTCTGTTTTGAGGTCTCGATGGGTGCCTTTTGTGTTTGCTGACGGGGCTTTGCCTTTTTATATGTGCTCCTTGAACTCTCTCTTTGATGGCTCTTAAGGTGCTTACTCTCAATGTGAAAGGGCTGAATAATCCGGTTAAGCGGCGGGCAGTGTTATCCCTGCTGGAAAACTCACAAGCGGATATCTGCCTGTTGCAGGAGACCCACTTGCTGGCTAAGGACTGCTCGCGGATGCGAACCCCCAAGTTCCCCACACAGCTATTCTCCTCTAGCACTTCCAAGACGGCAGGGGTGGCCATTTTGTTTTCTAGAAGGTTCAGGGGCGACGTTGTGAGCAAGGTGGCGGAACAGAAAGGAAGACTCCTGGTGTATAGAATCAAGGTGGGGGGCTTAGCCCTGACTGTAGGCTCCGTTTACTGCCCCAATGATCGTCAGGACCAATTCTTACACAGGACCTTGGACGACGTTGCATTCACCTCTGATAGGCACATAGTGTTGGGGGGTGACTTGAATCTGGTTTTTGACGCGGCGCTGGATAGGTCTGTGCAGCGGCGCCAGCAGTTGGGTGAGCTTTCGGGCTCGATTCGAACTCGACTTGCGGAGCTGGACCTGCATGACATGTGGCGCTGCCTCCACCCCACCACTCGCGCATACTCTTATTTCTCACACGCCCATAGATCTTATGCGCGCTTAGACCACCTCCTAGTGTCAGGCCCGCTGCTCCTTTTGGCTTCGAATGCGGACATGGGGGTCCTCTCTCTTTCTGACCACGCCCCAGTTGAGGGCGCTTTCGCTCTCCCGCCGGTGGCTCGGTCGAGGGGGGTTTGGAGGCTCCGAGATACGCTTTTGCACAGGCGGTCGGTAGTGGATCAGATCAGGGCGGCCATTTTGGCTTTCCAGACCGTGAACGATAATGGGGAGACCTCCCGCGCGACACAGTGGGCGGCCCTTAAGGCCGTGCTCCGAGGCGAGTTTATCGCGATTTCCGCCGCCGAGAATAGGGACCGGCAACTTAAGAGAGATGAGCTCACCCAGCAGGTGAGGGAGCTGGAGCAGGTTCATCGCAGGACAGGGGCCCCCAGGGTGTGGAGGCAGCTGAAGGCGGCGCGGAAGCTCCTGGCAGCCCTAGATACGGATCGGGCGGAGTACGCGGTGCTCCGCCTGAAGCACAAATATTACACAGGAGGCGATCGGTGTGGGCGGCTCCTGGCTAACAAACTCAGGGTGCAGCACCAGCAGCACCGAGTGAAGGAACTGCTAGACCCGGCCGGAGGCAGAGTCACGACCGATGAACACATAGCAGATGTCTTCCGCGGCTTTTATGCGGACCTCTACTCCGGGGACCCCCCTTCGGCCCAGGCTGAGGGGGACTACCTGGACTCGGTTCCGCTCCCGTCGCTGACACAGGATCAGGCTCAGTATTTGGAACGTGACATACGTATCGAGGAGGTGGTCACGGCGATATCCCGACTCAAATTGGGCAAAGCACCGGGTCCGGACGGCTTCATCCCGCTGTTTTATAAAACCTTCTGTCAGGAACTGGCACCTCTGCTGACTCACCTCTTTAACTCCTTCGCGGAACCCGGAGCCATCCCCTCCGAATTTCTCCAGGCCACGGTCTCAGTGATCCCTAAGCCGGGCAAGGACAGGACCGCCTGTGGGTCCTATCGTCCCATTTCGCTGCTGAACACCGATTTGAAGGTGTTCACCAGTATCCTAGCGGCACGCCTGGCGTTGCATCTCCCCGGCATGGTTGACTCGGACCAAGCGGGATTCGTGCCGGGTAGGCAAACGGTAGATAACACGAAGAGGGTGACGCACATTCTCGAGAAGGCTTCTAGGATCCCTGGTGAGAGGATGCTCCTGTCCATAGACGCGGAGAAGGCTTTTGACAGGGTGCACTGGCCCTACCTTGAGAAAGTCCTGAGCAAATTTGGGATAGGGGAGAAGTTTCGTCACCTGATCTTTAACTGCTACAGGTTCCCATCTGCGGTGGTCCGGGTGAACGGCGGCAGCTCTCGACCCTTCCCCATTGAACGGGGCACGAGACAGGGATGCCCACTCTCCCCTCTGCTCTTTGCCTTGTACATGGAGCCATTTGCCCAGAGGGTTCGGCAGAACCCTGACATTATCGGTGTCCAGATGGGCGGGTTTCGCCACGCGATTAGTCTGTATGCGGACGATGTCATTCTGACGCTGGATGACCCGCGGAGGTCACTACCGGCCTGTGTGGAGGAACTGAACTTATTCACTGACGTGGCGGGCTTTAAGGTGAACCTGGGTAAGTCGGCCGCCCTGGACATCTCGCTATCTGCTGCCACTAGAGTGGAACTGCAGAGGCTTTACCCTCTGAGCTGGTCCAAGGACCGGATCCCGTATTTGGGGATCCTGCTGGCGCCCTCCCTCCCGGAGATGGTTAAGGCCAATTACGCAGCTCTAGGCACGAAAATCAAGGAGGAACTGGGCCGGTGGGACAGGGGCACGCTGTCGCTACTGGGTAGGGTGGCCGCAGTGAAGATGACCCTTCTACCTCAGGTGCTTTACCTCTTCAGAGCATTGCCGCTCCACCCTCCTGCGGGGTGGCTCGCGGAGACTCAGTCTGCCATTGCACGATTCGTGTGGCAAGGCCGTAGGCCGAGGATCAAGAGGGGCATCGCTATGCTCTCACCGGAATCCGGAGGGCTGGGGATACCGGATTTACGGAAATATTTTCAGGCCGCTCAGCTCCGATACCTCGTGGAATGGAGCCGGTGGGAATCTGATAAACACTGGCTGTTCCAAGATCAGGCGGTGGCGGGTAGGACGCTGCAGGAAGTACCGTTCTTGAGGCGAGCCCATCGGCCCCCCAATCTTTACGCGTCTTTGGTGACGCGGGTCCCGCTCCAGACGTGGGACTCGGTGGCTGCCAGATGCGAGTTAACTACCTTCCCCTCTCCCTTCACGCCGCTCATTGGCAACCCGGACTTCGGCCCGGGGCTGGAACAGGGAGCCTATGAGCGCTGGCGGGTGGCCCGCTGCTGCACTCTGTACCATTTGTACTCCCCCGAGGGAGTTGTCTCCTTCCAGGACTTGCAGAGGGATTATGGCCTCCCCGAGACGGAACGCATGCGATACCTGCAGGCGCGCCACTGGGCGTTACAACCACAAGTGCGCGACGCGGCACACAGGGAAATCACGGAGTATGAGCGTTGGTTGATTACTCGCACGTCGGACGCCAAACTGATCTCGGACCTGTATAGAATGCTGCAACCCCCCTCATTTCACATTCACAACCCTTGTCGGGAACGTTGGGAGCGAGAGCTTGGGCGCGAGCTGAGTCATAAAGAATGGGACCACATCTCCTTCCGCGCGCGCCACTCGGCCTACCACACGGGTCTCACAGAGACCTTCACTAAAATATCGACCTACTGGTACCGCACTCCGGAGAAACTGCATGAGATGGACAGGGCGATACCAGGGACGTGCTGGCGCAACTGTGGCCACACTGGTACACTAACACACATACTGTGGGATTGCCCCCTGCTGGCTCCGTACTGGGAAGAGGTCCTGAGCGAGGTGGACAAATGCTTTGGGATAGAACTGCCTAGGTTCCCGGCCTATGTCCTGTTGGGGTTGCCGAATGGGTTGATGTATCCCCTTAGGTCCAAAAGGGGTAGGCAGATCGCAATTGCGCTGGGATCAGCGGTACAGAATATTCTCATACACTGGCGCACTACAACACTTCCCTCTGTAGTTGGTTGGTTGCACAGATTATGGCATGTTCTTGGAATGGAAAAGATGTCCTTAGTGGCCCTGGGGGACACTGATACCTTTGAGGAGTTGTGGGAGCCCTTTCACAGCCTGTTATGTTCCGAGTTTCGAGAGATTACCTGCCCTAGATATCTTCGGTTGTTGAGGCTGACGCTGCCGCCGGACCCGCCTGCCTAAGTGGGTGGGGTTGGTGTTGCATAGTGGAGATTCATGGAGAGTTCGCAGTGGCGGAGACTGTAGATGCTGGCACAGTACAGGGGGTGGGTCGGGGTATGGCAGTTGGGGGTTTAGTTTGGTTGGGTAGGTTTTTTGGAGCGGGGTTGTTTCTCCTCCCTTCACCCCCCCTCCCCCCTCTTTTTTTTTTTTTTTTTTCTTTCCCCCTTTTTTTTTTTCCTTCCCCATTCGTTCTTTCTTTTGTTCCCTCCCTCCTGGTTTTTTCTTTTTCCTCTCCTCATCCCTCCCCTCCCCTTCCCCCCCCCCTCCCCCCCCCTCGTTGTTTGTCCGTGCCCACAGATGCTGAAGCTAGGCTCCCGAGTCGGACAGAGCCTCTTACAAAATCGTAACTGTACTGTTGTATTGGCTGTATGATGCGCACTGATGCGTGGATCTTGTGGGTCACTTGTTTTTGCCCCTTTGTGTCCTACCCCACCCTGCTTCAATAAAATACTTTAAACCAAAAGTGCGATGATTCCTCCCTTCGGGGAGCAGAGATGCCTTTGACAGGTAGTCCCTCCAGTGATGTGGCGGCAGAGCAGGTAGCAGAGCAGGAATGCACCAGTAGTGAGATCCGCACCGCAGGAAGCTCTGTGCGCTTAAAGGAGAGATGACTCCTACCTCCAGGGAGCAGAGATGCCTGGGACAGGTAGTCCCTCAAGCTATGTGGTGATGGATAGCAGAGCAGGTAGCAGAACAGGAATGCGGCAATAGTGATGTTCAATATTTAACCTATACCTATTGTGTTGTTTTTTGACTTTCAGAACGCTAGCTCTTTATAGAAGTTTTTATAGGGTATATACTGCATGAATAATAAAAAAAAGACACTAACAATATAGTAAAAAAAATGTCCAAAAAGATATTGATGACTACATGATTGATGTTTAGAGTCTGACTGGGAAATCAGGGATCTGACCTGAGAAAGACCTCCCTTTATGATTGTGTCCCATGTGTAGAAGGCGGAAACACGTAAGCCTGTATAATCATTTCAGAAATGCAACTGCAAAACAGGGTAATCTGTTATTTTAAAATCAAACAAAGAAAGATAAAAATGGACTGGGGGAACTCAGAATGAGAAAACCCCTTTCTGAGACTTCATAGGTTGCAGATAATACAGGATAACAAAAATGTGTAAACATATGTGTTAATTGTTAGAAACCAACTTTAATTTATTGTTTGTATCATTTAAGTTAATGTTTTTATAATTTTTTGTGTGTCTCATATCTATGTCTTTTTTATGCCATTTGGGTTCAGTTCTTGATATAATGTTCTAAGAAGTCATACGATCAATACCATGAAGTAATACATTTATACACAGTGACTCAAACACTTGTGAATCAATTCAAGTTGATCTAAAATCTATGGCTAATGGGTGTTTCTCTTTGTTGCACTATTACGGGGAGCAATAATTAGCCATTATTTATCCCTTCATTCGGGGTCTTAACCCTATTCTGCTGAAGGCTGCATCTAGAAAGTCCAAGCTTACTCAGTCAAATGCCTTCTCTGTGTCTAATGTCACCAGGATGTACGGGATCCCAGTCCATTTTGCTTTTTCAATTAGATGTCCTACTCAGCAGACATCGTCTCAAGTCTACCGCCCTGGATGAAACCCATATGACCCACGTCAACCAATGAGAGCAGGACTTCATCTAGTCTGTTTATGAGGACTTTGATGAATATTTAAACAATGTGTTGAAGTCGGTAAGACTTACAATACTCTGACTCTTTCCCCAGTATAGGGAGAAGATTAATCTCGACTTCAAACACTGCAGAGTTTGCATTGAAGAAGTTGAACCGGCACTTTCTTCGTAGAAAGCTACAGGGAAGCCATCTGGGCCCAATATCTTTTGTTCCATTCCTTTATTAGCAGAAAGAACCTATTGTGCTGCAATTCTAAATCTTCCCTCCCTCCATTGCTGGCATAGTTTAATGTCTAGTACATTTCTGTGAATATGTGTCATGTATCATGTTTATTTTGTTTCCTGCTTTCACAGTGTATAGTTATTTCATGTGGCTCACTGGTTAGAGGAGGCAGACCTGGAAGTAGAGGTCAGCCCAGGACCAGGGTTCAATTCCCGGCTCGGCAGGGTCTTGAGTCTTAAAATGTCCATGGACTCGACAATTCTCGCTCCGGTGCCTACTCGATTCACGGGTTCACACTCGGCGACTCTGGGCAATAGCTTGCTTAATCTCCACAACGGCCCCTTGCGACGGGGATGCCTGGCTTTCACCATGGGGATACCCTGGCGGAGTTATCTCACAGGGGAATACCAGGACGGGTTCCCTAAGCAAGCGCCTAGAAACCGCTTGGTGATTTGCGCTATATAAATTCCTGTACATTTACATTTACATTTCATAACATTTGGAGACGAGGTCTCTCTTACTCTTCTCATCTCACACCGAGTCTCCTTCAGGAACGTTCGTCTTTGCTTTAGTAGTCGGATCTCTGTTAGTCTTTCATCTCACTTGGCCCTGCTGCAAATGCTTTTGCTTTGCCCCTCAGCATTTCTTTAAAAGCCTCACAGTGTGTCTGTGTGAAAATAGTTCTGGATTGACCCACGAAGCTCATCCCTGTTTCCTGAGTCCCTAAAGAGGGGCAGTTGCATCCTCCAAGTCTTTTGCGAACCCTGGGTGTTGCCGCACACCCACTCACTCCTACTTCACCTCCACCCTTAAAGGTCTGATACAGTTCACCCCCCCCCCCCCCCCTCAATTTGGGCCTTGAGCTGTCTTTCTAATAGTTTCTTTGCTAGGACTGTAACATATATTTGTGCAAACTACAAAAGCCATTTTTCAGATTTCCAAATGTCTTTTTTGTAACCCATTACGAATTGCAAATAGGATAGGGCATTTAAAAGGCACCCCCTCCTATTTGAGAAACTCAATGTTAATGTGCCAGTGGCTTACAACTGCAGCAATTGTCTCTCCATTCATTTGTAAGTTACGAGCACCTGAACTGGGGTGGTAACTGATTCATAAACTAGTTTACCAAGGGAAGCGTGCCAGTCTTTCCCTTAATGTGAATATTTTTAAAGGAACACGGGCTGCTTTCAGGGACACATGCTGCTTCAAAAAAAATTCTCATTGGAGGAATTGGCGTTCTTCTAGGTTTTTCTGTCGATTGCAAGCCATCATCCCTGCGTCCGCAAGCATTCTGGAGGGTCACAGAATGCCCAATGCCTCAATAATATTAATTAAGCAGAGATTTTGCTGCAAATATGCATTTAATGATGCAACTGATTAATACCTCAGTCGCAAATAAGCCTTGTTTACAAACCAGTCACTATGTACTAATAATTCATAGAAGTTTGCAAACAGAGCTTAATACATGTTGGTGAAATTGGTCAATTGTTTCCATGTGTAATATGCATGTTTTCGTGCAAGTCATGGAGATTTTATTAAATACACTAGAGTGTTCAACTATATGGAAATTATTTGAAAAAGCAACACCAGAAAAAAAAAATCTTCGTGTGTCAAAAAATTCATGCATTAGGGAACTATGGCACCATTTTTTTTAGGTTAGACCAGAGGTCCATCTATTAATTTGAAGGGTTTGAGCTTTTAAAAATAATTCTGTTACCCTAAATCTTGATAGAAGGCAAAGAAATTCTGGAAAATATCACAAGGATGCTAAGGAGTTCTGAAAAGGTCAGAATTGCAAGTTTGTCTTCACATATTTGACTATTTGGTGAATGTTGTTCTCATATAATTATAGCCAATAAAATTAGAAGCACTTGTTTGCTTTATGCCATTTATGGGCAGCATATGTGTCCTACCAGGAGGCCGCGTGGCACTGTACGTACCCCTCTATTCGCTGAACTGGGGTGGTATAAAAGTGCATCAAACAGGACAGCACATACCCATGCTAAAATATTCTCTTCGAAGCAGGGCACAGTTAAGTTAGTATCTGTTATTCCCCATTCTCCTCCCTGTCAATCTCTATTCACAAGACAAATGTGGCCAACCAAACTTTTTGTTTTAAAAAAAAAATACTTTTATTTAGCATTTTGCAATAAAGAAATATTTCACGCTTTGCAGAATCGTTGGGGATGACAATGGTATAAGACATTATGGTGGGACAGAACGCACATCTGCTTCTTATAGTAAGGACAAAAAGAAATGGTTGAATGAGACAGAACGACATCACTATTCGACCCTTAATAATGGACCCAACCACCCACCCTCTGTGCCTTCAGTAGCTGGTGGAAAGTACTATAGGCCAGCATCCGAAGTCGGATTCCTCTCCAGGGTTGAGGCAGATTTCACCCACAGCTCTGATGCCCTCAGCATCTCAGACATTGTTAGGTCTTGACCCCCCCGTTCTCTGCTGACTCTTTATGTAGGTGGTGAGTGGACGCCATGTCGCCTCAAACTTGGCAACTCTGTCTTTTAGGATTGCTGTGACCTTTTCCATGCCGTAGATAGTTCATACCTTCCCCTACCACATGTTCAAGGAAGGCGCATGTGGTTGCGCCCACATCTGAGCAATGCTCAGTCTCGCCGCCAAGAGTAGATGGGAGAAAAGTCACCATTGTGGAGTCGTAGTGGGAAAAAGTCTATCGACCCCTGGATAGTCTAAAAGAACCAAGAGCGGGGTGTGTGGCAGCGTAACGCTAGTGATGGAGTTTACCGTGGAAACAATCTCATTACAAAATGTTTGTATTGGTGGGCGGCTCCACCAGGTGTGTAAGAGTGTGCCTCTGTCCCCACACTGCTTCCAACATAGCTCTGCCCCCTAAACATCTTAGGAAACCCAACCCGACTTTATGACACCAATGAGACTGAGGGGATTGGGTGTTGACCATGTTGGTTTTTTTTCACCTGATTTCCAGCATGTATCAACTGGGGAGCAGCCTGCAAGCAGGCAGGCCAACTCTCTGTATGCAGAGAGAGAAACACTGGTGTAGATTTAAAAGCCCCTAGCGCCACTTTTGCGTCACTTTTCCAAAGTCAAAAGTGTCACAATGGGCTTGTAAATCTGCCCCTCTGTTGTTTTGAGGCAACCACGAGAACCAGGGTAACTCAGTTCCTCCACTCTGTATAAGACCCGCCACATAATTTATCTTAGCGATTGTGCAGTATCCAAGAACACAAAAGCAGAAAGGTCACCGGACTGACGCCATCTCAGACGCTTCCCTTCTCACCAGGCCTCGCCAAGCTCCCCATGGGTGCACCTTGCTCTTCAGGCAAGTCTAGAGGTGAGAATTGTTTCAAGCTGATCGTCTGTGACCCCTGCTCGAGTTCCAATCAGAAGCCTGGACCTGCTGAGGGCTGCTAAGCAGTGAACTGGGGCAATTAGCTGGAGCCATGGCCCTGCACGAGGAGCTCAGCAGATGGCAGACTTATTAATCCACAGCCAGAGGTGTAAATGAGTGACCGTGGCGCATCCGAGCTTGTGCACACAATCAAACTTCGTTTGGTAGACCTTGAAAGCAGCATTATTACTTGCATTAGATAGAATTTTGGAGATTACCACTCTGCAATACTTGTCAGCTCTCGGATATTCCACGTATGCAAAGTATTTTCTTCGTACAATTGTGTTACTGGTGTGTTACTACGACACAAAGGATATAGGCGGCACATTTCAGCTAAATAATTTTGAAATTGTTTAGATCTCTGCGCTGTCATAATTGTTTGTGGGCTGCTTACAGGTGGGGCTGCATCGGGGCATCTCACAGAGGACAGGCACAGAAACCTGGACAGAGAGAAACATACATGTGAGACCAAAGAGTCAGATATAATATCCTCAAAGTTTAAACCAGCACTGGACATAGAAGGAGATCCTTAACTGATGTTCTATGGCTTGGCAGACACACTGCTGTGCTAGTTTGTCATGTTCCTTCCGGACATCGCATTTATGCAAAACCCAGCTTAAGACGTCAACCCTGAGGGATGGTTCCTGCTAAAATGGGCAGCTCTGGAGGGAGATTGTCTTGCATGAAATGCTTCTAAAGCTGGGGCGGAGGTCTGTGTCCTTCATCCATGGACACTCACCCTGTGTCAGTTTCTTCTGTGACAATCTTTTGCCTTCCAGTTGATCAAGGCTTTACTCTGATATTCCAAACATGAGCAGTTTGTGGGTCTTGGTTTTCTATCTGACGCTGCATACAAGAGTGCTCCCCTTTCTGTCTTTAGGGCAGCAGAAAGCAAGGGGTGAAGGCTGTAACCCTGTCCTATCTGAATTAGAGAAGAGGTGAAGCCGCCCTCTGTGTGCTGACAAGTACAATTCAGCTGTTAACTCCAGTTGGTCAAAGAGATCACAGGTCTCTTTCCTTTGTCTCCCTCCATTGCCTGTCAATTCAATACAAGATAATGTTTAGGTCTCTATGTTTCATGCACAAATCCACATAAAAGGATTGGGCATGATTACACAACTGGACCAATGACAATTTAGACTGATTTCTTTCATCATAACACTAAAGGACTGATTATGATACGGCCCGTAAAGGCTCTGACTGACGGTTGGAGCCTTTCGGGCTGCATTGTAATCAGCCCTCGATTTACTTTCCGACCGCTGCATTACAATGCTTGCGGTCATAAAGTAAACCGACTAGTCATTCCAGTTGACTTCCATGAGGCTCAAGGAGCCTGTTGGCCAGTCGGAACCGGCTCGTAATCCAAAAGGGCTGGCCTTTCCACCCTTGGGATTATGATGCACAGTTTCCGGCATGGTTTCCATGCTGGCCTGTCCGACATGGAAACCATGTCATAAACATGTTTGGGGGCCCCAACAGGGCCCCCTTGGGTGTGCAGCTTCCGTTTAGGGACTGAGGTGGCAGGTATGGTATCCCCTGTTGATCGCTGCACCCCGTGGCAGGCACCTTGGGGTGAACAGCACTTTTCATTTCCCTATGGGAGCATGTATTAAGGACGGTTTATGGCCATAATGCATGCTCCCATCGGGAAATGTAGGAATGCGACCGAACATTGTTTAGTCGCATCCTAATCAGGCGGCAGGGACCACTGACCAGACGTCGGTCGGTCCCAGGACCGAGACAGTGTTGGGCGGTCTCAAGTCCGCCCAACATCGTAATTAGCCCCTTAATGTCATATATTTAAAATATGATGCCTGTTTCTCATTGTATAAAGATTAGTAAAATCACTCCTTTTGCATCTCAAGTCTCTAGTCGACTATGGACAACTATGGAAACCTGAGAAAATGGAATTGTCATTGCTATGCTGACAGAATAGAAACAATAAAAACAGATGAAATACAAATGGTGGAAAAGTAAATTGAAACATTTTATGTCTAAACCAACATAAGTGTTTCTTTAAACGGCAATTACATTTTTAAACAACGGTCATCGTTCCTCTTAGGTTTAGTATTAACTATGAGGATAGGCTTTGTGCGAGAAGTTGTTCATTGATTCAATCAATCAATCAGGTTTCTTATAAAGCGTAACAACTCACCCTTAAGGGTCCCAAGGTGCTGAGTGGGGGGGGGAGGGGGTTGGATCTGTGGTTCAGTCAAAGAGCCAGGTCTTGAGGTCCTTCTGGAATTGTGACAGCATTGGTGATTGCCTGAGGTGCAAGGCAAGGAGTTCCAGGTGTTTGCAGCAAGGTAGGACAAGGATCTTGGTCCAGCCCTGGTCTTGCAGATCCATGGGATAGTGGCCAGGGCCAGTTGGGCGGAGTGGAAAGTCTGATGGGAGTGTAAAAGGAGAGACGGTGGTTAAGGTATGCTGGTCCGGCGTTGTGGAGGCACTTGAAGGTAATTCTTTTGTTGATAGGTAGCCAGTGAAGGTCTCTCAGGTGGCTGGTGATGTGGCTAGGGCATGGGATGTTCAGGATGAGAGTGACAGAGGCGTTCTTGATGTTCTGTACTTTCTTTAGAAGTTTCTGGGTGGTGCCGGCAGAGAGTGCGTTGCCGTAGTTGAGCTGTTGCTGTTGAGCGCATGGGTGACCGTTTTCCTGGACTCTGTGGGAATCCACTTGAAGATCTCATGAAGTAGACATAGTGTGTGGAATCAGGAGGACAAAACAGCATTGATTTGGTGATTTATTGAGAGTGAGGAGTCCAGGATGATGCTCAGATTTCATTCGTGGTCCATGGGTGTGTGGTGGGGGTTCTGAGCGCTGGTGGCCAACATGAGTCATCCCAGGCCGAAAGTGTGGAGCCCAGGATGAGGACTTTGGTCTTGTCTTAATTAAGCTTGAGGCTGCTGTCCTTCATTCAGGTGGTGACTACCTTCATCGCATTGTGGAAGTTGGTCTTGGTGGCTGTGGGTTCATCTGTGATGGAGATAATCAGCTGGGTGTAATTGGCGTAGGATACAATATTGAGTCTGTGGTTTCTGACAATGGCTGAAAGCAGGGCCATGTAGATGTTGAAGAGGGTGGAGCTCAGGGAGAATTCCTGGGGCACTCCACAGTTGATCTCTGTGGGCTCTGAGTTGAACGGTGGAAGCCTGACTCTCTAAGTTGAATCGGTTAGGAAGGAGCAGATCCATTCTAGGGCTTTGTTGCAGATGCCGGCGTCATGGAGCCTTGCTCAGAAGGTGTTGTGGGAGATAGTGTTGAAGGTGGCTGAGGGGATGAGGACAGCAGTTTTGCCTTGGTCGAGGAGGGTGCGGATGTCTCTGTAGTGGAAAAGAGAGCGGTCTCGGTGCTGTGATTGATTCTGAAGCCCGATTGGGAGAGGACCAGGAGGGGGTTTGTTTCGATGAACTCAGAGAGTTGAGCGTTAATGGCTTTCTTAATTACTTTGGCTAGGAAGGGGAGCAGGGAGATGGGTCTGTAGTTCTTGAGGTCCGTCGTGTCAGCAGAGGGTTTCTTCTGCAGAGGGTTGATCTCTGTGTGCTATCAGTCTTCAGGGAATGTGACTGACTCAATGAAGCAGTTGATGGTGCTGCAGAGTTCGGGTAGGATCGAGGTGCCTACTCTGTTAAAGATATATTATGAGGGCAGGGATCTTAGGGCTCTGTAGTTGATGCTCTTCATGATCCAGAGGGTGTCGTCAGAGGTGAGGTTGGTCCAGTTGGGCAAGATCTCCTTGATGTTGCGGTGAAAGAAGGTGGCGAGGTTGTTGCAGAGGTATTGAGAGGGGGAATGTTTGCTGTCTCTGCGCAGGGTTTGGCAAATTCTTTGACCCCAGGAAAGAGTTCTTTGCTATTTTGTGCGTTGGTATTGTTGCGTTCCTGTTTGGCTACTTTCTTTGTTGTTCTGATGAGGTGGTGGTGTGCGGTGATGGTGGATTTGAAGGCTGCGTGGTCTGCCACGATCTTGCTGCTCCTCCATCTTTTTTTGAGCCGTCTGCAGTTGCGCTTGGACTCTTGGAGGGAGGAGAACCCACTGGCTTTCTTGGAGGGCTGCTTGCCTGAGGGTTTCCTGAGGGGAGCGAGTGTGTTGGCGCAGTCGGAGAGCCAACGGTGGAGGTTGCATGCTGAGGTGTTGGTCTCCGTGGATGTCGGTTGTGGGGTTTTGCTGAGGAAGGTGGTGAGCTGGTCTTTGGTGACCTGCTCCAGCTTCTTCAAAGAGCGTGGTGGGCGTGGTGGCCTGTGCTGGGTTTGGTGAGGGAGAAGTGAACGCAGTGGTGGTGGGTCCATTGTGGCTTGGAGGTGTGACTGACAGGGATGTTGTTGCTTGCGGATAAGATGGGGTAGAGCCTGTATCCTGCTGAGTAGATTTGGTTGCTTTTTTCTCATTTTTAGTGTACTTCAGATTTATATTTTAAGTAATCGTAGCCAGTGTAACACATCTTTAAATAAATGCATTTTGTTTAAAATACTATTGAATGTAGGCATTTGCAATTTAGAGCGTGTGGCCTACAATTGGTTTTCGCACCTAGACTTTGCATGCTCTAGACTCAATTGTCGTCCACCATGACGGCACCCACCTGGATGGCATGTAGTATCTAAAGATGAGTAATTCAAACACAAATTTACCATGAAGTAGACATGGAATAATGGCTCCCATTTATAAAGCAAGGTGACTATAACTCCTAGAAGTATTATTTTTCCCGCACATGGAATGAGTTATTTAAGCAAACATATTGTGATGTGATGATGGCTTTGTATTGTATTTTTATGTAATGATAATGAGTGCCTTCAACATCATGGAATACAGCTTCACGAAAACTCTCGTTTATCGACCCAAATATGTCTCCAATTCGCTCTCTAAAATTAGAATACTGTGTAATTTGCACATTCTATTCCAGGGAATTCCCTACTAAATCTTTAAAAGGACACTTTCCATTGATACTTTTTTAGAATAAACTGGAAATATCTGTCTCTTAAAATAAAGTGCCAGCTATTCTTTTTAGAATTGTTTTTCACAATCCCATTGTGTGCACTTGAAACTGTAGATGCATAACTTCACAATTCTGAAATCCTAATTTTTCTGCCAAATGTCTAGATCTTATGGTCAAAAGTCATGCTTTAGTAGTACAAACTGGCCAAAAACAACATATACTCATTGCCTAAAATTGACCTGAGCGCAACTGACCAAAATCTCTAATAAATATAGACCTGACTAATTTAAAAAATAATACCATTTATTTTTTCAATAAAATAGCCTTTATTTTGCCACTTAATATCTCTCATTAGATTCTTCTAGAGCTGAAAGTATGTTGTAGTATGTTATGTTATACTCGAAGGGTTTGAGTATAATAAAGCTCTTCAACATATTTCTGCATCGAGCATCTTTCTTTGCAACATAGTACACAGGGCAAACATAACACTACCGCTTCGTTTACTGGTGGCCTTCTGCATAGACCAATAAAGATGCTCAGTGTAGCATCATTTGCTGTTCATAATTAAGGAAGATCCAGTATGTGCCCTAAAATTTAGGCTTTATAGCCCGAGAACCTGAATACATTTACCGGCTGCCTCCAGTTGAAAGAATTGTATGATGCTGGGCATGTAACAGTATATTAGTGTACTTCAGTTCCTTTTCTGTCTTTTCGAAATATTACTAGTTTAAGGAGAAGAAACACGGCATGATATTGTTAGTAATTCAGCAGGGATTATGTAATTTGGTAACTTGTAAAATAAGTTTGTACTAATTTAACCGTATGTAGATTTTGCATCCCACTATGGTAGGCATGTGCTATAAAATCAATCAATCAATCAATCATATCATTTGTAAAGCGCACTACTCACCCGTTAGGGTCTCAAAGGGCTGGGGTGGGGAATGCTGCTACTGCTTGAAAAGCCAGGTCTTGAGGAGTTTTCTGAAGGTCAGCAGGTCTTGGGTCTGCCGTAGGTGGATGGGGAGGGTGTTCCAGGTCTTTGCGGCGAGGTGGGAGAACGATCTGCTGCCTGAGGTCGCTCTTCGGAAGCGGGGGACTGTAGCGAGGGCGAGGTCAGTGGAGCGGAGCTGGCGGTGGGGGTGTAGAAGCTGAGTGGTCTGTTGAGGTACGTTGGTCCGGTGTTGTGGAGTGCCTTGTGTGCGTGGGTGAGGAGCTTGAAGGCTATCCTCTTGTTGACCGGGAGCCAGTGCAGGTCTCTCAGGTGGGGTGTGATGTGGCTGCGGCGAGGGATGTCGAGGATCAGGCGTGCAGAGGCGTTCTGGATGCGTTGGAGCAGTCTCATGAGTTTGGCCGAGGCTCCTGCGTAGAGGACATTTCCATAGTCCAACCTACTGATGACAAAGGCCTGGGTGACTGTTCTTCTCGTTTCAGTGGGGATCCACTTGTAGATCGTGCGGAGCATGCGGAGGGTGTTGAAGCAGGAGGAGGAGACGGCGTTGACCTGTTCAGTCATGGAGAGGGTGGAGTCGAGGATGACCCCTAGGATGCGTGCGTGGTCGGTGGGTGTTGGAGCGGTTCCCAGTGCGGTCGGCCAACAGGAGTCGTCCCAGGCCGAAGGGTTGGATCCGAGAATGAGGACCTCCGTCTTGTCCGAGTTCAGCTTCAGTCGGCTGTTCCTCATCCATTCAGCAACGACCTTCATTTCTTCGTGAAGGTTGGTTTTGGCGGAGTGAGGGTCCTTGGTGAGGGAGAGTATCAGCTGAGCGTCATCGGCGTAGAAGAGGATGCTGAGGTCGTGCCAATGGGCGAGTGGTGCCATGAGATGTTAAACTGAGTTGGGCTGAGGGATGAGCCCTGGGGTACGCCGCAGGAGATCTCGGTGGCTTCGGAGCGCAAGGGGGGAAGGCAGACGCTCTGTGTTCTGCCGGAGAGGAAGGAGGTAGTCCAGTCCAGGGCCTTCTCTTGGATCCCAGCATTGTGGAGGCGTGTTCGTAGTGTGTGGTGACAGACCGTGTTGAAGGCTGATGACAGGTCCAGGAGGATGAGGGCCGCCGTTTCTCCATTGTCCAGTAGGGACTTGATTTCATCTGTGGCGACGATGAGGGCAGTCTCGGTGCTGTGGTTGCTGCGGAACCCGGACTGGGAAGGGTCCAGGATGTTTTTCTCCTCCAGGTAGCGGGTCAGTTGTTCGTTGGCGGTCTTCTCGATGACCTTTGCCATTGAACGGGAGCAGGGAGATGGGCCTGAGGTTTTTGAGGTCCTTGGGGTCCGCCTTGGGTTTCTTGAGTAAGGCGTTGATCTCAGCGTGCTTCCAGCTCTCCAGGAAGGTTGCTGTCTCGAAGGAGGTGTTGATGACTTTCCGGGGATGGGGTGCAATGGATGTGCTGGCTTTGTTGAAGATGTGGTGTGGGCATGGATCAGACGGAGATCCGGAGTGGATGGTGTTCATGATTTTGATGGTGTCATCATCGTTGATGTTGGTCCAGTAGAGCAGGCGGTTGGTGCGGATGGTGGTCGTGGGGGCGGAGGTCTCAGTGGTAAAACAGACATCGTCTCCGTCTTACTCCTTTTTTATATCTTCGAAAAAAGGAATGCTCTTTCTCAGTCTGGTTTCAAGCAAATACAAATACCCTTTTTCAGCTAGCACACTAGTCCACATAACTCCCCTGACAATGTGCTGGGTACCACTTGCAAAACAACAATGGGTTGGGATGCTGTTCGAGTAATTACCTGTGGCTGAGATTAATTCAGGGAGGACCTGGCTTGGCAGTTTGGGCTGGACTGCTTCCACTGGAGCAGGGTCAAGACTTATTTGAATATAGCTGGGTCTCAACTGAGGTCCCATGGTGTGCAAAATAATGATGGATTGGTATGCGGCACAAGTATTTACCTGTGGCTGAGATTAATTCAAGCAGCCCATCCATCACTTTTGTATACTTTAGTATGTCGCTCTAAGTGGAACGTTATGCCCAGACATGGGTCCCATGCACACTGAGTCACTGGAAACAAGCCTTACCTGGCTGATGAGCCCATTACAAGGGCGAAACCAGTCCTGGGTTGCTTCTGTTCGGGTTCAGGGAGGACCTGGCTTAGCAGTTCAAGCTGGACTGCTCCAACTGGAGTGGGGTCAAGGCTGATTTGCATACAGCTGGGTCAAACTGAGGTGGCGTGGTGTGCAAAATAATGATGGATTGGTATGCAGATCAAGTAATTAGCCATCACTTGTGTTTCTACTTTATTGTACCACGTTTAAGCCAGGAGATATTTTGCTGTTTCTAAACTAGTAAATGTATCAAGCTAGAAACACCCAACACATTTTTAGTACCCCACTACACCTCCGAACAACCAGGACAGCTTGCAAAAAGCGTCCTCTTTTGAACCAGCAAGTTTGCACTCAGAATAAGTGCAACACTAACAGGTATAATTAAAACAAAATACAGGACTAAGCGAAGCAATGTGGTACCAAGCATTAAAAATAAAAAAGGAAAGCAAACGTTCAAAATAAGAGAAAGAAAATGCATAAAATCATAAGTTATAGAAGCATATCAAAACATTATAGTTAATTATTAAATACCCAGTCAGTATTACTTATTATATGAAATATTGCAAAGTTCCTTGATTCAAATTCTTCCAAATCACATCAACTTCTTAATAAAGGATGGAAATGTATTTTAAGGCATTCATCAATGCAAGGGAATGGGGTGTCAGAGCCTATTTTCTATAGCTCGTTATACTGTTATTACACTCAAAAATAAAACATGTATGGTGTTAGTTAGACAAAAACATCCAACAATTGCGTTATGGTCAAAGCATCGATGTTTCGACATGCCTATGGTAAAGGTCTACCCTTTTCAGGACAAATAATTAACAATTGATGTAAATCATCTGGTTTTAGAGAAACAATTATTCCTCCAAATGATGACCAGCAGGAACTGTACACTAATACATGTGGGTACGTCTTAACATTGCTCTTGCAGTCCAGTGGTTTACCGATGGGAGCCACAACTGTTGTACTACCTGGGAAAACAGGAATGTCTGTGTTTGAAATACATGCAAGGAACGGCGGGGGGTGGGGGGGGGGTTAAGATAACCACCTGTGTAGCCATCTTGCATGGCAAGCCACCCCCGCATTATGCATTCAATGCAGATTTGGTTGAATCGGGTTGGAAGATTTTAACAGATCCACAGCTGAACTATTGTGACAAAAACCTGGCCAACTCTCCAATAGTAATGAGCTCCAGGAGAGGAAGCTGCCCCCTATCTATTGAGCGCTGTGGAACACGCCGCTGGGTGCGCTCAGGTGTAATAATCAAATACCGCAATTTAGCTCGGGTAGAAAAATAATATTTTCTAGGGATATTGAAATCAGGCTTAAGCTATTGACTCCCCAAGCGCTTAGATGCCTCACTGCTGTTAGTGTTACATATTACTTGGAAATATCAATTGGGTGGAGGCATTCACCAAGAAGGTGACATTTATGGAGGTCTGTGCTTGTCATTGTGTTATGTGGATGGGCCTCTGTGTATGTAACTGTGCGCATGCGTATGTCTTTCTCACTCGGTCCTCTATGTATGTTTGCCTTTCTGTGTATCTGCCTGTGTTTTTGTCACTGTTGCATCTGCCTGGTGTGCTGCATGTGTGGCTGTGCTTTTTTTTTGTTCACTTTACGTATTCGTCTCCTTGTACGTGCGTCTGGTTTTGAGTGTGAGTCTTTCTTTGTCAGTCTCTGTCTTTGTGCGTGTGTGTCTTAGTTTATTACTGGATGTGTACGTTATGTTGTTTTGCATAGACTGGAATCTGTCTAGGTGGGCAACCTGTTTGGCCTGGAGCATTTGTTCGCGTCGTTCAAAGTGGCAGGCGGGAGAGCCGCGTGCAGGAATATGCACCTTCAGGGCGCGCGGACGGCCTGCGGCGGTCAGGCTCGGCTCTCCGGTGCCCGCCACAAATGAGATGCGCAGTCATGCCCGCGCCAAGATGTCGGGTTAAAGATTTGCTCGAGGCCAGTCAATAGCACGCGCTGAGTATCTGCCTGAGAAATGTGTCTGCCGTCTCCGGCGCCCAAGTAGTGGCACTTGAGTCGCAGTCCCTACTTGAATCACTGCACTATCGCCACTTCATCACAAACCGGAGAGTTGAGGCTTTGATTATTGTTGTGACTCGCGGTGTCACCGAACTACTTACCCGGTGATTTCAGCTTTAATCACCGATCCGCTATCTGCAGAGCCGGCGGTGCCGCGGTTCACATTGTAATTATAGGAAGCCGATCTGCTCCCAGCCACAAAGCAGGCTTTACCATATGCCTATAAAGGTGAAATAATGTCATGGTGTAATAACTGTGTTTTGCTGCAGATTGGCACTGCTGACTGGGGTATTAGAGAGCGGAAAAAAGCAGCGTTAACTTTGACATCTCGCAAGCTGTGCTGTGCCTCTGTGCGCCATGTTAACCTAGCAATTTACACCACCCCCACCACGCTCGGCGAGCCTTCTATTGTTAGCTGGTCATTCTAGAAGGATCTGAAGGCCAGTGAAGGTGCATTCACGGGTAATTTCGGCACAGTATATACAAAAAGATTGAGAAACCTATAGTACTGAAAATAATGTTTACTCTCTCCCTCTCTATGTGTTCACACACACACACACGACGCTCTCTCTCTCTCTCTCTCTCTTACCAGTAGCATTGACATCAATATAATCAAAACAATTATTTCCCAATCATAATTCAGCTTCAAAACCATAACAAACAATCCCAAATAGTGGGTCCCACTTTCCCAATGTGTGCAAGAGCTTAACAGTAAACGTTAAAGGAGCTTTAATTTGTAAGGATTCCACATTAAATGTCACTGTGTTGGTATTTCTATAGCATTTTATTACCCTGGATAGAGCCCAAAACGTTTTGTGCGTGAACGATTACGTAGCTGCTCAGGTTGTGTACTCCTAATAGTGCTTTAAACCCCAGGGTAGGTTTTGGAGCGCTCCCACTCAGAGTGTTCCCGGGTGCCCTCCGCTGCGTTGCTTGTAGTTATGTCCATAAGGTGTGTGCTGGGTGAGGTGTGTGAGTTTTGCAGAGGTGGTGTGAGCACAGTCATTGAGCACTGTAGCTTATGAGCATGTGGAGAGGAATCCTGTTTCCACACAGTATTGTGACAGCAATGTAGCAGAAGGACCCTGTGAGGGTGGAGGACACTGACCAGTGGTTGTTCTGAGCTTATTGAAGTTGGTATCATGCTTCGTAAACTGACTGGCCTTTATGGCCCTTCTAAACTCTAAGTGGTCGCAAATTAACCTTTATTTCTTTGTAGGAATGTTGCAAAACTTGCAAGTCTGCAGAGAGACGGATTGCATAACCATTTTTTTTTATGAAAGTGATTGATAAAGCGTGTTACCAGTTTGGGTCTAAGAGTTCTAGTTTGGTAGTAGATCCCTTGTCTTGGTTTAAAGCAGTACATATTAGGAGGAACCCTTACTTCCTGAGCTTCAAGAGACAGCTAAAGGATCACCTCATCATCCTGCATCTCAACTAACGGGGTCAACTATTGCCCAGACAGAAAGGATCTCTACTCCCAGTTCTCTTTGTACCCCCTGTTTGTTGTTTTTCCTCCCCCTAGGTCTACCATTGATTTGTTTTGATGAGTCACAGATGTTCTCCTATTCTATTTGTTATCTACTTTGAACATGTTGATGTAAAGTGCTCTTATACCCTCGGCTCTTCCGAACGCTATATAAAACTCTTAAATAAATAAATAAGCCAATAAATGCTGTAGCCTATCTGTATTTTGCCATGGTGTGCTACTTGCAAAACAACACTACATCTCTCATGTAAAGTATCCCTCGCAGATATACATACACACAAAACACGCACTCATCATGCATGTACTGTACAACACTGCTCCATCCCTATATTCCTGTATTGCACCCTTCCCAAACACACATGTAGCCAGCACTGAGTCACAACTCCTGCCCCAAGCAGCCTTTTACTTCTAAGTGATATAGGCCAAATGTGAGGTAAGCACACAGCAGTTGAACTTTAAAAAAAAGGTTAGTGAGCCTGTAGACCTCACTCTAGTGACACAGGATAAAAAGGACCTGTTCACTCTTGCTGATCACCACATGGTATGCTGCCATCATGGAGCACGGGCTGCCTAACTCTTGGGGAAGGCAGTAGCTTTCCACCGCTATGAGAGTAGGCGTTTGGGCTCCCATTCAGGTCCAGCAGGACTGCAATCAATGAGACATGGCTATATCATGTTCCACACGCATGATCTGTGTTTGCTTATGACAACAAAATTAGGGATCCAGACAACATCACAGTTGGGCACTCAGGGCAGGGATGCATGCCCAATACCATACAGAGACTTTATTGTCCAAACAGGCGCTCCTTCCAGATCAGAACATCCTAAACCAACTCCTAACCTGCAGATGATGGGTAGTCAGATCAGTAAAACCGTGGTAAAGTGTGTCAGCATGCCTGTCGGTCAGTGTGGGTCTGTGCTACACTACAAAGTCTAACCCTTGCAAAGAAATAGACCATCTCAACAACTTGGGATTCTCTCCCTTCTTACCCATCAAACATTTCAGTGGCTTATGATCTGTTTGCACCACAGACTTAGTGCCAAACAAATATTGGCAGAACTTACTCAAGGCCCACACGATGGCAAAGCACTCTTTTTCAATAGCGATCCAGTTCTGCTCTCTATGTAGTAATCTCCTACTAATAATGGCTACGGACACTCTCTACCTTTGTCATCCAATTGAGCTAACATCGCTCCAACTCCTTTGCCAGAGGCATCTGTCTTTACAATGAAAGGCTGATGGAAGTTATGTGCTTTCAGTACCGGTGTCATGCATAGTGCCTTCTTCAGTTCCTCAAATGCTTTCTGTCACTCTGCAGTCCATATTACCTTCCTGGGCTGCTTCTTAGAGGTCAAAACAGTCAATGGGGCAAGTATACTTCCATAGTTAGCCACAACATTCCTATAAAGCCGGGGGAATCCTATTACGGCCCTCACTACAGTCAGGGTAGTAGGTACTTCCCATTCCATCACAGACTGAATCTTGGCATCCAGCGGCCAAATCTTCCCATACTGCACGTCATGCGCTAAGACAGACCAGAGAGAACTGCCCCACCTGACACGTAGGGCCCGATTACAACTTTGGCGGTTTCCCGCCAGCCGCCGCAGCAGCTGTTCAGAAAATACCGCCAAGCTGGTGGCATCCCGCCTGCTGTATCACAGGTTTACCACAGGGCTGGTGGAGCGTGGGAGGTGGTGTCCTGTCAGCGGCATGTTTCGGCTCTGTAAAAGAGCCAGAAGCTAATGCTCTTCCCACTGAGGTACCCTCAGCCAGTCGGGCGCACTGTTTCCTTGCATCATGTTTTGCAAGTTCAACAGTGCACATGCCGACATGATGGCATCTTAGGCCACTACATGGGTACCAACTACATTACACATGGGCACACTCAGCTTAGAGTGTGCATGCGCAGTCCTACCATGATGTATGTCTGACGTAGGGGATTCTGCAGGACCACAGTGAGGAGGAGGAGGGCAGCCCAGAGACGCCGCAATAAAGGTAAGTGTGTTTTATTGACCTTAATTTTCATTTTTATTTAAAAAAATATTTACTTCGGGGGAGTGGAGGCGGGAGGGCCCAGGGCTGAACTCCGCTCCGGAGTCTGAGTTTTTGCATGAACTTTGCGTTCTCCACGGAACGCGGAGTATGCAAAAATCCGCAAGCTCCGCCAGCGGAGCGGAGTTCCTGCCCAGGGTTAGTAATCAGAATGGCAGTGCAGGAGCAGGAACCGCCTCCATTGGCCATCTTTAGCTCTTATGCAGCCATGGGAACAGGAATCTTGGTGGCAGTGGTCTGGATGCGGTCTCCCTGCCTACATCGTTATATGGCAGTCAGACCACCAGGTAAGCTGGCGGTCGGGCTGTCAGAAAGTGATGGCAGTTCCATGACCGCCAGGATCGTAATTGGCTCCCTAGTTGCTTTGATGATTAGTTTTGCCTCCTGTATCCTACCCAACACCTGTCTTACGGGCTTCAGTTGGTCTTTCCATAAGTTGCCGAACATGGCAATATCATCCAAGCAAGCCACACAAAACTCTTCAAGCCCTGCAAGAACATGGTTCACCGAGTGCTGAAAAGTGGCAGGAGCTTGTTTCAATGCAAAGGTCATCACCTTAAATTGATACAGGCCCTCTCCTAAGCATTTGGTGCCAAAGTGATCAGCCAAATATCCTGTTTTCATATCCAAGGTGCTCAAATACATTGCATCGTCTAACTGATCCATAAGGTCATCCACTCTTGGGATTGGGCATTAGTTTTGGTTATCTCATTGAGTGCTCGAGAGTCCACAGAAAACCACAAGTCAGTTGCTTTGGTACTAGAACAACAGGACTAGGCATTAGGCAACTTCTGCCCTAATGCATCCCTGAACTCGGTCAGACTTTCTGTACATTTTGCCATTGACTGTTGGATTATCACCTGTGTCTATGTCCTGCACACAGGTAGATGTCATCCTGCAGGCAGTGTGAAGAGCTTGGCGAACCGTCCTAACACCTCTCTACACACTATCTGCTCAGGCATTAACTCATGGGATAACTGGCCACTTCCACAGTGCCATCCTTTGTGTTCCTATGCAGCAAGTCAGGAAGAGCCTAACGGTTTTCCTCAACTTCCTCTGACATAGTCATGACATTTACTGTGTAGTATATGCGGGGGTAAGGTTTCAGCCTAGTCACATGGAACACCCCTTGGGTTTCCTTGTGGCATCTGTGTCCACCAAATAGTTTACAACAGACACCTTCTTGACTACTTTGTATGTCCCACACTACTTATCCTTGAAAACCCTGGGACAAATAGGCTTAAGCACCAAGATCTCCGGATCTTCCTGATACCCAGTCATCGTAGCTTTCTGGTCATACAATTCCTTCATCAGTGCTTGGCTTGCCTGAAGGTTTACCTTTATCTGACTCACATATTGTCCCATGAACTTCCTGAGGCCAATTTCTGACTTAGGTGAGTAGACCCCGCCCCGGGTGTCCATACATAAGTTTAAAGGGACTGAGCTCTGCTCCCTTCTGTGGAATCTCTCAGTAGGCAAATTAGAGGCATTGCATGAGAAGATCCAGCCTTCCATCCTGAGGGTCTCTGTCAAAGTTCCCATCATGCTCTTCAGTGTCTTATTAAACTGCTCCACCAAACCATTGGTTTATGGATGGTATGCTGTGGAGAAGTGATATGTCACACAAGCTTGCTCCCACATTTTTCTCATGTAAGAAGAGATGAAGTTGGTTACCCCATCATAAATTACCAGTTCACAATAAAGTAGACCATGCTCCCAGCGAACATAGTGTTTTTGATCTCTTCTTTGCTGATTGGACTTCCGTTCGAAGGCCCACAAGTGCAGGGCACTTTTTCTTTGCATTGTGGACATTTTCCCGGGTAGGCTCCCCCAGCAGCTAAGAAACCCTGTAGCTCTGGAAGTCACCCAAACTCCAACAACTTGTCTGCCTCAGGAGCCTCATCCTCCTCTCCCTCTGAAGCCTCCATGGCTATTGCCTTTTCAGATTATGGCCTTTCCTAAAAAATATCTTGTCCCTGCAAATCAGAGATGATCCCAGTTCCACTCTGAGACTGAGGTACAAAGGCTTCTAGTCCTGACATCTAGCCAAGGGCAATCAAACCATTGCCCAAGAGACATCCAGCCCCTTGATTTTCTCTTACGCCAACATCAATCATGGCCACCTTGCCATTGACCTCAATCTCAACCCTGCCCTCTCCACTGGCTACCAGGCTTGTATCCTTGGTTCCTGTAAATATCTCCTCAAATTTAAGGTACTTTATCTCAATCGTAGTGTGGACGGCTATAGTATCCCTCATAGTAAGGTCTTCTTCTCATTGATAACTTCCTGCAAAATCCTATTGTGTTAGGATGAAGGTGCTTCAAAGGTCCTGGGTTCCTTTCTCAAATGTCTATTGGTAATAGGTTGAGCGCTGCCAGTCTTTTTCAAATACCTTAACCACGTGTAACATGCTTGCTAACACTGGTGTTGCTGGGTTAAGTTCTTTTTCTTGACTATTTCTTTTAAAATGTCCCACCTTGTGGCACTTAAACAAGTCGCCACATTGGACTTGGAAGGGCGTCCTTTCTTTTCCTTTTCCCTGATGTTCCTTTCTGTATACACTAATACTATTCCCACGTTTCCTGGGCCCTCCTCGAGTCCCATGAGAATTACACTGTCCCTTACCCTCTAGTTTGGAACCAGTTTGTCGAGAGTCAGTCTCCCCCATTTGGCCTAGAAATGGTCCGCTCTAGCTGTTTGTGAACCCTGTTAGCCAACCACTTTTCACCTAACACAGAAAGTTTTGTTGAATTCCTTTCTGTAAAATCAGACGAGAATTGCCTAACTGAGGTAGAGCACTCATCCTTGAGTCGATCTATCACCATCATCTAGTTAAGGAATTGAAAGTCCTTGGCCTCCATAGCTCGTATCCACTCATTCCAATCATGCCATACACCATGAGTCCAACTCTCAAATGGAACACAATCTCATCTCTTATAGTCATGGAATTTCCTCAGGTATTAAGCTGCCTTCATCCCAATATGTCTAATGAGAGCTTCCTTCACTCACTCATAGACCATCTGGTCGGCCACAGACATTCTCCCAGTGAAGCCTGTCCCTACCAATTGCACACGGCTCATTAAGGCAGATGCTTAGGCACCTCATTTAATGCCTACAGCTTACAAGCGACTATAATGCTTACAAACCATTCCAAAATATCCTGACCTTCCTCATACACATGCACAAGATCTTTTGGAACCTTGGTTACAACCTGGCCTGAACTGGATGTACAGTCACTCATCCCAGATGGAGGTGTCATTGCTGCCATTCTAAGTTTCTCTCCCTCAAGGGCTAATTTTCCCTTTCCAGCTCTTTTTCCTTTTCCTTCTGTTTCTCTTCCAACATTCTCTTCCCAGGTCCATTCCCCCTGTTTCTTACACCTCTTCTCCTCTTGTTCCCTGTGAGCTACACCTAGCATCCTCCTCTCAAACTCTCTGGCTTTCTCATCTTTCTCAGCCTCAGCTTTCTGAAGTGCCAACTGTAAGCTCAGGCTCTCTTTTAGACTCAACTCACCCAAGGGATGTATTCCTAGAAGTGGTGACAGTGGCACCATAGAAATTCGAGGTGGTGTACACACCAGAGGTATACTAGAAACTAAAGTGATGAGTGTCTTGGTGAAACTCTGGTTTGGGATATATCTGTGCTAATGGGATACTAGAGCCTACACCCACAGTGTTCTCTTCCTGGGTTCCTATAATGGTTCGCTCTCCAGAGTCAACTAAAAGCCTTATTCCTTTCACCCAGGATCTCATACTGGCCCTTAATGAAACTAGCAAGGGAGGACCTCTCTGTCCCTACTCCTGGTAATCCTCCACCCTCCATCCCTACACAAATTGTTAAGCTAATCTATGGACATGGAGAACAATTCCCACCCCTGTGTGTTTCAGTGCCTATGCATGTTGCCTTTGCACATAGAAAGAAAATAATTGATTTATTGCACTGCTGGCGCAAATTGGAAATGTCTCTAATAAAAGAGAGGGACCCCAGTAGCGAAAGGGGTAGGGTTCCAGAAGACAATAAGTTGAGTAAAGTGTCCCCTTTGGGCAAATTATAAACTAGAAGACACACTTTCAACCTCATCAAACAGGACTACTTCAATCCATCCAATTAAGCAAGAGCGAAGATGATGCAAACATAGTCATAAATTAAAAAACGTGCACAATTTATTGTAACATTAATAAAAAACACATTCACAGTAAAATGATTATACATATATCATAACACAGTTTATACAGATAATAATAACAACACAGTGGGAATAAAACATAGAAAATATTTCTAATTAAAATGGAATGGGACACAATAGTCAGACTCAATTAAATCATACTCCAAATTTGTATAAATATCTGTAAGATGGAGAAGTTATATAGTCCAATGACTTACTGTGTCACAATTCAGACTGGCATCGACGCGTTTCGGTTTTGGCAACTTGATTATAAGCCAACACCTTCTTCAGGATTAAAAACTAGACATTCCCACATTATACTGTACATCTGCAAAATAAAAAATGTACAACATAAGATACACCATCTCTAACTGCTAATTGCATCATCATCTCCTAAACCTTACTCCTGCTAATAATCCAACTTTACATTCAGACCAACCAATTATACATTTACATTCTGGTTCATGATTCTTAATTAAATACGAGCACCTAGCTTCATATAGGTATTATCAAACTTAGAAAATTTGCATCCTACAAAAGTATATGATGATATGTTCACAAGAAAAATAGCACAAGAAAAGTTGTATCCTCTATAGTTATCTAAAACATAAACTTCTCTAGTGGTAGAAGTTGTCTGGGACTGGTTTTATATATATTCCAGTCAAGTGCTTCATTCATGTAGGAATTGAGACCATTCAGAGTATTCCCATTCTAATTATGAGTACTATAGCAAAACTCAAATTTACCTCACTCTAAATAGTGCAGAGCATTCAAGAATCTTCTGATGCTCAGTCCAGGCTTTCGTGGTCAATTGGCACACTCTATCTGTGGGCGCCTACAAAATTGCTTAAAACCTCAGTCAGGTCCTATTGGACATGATACATAATGCCAGGCAGTATAATCACGATATTCGCAAAGCTCACCTACAAGCATGGGCGAATTTTGCGAATTCGCGATCCGCAAATTGGCAGATTTGCGAATTTGCGATCTGCAAAATTCGCGAATTTGTGCGAATTTGCGGATTTTTGTTTTTTGTGTGTTCGCGGGGTTTTTTGCTTGTTCGCGGGGCTTTTTGCATCTTCGCGAGCCGCTTGCATAGTGAAGTTACCCATGCAGTCGTTTATGGGAGAGGGAGAGAGAGATAGATAGATAGATAGATAGATAGATAGATAGATAGATAGAAAGAGAGAGAAAGAGAGGGAAAGAGAGAGGGAGAGAGAGAACGAGAGAAAGAAAGAGAGGCCGGATCTCTGAAGGGCCATATTCCTGGGTTGAACCTACAGAACATACAGCTTTTTATTTTTAGCAAAATGCATATGAAAATTGTGCTGTAAAGGTCTCTTTTAGTTTAACCCCTCCTGACAACTCAAAATGGGTGTGTTTGCCATCCTCTCCCTTCTTCCTGTTTTTTATATCTGTAAGTGCTTCCTGATGAGATTTAGGTCCATATGTATCAACACATTTCATCATAGACACAGAATGGGCAAAACCCTTTGATACATCTGGCCCTTAATTCCTTGGACAGGTGCCTCGTTGCCTACTTGTAACTATTCTCTGACCCTGCTTCAAGGGTCAGAGCAGGGTCAGAGAATAGTTGCAAGTAGGCAACGAGGCGCCAGGAAGCAATTAGCAGCAGGTGTCCAAGTTGAAGTTAATTTGTTTGTAACCCTTTTGTAAAAGGTTACAAAGAAATTAGGTTCAACTTTTGCACCTGCTGCTGTAACCCTTGCTTGGCTGAAAATTCGTCCCCGCTGATTCGCGGATTTTAACGCGATTTCGCGAGATTCGCGGATCGCGAAATCGCGGAAAATCTGCAAATTCGCCCGCGAAACGGATTTTACGCCCACTCTTACTCACCTATTAATTTTTATTTTTTTATTCCTTAAATTCGTCAAAAGCTGGCTTGCCGGAAATTACATCAAAGACCCCTTAGATTCTGAAAATAGATAAAGAGGTAAGTATCTATCGCCACGTGTTTATTTGTTTAACAGATACATTTAGTCTTAAGAGGCGGATACTGTGTGTATATTCTCTAGTGTACCGCTATGAGGTAAAAACTATTGCCCAGATGCATCAACCTTTTTAGGAAGTGCAAACGGTGCGATTCGCATAAATCGGCCTTTTGCACTTCCTAAATTGGTTACTGGGATGCATCAAGCATTTTTTGGAAATCGCTTTTTTTGCGAGTTCCAAAAAATGCGATTGCTGTTAAGGAATCGCACATTTGCGATTCCTTAACAGCAATGCATCATCCCCAAAACATTTGCGATTTCCAAAATTGCAAATGCAAATTACCACGAAGTTGAACTTCGTGGTAATTTGCAAAAATGTTTAAAAACGCATGAAAATCCATTTTTTAAACGTGTACGTTACAGGCACACATGTCCTTAGGACATGTGTGTATGTAACTCACATGTAAATGTGCATTTCATGAGTGCAGGGGGGGTCCTTTGGACCCCCCTCTCCACCCTTGAAAGGCTTTGATGCATTCCGAATTGAAATTGCGAATTCGCAATTCCCATTCATTCCTATGGGCATTTCAGCCCATAGGAATGAATGGGAATATCGGATTCGCTATTTGGAACTCGCAATTTTATTGGAATTCGGTAAAAATTGCGATTTTTACCGAATTCCAATAAAATTGCGAATTTAATGATGCATTGCCATTTGCGAATCCTTAATTGCGATTCCTTATTTTTCGCAATTAAGGAATCGCAAATGACAACGTTGATGCATCTAGGGGCTAATTCACTCATTATGTAGAGATGTTTAGTTGCAGGCATAATATACTGGCCACCATTTTATCTTACACCATCATCCCTTTTGTTTGTGATCTATTTATATAAGCGTTCATATTCATGTCCACTTTATTATCCCATAACAAAGGAGACCAACTAGATAGAGCTTTCGCTTGAGTAAAATATGTGTCTTTTATACTTATTGGGGCACACACACCAATGTTTCTTTATGAGCGTTTAAAACATATATTATAACGTGTTTCTTTTAAAACATGTATTCTAACGCGGTAGAAAACAAAAATCGAAATACCTAAAAATAAGGCCGATAGTTGTTGTACGTAAAGCTATGTTACAAAGAAGGCTCTTCCATCCAATAGTGCTCCAAATAAGGGTAGTGTTAACTCCCGTTAAAGGCTAGACCGCCCGCAGTCTGTAAATATAAACATGGGGGTCAGTATATAAACACATATATATATGTGTTAATGAGACTATTGGCTAGCTATTTTGCAAATGAGCTATATAACGTACCTGCTCATAGATAAAGTCCCGTCATCAAAATGGATGTCCTTTCTTCGATATCGGTTAGCACTAAGGGACTCTTTTTAAATGCTACCAAGCGCGCTAAAACCTGGCGTCATTGACCCCTGAATGATTAACTTCTGGTATTCTGTGATCTGGAAATAGATAACGGACCGATAATATACGTAATTAAGCGTTGTCTAAACTACGCTGTATGTCAGGTTATCCGTTACAAAAAAGTATACCACGATCTCACAGTATACAATGTTCGAGACCTATGACATCTATAGTTAATTTTGACGGCGTATAATGAAACGGATCGGTATTTGGTACTTGGTATTTTAGAAGTAACCCGATGTGCATATTTTCGTTTATTGCTCACTGAATAAAACCTAAGGCTCCGCAGAGCGTGATATGTCATTAATTGATGTCTTTTCATCCATACCCCCTATATTGCATTTCATACAGTTATGTTCAAAGATGGCGCCCAAAATACACATACAGTCGTCATAGAATGGGGATAGTGTCTTAATTTTAGATGTTGGAACCATATATCTCAACAAAACTGCAATTTAGCAGCAATAAAATGCATAATCGAAATAAATATTGTTGTACTATTCATATTGACAATATTCAACATACATATACAAGTCTCGGAGATTATTGCTATTATATTTCATACTCCTCGAGACTCCTTGTATTTACGCATGTTAGATAGAGTTACAAATTATTTTTCACCAACGCCTAAATACATTCATTTATGGCATTATTGTATCTATCTATGATCATAACATTGTATCACAACATTATAGTGACTAATGTCATATAGAAACGCAAGTTTGTTTTCCAACACAGCATAAGTGTACTCATTTACAGCACCATTATCTCGATATATAATATCATGCTACTCAGCATTGTTTACATTGTATATATTTTTTAACAGTTTACATTGTTTATGAGACGTTATTCGTGTGATATGATTCGTTTTTTTATAGTTATACAGTTTTCATGGTACCTTATTCACATTGTATCTAAACCACCTGCCCGCATTAGGTAATGTAATATCGATAAACATGTTATTCAGGCATCAGTTGTAACTACATCTAGTCACCCTGTTAACAGTACATGATGAGTAATGATAACATCCTCTCTAACACTGATCTTGATTTCTTCTAAGTGTCGGTGTTTCTACCTCATATGTCAGCTACTAATAAAATTATATTGATATTATGCTATAGGGAGATTGCGGACCAAATTAACCATCACGATTCTTAGGGTCTGATTAGTCGTTCCCATTCTTCTTTTGAATTTATCCCTACTCTTGCAGTATTGAGGAAGGAAATGTGCCACTGCTCACGTGCTTTACGTTTCATCAGTATATTACCACCTTGTTTACCAACTTTAATTTTCTCAATGATAAACCAAGTGAAATCATACTCACTATGGCCCATCTTGAGAAAATGTTCCACCAGGGGTGCTGTTAGCTTTTTCGTCTTAATTGCTGATCTATGTTCTTGGAACCTGGTTCTTGCTTCTCTCCCAGTTTCCCCAATGTAGCCAAGGCCACACGGACATTGTAGAATATACACAATATTTTTGCTTCTACAGTTGGTCAAACATTTACTCTTTAATGTTTTGCCATTTAGTTTTGTCTCATTAGTTTGTAGACACTGTGGACAGATATTACACGTACCGGAGCGAAAGTTCCTTACAACTATTCTATTGTCTAATGTTCTCTGGGTAACCTTGGTTTCCTCACGGTATGTGTTCACTAGTAGATCTCTAAGATGTTTATTCTTTTTAAAGGCAAACATAGGTTTCTCCAATTTAGTTGGTTCTTCGTGATTAAGGATGTGCCAGTTTTTATTCACTACATTCTTGATCTGATTACTGATTGTTGAGAATTGGCTGACAAACACAATCTTAGTGAGTGGTTCATTCTTTTTTCTTCTTGTTTATGAACAAGAGCCTCTCGATCATAGAATCTTGCCCTCTTCATTGAGTGGGAAAGTAACTTCTTTGGATAGCCCCTATCTTTAAATTTCTTCCTTAGTGTTTCAGAGTGTTTATAGAAGTCACTCAAATCAGAACAATTCCTCTGCAAACGGAGGAATTGACTGAACGAAATGCTCTCTCTCTGGGTTTTCGGGTGAAAGCTTGAAAAGTGTAGAAGTGTGTTTTTTGCGGTTGGCTTTGTAAAAAGCTCAACTTCTAAGGAACCATGGACATTCTTAGTAGTAATGTCCAAAAAGTCAACACTGGTGGTGCTATATGAAGAGGTAAATCTTAAATTGGGATCGCCCAAATTGAGCCATGCTAGGAAATCTCAAAAAACATTTTTTTCATTTGGGACGGTCCTACTGAGAACCTAGGTCTCATTAGGACTGTCCCAAATGAAAAAGATGTCATCGATGTAGCGATACCAGCCCGCTACATTCTCGAAAAATGGGGCCAACTCATTATAGATGTGTTTGTTTTCGAAATCGCCTATATAAAGGCAGGCCAGACTGGGGGCACAAGTGGCCCCCATGCTGGTCCCCTTTAGTTGTTTAAAATATTCATCTTTAAACAAAAAAATGTTATTGAAAAGGATGAGTTCAATTCCTCTTACAATAAATTCCTTACTTGCACCACCTAGATCATGGGAATCAAGTATATGATCAATAACCAGGACTGTATCCTTCTGAGGTATGTTGATGTAAAAAGGCTCAATGTCTAGGGTAACTAGACACTGAGTCTCTCCACAGAAAGCCATACCTTCAATCAGCGAAATCATGTGGGCCGAGTCTCTCACATAAGATCTTAATTTGCAAACAACAGGTTTTAAAAATGTGTCCACATATTTACTGATTGGTTCAAGCAAGGCCCAATGCTGCTCACAATAGGTCTCATAGGTGGGTTCTCTACATTTTTGTGAGTCTTAGGGAGACTATATATAGCGGGAATTCTTTGTTCAGTGTTATTGAGGAAATGAAACTCATCCTCACATATCCAATTTGATTCCTTGGCTAGATTCAACAGATCTATGCATTCATTCGATATCTTGAGAAAACTACTTGCTTGAGTACGGGTATAATGCTCACCCACCTCCAACAGACTAAGCATACGTTTGTCGTAATAAGTGGTGTTAACCACATCGCTGCTGTGGTTATTTTCGCCCCTGTGCTGGAAATTGCCATTTTGCTGGTGTCATGACGAGCTCAGCTCGTCATCAGCACAGCTCAACTGTGCCTCATGACGAGCTGAGCTCGTCATGAGCATGGAAGGGGTTAAATACCACAATCCCACCACCCTTGTCCGCGGGTTTTATGGTTAGAGATATAATGTCTTTTAGAGAGTTTAGTGCAGTTCTTTCTTCCCTATCAATTTTAGAGGCATTGGGCTTATTTGATTTCCCTAAAATATTAAATATACCGCTCTCGACCACTGTCTCAAAAGCCTCTATATTTTTTCCAACCATAGATAATTTTGGGGTGAATGAAGATTTTAATTTCAGTCCTGAAATATTGGTTTGTTCCCTGGATTCTCTATTCTCAAAAAATCTCTTCAATCTTACTTTTCTAAAAAATGAGCGCATGTCTTTCTCTAGTTGGAACTGATCAATATATGTGGAGGGGACAAAACTCAAACCTCTACTTAATACTCTGATCTCTATCTCACTAAGGGGCCTGTTAGATAAATTTATGACTGGTATTCTGTCGGCCTCCAGTAACGCTTCCTCCTTGTGTTTATGTACTCCTGCTGCTGTGGAGGGCCCCGGTTGAACTGGCCTCTCCCGGAGTTCCCGTTGTAACGTTGGCCTCTCTTCGGGCGCTGTCCTAAAAAAGGACCCTGGTCTTTGGGGTAATTTCTACCTGTCTGTTCCTCTCTTTGGGGACACTCCTCTTCCCTGCTTGAACCAGAGGATTCAGAAAAAGTGATCTGTTTTTTGCCACCCCTATTGAAAATTTGTTTAGTTTGTAATCTGTCCCAATTTGGTTCATTCTTTTGTTGAGAATAGTTTTCTTTTAAAAATGGATAGACTCTTTCTTCAGAGAATCTCTCAATATCTTTTTTAAGTTTATTAGTTTTTTTATTTATAAGGTACTCACTGTAACCTTCAACATCCCTATTTATATCTTCCAATTTCTTTTTGGCCTCTTCTAAGGCAGGGCAGTTTTTTTTAACTCTGTTTCCAATTTATCAATGGCCTCTTTTTCAATGATAATCAATTCCTGGGCAGTTTCTATTATAAGCAGCATCCAATCACGGCTGCATCTGTTGGAAATCATCGTCCAGGTTTCTAGAAATGTTCTATTTTCAAAGAAAAGCCCAGGTTCATTGCGCACCTGTAGGCCAATGGGGATCGTTCCTGACTTGATATATTCAACTAAAAAGTTTGCATGGGCTTCAGTCCGAATTAATTTCTATTTTAGATGTAAAAGTTTGCCCCAGTTTTCTCCTTTTCCAGTTAAAACTGTGATTTTATTGCCGTTTTTGGTGTTTATAATCCTATTTAGTTGATCCTCGCTAAACCAAAAGGTCTTAAACTGATCCATTTCGTTTTTACACAGGAATGAATATTCCTAAATAGCTCTCCAGCCACAAGGGCCATGCACAGTATCTCTAATAAAAGAGAGGGACCCCAGTAGCCAAAGGGGTAGGGTTCCAGAAGACAATAAGTCAAGTACAGTGTCTCCTTTGGGCAAATTATAAACTAGAAGATACACTTTCAACCTCATCAAACAGGACTAATTCAATCCATCCAATTAAGCAAGAGCGAAGATGATGCAAACATAGTCAGAAATCAAAAAACGTGCACAATTTATTGTAACATTAATAAAAAACACATTCACAGTAAAATGATTATACATATATCATAACACAGTTTATACAGATAATAATAACAACACAGTGGGAATAAAACATAGAAAATATTTCTAATTAAAATGGAATGGGACACAATAGTCAGACTCAAATAAATCATACTCCAAATTTGTATAAATATCTGTAAGATGGAGAAGTTATATAGTCCAATGATTAAGTGTGTCACAATTCAGACGGGCATCGACGCGTTTCGGTTTTGGCAACTTGATTATAAGCCAACACCTTCTTCAGGATTAAAAACGATACATTCCCACATTATACGGTACATCTGCAAAATAAAAAATGTACAACATAAGATACACCATCTCTAACTGCTAATTGCATCATCATCTCCTAAACCTTACTCCTGCTAATAATCCAACTTTACATTCAGACCAACCAATTATACATTTACATTCTGGTTCATGACTCTTAATTAAATACGAGCACCTAGCTTCATATAGGTATTATCAAACTTAGAACATTTACATCCTACAAAAATATATGATGATATGTTCACAAGAAAAATAGCACAAGAAAAGTCGTATCCTCTATAGTTATCTAAAATATATACATCTCTAGTGGTAGAAGTTCTCTGGGACTGGTTTTATATATATTGGAAATGGCCATTGCCACCTCTATTTACAGATTCCAAGACATTAGATGCCCCACAGCTTGCTGTCAACTATCAGAATGCCTTTCAGAAGGCCACAGGGCATGCATGGGTTACTGGGCCCAACCGTGGTGATTGCAGTCTTTTGCTGCTGATGTCACGGGGCCTGACCTACTATGGATCCAGAGGAACTGGGCCAAGTACCCCTTCTACAGTTGACTATCAGTCATATTTGTGGTTAAGCAGTCCAAGGCTCCCTCGGGGGAAAGTGTGAAACAGCACTCATAACTTAAAAAGGACACATTAATGACAATAAATCAATGTCCAGGTTAAATACGGTAAATACTTCTTTTTAAATTAAAAAGAAGTACTTTACTTTTAACTTTATACATTCAAAGTAGTAGTTTGACATTCATAAGCGATAACACAATCCCCTTAAGATAGGGGCTCTAGTGTTTCTCTGGGATGTCCCTGTCGCACGTGCTCTTTGTGATGTGTCTGGTGTTATTTCCGATTCACTGATGGCCACATTCAGGTAATTCTCATTAGTAGTCCTTACTCAAGAGTCCCCTCTGACTCTGAGGAATTAGTCTACAGTGTCTGTGGTGCCATATTACCTATAGCAGCGAGTCCCCCGGAGCCCTCTTGCTTGGTCTCAAGTATACTCACTACAGTTGCAAGAAGCATTCAGCATCTCAGAGGGTTTCCCAACCGCGGGCACTCCCTTTGCTCCAGTCCTTCTTGATTGAGATGAGAGGTGTGTCAGCACCCGGAAGACGCAGATTCTCAGAATAGCTTGCGAGGTTGGCTCCAGCAGTGATCAGAGGTACTCTGGCTCTTTCTTCTCCATGGTAAGTTCAGCGCTCCTCACTGGGGGGGCGAAGGGGTGATTTTGGCACTCCCTATTAAGTTTCTGTGAGGTTGATGCACTCATGGCATCCTCTTATGTCCACGGAGCAGTTTGGGTACAACTTCCTTGATGCTTGATCTCGACCTCCAGGTTGCACTTCAGTACATGAGCGGCAGGTCAAACTCTGAAAGTGTGGCAGACCCTCCTGACATACGGGATTGCCGCAGTAGCTCACACAAGTGTTTGGCCCTTCCTGCATGGCAGGTCACACCATGCGGGCCCCTCCTGGCACACTGGATCACCTCCTGGCAATGGTCTCAATGCTTGTTGGCAGTGTTCCTTTCCACAGCGGATCCTCCTGGCATAAGGGATTGCAGCAATGATGCAGTATGGGATTTAAGCTCCCAGCATGGCACTTCACTAATGGCTATCTTCACGGCAGCCTTCTCCCAACACGTGGTAGTTGTCAACCTGTTTCTGCACATGGACAATGACCCTTTCGGTGCTTTAGCTGTCTGCTGACACCTCGCACCTGGAGTCCTCTCCACAGGGCTTTCTACTGGAACTCTTTTGCTCCATAATCTCCTCTCACTCACATCGCACACTAATCTTGGCATGCAGTCAGGCACACACTGCACAGCACTACATCCCTAATGTAATGTATCCTGCACAGGTATACATACATACAGTATACATATTCACCATACAAGTGCAAGTACAGGAGCATCCAGTGCAGGTAAGAGCAGTGGTGCGGTGTGGACTTACGATGACAAGGAAAATGTATATTAAAAAAAAGATAAACACTTACCTTGCGCGTGCTGCATTGCCAAGTCAGCGATGCGGTGAGCGCAAGGTAAGTGGTATTCTTTTTTTTTATTTAAGTTTCTCTCGTCATCTGTTGATTCCCCCCACTCCACCGCTCTTACTTGCAAGGTCTGCTTGTATGCAAGTATTTCACAGCGCTGCTCTATCTCTGTATTGTACCCTTTCCAGGCACACATACATCAAGCTCCTAGTCACCAGTCCTGCACTGTGCAGCATTTTACATATAACTGATGTAGACGAAAGGTGAGCCAAGCACACAGCAGCTGAACTTCAAACAGGCGAGTGAGCCAGTCGGTCTCACACCAGTGACAGAGGTCAAAGAAGACCTGTTCACGCCTACTGATCACTAAACGGTATGCTGCCACCACCATACTCGTGCTGCTTAACTCCTACTGAATACAGTAGTCTTCCACCACTATCAGGGTAGTTCTTTGGGTGCCCCTCCCAGTCCAGCAAGACCACCATCCGTGAGTCATGGCGTACATGCATGATCCATGTTTGCTTCTAAAAATGGAAATCAGCATTTGGATTCCAGACAACAGTACAGTTGGGCTAGAGCAGGGGTTCACATCCATTACCATGCAGAAGACATTTCCGTCCAAACAACCAGTATATGACGCACTTTGTACATTTTATAAACAACAAACAGTATTTGATGGTAGGTTATGTCTGAACAGATGTGCACTACCTCATGTGTTACGTAGGTTGTATGTGCATTTTATTATTGTTTTGTTTAGTGTATCTCCTGGGCTATCATTTATTGTGGTGTGGTATATTTTAGAGAGATGCCTTGGTGAATGGGCTAGGTGATGGGTATGGAGTCATGGGGTTGCTGTGTGAATCTAATGGTCCAATCTATTGTTGTGGTTTGGAATATGTTGTGTGGCCTGATGAATTGGGCTATGATGAATTTCAATTGAAATGCAGGCTTTGTGCTTTGCTTTCCAGGAAGATGCCATGTGGTTGAGGTGTCACGATAGGATGACACATGGTCTGGGTGTGGGGAAAGTGTTGTTTTTGATGTTCTAGCAGTGTGTTGTATGCTTTATTACCTGATGGAATATGATGTGTCACCTGCTGACTCTAGATTTGATAAAGGACATGAGATGCTAGTTCAGTTCATTTTGCAGTGTGGTAAGGTGATGTGCAATTTAAGTGGTAGAGTTCAGTAATGTGAGTTGGGTTGTGAAGCAAGTGCTGTTTTGAGGGGTTGTTGTAGCATGGAAACAATGATTGACTGTGGACTTGTGTAAATGAATATTGATAAGATAATGGATGTATAATTCACCAAAAATGTACATTTATTCAATTACAACGCCAGATTTCTTGAAAAAAGTGATCACACAATTTGACAAATATGAAGAAGTGGCATTTATTTGTGGGTTTCTTGCACATGATAATTATGCAAAAGTAAAAAGAACAATTGATGGACAGAATGCAGATCAATGTCATACATTCACCCCAGTACAGAGATCGGGGCATAAATCCATCGTTTTTTTGCTCACCATGCCATTCCAGTTTAGACCTAGCCATATGCAAATCAATCTTGACCCTGCACCCAATGGGAACAGTCCAGCCCAAACTGCCTGGCCAGGTCTTCCCTGAACTGGAAACAAGCATCCTAGGAATGGCTTCAGGGTGTTGGCCCTCATCAGCCATGATAGCTTGACTCCAGTGGAATGGAGGCCACAGGACCCACATCTGGGCACACCCGTCCCACTCGGGGTGACAAATACAACAAGAACAAATGATGGGCAGAATGCAGAACAATGTCATACATTCATCCCAGTACAGATTTAGGCCTAAATGCATTGTTTTTTTGCTCACCATGCCATTCCAGTTTGGACGCAGCCATATGCAAATCAATCTTGACCGTGCACACAATGGGAACAGTCCAGCCCAAACTGCCAGGCTAGGTCCTCCTTGGACCGGAAACAAGCATCCTAGGACAGATTTCGGGCTATCAGTCCTCATCATCCAGGATAGCTTGACTCCAATGGCATGGAGAGCACGGGACCCACATCTGGGAATACCCGTCATCTCGGGGTGCCAAATGCAAAAAGAGCAATTGATGTACAGAATGCAGAACAATGTCATACATTCACCCCAGTACAGAGATCTGGGCCTAATCCCATAGTTTTTGTGCTCACCATGCTATTCTTTTTTGGACCCAGCCATATGCAAATCAGTCTTGACCCTGTGCCCAATGGGAACAGTCCAGCCCGAACTGCCATGCCAGGTCTTCCCTGGACTAGAAACAAGCATCCTAGGACCAGATTCAGCCCTCATCAGCCAAGATAGCTTTACTCCAGTGTCATGGTGAGCATGGGACGCACGTCTGGGCATACCCGTCCCACTTCGGGTGACAAATGCAAAAAGAACAATTGATGGACAGAATGTAGAACAATGTCATACATTCACCCCAGTACAGAGATCTGGGCCTAAATTCATCGTTGGATAGCCCGAAACCAGTCCCAGGATGCTTGTTTCCGTTCCAGGGAAGACATCGCTTTGGCAGTTCGGTCTGGACTTTTCCCATGCGGCACAGGGTCAAGACTGCTTTGCATATAGCTGTGTCTGAACTAGGGTGGCAAAGTGAGCTAAAGAACTCTTATTGATTGAACCCAGATCTGTGACTGGGGGTGAGTGCCTGAAAAGTTTCAGCGTCCATCCATCATCTCCCTGTGTTTGGTTTGTTCGCCCTAAGTTGGCAGGGTATGCCCAGACTTGGGTCCCTTGCTCACTTTGCCTCTGTATTCAAGCTAGCCTGGCTGATGGAGGCTGTTAGCCCGAAACCGGTTATAGAATGCTTGTTTCGGGTCCAGGTAAGATTATGGCTTTTCAGTTTGGTCTGGACTGTTTCCATGAGACACAGGGTCAAGACTGATTTGCATATAGCTGTGCCTGAACTGGGGCGGCGAAGTGAGCTAAAGAAAAATGTTGGATTCAACCAAGATCTGTGACTCGGGGTGAATGTCTGAAAAGTTTCAGCACTCCGTCCATCATCTCCTTGTGTTTGATTTGTTCACCCTAAGTTGGCAGGGTATGCCCAGACGTGGGTGCCTTGCTCACTTTGCCACTGCACTCAAGCCAGCCTGGCTGATGAGGCTTGTTAGCCCGAAACTGGTCCCAGGATGCTTGATACCGGTCCAGGGAAGACATGGCTTGGCAGTTCGTTCTAGACTGATCCCATGAGGCACAGGGTCATGACTGATTTGCATATAGCTGTGTCTGAACTGGGGTGGCTAAGTGAGCTAAAGAATAATGATGGCTTCAACCCAGATCTATGACTGGGGGTGAGTGCCTGAAAAGTTTCAGCGCTCAGTCCATCATCTCCTTGTGTTTATTTATGCAAAAGCAGCATGTAATCCAATGCCACTCCAACCTTAAAGCGGTAGCAACAAGACAAACTCAGATGGACTATAATGCCAAGCCTTAGGGGGAGGGGTCTAAGGAAGCGATTTTGGAGAGTAGATACAGTAGATATGAAGACACAAATACAGTCAGTTTATGAATCCGTAATTTGTGAAGGTAGAATAACAGCAATTCCCTCGATGGTGTGGCTCACCTGGGCTAAATATTGTGAAGGGGTGTGTGAGGATTAGGTTCTGGCTGAATTGAAGCCCAGTAAAGATAATGCATGGCTATCACCACTATTCAGAAAGTATAGCAACTAAAATGATTTTAACATGGTATACTCACCTTCACACTGGTTTTAATGTTCAGCAAATCAGTAGCTATCAAGCTAAGGCACTCAAGTCTTGTCCTCTTGATGATGCACCATTTCAAGGTGTCTGTGGTTCTTCTTCATCAAGACTGGGTCTTACATCAAACCCGTTGCTCATCAAGGTCGCAGATTGATAGAGTTACTTAAAACACGTTTCAGTCTCAAAACACACACACACACAATACAATAAACTAAGTTTGCAGTAAACAACAAGTGGTCCACTCTGTTTCAAGTAAGACTCATCAACTCTCACTCGAAAAGATCAAGGATTTCTCTTTTCCTGGTCAGAGCGCAGTCTGCATCATTGACTCTCCATAATGCAGTTAGAAGGCTTTCCAAGAAGACCAGCACATACACAATCATTCACAGACTTTTCCCACCCGAAAACGGTCCAGGTTTGCTCAAGGATGTCTTCTTTAAGGATGGACCACTCCATGATGCACCCGCCGTCGAAATACACATTGACTGGCGGTTCGTTCAGGGTAGGGCGTCCCTAGAAAGGTGTGTCTTGTAAATATCAAAATCACAATATCAATGGGACATTATATTGAAGACAGAACATTCAAAATTAAATATCAACAGTAAGTAAGTCTGGATTTTCATTACCTAACTCTACATATATGTACATAAGTGGCACACATATCTTCAAGGTCTATAGACATTGAGTTAGGAATAGTAAATCTATTGATATTTTGTCCCTCGATATTCTGTCCTCGATATTCTTGTATCACACTATTGTTGATGTACGTATTCAGTAGCACAACCTTTAACAAGCATTTGCAATGCAATAGGTCTCGCATTTATGCAAGTTTGAGCTATTGGCATTGTTAATAACAATGCCTTTTATTAGTGTTTTGGTTTTTAAAACATAAATACAAGGCATTGTCATTTAAAATGCTAATAGCTTAAACTCTCGGAAATGCGAGACCTATTGCATTCCAAATTCTTGTTTTGTAAAAGTGCCCTGTGATAGCGCGCATGGTGCACTGAATGAGCTGAATGTTGCAGGAAAGCATGTAGTGCCTGCAATAGAAGAAGCCATTGAAGAAAATAGTGTTTACAGTCATACTGTGTAACAACTTAAGTAAAAGGTCCAGTCCTCATGGAAGGTTACAAATGAAGACAAGGCAGTACTAAGGAGGGACTAACACGTCTATTAACGAATCAGAAGCCAGCATATAGAAAGGACAATGACACAAGCCAATGACAAATATGGGCGCAGAGTGGACGGGTTTCAAGTTCCAAATCCAATACAGCATGGCTCGCAGATCAGCCCATGAGCTGCCTAGGCTCGACCTAAAAAGGGTGGTGGTGCCCAATAATGCCACTACCTCTCACAGCAATTGAAATACTGCAAGATCTCGGCCCTGAGGTCTAAAGACACAATTAAAATGTAAGAGTTGAGTTAAATCTGCGTTGTAAAACATAAATACAAGGCATTGTCATTTAAAATGCTAATAGCTTAAACTCTCGGAAATGCGAGACCTATTGCATTCCAAATGCTTGTTTTGTAAAAGCGCCCTGTGACAGCGCGCATGGTGCACTGAATGAGCTGAATGTTGCAGGAAAGAATGTAGTGCCTGCAATAGAAGAAGCCATTGAAGAAAATAGTGTTTACAGTCATACTGTGTAACAACTGAAGTAAAAGGTCCAGTCCTCATGGAAGGTTGCAAATGAAGACAAGGCAGTACTAAGGAGGGACTAACACGTCTATTAACGAATCAGAAGCCAGCATATAGAAAGGACAATGACACAAGCCAATGACATATATGGGCGCAGAGTGGACGGGTTTCAAGTTCCAAATCCAATACAGCATGGCTCGCAGAGCAGCCCATGAGCTGCTTAGGCTCGACCTAAAAAGGGTGGTGGCGCCCAATAATGCCACTACCTCTCACAGTAATTGAAATACTGCAAGATCTCGGCCCTGAGGTCTAAAGACACAATTAAAATGTAAGAGTTGAGTTAAATCTGAGTTGTGCAAGGTTTAACCCAGCTTTGTTGTGTACTAAAATTTGGAGCCCACAATATTCCATCTGACCCAAAAAGAGGCCCTACCACAGAACAGAGCATTGCATTGAGTTGCTGGGCACAAACCAGCTCGTGATCTTGTGCCATAAGCTCTTGGGGGAATCTTGATGATTCTTGGCCCTGTGTCCTGAATTCTCAGAGGGATTTTTGGAGGAATCTTGGCCACAGGTGAACAAATGACTTTGGACATTGGGAAAAATGGTCCATGAGTCTAGATGTATACCAGTCGACAACTTTTCAATATCTGATATAAAGTAAAGTTAATAATAAAGCGTGGGAATTAATTTTGGAGCACTCAAACATGAAAAATAAAAAGAAATACATTTTGACACGTCACTCTCACGTTTACTGAACTGTGGGATCAACTTTTTTAGCACTATATTAATGCAGTGGAATAAACGCTTCAACAATGTATTGAGTGAATGTATTTAATACATAGGCATTGGCCAGGTATTATTGTCTGGTATTTAGATACTTGTCAATAATTATGCATCAATTAACTTACCAGTTTTCATTTAAATAAGTCCACAGTAAACCGCTGTTTTCGTGATTATGTAATTTAACCTTGGCTCCTGATTGATATCCCGGGTAACCCTTGTGTTTGTTTACCTCCTAGTTTGGTGTTTCTGTGGCGTGACATACTTTTTTCCACCTGGCGGGTGGATGTGTGATTTATTAAATGGGCTTCTTGTGTTCGAGGTTTGTGTTGGTCAGTGGAGTTTTGAGTGGTTGTGTATGCAATCTGTTGTGTTCATATTGTGGGCGGTGTAAAGTGGAGGTGCAGGGCATATTGTGCTGTACTGATGCAGTGTTAGTGGAGGTGAAGAGTGGTCTGGTGTAGTGGGGCATATTTATCTGATGATGTGAACTTGGGATTAGTTGATAAGACCGTGCATAGTGTTGTTTTTGTGAGTTAATTCTTAAATCATCTCAGTGGAATGGTCATCCAACCTTCCTACATGAGAAGGATTTTGTATTGTGTTTTGGAGTGATAGAGTAATCCATGTGGCGATGCATTATGTGGTTCTAGGAGGTCGAATTAGCCACAGAATGCTACATAGAAAGTTGAATTGCATCTGGCTTAAAAAAAGGCCTGTGTAGTGGTTATGCATAAGTGCTTTGTCTGGTTTTGTGTAGTGTCTCCATTGTTGGATGTGGTGATGCACTATTCTGTGGATTGGGGCCTATCTAGTGTGGTGTTGAATGTGGTATTAAAGAAACGTAGGGGTTGTTGTTTGAGCTGTGAGTGGTGAGAAGAAATATCCTGTGAGATGTAAGTGTGTTGTTGTGTGGTGGTGTTGTGCTGTAACATTCTTTATGGTATGGAAATAGCTGAGGCCTGTCATCTGGCAGCGTAGGAATTCTAGTAAAGAGGCTGGAACTGTGTGCAGTGTAGATCAATGAGGGTGTCTAGTGTTGTGGTGGGATTTCATTAGACCTTGACAGTGTCATGAAGGTAGGACACTTCAGTGAGATTTACACGAAGACAAGTCTGCAGGCTAGTAAGGCATTGCCACTAATTAAGTGGGAAACGATGAAAGCTTGGACTCTGCTTCTGAAGTTTCCAACTGGGCTGTAAGGTTTGATTCTGCAGAAGAGATATACCTGGTACCACGGTTCATTGTGCTTTCTTGGCTATGTGAGTCCTGATAGAGTGATAACAAAGATTGATGGAATTTTGGCCTTCATATCTTCATTGGTAATGAGAAGAAATTCTGTTATGGTGCAGTCATAGTTAAGAAAATGCTTGCTATCCAGATTTGGATGATGGGGAGCCCTAATTCTTTTGGTGCATGTCATCAATAGTGGAGACCTTTAGATAAAGCTGGCTGCCTTATAATTATTGGCATATCTTGATTCCCTGTCTGGCAAGCAGAAATCCAAAAGCCAAGAATGTATAGTTATTGATGATGGGGAAGAAGATGGAATATTGTGCAACAACAGAAGTGAGCAGATTCTGTCAAGATTTGGAGTGGTGCATCTGGATTTTGATAACAGTTGAAGAGGTGGTAGGATATCCAGCAAAATAATGTACCCCCCAAAACCAGTCGCAGACCGTGCAAGTAACAGCAGTGGGGCCAAGTAAGGGGGGATTTCGAGGGACAATGCCGAAGGAAAATCAAATAAGTAATTAATTTTCCCTCAGCATCGTCCCTCGAAATCCCCTTTCCACGGCCCCACCGCTGTTACCTGCATGCACCGCGACTGCCCAAAACCCATACATGCCACATAGATGTTCAGCCTTGTATGATTACTAGCAGTGTAAAAGTATTTGAAGAGTTTAAATGGGATCAGGAGACCAGGGCCAGAATTCGCAGTAAAGGATACGGCATCATCTACAACTCATATAGTTGCTTTTTGATGCTTAAGTACTAAGGTGTGAACATGGATTGAAAGACTTGGGTAGTTGGTGTGTGTGATTTGATCTTGAGGGCTGATTTCTACTGACATCCTAATTATGTTTATTAGGGCTGAGATGTGGGTAATGCCGTGGTAACTGGTAGGTCATCAAGATCTAAGGGGCATATCATCAAGGGGCCGCGATAAAATTATCGCTGCTTTAGCGTCTGTTTTCGGGCGAAAAGCGATGATAATTTTATCACTTTATTAGCAAGGACACGCCGTGCGTGTTTCCTTGCCTTCTTTCCGCCTAGACTTGCATCGCTAATGAGATGCAATGTAGGCGTGCCACGTAAAACTGCATTTTAAAATATCGCTAACTGGCCTTCGCGATACTTATAAGGCTGTCCCGGACACGCATATCGATTAAAAAAAGGCGCGCTAAGCACGGCTATCGGCGGTGTCTAACGTCTGCAAAATTTCAGACTTGCCTATCTGTATAATGGGAGGTGGATCTCCCTATCAACAAGAATTTCCCTATCGTTGCAGTTTTATCGCTGGATTTCCAGCGATATTACTGCATTTCACCGCTTTTGCAGGATTTTTTATCGCCTCAGTGATACGCGTTGTTAATAACGTGTTAACCGGGCGATAAATTCCAGCGATAGACGGCGATAAATAAATGAGCGCTAAGCGCGCTTTGCGATATTTATCGCCGTCGATTGATAATATGCCCCTATGTTTGCTCTTTCATCAATCGGAGGGTTTATGCTTCCCATAGGGTGTCCAAAAAGAGTCTGTGTGTTTGTGAGGAATTTACTATGCAGAGGAGGGGGCTGAGATCTCTCCGAAAATGCCTTCGAGGTCTTAAGCAAAGACAGAAAAGAAGAGAGAGAGAGTTGAAGAAGGGCCAGTTTGTGAACTTGCGAGAGGATTGGCTGTGTGAATATTTTGATGTGTTGTCTACTCTTGTTTATTTTTGTCTATAAGTAACATGTTGATGGTGTTGCCTTTATCAGGGGAATGGGTTCTCTTTTATCTGAAAAGCAGTGCCTATAATACTTGATGTGAACGAATAAGACCCTGATTATATTGAGTATAAACGACAGCTCCTTGCAACCTACCCTCTGTATATTGACAATTCATAGAGAGCACATCAAAAACTGATTTGTTGATTTGTGCTTAAACCACACGTGTGATTATTACCAAACTTAATTCAATGCATGGTACATCTATGGCCGTCACAAGGACGTAAAGACCAACATGGGCTGCTAAGCCTTTCATCCTTCTGATGGACTCTGGCGAGTTTATTGAACTGATTAATAATAACACCTATTATTTAAAAGGCCATACACAATACAATTTGTTATATGCACTACAGTCAGTTAATGGAATGCTGAACGCTTGCGTTGGCACCTGCAGGAGTGAAGCCTGCAACCTGTGGGTTTTAGCAGCAATCACTCCACCCACCGAGCTACCAAACAGCAGGGGCACGCTGTGCTTTGTGTTAAATAGCATCGCTTGCATTTGCTGCATCCCTCGCGCAGCCATAACAGTCCTCATATATAAAAGAAAGAGAAATGGCTTAGAAGGAAGCAGCTGGGATACACTGCTGGCTCTTCCCACAGCCCACACTGGCACAGCCACCGTGCACAAGAGGGCATCCCTCGTGCGCATGCGCTGTTTGTGCATCCCGCTGCCTGTGCTTATGATGCATAGACTGACAAAAGGCCTAATGCCTTGAATATATAAAACGCAAGGCCTGTGCAGCGGAGGGTGACAGGTGCCCTTTCATGCTCTGCTCTTTAAAGATCAGGGCAGGGTTCAGGATGCGCAAGCCATGAGGTTTAATGATTTAATGGGGGCAACTGGGGAGCAAAAACTGTTAGTGCACCCTGGGGAAAAGCGGCTCCTCATACATATTACTTTAGCCTAATGGCCTATGAACGCGCCCTATGTGTCATAGGAGGCAGTCACGCTACATCGGCTTTATAATACTGAATGGGTTGATTAAATGCATATTAAACAATGCTAAATTGTGGAGAGAGAGAGGAAAAGGCAGCCAACTGTATTTACATGCACTGGAACTGTTGTTACCCATGACATTTCATGATATTATTTAAATTCCCGATGCATGCTGGTGGTGGGGTGAGCCGGCTGCGCTGCAGCCCCAGTGATGGTATGGGGTATGGACCTTGCAGAATTATAATGTAAAGACTGAGCTGCAGCTGGCATGGGGGGCTGGGGGGGGGGGGGGGAATTGCACTTGATAAGTTATGGGGCTGTTTGTGGTTGCTGCTTCAATATATATATATATATACACACGCACATACATACATCTACACTAATATATACATATATATATATATATATATATATATATATATATATATATATATATATATATATACATCTACACACATATATCGTTCACATCCACATAAAGTATAGTGCCAAGAAGTGTACTCTGGTCAATTTCATAGAGCCTTTCAGCATCTACATTATTTTGGTCTGGCCTAGAGACAGCTTTAGATGTTGTACCAGCCTCATGTGATAAAAACTACACCATATACACTGAATAAAGACTGCACAAATGTATATTTGCATAGACTGGCTCTGTGCCAGCCCTTTTCATTTATAATCTGTTCAGTTGTTATTCACATTTTGCTCTTGTCCATCACAGCATACCTCATGGGACAATGGGTCAGCCCATTTCAGGCATTGGCTCTCTTGCACTGAGAGTGATGACGTTGTGCCCACTCACATATGCAAATCATCGTGAATAGTAGTGCACTTTAGTGCCTGGACTGGTGGGTCAACACTTCACTTTAGACAATACTTTTTCTTTCCATTTTTATCCTTTAAAAAAAAACATGTCAGTCTTCATTTTGTGTTTTACACTAAGGTGACATTAATTCAAAGCCAATAGTGTCTTCTCTGTCCCATTGAGAATCATATTTTCCTATGATGCGTATTAAAACTTAAAAAAAACATTTGTATATTTGCTTTAAGTATACCTCCCTCCCAAAAACCACTTGCTATTGTTCTATCATAATTATATGCAATGATTATTGTTTTAAACGTAAACAATTTAAAGCAAGAATTTGGCCACCAGAGTTAGGCAGCAGCCTGCTTCCCCCTTTTTTTTAGTGGCATTTGCTTGAAAAGAACGTACTACAGCAAGGAGCTTGCCAAGGCAATCCCTATTGCCTTTGCCAATGCTTGTTCCACATGGATATTTATATATGTAAGTACATTTACGTTACATACACTGTGCATAGAATATGCGATAAACCTTAAACACATTCTTTAATTGACAAGATGTTTATAGAATTTAATTATGAGTAGAAGAGTTCTAAAGTGGTAGACCTACCACAGAGAATATTCGATCACCCTTTGATGCAAGACATATTTTAAAGATTTCCATTGAGGCTTGAGTCATTCAGCAGAGATGACAAGTCAGGTATGCGGTTTTTATTTTCTCTTTTAGAAGTTTGGGAATATGGTTATTTGTGAAAAAACTGCTAACATGGGGGCGAATTCACAAGAGAATATTTGAGTTTGTGAAGCAGTACTCATACAGTGCTAGTTCATGTTCACTTAACTCACTTGTGAATTTGCCCCAAAATATCTAGGGCCTTATTTATGAATTCCCTTGCGCCACCGGAACGTCACTTTTTGAGACATTCCGTGGCGCAGGAGCCTACTCCATATTTACGAGGCAGCATTAAGCCACTTTTTTTGGCTTAATGCTGCCTCGTAAATATTGTTCCCTTGAACGCAGTTTTCTGCATTAAAGGGGCGTGCAATTGGTGTTGCTGGGGTCTATCCCAGCAACATCCATGACTTTTTGACTCTGCCCCAGATTTACGAGAAATCATAACTCAGAGGCAGAGCAAAACTCTTCCGCTTCCCAGGGAGGCACAACGAGGAGAAATATCTCAATTCCTCCTTGTTTTTCCCTTTTCTAGGTGTGCTGCATTCTACAGCACACATAGAAAGAGAAAAAAGCGTCTTGTGATTGTTTTCCCTTCATGGACAAAAATAATCATCCCTGCAACACAGGCACCATTGCACCATGGGGAACAGGACAGGAGTGTGCTGTATCTGATGGATACAGCGCATTCCTGCCCTTTTCTTTTGCGGAAGGCAGCACAGCAGGAATGCCTGCAGCGCTCACCTGCACCAAAACCTCATAACTGAGGCCCCTAAAATCAAAATATGCATGTACAATAAGTATACATAGAAAGGAATCATCTATGCAGTTTAGGCCCAATTCACTTCTGTAGTACTACTTTAAATATTTGGAAAAGTTGTTGTGAATTGGCCACTTTGCATTTGAACCATGATCTCATCACACAGTAAATAATTTTGCAATATTTGGCATCTTTGAAGACCCACGGTGGATGCTTGGGGCAAGTTGAGGTACAGATTGATTTATAAAAATGAAATAGGAGAAGAAACGCTTTAAGTGCAATATTATAATACAATGCACTTACTTCTGCAAATAGTTTGACCTTTAAATATAAACTGCATAGGTATTGAGAGCATGCTATTGATTTGTTTGAGGTAGCTATTGACTGGTAGGTTCAGTATGCAGTGAGACAAGTTCAACTGCCCAGTTCTGTCATGAATACCATCTAACCAAGGATTTTTCCAGATTCCCTACAGCCGTACTTCATTTCCAAGTTTGCTGAGTGTTAGACACCAGCATGCTATCTTTAGAAATTTCCATCAGAAGCTTTTTCTCCCACACTGATACTGACACATAGCGGGAATAACGTTACATGGAATTGACCTGGATTACTGTGGGGAGGGGTAGGGCTTATCCACTTCACAGCTGTACAAATCGGCAGTGTTTTTCTGAATTTTTCCCTCAGTAGTACCTTTTACTTGGTTCTGTTTGCACGAAAATCTTAACTACAAAAAGTATGTCGAGAAAGTGAGCAAAATCACTCACTTTTGTATCAAGATCCATAATTAAAATAACATGTACAATTTACAACGCCATGTCCCCCTGAAAACTTAGAGTGTCAATAAAGGTAATGGATACTTCCCCTTTCATAGACTGTGACACTTTGGGTGTACCGTCCATGTGCAGGACTGGAGCAGTACAGGTACATCTCCATAGGTCTGAGACACTGGTCACAGTCCTGACAATGTGCGTCATTGCAAACACTCAAAACAAGTCTTGCAAGAATGGCCTAGCTGAGGCCCTCTTTCTCATATTTTAATGATGTAGTGCGATCTCTCTTCATTACTGTCTTCTTTTCCTTCTTTCTCTTCATGCAGTTTCCATTTTACTGATTTTTCTACCTTTAAGTCTTGTTCCATCATGCTTTCTTTATATTTTCTCTATATATTATTTGTTCTTTAAATTTCATTCCATTGTTTCTTTAATATTTTAATTCCATTGTTCCTTACCCAAGATCAATGACATGATCCGCATGATTGGGAGAGCGGACATTTTTAGTGTAATAGACTTCTCGTCAGCGTATCATCAGATTGAACTCCACCCAGAATCCAAGTCTTTAACATCATTCATCACCCCATTCAGTGCTTTCAGGTTCTGTAGAATGCCGTTTGGCCTTGCCTCAGCTGCGGTGATATTTCAGAGGCTGATGCACCAGTTATTGAAAGACTTGGACAATGTACTTTATTTTCAGGATCATCTGTTGATTTATGACGGGTCCTACCAAGATCACAACAATACTCTTAAAAATGTTCTAATGACTCTGAGGAATGCAGGTTTAACTGTCAAACTGGATGAGTGTAAGTTTGGTGTGGACTATCTTGGCCATCATGTTTCCAAGGAGGGCATTTAACCCAGACTAAACCTGGTGGAGGCTCTAAGAGAGGCGCCGCCACCCGTGTCCAAGGATGAACTGAAGTCATTCATTGGTTTGGTGGAATATATGGCCAAGTTTGTAAAGAAGTTTGCATGTTACACTGTACCTCTAAGGCATTTATGGAAGTAGGGAACTCAATTTGTGTGAGATGAACTTTGTGCTCAAGCACTTGAGAGTATAAAGCAGGCTATATTCTCAGCACAATCCTTAAGCAATTTTGACACCACACATAAAAATATTCCTTTACACGGATACCAGCACCAAGGGGTTGGGCGCATCTCTTGTTCAAGAGGTGGACGGTAGGAAGAGGGTTGTGAAATTTGCTTAGAGAGTTCTCAATAGTGCAGAAGTGAACTATTCCACCATTGAAGCAAGTTCTTTCTGTGGGGTCTTCCATTCATTTTGAGAACTGACCACAAACCCCTCTCATACTTTTTCCTTGCAGGGGAAGAGAGCAATCCACCTCTTGCATACCCAAGTGGGTGCTGGGTTTGGTGGGTTAGAATTTCAGAATTTACTTTGGTCCTGGGAACAAGAATTCAGTTACAGATTGCCTTTCTTGTTTACCTGGCAAGTGTAGTGTTATGGAGTGTGGTTGTGGTGTGGGCAGAGGCAGTACAAATTAACCTGTCTTGGTCGTGTCTAGCCTGGGCATTTCTGGAGAAGAATGGAGGGACTGCTCAGGAAAGAATGGTGTTCTTTTGGCTCTTATGGATAAAATTGTGCATGGATGGCCACCCAAACCCAATGGGTTGGATGAGGCTATTTGCAGCTTTTGGGAAGTGAGACAAGAACTGTATATTCAGGAGAATATGGTAATGAGAGGGGAGAAGATAAGTCCTCCTAGTGACCTCTGGAAGACAAACATTGATTTGGAGCAAGAAGAGCACCTGGGACATAGTATCGCCAAATCCAAGGTCAGGGCTACATATTGGTTTCCTGGCAAGGACAGTCTTGTAGAGGACAGGGTCAATGATTGCTTCACCTGTTCTATAAGTGACAAAAGCAAATGTGTTAGGAAAGCCTCTCTCTTCTTGGTGGAGGTACCTTCCAAACTGTGGGACAAGTTAGGTCTAGACATCATGGGTCCCTTCAAGGGTTTGAAACGGTCTGGCAAGTTCATCAATGTTTTGCTGGGCTACTATTTTCATTTGATTGTGTTTAAACTGGTCAACCACATTACCACCCACAACATGATAGATTTCCTATCAGACACGTTCTTGATTGAAGGGATACCTAGTACTCTCATCATGGACAACGGGGTTCAATTCACCTCTGCTGAAATTAATGATTTTCTAAAGAACTTGCCTATTGAACACCTTAAACCGGCTCTGTTTTGTCCCAGGGCTAATGGTCTTGAGGAGAGGGTCAACTTTATGTTGAAGGACTGTTTTCAATCTGCTCAAATATCTGGGGCATCGGTTGAGGTTGCCCTCAAAACTTTCATACTGCTCCCAACTCTGTTACTGGTGTTTCACCATTCCTTATGCTCAATGGTAGACTGCCTGGTACCAAGTTGTTCCCCAACTCCAGGTGGGTCCATCCTGGAGTGGTAAGTGAATGCATCTAGCATCATCAAGGTGAATACAAAAAGAGATATGATGCCAAGCATGGAGTAAAACACAGAAGTTGCAATGTGGGAGATTGGGTAGTGGTTAAACTTCCCGATTCCTGTTGCAAAAATAAATGGCACAAGTAAGTTTTCCACGCCACTTAGGATTACTAAGGTTAAAACCATTGTGGTAACACTCGAGGATGGCAGAATGTGGAACACCGACAGGATTGCTGCATGCCGTGTTCCCCTATCTGAGTCTAGTTTGTGCACTGAGAGACCAGAGTCTACAGACCAGGAGTTACCTGTACGTCCTCTGAGTGCTCGTCCTCTGCAGGCTCCTGGGTGGCACAGGGACTATGTCCTTCAATGAATGTCACCCTAATGGGCATTGTTTATTTTAGGGTGGGCTTGATATGTTTTCCCCACTGTAGGAAGGCAAAAGCAAATGGTCTTGTTTAGGGTGTAGATGTGTTGCGATCTGCATTTTCTTTATATAAAGGATGGAGATGTGTTGTAATCTTTATCCTCTTTATATATATATGCTTTCACTGTACCTTGTATCTTTTGAGCCCTTTATTTCCTTGCTATGTTTCCCTTTTGGTATCCGCCTTCTCCCCTCCTTACCCATGGAACCTTCCTTGAACTGGTGCTGCAGCCTGGCAGTTTAACTGTCACTGCGACTGGAGGTTGTACGAGTTAAGTGAGATAAATGCTTCATCCTGCTTCCTGTCTGTTTGTACTATTTAACAGTTTCCCATACAAATCCCTCAAGGGGAATACACCTATGTTGTGGATCTCCACTACAGTATGAAGTCCTGAAGCCAATTATAGAATACTTGGAATGAAACTAACAAATTACTCGGTTGTATGGCATTACAATGTGGGCTTTTACCACGCATGCCATTACAACGCTGTTTTTACAACGCAAGTCATTACAACGACTTACGGTGTAAGTGCTGGATAGTGGAATAATTTAATTTTCTATTCCAACTCCAGCCCACGTTACAGTAGGGAAGGTGTTGGAATAGAAAATTAAACTATTCCCTATCCAACAGCGCCCTCCAGCGCAAGTCATTGTAACGACTTGCGTTGTAATAGCAGCGTTGTAATGGTAGCGCATGGTAATACCCGTGTTGTAAAGGCTGTTCCCCCATTACTCAGGGAAGTGACATTGATTGATTTAGAGTAAATCCTTTCAATAGTTTTCAAGAAATTAGCATTACAAAATTGTGTCAGTAAATTTTAAAGAAATTAAAATATATTGATAGCTGGATTATTATTCTGGGGACAGTTCTTGAAGCCAGATTTACAGAATTTCCATTGACCTATATTTGAAAAACAATCCCACTGGTAAAAGGGTTCAGCTCCCAATGCCCATTTCAAGTCTGCAGTGCCAGCGTTTAATCAGAAAATCCACAAATAATTATATAATAACCTGCCAGATTGCGGGCATGCTCTGAAATTATCCTATGCACTGCATGTTTGAAGGTCATGCACAGTGGGGTGCAAGTCTACAGCAGGTTAGCAAATGATAGCAAAAGAACAACCCTCCCCCAATTGTACGCCCTGCTGATTGATTTGTGTAACATTCCATATCCTGAGGGTACACTAGGTGCCTAATTACGATGTGGGGTCGGCTTACGTCCGCCTGACACCATTGCAGTCTCGGGAGCGACGACCTCCGGTCGGCGGTCACTACGCCGCGACACCTTGTGCAACAGCCGTAAACCGGCCGTATCACAAGCTCCCAGAGACAAATGGGAGAATCTGTTCATCCCTGCACTGCATGGCACGCACCTCAAGCTGCTTGCCACACCATAGGGGTGCACCATAGGTGCCCTCTCTGCCTCAACTGGTGGCTGCAGGATGAAGGGGGCCCGCTATGGGTCCCCAATGTTGCTTTCCAACAGGTTTTCCGTGTCAGAAAGCCCGACATGGAAACCCTGTCGGAAACCGTCATCGTGATCCCTACGGCAGAACCGCCATCCATAGGGATTATGTGCTGGTCTCTGACTGGCCGACGGGTTCCTTGAGTCCATCCGAATATAGCTGAAATGACCGACCAGTTTCAGTTTCGACCGCCTGCATTTTAATGCAATGTCAATACTGAAACCGCGATGAGGCTAGGAAAGTCAGAGGCTTCCTGAATCTCATCGTAATGAGGGCCTAAGTATGTAAAGGTTCTGCCACCAAATTTCCCACTAGTCCATGACATGGCACAAAAGCGTTAGCAAATAAATTAATATTTGACCCTGCTTTAACTTTGTCCCCTTTTTCAAGTGGAGGGGACGTTGGCAGTTGTAACAGGAGGGTAAAGGATGGCTACACCCCATCAGACATGGGTGTGTCTTGATATCGCAATCTGTCTGAAACTGATTTGCAAGCATAGTTATGAAATGTTGCTCAATACTGACGAAATTGTATACGATTGCATGGGAGCATATTGATGTTGTTTTACTGTTGCTATCACGTTGGGTTGCTGAAAAAAGGGCGTAGTTTGCGTAGCCGCACTCCGCAAAGCTACGCGAAGCCGTTCTCGCACTACGCGAGCTTCGCGAGCTTGCGTAGTAGCTTGCTGGTCCCGTTCGCGAGCCGTTTTTCTTGCTCGGGAGCGCGTAGTGCGTGTTCGGGGAGCTGTCTGCTGTGTTCGGGGGATTGTAGCTTGCGACCTTACCCATGTGGTGGGCTATGGGCGTGGCCATCTTGTTTTTTCAATTGTCCCGGCCGCCCGCGTCCCCTACTTCCTCTTCCGGGCCGCGAATAACGCGTTCGCACGGTGCACGTCTTGTTCGGGAACACAACTACTTGTTCACACTGACAAAGTGCGTGTTCGCGTGAAATCTCGCGCGAACTTACCCACCTGGTCGCGATGGGCGTGGCCATCTTGTTTTTCACACTCTATGCTATGGTTCTGGGCCTAGTTTTCTATCCACCTTATATCTCTTCAATCCTTACCTCTTTTCACAGTTTTTCTTACTTTTTTTACTTCTCATCTATCTCTCTTTGTCCCTAAGTTTATATTTTGCATTTTATTTCTACTTTTCCACCTTTTTTTAGTTTTTTTACTGTTTTATTTTACTTCTTTATTTAAGCTCCTACTTCTTCCCCTAACTTTTTTTCCTTTTGTTCTAACTTTTCTTTTCCACCTCCACCTCCACCCCAGAACCATAGCAAAGGGGAGCAGCAGATCGGCTCGAAGGGCAAGGCGCCTGCACCCAAGAGCCGGCTGCCTTGCGGCAGAATGCGACCTGCAGGGGTGCAGGCCCGGAATCTTTTCGGGGAGGCGGAGGTGGCCGCCCTGGTTTTTTTCATCCAGTGCCACCTCCCCTTGACCTTGGCAGCAGGCGGCAGGCCAGGGTCCGGTTACCTGCCAGAGGAGCGTCACCGCCGGTGGACGAAGGTGCGCCGGGCAGTCTACCGTCGCTCAGAAATCCGGCGCACCCACCAGCAGCTGGCCCACCGGTGATCAGACATTTTGGACAGGGAGCAGGACCTGTTGGACCTGATAGGTGTTGAAGTTGTGGGGCTTGGTGAGTAGCTAGTAATAATAATAATTTAATATATATTATAGTAGTATAAGTATTGTTTATAATTCTTGGATGAATAAGTAACACGGTTACTGGTGCGCTTAGTTAAATTTCAGATCAATTCCGTCTCAAATTCTTCTGTTATTGTATGACACAGGTGCTGCTCGCCACTTCTCTCACTGGTTTGTAACTTAGCGCTAGCTTGGGCTGCTGATTATTGATGTTAGAGTTTTTAGAGAACTGAAGTTAGTTGATGCTATTGCTAGAGTCTAGTCCCATTGTCCTTTAGGGAAATAGTGGTGGATGGATAGTATTACTTCATATTTTTTAACGGTCTGCATGACGCCTCCTCTGGCTCTGAATGCTTAGTTAGTTCTTATTTACCCCACCCCTCCATAGAACCGGTTTGAGTTTGTTTACTGAGTGGTAGGCTTAGCACAGCAATAGCATGGTCAGGTGAGTCAGTAGCAGTTCTGACGCAAGCAACCAACAATTATGTGTATGTACACATTTATGCATGTGTCCTCCATCTCATCATCTATGCATGTTTGCGGGCAAAAATAAAATTGAAATGCCGACTTACTGAACAATTGGCTCATCTGGATTCTTGGATAGGTGGTGTAGGTCAGATGGTACTGGCTTCATTAGTATTCTGCAATCAGGATGTTTATGGCACATTTGATTAGTGTTCTATAAGTAGACGGTCTGTGGATCTTGCAAGCCAGTAGTCATTTATACTTTGAAGTCAATTTTATTGGAATTGTTGTTCCCTAAAATGTTTGAGAGGATTTTTGAATGAGGTCTTTGTTTCACAGCACTTAATGTTTCTCTTTCTTTATTATTTCTTACATGATCAGCACCACTCAAGGGCAAGAAGACGGGGTCCGAGTTGGCGGGACAACCACAGGAGGAGTGCTCCTCTACCGCGGATCCTGCTGCTGGCCCCAGTAAGTCCTACAGTGCTTATATTATTAACAATTATATTTCCCTAACTTTTTAACGCACCTTATTTTTTCCAACCTATTAATCCTCCTTCGTAATTCAATGTCAGCAAAACCTTCTTTGGTCTTAAATTTGTTTTCCAAATTTTGCGTAACTATCCAATGCCATCCCTGACTTTCAGTTCCTTCAAGCTGCCTCTGCCCCTAGACTCTCTGTGCTACTACTATTAGACTGTGTGTAGCTAAGCTTGCCCTGTTGGCCACTCTTTAGTTAAGGTATTCTTTTGAATAAAGCTGTGATAGAATAGCTGTAGCCACTGGGTCCACTCCTGTCTTTTGCGTTGTCCTCTGTAATCTCCAGTCTTTGTCAATTCCCACCAACAAAAATGCACAACCAGATGTTTGCCTACTAATTTTTGTTCAGTTAGTATACTTCTACTACTGTTGTGGTTATTATTCTCTCTCTGCACATACACATACAGAACTATGCACAAGAAAATAGGATGTTGTTGATGTTGGTGATAGGGAGGTTGGACCTTACACCCTGGTCACAGAACTCAGTCAGAAGAACCCATAATCCAATGACCGTCTAGTCTACCTACCTAAGTGTCTCGGTCATAGTCAATTGTCCCACTCCCGACCCCCACACGAAGATAGTTAGATATATACCCAATGATTTCAATACACAACCCATGCCAGAACAGAAGAAGAAGACCCTTTCGCTCACTCACTCGTTTCAGTCCACAGCACCCCAGACACTGAAAATATACCACAGAGTCTACGTGCAAGTTCAAAAACTTTATTTTTTTTAATAACAAGCTTTGTATTGTTGTAACTTGTAAGTATTTTGATGAAAAACATCCTGCTCCACCATGCAAAATGAAGAAGATTAAATACTGTACATGTTGTACATCTAGTGCACGATAGAGAAATGTGTGAATTGTGGGAGACCTCTCACCGTTGAACGTATACTGTTAGTGGGGACACATGCATCTTTCGAAAGCTCTGCAAATCCCTTGTTTCGTAGAAGGCAATCTTCTTTTCTCATCTGCCTATGAGAAAAATGTTGCACGTTAGACAGTGAATACAACTATGCCAGTTTTTAGCAGTCATCACATGGCAACAAGTGCAACATTATGGATAAGCAAAAGGGACTAACAATACTGGTTTGTCAATTGTATGCGAGACTCATGTGGCCTCAATGGTGTCTTTCTTACTGTGCAACAAGCTGCGAGGTAACATGGGCAGAGCAGTAGACACGGATCTAAAAATGGTTATATGGCTCAGGCTAACTTTCCAAAGACTAGAGTAGGAGTAGATTAGATGACCCTAGGGACCATCTAATAAATTGAAACGAAACTCTGTCTAATGTGACTGCTGTACATTGGACTCAATTTGGACTAGTTACACTGTCACAACGATTCATGTTGTATGTAACTGTTTTTTCAATCTTCCTTCCTGGTGAAAAAAGTACAACTAGTAAAATAGGGGGAGGTGTGCAGGCATCTAAAAAGATGTACTTGCTTTTATAGGTGCACAATCACTACCAACCACAGTGCAGACGGGGCCAGCGGCGATGCTAATGCCATCCAGGAGGGGACAGTGGCTGCGGCACCTGCAGGAGCACCAGTGTGGGAGGAAACATCAGCGGTGGGCGGTGGTAAGTTATATTCATTACTTATTTGCATTACTAGGTAGAAGGGGAACATTTCCCTCACTGTGCTATGAGACTTACTAAGAAAGTATGAATTTGAAGTTGTACTGGACGATATAGAATGGTTGAAGAAGACACCCTTTGTAGCATTACCAGTTTGAGTTGAGTAAACAAGGCCTCTTCCATCAGACTCCAACTCAGCTGTGAAGCTTTTGGAGAAGACTAAAAGTCGATCAGATGACCCTGAGGGATGTGTTGAACAAAAAGGGAAAGAAGTGAACTAGGGTGGAAGGAGGAAGGACTAAAGAGATGTAATAATAAGACTAACTACCGTAGAAGGATACTTTGGAAGGTTCATTCACATGGCTGATATGAATCGGATGCATGGGTTGTTAAAGGATGGGTAGAACTGTAAGGTCAAAGAAAATGCATGCCTGGTTGGGCAAAAGAATATGGGTGCATGGATACAGTGGATAGCAAGAATCATGAGCGGAGTTTGTGTCAATGAAACCCAAGGCAAGGAAGGAGTGGATGCATGGGTGGTTGCTGGTGAAAGTGAAACCAGCTAAGCCGATAATAAAGAGTGATAGACATTTACTTTTAATGGGTGGATGCCCCCTAAATGTATTTGTATATTCATCATAGTTGAAGACTGTCACTGGAAGCAGAGTCTTACTTTGAAAAAATAAAAGGATACAAAAAAGACTTTTGTTCTTCTTATGTGTACTCAAGGCCACCCAGTACTAGGGCAAGTATAATGCCGGAAAAAACTTCAACAAATGCTACAGGCAGGGGAAGCAGGAGGACAGATTAGATAGATACTAAAAGTTGACACCAATTGTATGTACTGCGCCTGGTAGTGCTACTATGCCACAATGTACTGTTGAATTAATTATGAAGAGTTTCAGTTACAATTCTGTTTCTTTTTTTATAGATACTCATACTCCTTCCTCAAAACCATAGCGGGAGGAGTTGGCAGCCAGGGCCCGGCAAAGGAAACAGCAGGCCATTGTGGAGGAGTACCGCAAGCTGGTGGCTGAGGCTGAGGAGGAGGAGGAAGAGGCGGTGGCAGCAGCAAGGCTCTACCTGCAGGAGTACGGCACCGCGGCTAGGTAGCCACTCACCGCCGACATTTAACATCTCCCACACAATGGATGCAAATGTAGGTGCCGTGCATTTCGGCAAAAACTTCTCCTCCGGATGGCCAAGCTGGAGGACCAATTAGAGGAGCGCGTAAAGATCATTGTGGACAAACACCTTAAAGCCCGCCAACTGTAATGGATCCGGACCCTGTTGATTTGCCCCTTTTTTAATACTTTTGTTGGTGGGTGGGAATTCGGTGTTGGGGTTATTTTAGTGGGACATTCTTTGGACTTGGACATTGGTTGGGGTTAGGGTGGGGATAGGAGGATATTTTTATACTTGAATAAATGTGATTTATTTTCAACTTACACAGATATGATATGATGTTGTTTTGTGGTGGGGTTACTGTTGTACGTCACAAGGTTTACTCTAGATGCAGGGCAGCGGCCAGTGTTTGATTGAAATACTTTATTAACTGACCACATGTGTAACATGCAAACAGATAGATGCTGTGCCCCTCACTCAGTTATATTTGTCCTATTAGTACTACCAGCCTCTCCTCCATTATACCTCCCAGCAAACTTCTCTTCTTACCTGTGGTTGATGATGATTACGTTTGGCACCGCAAGGGCTGCATGGTTTCGCAAGACAACGGAGAATATGCCGTGGTTGTGTGATAGTAGTAGACTAGACTCCTAGACACTGGCACTAGCATTGGAAAACAAAAACAAAGAGACAGTCATTTGCCTGAGAAAGAATGTGAGAGAAGTAGTACATAATATGGACAAAAAATACAAACAATATTGCAACTGCTAAACGAACTCAAAGAAATCAATGGTGTCGGGGACTGAAAAAGTAGAAGAAGATAACTGTAGTTTCGTTGGAGTCATTAAAACACAATACAAATTGTAAACGTAAATGCTCTAAAATTAAATTCAAACAATGCCAGCAATGATTTACATTTATTTGTTGGGTCACTTTGGGAAAGGAATTGCCTTGTACACTATTACATAAAGTGAGCTTGGGTGGGCAAGCAGAAGAAGATCCTCTCCCTGCCTCGTTGACATTTGATTCCATTAGAGTTGGTTTCACCATATCTGCCCCAGCAAGCGTGTGATCAATTGTTGGTGTATATTTAATGTAGTAACATCACACCTCAATATAAAACCACACAGCCCGGGAAAAGAGGGTTAGGCTTTGATGAATGGATGGGAACGGGGGTTTGGGGAAAGGTTTGACAAAGAAAAACAGTACGCATGGAGACAACAAAAACAAAACAATGAAGACGATGATTGGTGATCCACAATTCCCCAATAAATGTAAAGTCAATTAAGAACAACGAAATGGATGCACGATGAAGGTTTATTATTAACTGGATGGTTAATAATAAGTGGTAATTACTTAACTACTACTACACAATTCAAAGGAAGTACTTCTTATGATATGATATGACTTTTGCCTAGGCTGTATGCCCTTTGAGAAACCGTAATACCTGTTGTAGCGGGCTGAAAGCTAGCCAACAAAATTGAGATACTTTAAGTGAACAATCAATTACCAAACACAAGCGTGAAATAAATGAAGAGGAAAAAGGAATCAAAGAAAAATATGAAAATGATACTAAAGTTAATGCATTATCCAGGGCCAAATGTGTAGTTGTATCTCGTCATTCATTTTTTCCTCCCTTCCATGGACACTGTTGTGACTGATTGATTGATTATATCATTCTTGGGCGCCTCTGGCAGAATGAGGATGATGAGGAGGATTGGTAAGGTAAGTGTGAGTTGCTGCTCCACGTATAATAGTAGCCCTGGGTGAAAGGCCGGCCTGTAAGTGTTGATGAAAGAAGAAATGGGGTATTACGAAATAAATTAACAGAATGAAAACATAAAAATCAATTACGGTGTAGTGCGAAAAAGACAAGACTTGTGAGCGAGAACATTTTCAGACTCTGAGGCTGCTTGGATACATTGATTAACTCTACTCTTCTAGTTGCACAGCAGTCATCGAAAAGAACAACAAGATAGGAGCCAGCACAGAACAGTTACAGGGCCACACCACAACACCGGGACGTGAGTCTGTGGCCCAAACTCCATTTACCTACATTTTTCAGAGTTCCAGACAAAAGGCATATACAATACATCAACCTAGTATTTCCAAAACAAGTGATTAAGGTAAATCAATGCGCCAATGTCAATCATACCACTATTCCATTCCACCACTGCACACACATGTAGCCTAGGTCTGCTGTGCTTCTTGTTGATTGGTTGTGTGTTTACCTTGTATTCCACTTCCTGAACATATTCCATCAATCATCTCTGATCAAACTGACTGACAGCGTGCAAAGATGGTATGGTGGTCATCATCATCATCATCCGGGGTGGCACGTGTACGTGTTCTCCAACTGACCAAAAACAGCAACTAAGTATGTAGTGAGTGACTACGATTAAGTCCAGACTGCACCTGCAGTAGTAGGAGTACAATTATTAAACAACATGGAAACATTGACCATCACTTGAGACACAAGCACTTTGAAACTACTAGTATACTTCTACTTCTTGCACATTTGCTCTGAGTCAGCAAGCAGCCAGTGCAATGTATGGCATCATTTATTTCATATACATGTCTATCTCTTCTTTGTGACTGTCAGATCACAGATGCAGCAGAGCCTTCTGAAAGTGATGATGAGTTTACTTTAATTTTGGAGCCCTGCTCAAGTTCTGACATTGTAGAGTTGTGTATGCCTGCAGACAGAGGTGTACCCTTAAGACAGTGATGCATTTCAGATTGGAAATAAAACAGAAGATGGCTTTAGTCACGTACGTTTCACTTGTTATGGAGGGACTGTTAGAGGCTACATTATTGCACTATTGTCCATCTCCATCCAAAGTATGGCAAGATGGAAATGTATTTAGGGTGAGTCAGGAAGATGGAGCAGGACTCTGATGAGTGGAGTGCACAGTAAATGCTCAGATGTTCAACTCCAATAGGTAATTAAAAGAGAAAGGAAGATGGTGTTGGTTTTCAAGTTTGAGTCAGAAAGACAGATACACACAAATAAATAAGGAAGGGAGAAATAAAGGAAAGGAGAATGTAACAATTTCCAAGCCTAGTTGTCATGGAAGAGGAGCTTGTCCTCAAACCCTGGTGATTCTTCTGACAGAAGTAGGTCCTGTAACCCAATACTTATTTCTTCTGACTCGCTCTCCTCTTCCAGCTCTGATTCATGGACTTTGTAGTCTGGTGGTATCAAGTGCTGGTTCATTTTTATCATGGTTAACCTCTCCACACTTTTGGGCAAGAGACTGGTCCTTCTCACAGTCACAATGGCACCAGCAGCACTTAACACATGCTCAGAAGAGACACTTGCAACAAGGCAAGCTAGATACTTTATCGCCAGCCTGCTGAGCAGTGACCATAGGCTTCTTGTCCTATACCAATACACCAATGGGCTTTGCTCCATGAACACCTCTGTTGTGTCATCCAGATAGGCCTGGACCATCCGCTCAATGTTCATTGGTGCTCTGGTTTGCTCGTCCTCTTTTTGCTTTGCGACAGCAACTGACTTCCCCATCCCTTTATGTAGAAACCAAGCAGCTATTTTTTTGCTTGTGTCTGATGAATCAGATCCTGTTGGTGCGGTTGCTGTTATTGTTTGTGTTGGTGACTGCTGGGAAGCAAACGCACTGCTCGCATGCTGTGAAGAAGAACTTGACTCTGTAGGACGCTCAGAAGTACTTGCACTGTCCTGGGCTGGCACTGGCAGGCCTCTAATTGAGAGCCCTTCGTTTTCTAAATCAGTGGCGACCTTGGCTATTACAGTTTTGTACTTGGCAACATCCTCTTCTGAAAAAGGAATTACTGCATTACTGTTCACAAATAATTTGTACCGTGGATTCAAAATTGTGGCAGTAATGTAATGTTGATGTGACAAAATCTTATTTTGAATCCTTGTATTCTCAGATAAGCAGCTTGCTAAGGACTTCGCAAAATTACATGCTTCACGTTTTCCTTCCACACCTTCATACGTTTCAGACACCTCCTTCAGCTCTTGCTCAAGCATGTACAACAATGGGATTGCTTGGCTCATAGTACAGTCCTCCCTGCTGACTGCACGTGTGAAGACCTCAAAAGGAAGTAGCATCTCAGTCAGGCATTTAATGAGGTCCCATTGCCACATCTCAACGGTCATGGCTTTAACAGCATTATCCCCTGATCTTCTTGTTATGACATAAGCATTAAGTGGTATGTACTGCTCAAACAGCCGTTCAAGCATGTAATACGTAGAGTTCCAACGTGTTGGTACCTCCTGGATGAGTGATTTGACAGGCATGTTACACTCACGTTGAATGACCCGTAGCTGCTTCCGGGCTTTAAAAAAATGATTGAAATGCGTGCAGATTCTTCTGCAAATGGTCAGTAAGTTGCTGACTTTGCTTTCACTTTTCAGAAAGTCTTGAACCACAATGTTAATGCAGTGTGCCAAACACGGGACCCTGAAATAGCGGCCATCTTCCATGGCCTTAATTACATTACTGCCATTGTCGGTGGCAACAAAACCAATATTGAGGCCTCTTGGTTGCAGCCATTCAAAGACCTTGCTGTTGAACTCATCCAAAATGTTTGCAGCAGTATGCGATTGCTCCATAGCAAACATGGCTACAGTAGCATGTTTGCGAGCATCATTAAAAATCTCAGTAGTGTCAATGCCTGTAGATATCTTGTCTCTAACACCTGAAAAAGAGATCCAGTGTGCAGTGATGCACATGTAATCTGTGGCTTGGCTACTGCTCCACATGTCTGTTGTCAGGTGGATACTATGCACAGCACTCTGCTGCGAGACGTTTCCAAGCAATTCCAGCACGTCGTGGTGTAGTGCTGGAACAGCAACTCTGGCAAAATAGTAGCGGCTGGGAACATTCCATTTTGGGCAGAGGGTTGACACAAATTCCAGGAAACCCATCCCTTCAACAAAAGAAAAAGGGAGAAGGTCCAGAGCTAACATTTTAGCAAGCTTAGCATTGTACAAACGTGCTATTGGATGGTTGCGCTCGTACTTTCCCTCCTGCCTAAACATGCTAAGAATGGTACGCTGCTTGGTATTTCTTTCAGATATGCCCGATGCAGTACTTCGTGTCACAGACTTTGCACCTGTACTCCTTGGTGTCTCCGGGTTACTCTTACTCTGGTGCCACAGAGATGTTGCTGATCCGGAGGATCTGGGTTCTACCACTGCAGTGCTGGGGAGTGGGACAGGGGTACTTAGTGTACCACTACCAGATAGAATGTCTCCCTCTTCATCCTGTCTGGTTACCCGTGGACCTTCTACTGCTTCCCCACCAACATTAACGGTTCCTGCTTTTATGATACGTAGGTGGTCCTCCCACTGGATTGCGTGGTGTTTTTTCATATGGGTCATTAGGCCTCCGGTACCATAGTTTGTGCCAAGCTTACCACGGCTAACAGAGGAATGACAAATGGAGCATATAGCAATGTTGTCCTCATTTGTGCTAACTGTAAAGAAGTCCCACACTGGAGAGCTTAACTTTTGTCTCCTGCTAGAAGTGCCACTCCCAATGCCGGATGAACTGGAGGTTGTGTGGTGAACTTCACTATGTGGCTGCGCAGTAGTACCACTACCTCCTATTGCTGAGGTAGAACTTGTGCTGGATGTAGGACGCTGCCGGCTTTGTGCAAATGTAAAAATGGAAGCTGGAGGTAGTTTTGGTGTGGCCAGTGTTGGTGGTATGCGTGCTACTACATCCCTAGTCGCAGCCATTCTTGATAGGGTTAAAATGTTGGTCTCCATGTCCTCAGGGCCAGGAGTAATGCTTGTGATGACTGGGTCTGACTCATTATCACCATCATTATCCGGCTGCTGAACATTGCACTCCATAAGTGGTAGGCTTCCTGGAACCTTCCTTTTCCCTAGCCTGGTCTTCTTGGGATGTCTCTCCCTCTCATGCTCAGATTGTTCTGGCTCCCAATTGAAGTCAAGATCATCAGAAGGGATGCTTGGCGAAGAACTCAATGGACTAACCCTCCTTTTCCTTGGTGGGGATTTGGAAACCAATAGATCTCCTGCATGAGGTGCTGCCTCTTCTTGCTCTGCATCAGGCTCAATTTCCTGAACTGCCCCGACTTCGAGAGGAACAACAACTACTATTGCCAGTGGTGGTTCTTGAACAACTATTGCAGGCGGTGGTTGTGGTAGTTGTTTTTGTTGAACATCTACTATTGCGGGCGGTGGTTGTGGAACAACTAATATTACAGGTGGTGGTTGTGGTTGTTCTTTTCGTTGAGCATCTACTATTGCGGGCGCTGGTTGTTGTTTACCACTTTTCTGCTGTGTTCTCTCTTGCATGGAATGTGTACTACTTTGAGATTGAGATAAGTTCAGGTCAGGCTCAGTATCACTGCTTTCCACCATTAGGCTGGCTACCTCTTCCCCACACATCTGCTTGGGCCTGGGGTGGTGGCTTGGGCCCACTGATGCGGAGGTGCTGGCCCCAGCTTGGACTCCGGTCACTGCTGCTGCAGGAGTACTTTTTTTTCTCCCAAAAAAGGTTTTCGGGTCAACACCAGACTTAAGTGTCACTTCCTTCTTCTGTTCTTCCTTCTTCTCAGCAACTTTCTTGGTCTTGGAGGACCTGGTACCTGCTTTCTTTGGGCACATCTTCTTCAGATGTCAGCAGCAGCACTCAGTTGCACAAGTTGCTGAGAGTGATGTCTGGTCAGGTTAGTCACTCACACCACACGTGACGTAGTACAGAAGGACGTCCGTCTGGCAGTAGAACAGGCGATGAATGATGAGACACCTCCTCTTCAGTCTTTTGTGCACCTACAAGCAATGAAGGCAGAACAACATCAGTCGAATATGGATTTTTTTAGCTTTAATTACTACTAGAAATATAAGTACATCCAGTAGGAGTAAGAGTAGCAAAGAATTAGAATGCAAATGTAGTGGAAGTGGAACTTGTTTATCCATAATTTGTGCATCATTTTGGATGGATGCAGCATCAGTGACCTGCAGCAGATAGCAATGGGGATGTGAACAGTAGTAAGCCAACAGGAACAATGGCAATACACAGGCCAATTTGTCAAAAACAAAACAGCACACTACTACTACCACCACAGCTCCACATGGGCACTCATCACAGGTACATGGGTAAAGGCCAGAAAAAAATAAACTCAAACAGGCCTATATCCCTCCCTATATGGCCAGAAAAAGGAGGATGCCTACATCACAGCTTAATGCAAAAAAGAAAATCCCCATGGTTACAAGGTTTGAAAGTTACACAACAACACAAACAACTAAGGCATTTGGAGTTTTCCACCAAACAGTTAACTACACCCCAAACACCACATTGGAAAATTCAATGTATTGCCACCCATTCCCTAAATGATGTTAATTTCAACAGTCAAAATGGAAACCGCTACATCAAGCATCCCCGCTGACTATCTCTGGGACTCTAGGCCTACTGGCAGAAAAAAATCACACAACTTTGTAGGCCTGCGGCAAAAAAACTAACCCAGGATGGAAGGTCACACAAAATGCCTGCCCCCACATGGCCTGGCCAGTGCCACCCCCAAAAACATGAAAAGAAAGAGAAGACAGACAATACATTCCTATGGCAAAGGACAATGCTTGGCTTGACAAAATGGCCGCCACCAAGCCGCCCACATGGCCAGGCCACCGTCTAACAACAAGGTACATAGAGGACAGAAACAGTAAGTGGTCCATGCTCCAAAAACTACAAGCAAATGACAACCTGAGGATTTTCTTTTTGCAAAATGAACAGCATCTACATTTTCGGGAACGTTTTAGGCAACTCGAGAGATATTGCTCGCGAGAATGCAAATTCGGCGTGTTCGGCGGCGCGAACTGAACAAAACGTCATGATCGCCCGCCCGAGCACGCACATTGAGCGCGCGAAGACGACAAAAACTGTAAGGTCACGTTGTAGCACTGTGCAAACTTACCAAAACTACGCGAGCTGAATTCTAGGGTTACCTAGTGCGCAGGAAAAAGCCATATTATTCAACACACACCCAAAACCTGCAATTCAACACCAAAAACAAATTTTTCTAATTAATCCAAAGCCATCCATGACCCACATGATGTTACACTTACAACTTAAACACTCCTGTAACAGTTGAACAACTTTCATGCACCCATGATGAGGATGACTCTAGTAGTACCCTTGGGCCTACCTACTGGCACAGTAGGCCACAAGCTTGGAGGCCTATGGCAAAAACACAGAGGCTGCTACTAGTACCAGGAATTAAAATGGCTGCCCCCCACATGGCCTGGCCACCCCCAAAAACATAAAAAGAAAGAGAAGACAGACAATACATTCCTATGGCAAAAGGACAATGCTTGGCTTGACAAAATGGCCGCCACTAAGCCGCCCACATGGTCAGGCCACCATCTAACAACAAGGTACATAGAGGACAGAAACAGTAAGTGGTCCATGCTCCAAAAACTACAAGCAAATGACAACCTGAGGAGTTTCTTTTACAAAAATGAACAGCATCTACATTTTCGGGAATGTTTTAGGCAACTCGAGAGATATTGCTCGCGAGAATGCTAATTCGGCGTGTTCGGCGGCGCGAACTGAACAAAACGTCGTGATCGCGCGCCCGAGCACGCACATTGAGCGCGAAGACGACAAAAACTGTAAGGTCGCGTTGTAGCACTGTTTAAACTTACCAAAACTACGCAAGCTGAATTCTAGGGTTACCTAGTGCGCAGGAAAAAGCCATATTATTCAACACACAACCAAAACCTGCAATTCAACACCAAAGACACATTTTGCTAATTAATCCAAAGCCATCCATGACCCACATGATGTTACACTTACAACTTAAACACCCCTATAACAATTGAACAACTTTCATGCACCCATGATGAGGAGGACTCTAGTAGCTTGGAGGCCTATGGCAAAAACACAGAGGCTGCTACTAGTACCAGGAATTGAAATGGCCGCCCCCCCACATGGAAAATGGCCGGCCCCACATGGCCTGGCCACCCCCAAAAACATGAAAAGAAAGAGAAGACAGACAAATAGACAATACATTCCTATGGCAAAAGGACAATGCTTGGCTTGACAAAATGGCCTCCAAGCCGCCCACATGGTCAGGCCACCCTCAAACAACAAGGTACATAGAGGACAGAAACAGTAAGTGGTCCATGCTCCAAAAACTACATGCAAATGACAACCTGAGGAGTTTCTTGTAGCAAAATGAACAGCATCTACATTTTCAGGAAAGTTATAGGCAACTCGAGAGATATTGCTCGCGAGAATGCAAATTCGGCGTGTTCGGCGGTGCGAACTGTACAAAACGTCGTGATCGCGCGCCCGAGCACGCACATTGAGCGCGTGAAGACAAAACCTGTAAGGTCACGTTGTAGCACTGTGCAAACATACCAAAACAGTACAGGCCTCCCCCAATAATAATTTTTAAGAAAGATTGAGAAGCACAGAAAACTGTAGTTAAAAAATAAAAAAAAAACATTTACAGTACACCAATTCTCAATTCTCAAACTTACTTGTGAAAGAAAAGTTCAAATGCAAAATTCCTCAATAAATCCAAATTAAATGCTATGATGCAGCAGACAAACACAAAGAGTGATCCTTCCAGCTCCAATTCCAAATGAAAGTGAACACCACATGGACAAAGCACTGGGAGGTGCCTGGTGGACAGGAACAGGAAGTTGGAGACTCAGGGGCACTTCCTTTCTCTTGAAAAAAAGAATAGAAACAAAAAGAGGACTCCTAGCCCAAACAAATACAGCCAAATCACAATCTGAGGGGTTAAATGAACATTTTTGAGAAAATTTTAACATGCTCAAGAGATATTCTGTGCCAGATTGCAGTTTCTGCGTGTTCGGAAACGCGATCTTACCTACATAGCGCTGTAAGGAAGATCGTGCGTCCTAATGACGTGTTCGCGCGTCCGAATGACGTTATCGCGTTCTCACAGTCGGGTTGGATTGTGCGGCCGGATTCCAAACATCGTAGCGAACGCGACCGGGAGAGAAAAGCGAGAAAGCGAACGCAGAACCACGGTAAGTCATTACCGCGCACGCGAGATTGCTATTGAGCGCGCGAGGAAGAAAAACTACTACGCTACACTGTAGATTGCAAAGTAGGCGACAGCTTCACGCTCTCTGCGAAGTGCGAAGTTGCCGAAACTTCGCAAACTCCGCGAACGGAGCGTAGTTCTCCGCCCAGGCTTAAAAAAAACTAAATAAAGATCAGTGATTAATTTGTAAAAAAAAAAAAATGCCATGGTCCTCGTCATGAAGCCACTGCAGCTTGCACCATCCATTGCTCCTGCCAGCTCTGCTAGTGCCAACAGAACTACTAACCATTGTACTGCTATAAGTGTGACAATTCAGAATATTCCTGGACCCCAAAGGAATAAGAATGGCTTGGGTGACCAGTAGTAGTCATTTTCATGTATAATAAATTAATAAATAACTGTTTCTGTGCCTATCTCTACATTAGACTAACAGCGCCGCTACGGGGCAAACTGACATAAGTGCCGGTGTTGACAATTAAGTGCTGGTGCAGAGCACCGGAAGTCACCGGATCAAATTAAGTACGGACAAAGGTATTAAAAAACTTTATTACTTTTATTAGATCTGCCTAAAATTTGAGGTACCTGTACAGGGCTCAACTTGCAGACAGCCTCTCAAATATCATCCAGAGTCATTAACCAGTGCCAACACTTTTTGACCCTCCCTTACTTAACTCTGCTCCTACTTGATGGATTTGTATGAAACTTAATGTAAAAAAAATATGCTAAACATGGCTGCCAATTTTCATGCAGATCTGCGGTAAGGCACCAAAGCTATTAGCATATTAGAATATCAAAAGTTTCGTTACTCTCGTCCTTTAAATTTACTCCCCTTGGTCGATCTTCAAAAACTTGGCATTCTTAGAGACAAATAGACTTGCTGTAGTTTTGTCAAAATTGATGCTGAGTTGTGGCACAGTCTCACAGTCATTAATAAATTAACACTTTTTTGGCCATCGTTGATGAATCAGCACAAATTTGGAAACACTAATAGTGAGTTAAACATGGGAAACGTCTGCCAAATTGTATCTAACTTTGCCAAACGGTGCACATCTATAAGCAAATCAATATACATTACACTTAGGGCGGTAGCTCTAGTGTAGTTATGGTTCAAGTTTACAAAGGAAAGGCATTTTCTGTTTATTTTTCGTAATTACCTTAGCACCGTTTTAAGAATCTGCACAACATTTTCAGAAAAAATGTGTATTCTCTTTGTAGCTCTCAAGGCATGTTTCATGCAGATCTGTCAAGCAAGGGCCAAGCAGAAGAGTCAGGGGTAGCAGAGGAGACTGTCTTAAAAGTGTGATTTTCCATTTTTATTCCTATAGCATACTTTGCTCTACAGAAAAATATGGTTGAACGTAATTTCACAAAACGTGACACAAAGTTAAAACTTAATTAAGTCAAGGATTGTTTCTATTTTGCGTTTGATGTTAATCTACTAGTGTTTGAGAAATAAGCATTGGAAGAGTGGGTTGTGTTGGGCAATAAAAGGTTACATATTTAGGTGTATTTGGACCGTTCATGGATATCCCCCAAACCGGATTTGCGGTTATCCACAAATTCAAAAATGTGCAAAATATATCAACTTCTTTGGCTATATTTTGATGTCGGCCATCTGAAACTATTTGATTAGCTGTCCTTAACACTGATAGAAAAATGCTTCGACCACTGTTACAAGGTTCGGGGAATCAATTCCTGAGCCTAGGAAAAAAGTTAGGAATGAGCAGATGGTGGGCCGGGTGAGCACACCCTGAACACCAGGGCCCAGATTGGGGCGGGGTTCTAAGGGATCTCCCTTTGATTAAAATTAAAAAAGACACCTTAATTCATTTGCAAGATCAGAACCTGCTGATCTAAAAATAAAGAAAAAAATGGAAGAAAGAAGGTTTTGGCTGGAGGCCAGGTCAGTCGTCTAGCTTCCACTGTGCAGTGGCTGTTGGCCACCCACATGTCGTGTCTACGAGGTTGGCACTGCGCAGCGCAATCACTCACGGACACAGGTAGGTGTGCTCACGATTCTTTATTCTTTATTTTGATATTGCATACAGCTGGTCACATGCACGTCCTTCTTCTTAGTCGCCCTGCTCGAATCTGTCCTCTTCCTGTCCCCTGACCGGATGTGGTGTCCGGTGACCTGGTCACCTCCCTCACGACCCACAGGGTCCTAGTGTCTGCTGTCCCTACTGTCCTGTCGCCTTGTCCGTCATCTGTCTGTCAGGTCATGACATCTCCCCCCTTGTTGCAAACAACAGTTCGTGTCCAAGTTCTACTACTCACTCCGTGTCACCACCATTTACATTATTGCTCGTCGTTGCAGTGAGAGAGAGAGAGAGAGAGAGCGAGAGAGAGAGAGAGAGAGAGAGAGAGAGAGAGAGAGAGAGAGAGAGATTGTCAGTCTCGTCGATTCTTCTCCCCAGCCTCTGTTTCCTACTTCTTTCTACGTAGTCTCTTTGTCCCTTTGCATCCCTTTCTTGGTCGTCATTTTCTGCCGCCATCTTTCTTTCTGCTCTTCAGTTGTTCTCCGTCTTTTCTCAGTTTGCCAGTCGCTCTTTCTCTTTGTCGTTGTTCTCTCCTCTTACTCTTCTTTCTGTCCTTCCGTTGTCCTTCTTCTGCTCTCTTTTTGCCGGCCTCTTGTCGCCTTGATCGTTGTTCTTTGACCTCCGTTTTGTTTTTTGCTCCTTTCTTTCTACAGCCGCCTTCTGTTGTATTTGTTCTCTCCATTATTCTTTTTTGTTCTCTTCCTCTTTCTTTGTTCCCTGAGTCTTCTCTTTGCTTGCTCTCAACATAGCTGTTGTCTTTTTTGTATGTCATTGTTATAAGGCCCATCGTTTGGGCGGTGCTGCTGCTCATCAGACATGGCCCTGGGACATCGCCTTGTAGAACATGAATGTCCTCCTTATTTATCTTGTCATTGTATCTCAGTTCCTCTGTGAACTTCCCCAAGTTAGTTACTTCTTTCCTTGCCCCCCAAGTAAAGATCTATACCTTGGACGCTCTCAGGGTCGGCTTTACTTCCATTCTCTCATACTCCGATGCACACATGACATTGCAGGTTGCACCACTGTCCAGTACAAAGTCTGTTTCATGCACTCCTACTCTTATCTTTGCATGGTCTGTCTTTCCTCGGGTGCTTCTGTCTGCTGGCTGTGTTGTTTCTCCTGTTTCTTCTTCCTTGCTCTGCTCGGTGTGCACCTCCGACATGTGATATAGTCTTTCTACTTTCTCTACTTCCTCTTCTTCATCTGACCCTCGTGATGAACTCCTCCTTTCTTTGTCAACATACATAACATGTCTTGTCGTTGATTCCTGTGGTCTTCCTGTTCTCACATTGTCGTCTCTTAATGGGGCACCTTGGCACATACTGGCGTAGTGATTTCTTCGACCACATCTTCTGCACGTCTGGCCAAAGGCGGGGCATTGACCTCTGTGTGGAAATTCCATTCCGCACTTGTAGCATGTTCTTTCAGGTCGTCTCCTCTCTTTTTGTTCCCTCCAGTCATTCCTTCGTTGGTCTGTGCGATATCTGTTTGTCGTAAAATGTGCGTTTTCTGTTTCAACGCTCTTCCCTCTTTCCATTTCCTTGGCATGTTCCGCTGCTCCCGCCTCTGCTCTCGCTAGTGACAGGATGTTCTCCAATGAGGTTGGTTCCTTAAGTATTCTTGCTCTGAATCCTGTGTCGCGACAGCCTTCTATGATCCGTAGCCTGATTGCTTGCTCGTTATCAAATTTATCAAATTCCCAATGTGTCACCAATTTCCTCAGCCGTGTCGCGAAGTCGTCTAGTGTTTCGCCGACTTGTTGACATGCGATGGTAAAAGTATATCGTTCGAAATCAATGTTTCGTTGCGGGTCGAATTTGGCTGTTAGACATTTCTTTAGTTGGTCATATGTTTTTGTTTCATCAGTCGGCAGTGTCACCAGAAGTTCTTCTACGTCGTCCCCTGCCAAATTCAATAGTAGTCCCAGTTTCTTTCCAGCTGCTACATCTGTGTCGTCTACATATCTTTCAAACCGTCTGATCCACTTTTCCCACCTTATTCCTATTTGTGGCTCCGATAGGTTAAACGGTAGTGGTCTCCTGTATTGTGCGTTAGGCTTTGGATCTGCCATTCTTTCCTTCTTTCTTTATCTGTTCGTTCCTCTTTTATTTCCTCTTTTCTTCTTCTTCTTTTGTTCTCTTGCTTTATCTTCCTTTCTCTTTTGTCTCTTTTCTTCCCCTTGTTTTCTTCTCCTTTTGCTTTGTTTTATTTTAATCTTTCTACTTTCCTTTTTCTTATGTGTCTCTTTTATTATTTTCTTTTCTCTTTCTTCGTTTATTTCTTCTTTGTCTTCTATTTCTGTTCTTTTGTTTTTGTTTTTTTTAGCCTTTCTATGCTTTTCTTGTCTTTCCTTTATTGTTTTCTGCTCTTTCTTCTTTTTTGCCTGACTCCGTGATGGCCGCTTTCCTTATTTCTATGCCTTTTCTACTTTTGTCTTTTTTCCTAAAATGGCCGCCGCTCTTCTCGCGAGATTTCGCGTTCGAAATCTCGCTTGCCTGGCCCCAAAATGGCCGCTTCCCCGTTCTCGCCTCTGATTGGCCTAGCCGCCTGATCCCAAAATGGCCGCCGAGACTCTCGCGAGAGCTCGCGCCTATTTTGAGATTTCGCGCGTTCCTTCGCGCTTACCCCAGTTTTGCCGGATTGTTCGTAAGAGGCGGTCGGGTGGGCTCCGATGTCGCTTCTTGTCACTCTTCTTCTTCACTCTTCTTCTTTTGGGCACATCCAGGGTAGGCACCTGGTTCTTCCGATGTCGATGGCGTCAAGATGCACGTCGGTTCCCTTCACACCCTCGTCGCCAGTTGTCGTGTCTACGAGGTTGGCACTGCGCAGCGCAATCACTCACGGACACAGGTAGGTGTGCTCACGATTCTTTATTCTTTATTTTGATATTGCATACAGCTGGTCACATGCACGTCCTTCTTCTTAGTCGCCCTGCTCGAATCTGTCCTCTTCCTGTCCCCTGACCGGATGTGGTGTCCGGTGACCTGGTCACCTCCCTCACGACCCACAGAGTCCTAGTGTCTGCTGTCCCTACTGTCCTGTCGCCTTGTCCGTCAACTGTCTGTCAGGTCATGACACCACAGTGGGTTGGGTGAAGGGCTTGGCCCGAGTCCATGCGCAGCGAGGGCTGGCTGCCTATGGCAGAAAGACGCAGGAACTGTGACTAGTCCCCCGCTGTGCATTGCCTTCGGCCATGAGAGTTGCTAAAGCAATTTTTTAAAGGCACCAAAATTGGGAAATGGTGGTGTTTGGTGAGTTGACAGAGGCCATAGAATATTCTTTTTTCTCACAAATGCACACTTTGTTTGCTTGATGAAATCTATGGTAGTGCGAGATAGCAAACATCTGTCATCCATAGTGAATAGTTGTGCAGGACTCATTCCGACCATAATCTGTTACTGCTGAGTATACAGCAGGGCTGATGGAGGGTGGAGATTTGGCAGTGGTGTATCAAGGGGGTGGGGGGGCAGTGGGGGCGGAACACGTTTTGGCGGCAGCAGGAATTGCCAGCCACCCCCTCCCCCTTAGATTCCGCAGGCGGCCTAAGGCCTAGCTATGCCACTGGGATTTGGGTTTGGAGACACCATCCAAACGAATGGACATTTCCAATGTTTGCAAGGTGCCAATTACATGATGCTGTAATAAAACAACGTATGGGAAATTGTAGTCTTTGGAGGGGACTTGTTGACATGCGATGGTAAAAGTATATCGTTCGAAATCAATGTTTCGTTGCGGGTCGAATTTGGCTGTTAGACATTTCTTTAGTTGGTCATATGTTTTTGTTTCATCAGTCGGCAGTGTCACCAGAAGTTCTTCTACGTCGTCCCCTGCCAAATTCAATAGTAGTCCCAGTTTCTTTCCAGCTGCTACATCTGTGTCGTCTACATATCTTTCAAACCGTCTGATCCACTTTTCCCTCCTTATTCCTATTTGTGGCTCCGATAGGTTAAACAGTAGTGGTCTCCTGTATTGTGCGTTAGGCTTTGGATCTGCCATTCTTTCCTTCTTTCTTTATCTGTTCGTTCCTCTTGTATTTCCTCTTTTCTTCTTCTTCTTTTGTTCTCTTGCTTTATCTTCCTTTCTCTTTTGTCTCTTTTCTTCCCCTTGTTTTCTTCTCCTTTTGCTTTGTTTTATTATAATCTTTTTACTTTCCTTTTTCTTATGTGTCTCTTTTATTATTTTCTTTTCTCTTTCTTCGTTTATTTCTTCTTTGTCTTCTATTTCTGTTCTTTTGTTTTTGTTTTTTTTAGCCTTTCTATGCTTTTCTTGTCTTTCCTTTATTGTTTTCTGCTCTTTCTTCTTTTTTGCCGGACTCCGTGATGGCCGCTTTCCTTATTTCTATGCCTTTTCTACTTTTGTCTTTTTTCCTAAAATGGCCGCCGCTCTTCTCGCGAGATTTCGCATTCGAAATCTCGCTTGCCTGGCCCCAAAATGGCCGCTTCCCCGTTCTCGCCTCTGATTGGCCTAGCCGCCTGATCCCAAAATGGCCGCCGAGACTCTTGCGAGAGCTTGCGCCTATTTTGAGATTTCGCGCGTTCCTTCGCGCTTACCCCAGTTTTGCCGGATTGTTCGTAAGAGGCGGTCGGGTGGGCTCCGATGTCGCTTCTTGTCACTCTTCGTCTTCACTCTTCTTCTTTTGGGCACATCCAGGGTAGGCACCTGGTTCTTCCGATGTCGATGGCGTCAAGATGGACGTCGGTTCCCTTCACACCCTCGTCGCCAGTTGTCGTGTCTACGAGGTTGGCACTGCGCAGCGCAATCACTCACGGACACAGGTAGGTGTGCTCACGATTCTTTATTCTTTATTTTGATATTGCATACAGCTGGTCACATGCACGTCCTTCTTCTTAGTCGCCCTGCTCGAATCTGTCCTCTTCCTGTCCCCTGACCGGATGTGGTGTCCGCTGACCTGGTCACCTCCCTCACGACCCACAGGGTCCTAGTGTCTGCTGTCCCTACTGTCCTGTCGCCTTGTCCGTCATCTGTCTGTCAGGTCATGACACCACAGTGGGTTGGGTGAAGGGCTTGGCCCGAGTCCATGCGCAGCGAGGGCTGGCTGCCTATGGCAGAAAGACGCAGGAACTGTGACTAGTCCCCCGCTGTGCATTGCCTTCGGCCATGAGAGTTGCTAAAGCAATTTTTTAAAGGCACCAAAATTGGGAAATGGTGGTGTTTGGTGAGTTGACAGAGGCCATAGAATATTCTTTTTTCTCACAAATGCACACTTTGTTTGCTTGATGAAATCTATGGTAGTGCGAGATAGCAAACATCTGTCATCCATAGTGAATAGTTGTGCAGGACTCATTCCGACCATAATCTGTTACTGCTGAGTATACAGCAGGGCTGATGGAGGGTGGAGATTTGGCAGTGGTGTATCAAGGGGGTGGGGGGGCAGTGGGGGCGGAACACGTTTTGGCGGCAGCAGGAATTGCCAGCCACCCCCTCCCCCTTAGATTCCGCAGGCGGCCTAAGGCCTAGCTATGCCACTGGGATTTGGGTTTGGAGACACCATCCAAACGAATGGACATTTCCAATGTTTGCAAGGTGCCAATTACATGATGCTGTAATAAAACAACGTATGGGAAATTGTAGTCTTTGGAGGGGACTTGTTGACATGCGATGGTAAAAGTATATCGTTCGAAATCAATGTTTCGTTGCGGGTCGAATTTGGCTGTTAGACATTTCTTTAGTTGGTCATATGTTTTTGTTTCATCAGTCGGCAGTGTCACCAGAAGTTCTTCTACGTCGTCCCCTGCCAAATTCAATAGTAGTCCCAGTTTCTTTCCAGCTGCTACATCTGTGTCGTCTACATATCTTTCAAACCGTCTGATCCACTTTTCCCTCCTTATTCCTATTTGTGGCTCCGATAGGTTAAACGGTAGTGGTCTCCTGTATTGTGCGTTAGGCTTTGGATCTGCCATTCTTTCCTTCTTTCTTTATCTGTTCGTTCCTCTTGTATTTCCTCTTTTCTTCTTCTTCTTTTGTTCTCTTGCTTTATCTTCCTTTCTCTTTTGTCTCTTTTCTTCCCCTTGTTTTCTTCTCCTTTTGCTTTGTTTTATTATAATCTTTTTACTTTCCTTTTTCTTATGTGTCTCTTTTATTATTTTCTTTTCTCTTTCTTCGTTTATTTCTTCTTTGTCTTCTATTTCTGTTCTTTTGTTTTTGTTTTTTTTAGCCTTTCTATGCTTTTCTTGTCTTTCCTTTATTGTTTTCTGCTCTTTCTTCTTTTTTGCCGGACTCCGTGATGGCCGCTTTCCTTATTTCTATGCCTTTTCTACTTTTGTCTTTTTTCCTAAAATGGCCGCCGCTCTTCTCGCGAGATTTCGCATTCGAAATCTCGCTTGCCTGGCCCCAAAATGGCCGCTTCCCCGTTCTCGCCTCTGATTGGCCTAGCCGCCTGATCCCAAAATGGCCGCCGAGACTCTTGCGAGAGCTTGCGCCTATTTTGAGATTTCGCGCGTTCCTTCGCGCTTACCCCAGTTTTGCCGGATTGTTCGTAAGAGGCGGTCGGGTGGGCTCCGATGTCGCTTCTTGTCACTCTTCGTCTTCACTCTTCTTCTTTTGGGCACATCCAGGGTAGGCACCTGGTTCTTCCGATGTCGATGGCGTCAAGATGGACGTCGGTTCCCTTCACACCCTCGTCGCCAGTTGTCGTGTCTACGAGGTTGGCACTGCGCAGCGCAATCACTCACGGACACAGGTAGGTGTGCTCACGATTCTTTATTCTTTATTTTGATATTGCATACAGCTGGTCACATGCACGTCCTTCTTCTTAGTCGCCCTGCTCGAATCTGTCCTCTTCCTGTCCCCTGACCGGATGTGGTGTCCGCTGACCTGGTCACCTCCCTCACGACCCACAGGGTCCTAGTGTCTGCTGTCCCTACTGTCCTGTCGCCTTGTCCGTCATCTGTCTGTCAGGTCATGACACCACAGTGGGTTGGGTGAAGGGCTTGGCCCGAGTCCATGCGCAGCGAGGGCTGGCTGCCTATGGCAGAAAGACGCAGGAACTGTGACTAGTCCCCCGCTGTGCATTGCCTTCGGCCATGAGAGTTGCTAAAGCAATTTTTTAAAGGCACCAAAATTGGGAAATGGTGGTGTTTGGTGAGTTGACAGAGGCAATAGAATATTCTTTTTTCTCACAAATGCACACTTTGTTTGCTTGATGAAATCTATGGTAGTGCGAGATAGCAAACATCTGTCATCCATAGTGAATAGTTGTGCAGGACTCATTCCGACCATAATCTGTTACTGCTGAGTATACAGCAGGGCTGATGGAGGGTGGAGATTTGGCAGTGGTGTATCAAGGGGGTGGGGGGGCAGTGGGGGCGGAACACGTTTTGGCGGCAGCAGGAATTGCCAGCCACCCCCTCCCCCTTAGATTCCGCAGGCGGCCTAAGGCCTAGCTATGCCACTGGGATTTGGGTTTGGAGACACCATCCAAACGAATGGACATTTCCAATGTTTGCAAGGTGCCAATTACCTGATGCTGTAATAAAACAACGTATGGGAAATTGTAGTCTTTGGAGGGGTGCACAGTAACTTTAAAGGTTCAACTGCGAGCAAGGGAGCAGGATATTCCCTGACACCTGGGGTTCTGGATGAACCTTCTCACAAAATGATGATAATACCAAACAACCTGAATGTCTACGTCGCATAGATTATATGACATATAAGACCAAGATTCATAAAGAAGAGGAGAAGGTGGGCAGGTTGGTAGCCTGGCTTATATAACCAGAGGCTAGGGGACTGCCTGTGGATGGGATTTAGAGGAAATCTGGGGAGGTAGAGCATACACGTTTAGGTAACGATTATGCAATATTTAAATGTTATTCAAAACACTACACTGGGGAGAGAGTAACAAATGCAGAAGATCTGGCCGATATCTACAAAAGGGAGGACTCACCACCCTGTAACTGTTTGAAGTGTAAAATATATAAAAAGCACCACTGGGGCTGTCAAATGTGACAAAAAAAATTCTGATTTGACGCTGGGGGACAGGGGCCCTGGAGTGGATGTGTTATGCTATGCGACCTTCATAAATAGGCAGTTGTCTGACTACAAGAAAGAGGATTTACTGGTCTATTTTCTCAATCCGGGCTTTGACTCCCATTATGTGACAGCATATTGTTCGCTATCGATGTTAAACAGTACTAATTAGAACATTCTCACTAACACTGCAGCGAACCACATAGTTGACAAGCTGTTATCAATAGTGAGCCCTGATGAGAACGGCTATATACCCAGCCACAATCTGCCCCAGACTATCAGATGCTTATTCCACATACCCACAGATGCCACCAACTGCTCAATGCCCAGTGGTGTTTGTTGTAGACTAGAAAAATCCTTTGTCACCAGTGGCTGGAGTTATATTTTCAAAGTATCGCAGAGAATGGGATTTGGGACGCAAATGGTAAAATAGACTAGGATATTTAATATGGTCCCAACTGCTAGAGGTATGGCACTGAAAGGAGAACAAGACAAAGGTGACTCGTGACTCCATTACTTCACACACTAGTTATAGAACCCCTAGTGAACAGGATCCTTACACAGAGAAATGGGGTATTCAGGTGTCGGGATGTATCCGTTCATTTCATGGTGCGCATACAGCATCCTGGTACCTCTAAAGGACTCCTCTCCAGTACTTGCAGAAGTTACAGGAGTGCTTTAGCAAGGTGGGTCACTGTCGAGACTGCAAGTCAATCCGTCTAAACCTGTATATTCCCAGCCAGTACAGGCAGTCAGTTTAACAGGGAACCCTTACACATCAAGAAGGAACATTGGACATTTCCTTATCCAGGTATCCAGGTTTACCATGTCCTGGATGATGTCAGAGACTTAAGTATCCTTATAACACTGAGAGTCATCAAGTGGCAGGTAGCATTCTGGAAAACACTGCCATTAACACTTTTGGGCAGAGTGGTACTGACGGCAACGGTAATTGAACCACATTTCCTGCACCTGTTTGCTAATTTAGTGAATGTGCTAGCTGGTGAGATCTTTAAGGAACTGGATTCACTTTTGCTGTCATTCATTTGGAATGAAACATGCATAGGGTGGCGTTGCAGTAACTTACATTTCCAAATATAGAAGTGAGACGTCATTGAACTTATAACACACTGCAATTACAGTGGAAGGCCAAACAGTATGCAGCCTGCCACCCTCGGATGCCGTATTAATAACACTTGAGATTATGAATATGTTGTTGACTCTTAGGAGTATGTCAATAATATTGAGGGTAAGTCGTTATCTTTGGACTAGGTACTTGAGACAGATGACTTTGGAGGTATCAGTGAATGTATGGACCGTGCCCGGGGACTGAGATCAAACCAGATGGGATGACTATGGCATTTTTTGCGTTAGGTGACCTGTATGAGTCAACCACGCTTCGGTCCTTTCTTGTTCTGATATGAGGCAATGGGTACCTGGGGCATTTTGAGGTTCTGTAAATTTGCTTTGCATGCACAGTAGATGGAGATTATGATAGGAAGGATCATCACTACTGAACTACATGCATATCTGCCCTTCCAGCTTCATCTTGAGGTTAGGAGGGTAAAAAAGCAGTGACACAACTACAGCAGTGATTAATTTGCAAATGAATATATGCTGGGCCCCAATACCTTATAAGGTCGGTGCACCCAACCGGTTGGGTTGCTGAATACCAACGGTCTAATCTTGATGCCATCTTATGCTTTCTTCGTCCACCACCATTTGCTTCCTGCCCCTTTATCTCACTCTTGCATGTTCTTTCTCATCCCAGTTTTGACACTTGTTTTCCCATCTTTCTCTTCATTCTTCTTTCCTACTTTTCTGAATTTCTCTCAGTTGTTCTGCATCAAAAATTGCTGATACAGAAATAAGACGCTGTCCCCAAAAATGAGTGCTGGTGGACACCACCTAAACCACAGGCTCTAATTAGGCACTGAGGGGCTTAGTCATGAGCCCTTTGTGCCGCCGTTGTGTCACTTTTGTGACCCTACTGCGGCATAGAAATGTACCACGTTGCGCCTTATTTACAAAGTGAGGCATCTAGGCAGATGCGTCACTTTGTAAAGCCCTGCTCTACATTATACCTGCGCCAGGTATAATGTATGTAGAGTGCGCGTTCTCCTTCAAAAAAAGCTTGTAGAAGTGTTGCAGCAAAATCTATGGGATTTCACTGCAACCCTTCTAGGATGCCACTTCGTCAAAAACTTAAGCCTGCCTTACAGTAGGCATAAGACTGCTGCAGGCCCTTTCACATGGGGCTTGCCCCAAGTGAAAGGACACATTACTGGAGTTGCGTCTGTTCTCAGACACACCTCAGCAATGCATCACTTTTGGACCTACAGATATGTCAGGAATACTGACCTAGCTGTAAATCCTTGCGACATTGAGTGCCGTACAGTAACTATGGCAAATCCATCGTGTAACAAGGAGGGTGCACTGAAAAGTATTGCAACAATGTTTCCACGCAGCAATGCAACACTTTTTATAAATGAGGCCCTGAATAAATTAAAAGTGTTGGTGGCCAAAATCAAACCTGATCTAGTTGAACATAGAGAGAGGTGGCTGAATGAAATGTGGGTTGATCCGGCAGAGAATGATTGGGTTTTAAAACTGTAGCATGCACTTAAAATCTCCAAAAACGTAGGTTCAAGATGCAACACTTTAATTTCCTTCACCTGACTCCGAAAAGATGATCCAATATTTACCCTTCAGTAATTTTAACTGCCCTGGGTGTCGAAATCTGACTTGTACCATATGGCATGTTCCTGCCTCGTGATTAGCGGACAGTGGAAAGATATAGCATGTCTACCGGTAGGACTAAACTCTTGAAAGCTGAAATGGGTTCCCGCCCAAAGAATAAACAGCTAAGTAATAAGATCTTAGACCTGACAATGGAATTTTCTAAAATGTCCAAAGCTCAATACTGGAAATTGTATAGATGTAAGCAGTGTGTAAGATGTGCCTTCGAATGGGTTGAAGATGAAGAGTGCCCCTCCCCCGACAAAGAAGAGTAAGGGACACCGTGCATTCTTGGGAAGAACTTATCCTATCCTTTAAAGAGACCACAATGAAAGACCTCCTTGCATGTATTAGGAATTCAACTGATAGACAAGAGCGGGTTGAATCCACGCCTTGGCATCATGAGATCAGGCTATTGCCCGATGTGGCAGCTATGGTACTAAGCTGTGAGGAATAACCATTCTTCTCTTGCCGGCTTCAAATATATATAAGAAATGAGTGAAAGATAAGTCAACTGTTCTTGCAACATCGCACTTAAGTATATGCATGGATGTCACTGGCTTAGAATAGTAAAAATGTTTGAGTGCTACATGTTATCTGTGAGAACTTGCAAAAATCAAGAGATGCTGTAAGATTAGATAATACATCTTTGATATTTACCATACGTTTGTTATTGATATGTGTGAAACTCTCATGATATTGAAAATGTTTCTTCAGTGTCTGACCTTGAATGAAAAAAAATAAGAAGAAAACAGATGGACTATCTATCTATCTATCTATCTATCTATCTATCTATCTATCTATCTATCTATCTATCTATCTATCTATCTATCTATCTATCTATCTATCTATCTATCTATCTATCTATCTATCTATCTATCTATCTATCTATCTATCTATCTATCTATCTATCTCTCTATCTATCTATCTATCTATCTATCTATCTATCTATCTATCTATCTAATATAATAATGCAGAATATGTAACATGTTGTATGGTACTACATTACTATCCCAGAATTCTGATGATATCCCTCCCTTCCCCCTCCCTTCCCCCTCCCTCCTTCCCTCTCCACTTACCTGCCTAAAACAGTGTACCTTGACTGTAATAGCTCTCTTACCTTCACTACTGTAAACTGCATGTGGTATTCCCTGTTTTTGGTGTGCTCACGAGCCCGTTTCCCTTTAATTCCCTTGCTTCTGCTCAAATTATTTATCAAACTTGTTTTCACTCATTGTACCTATTTTTCGTTCTTCTTGATGACTGCTGCTTTCACTGTCATCACTCACAAGCTCACCAGCAAAGCTTTAGCCTCTGTGGACCCGTTCCAGGAACCCAACTTGACCTCCTGTTGCCTTTCCAACCAAGCCTATTGATTGGCCACTACTTCCCTACTGGTTGGCCCCATTGTGCCTTTCACTTATGACCAAGTGTTTATTTTAGTTTAACTATCGCCATTATGCTTACAGAGAACTTGTTTCTCTCTCCTCATCAGGGTTCTCACTCATCATGTTGTGATCAGTTTTCGAAAGCTGCATACTAACAATACGTTCACTACCAGCTCCAAGACTTCTCATGTAGGCACCAAGGGCCCGATGTAGGTCGCCAATTACCGGTCGGTAACGGCCGATTTCGGCCATTACGGACCGGTATTTGGGAAAGGACATGTAGGTTGCATTTAATTTACAGAATAGGTATATTTACCGATTCGGTAAATTTACCGATTCTATAAAATACCGAATTAGTAAATACAGATGTAGGTGGCACTGAAAACAGTGCCACAGGCCATTACCGATTCGTTATTTACCATGTGATACTTTTACATGGTAAATAACGAATTCCAGTGTACATGCACATATCTGCATGCACACTTAGGGCATGTCTGTGTGCCACATGGCACACAAGCCAGTAACAGGGGGGCAACAGGGTGTCAAAGTGACACCCTGTCCCCCTTGCAAATTCGGTATTTTTACAGATTCTGTATTACAGAATCGGTATTTGCCATTGATTCCTATAGGCCTTGAAGCCCATAGGAATCAATGGCAAATACCGATTCTGTAATTACAGAATCGGTAATTACCGAATCTTACCGATTCTGTATTTTTACAGATTTTTTTCCTACATAGCAATAACCGATTAGTAAATACCGAATCGGTAAAATTCTGTATTCACCATTCGGTAATTTGCTATTACCTACATCTAGGCCCATATCTCTTAACCCCACCTTGATTGCATGAGTATTCCACTGGTTTGTAGGTTATGGGGCACCAAGGTCCACCCAGTGGCGGTTACTCCGCAATGGTGAAGGAGAATCGCCCCATTGCTTTCAAGCAGTGTGAGAAGAGTGCTGTGTCACGGCTCTCAGACCAATCACAATGCTGCACTGGAGCATCGTGATTGGCTTAGGGGAGGGAGCCTGGCTGCCTGCTTCCTTTTCTTGGAAGCGGACTCAGGAGAGCAGGAGTACAGAAGATGCAAGAACCGGCCTCAAGGTAAGTTTTTCTTTTCTTTAAATTTCTACTACGTGTGACACCCCCAGAGACACCACCCCCACGACAACCCCAGCGACACCCCCAGCCCGCAAAGCGAGCCATGCCGGCCGCCCGTGGGTCCACATACTCCCTCCATCTACTATTGCTCTGCTCCTTTAGGTGAAGAATGCAGAAAGTGCAGGTTCACAGCCAGTGCTGGATTAAACCACTGTAGGCAGCTGCCCCACTGCAGTTCCACAAATGGCCACAAGAGGATGCCAAATTACATCACATTACCTTTAGAAGTTGCCTGATTAATAGCAGAAATGTCAGGCCAAAATGAGGAAATACAATTTTGCTTGAGGTTCTAAAATCCCTTGCACTGAATCTGTGTCAAGCCATCAATAAGTGTGCCCTTTGTCAAGTTGAAGGTCTCTATTGTTACCTCGCTTTATTCAAGGATACCTTTCCATCTTCACTTTTGCCGAAGCATATGTGACAGTTTGTGCTGCCTCTGCCAGGGTGGGGATTTGGACAGTCGAGAAGTGCTGCCCGTTCATGCATTAGTAGCACGTTAATCAGTGTTTCTGGCCATTCAGAATTAGTTAACTTTATGTAAGTGTTTCTCACTTGTTTTTAATATCCTCATTCTGTGCATCTGTCTAATGTTCTTTTGAAATCCACCTCAATTTGTTATCAGCAGAACCACATACACACTAACGACATGTCAACTCAGCAATGCAACACAAAGCAACACATCGCTAACACAACATAAAAATAAAAACAACACAACAATAAGGAATGCAGAACAGCACAGAACAGCAGTGTTCAAATAAGCAGAACAACTTCAAATCAGCAGAATAAAACACTTAAATAGAACAACAGCACACTTCACCCATCCTCACCACCCAGCTGACTTCTTAATACTGTGTTAAATGCCTTGTGTTAAATGTCTTGCTTTGTTTCCTGAAAAACAGACCCAAGACCGCCAAGTCAGAAAAGACCGAAAACCATGGCTCCTCAAGATGATGATACAAGAACATGTTTAACTGCATCTGTCCATTCTGCATGTTACTCGAGTCTTCAAGGTTCCATGATTTGTTTGACAAGGCAGGCGATGAGCCTGCAGAATAAAAGAACCCAAGCTACATGGAAGAAATCCTTCTATTTCAGTAGCAAATTCATTCTGGGCTTAATTTTTTACAGTCATTGTCCATAAAACATACCACGAGAACAATTAAAACATGCTGGTACAAAATGAAAGCGTAAATTCCATGTTAAGAAAATGCAACATAGTAATTCAAGTGTCTGCATCGGATCTATGACAGAATATCGACTACAAAAATATCGACCTACAAGAATATCGAGTCAACAATATCGAGGGCAAAAATATCGACATCCTATCTACAACATGGTAAGTACAAAAATATCGAAAAAATAATATCGTTGTAAAAAATATCGATGTTAAAAATATCGATTTTTTTTAAATATATATAAATGTAAAAGTAAGTATATAACACTAATAAATAAAATAAACATATTTAAAAGTATCTAATAATGTTTAAAATTAATAAATAAAAATATATACAGTAAAGATATAATATATATGTACTAAACAATAAGTATTAATAATTAATTTACTAAAAATACCCCTTTACCCAAAAACTGAAAACTGACCCTGAACCCTAAAAATACCCCTTTACCCAAGAACTGAAAACTGACCCTGAACCCTAAAAATACCCCTTTACCCAAGAACTGAAAACTGACCCTGAACCCTAAAAATACCCCTTTACCCAAAAACTGAAAACTGACCCTGAACCCTAAAAATACCCCTTTACCCATGAACTGAAAACTGACCCTGAACCCTAAAAATACCCCTTTACCCATGAACTGAAAACTGACCCTGAACCCTAAAAATACCCCTTTACCCATGAACTGAAAACTGACCCTGAACCCTAAAAATACCCCTTTACCCATGAACTGAAAACTGACCCTGAACCCTAAAAATACCCCTTTACCCAAAAACTGAAAACTGACCCTGAACCCTAAAAATACCCCTTTACCCATGAACTGAAAACTGACCCTGAACCCTAAAAATACCCCTTTATCCATGAACTGAAAACTGACCCTGAACACTAAAAATACCCATTTACCCATGAACTGAAAACTGACCCTGAACCCTAAAAATACCCCTTTACCCAAAAACAGAAAACTGACCCTGAACCCTAAAAATACCCCTTTACCCATGAACTGAAAACTGACCCTGAACACTAAAAATACCCCTTTACCCATGAACTGAAAACTGACCCTGAACCCTAAAAATACCCCTTTACCCAAAAACTGAAAACTGACCCTGAACCCTAAAAATACCCCTTTACCCATGAACTGAAAACTGACCCTGAACACTAAAAATACCCCTTTACCCATGAACTGAAAACTGACCCTGAACCCTAAAAATACCCCTTTACCCAAAAACTGAAAACTGACCCTGAACCCTAAAAACACCCCTTTACCCAAAAACTGAAAACTGCCCCTAAACACTCAAAATACCCCTTTACCCAAAAACCCAAAAATGACCCTGAACCCTAAAAATACTCCTTAACCCAAAGTTAAATAATATTATTTAATTAGCAATTAATAATTAATTAACAATAACAATAAAGTAAATATATTAGCACATAAGCTGTAATTAATATAATTTAATAATTATTATCATTTTTCCCCAATTAATTAATTAACAGTAACTAAAAATTATATATAAATAAATTACTCTAATAATGTAATTAACTAACTAATATTATTTAATTACCAATTAATTACTAATTTAAAATATGTACCAAATTATATTAATTAATTAACTAATTAATATTAATTATTTGCCAATTAATTACTTATAAATATTTAAAAACATATATTAATTAATTAATTATTATTAAATTACTCCCCACCCTATTCCCCTATAAACCCACATCCCGCTACAGAAAATATATATCAATTAATCAATTAATTATTTCCCAATTAATCAATATTAATTAGCAAATAATTATAATTAATTAATTAATCCTACTAATTATTAATCAACTTACCATAATTAAATTACTTCCCACCCTATTCCCCTATAAACCCACAACCCGCTCCGGTACTAAAACATCAAATTTACTTATAAATTTCTATATTATTATAGAAAATGTATACACATATAATAGTAATTATTTTAAATACTTAAATTAAACATATAACACATACATAATAAAAAACTATAAAATAATACAAATATCGATATTAGTGTCATCGAAATTATTAACATCGATATATATGCTATCGATATTACTAACTTCGATATTACTTACATCGATATTAAGTATTTCGATATTACTTACCTTGGGTCGATATTCTGTCCTACGATATTCTTGCCTTCGATATTATGCTCCTTCGATATTACAGACTCGATATTATGGTAAGTCGATATTTACAACTCGATATTTTGACTGTCTACCGTCTGCATCATTAGCTTCCTCAAGCTTCCTCCTAACTTGGTGGAGGTTTAGGCTCTGGTGATGAAAAATGGTAGTAATGATTTAATTGCTATATATACTACTTTTCTGTTGTTGTTTAAATCGTTTTTATTAACCTTTTTGTTTGCTTTTGCACATTTATCAATAAAGCATACAGTCAGAGCAGCACTCATGTAACAGGTGGAAAACGAGAGAAAATGAATTGCCAGTGGCAAAGCACACTTTGACTAATAGCAACATGAAAACGGAAATTCAGGGTATGTTGAGTACATCAAAGCTTGTGGCAATATCTCAAGAGGGACAGAGTGGTGCTGACAAATCATGGCATCAGGTAGCATGCGAGTAATGCAGGAGCAGTGCAGTTCAAATGCAACCGGGGGCATAGGGCACAACAAAATGAGGACAACGAAAGCAAAGGAAGGGTAGGGGAGAGTCGCGCAAGACCTGCTGTCGCCTTCGAATTAGCTGGGGGGCCTCAAACACCACCAAGACTCAGTGACAGTGGGGCTCCCGGGCAGAGGGGCAGTGGCAGTTCGGGTGTGTATATATACTACTTTATGAAGTAAAGCTATCAAAGTGAAAATGGCACCAAAGTGTGACCCTAGTAGTCAGGGTCTCAGACAAGAATGCGTTCCCTTTCATGTCCCCAAGACATGAGAGAAACCACTCCCGTACACTCAAAGTCCAAAACCTTGGGATCTTGTTCTACCTGAATCTATTCTTGAGAAGCTTATCGAGCCCAACACAAAATAATTAAAAAATATTATCTCAAGATGTTGAGAAAGGTCCTCTACGTCTACAGATGTAACGCTGATTTAGTAGTATCCCTGGGTATTCAGTATTGGGCCACCAATGAGATAAAGCGCATGGACTTAGATGTAAAGGAGCTTTATGGGTTCTCAGTTTTAAAAAAAATCAAATTCAATTCACCATTCTCCATCTTAAAGCTTTGGGAGTAAAGACCCAGAATGCTTGCAGGGGCTGGCTTCATCTATACCCCCAGTGGCAATCTGAGGCTGGGCATGAAACGCATGACTCAAACCAGATTCACTTGCTAGTAAAATGGCAATAGACCCATCATAGTGCGGGGCTCATAAATGGAACCCATCTATAAGGGACTGTCTGTCTTTCAAGAAGACAAGCTTTTTCAAAGAGGCATTTAAAGCAGCCACCCAGAGAATAGAAAAAAGCACATCCTTGTACCCAATATTACATCAACAATCACCAACCATAAGGGTTCCGGTGTATCACTGCCAGAGGATGCCTGTTTGGGTAGTAAAGTTTACTCTGACATCATTTACTCGATGGCCCTTTAAGAAATCACCAAAATGGAGGTAGGGCTACCCCCATTTTCTCTTAGTCACCCCTGACCAGTTGCTTACCGTGTCCCATACATTCCTTCCTTGAAGATCCACTTATACAGACTTCCTACGTGACTGCAGTTCACTATCTGTAGGAGGTTCCTTGTTACAATCCTAAAGGGGAAAGATTTTACTCAGGTCAAACCTGCTCTACTGTACTTGCAACTGCTTAATGTGTAGTGTAGTTCCTATTTTCCCTATAGGCCCTGCGCATTGGAATAACATAAACAGCAGTGTAGACGTAGGACTGCGGTCTTCTAGGTCTCTACTGACTATGTTAGACTTAATTTAGGTTTGCGCCAGCTAGCTCAGAGGTCACTGGAAACTTTTTTGACTGAATAGGAAGTGATCAGCTTCCCTGGCTCAGATAAGAAGGGATTCAGCTTCCGACAACCGCATAGACATGACAACTTTGCTCCTCAAAATAAGAGTCAATCTCTAGAGTCGTGTGAAACAATAGACAGCTATTTCACTCAGTCAGTTGTGCAGATTTACTTTCACCAGGATGCAGAGAATAGAGACACAGGCGTTTTCAATAAAAGATATTATTTATTGAGCAGTCTTCTTTCTCATGCAAGAGAAATGAATTGCCACAATTGCAAGACTTGTTATTATGAAAAGTGCGTACAGTAAAAGGAGTACTACGAAATAATACTGTAAAAGCATTGATATGGTTTCTTAGCCATAAGATAGCTAAAATGAATAAAATATATACATTCATATATACATTGGCTAACGACCTCAACTGGTGCTTCTAACTATGCCTACCCCGGTGTACCTGACCTAAGCCTAATACATGGGAGGGAGTAAGTAGATAGCAATTTAAGTTAAGTTGGTTTTGCCAAGAGTTTGTTTCAAGAATTCTCTCTAAGGGTTTAGTCAGCACCGTACCTCTGGAATAGAATGCAGGAGGTCTGGTATCTCCTCTCAGGACCCGATATCCCATTCACCCGCAAGGGTAGGCTGGAAACGCCGGAGCTGGATATTCTCGGCAGAAGAAAAGACAGCATCTTTCTCAGCGCATCAAGGAGGAGGGGCAGCGTCCGTGGGCTTCTCGCATCTGCTGGGCTCTCTGCAAGGGGACAGCTGTTCTGCTCCTGTATTCACCACCACCGTGTGCTTGCTTAAGGCAACGTAGGTATGGCCCTTTAAGAAATCACCAAAATGGAAGTAGGGCTACCCCCATTTTCTCTTGGTCACCCCTGACCAGTTGCTTACCATGTCCCATACATTCCTTCCTTGAAGATCCACTTATACAGACTTCCTACGTGACTGCAGTTCACTATCTGTAGGAGGTTCCTTGTTACGATCCTAAAGGGGAAAGATTTTACTCAGGTCAAACCTGCTCTACTGTACTTGCAACTGCTTAACGTGTAGTGTAGTTCCTATTTTCCCTATAGGCCCTGCGCATTGGAATAACATAAACAGCAGTGTAGACGTAGGACTGCGGTCTTCTAGGTCTCTACTGACTATGTTAGACTTAATTTAGGTTTGCGCCAGCTAGCTCAGAGGTCACTGGAAACTTTCTTGACTGAATAGGAAGTGATCAGCTTCCCTGGCTCAGACAAGAAGGGATTCAGCTTCCGACAACCGCATAAACATGACAACTTTGCTCCTCAAAATAAGAGTCAATCTCTAGAGTCGTGTGAAACAATAGACAGCTATTTCACTCAGTCAGTTGTGCAGATTTACTTTCACCAGTATGCAGAGAATAGAGAGACGGGCGTTTTCAATCAAAGATATTATTTATTGAGCAGTCTTCTTTCTCATGCAAGAGAAATGAATTGCCACAATTGCAAGACTTGTTATTATGAAAAGTGCGTACAGTAAAAGGAGTATTACGAAATACTACTGTAAAAGCATTGATATGGTTTCTTAGCCATAAGATAGTTAAAATGAATAAAATATATACATTCATATATACATTGGCTAACAACCTCAACTGGTGCTTCTAACTATGCCTACCCCGGTGTACCTGACCTAAGCCTAATAGATGGGAGGGAGTAAGTAGATAGCAATTTAAGTTAAGTTGGTTTTGCCAAGAGTTTGTTTCAAGAATTCTCACTAAGGGTTTGGTCAGCACCGTACCTCTGGAATAGAATGCAGGAGGTCTGGTATCTCCTCTCAGGACCCGATATCCCATTCACCCGCAAGGGTAGGCTGGAAACGCCAGAGCTGGATATTCTCGGCAGGAGAAAAGACAGCGTCTTTCTCAGCTCATCAAGGAGGAGGGGCAGCGTCCGTGGGCTTCTCGCATCTGCTGGGCTCTCTGCAAGGGGACAGCTGTTCTGCTCCTGTATTCACCACCACCGTGTGCTTGCTTAAGGCAACATAGGTATGGCCCTTTAAGACATCACCAAAATGGAGGTAGGGCTACCCCCATTTTCTCTTGGTCACCCCTGACCAGTTGTTTACCGTGTCCCATACATTCCTTCCTTGAAGATCCACTTATACAGATTTCCTACGTGACTGCAGTTCACTATCTGTAGGAGGTTCCTTGTTACGATCCTAAAGGGGAAAGATTTTACTCAGGTCAAACCTGCTCTACTGTACTTGCAACTGCTTAATGTGTAGTGTAGTTCCTATTTTCCCTATAGGCCCTGCGCATTGGAATAACATAAACAGCAGTGTAGACGTAGGACTGCGGTCTTCTAGGTGGATCTATGACAGAATATCGACTACAAAAATATCGACCTACAAGAATATCGAGTCAACAATATCGAGGGCAAAAATATCGACATCCTATCTACAACATGGTAAGTACAAAAATATCGAAAAAATAATATCGTTGTAAAAAATATCGATGTTAAAAATATCGATTTTTTTTTTAATATATATAAATGTAAAAGTAAGTATATAACACTAATAAATAAAATAAACATATTTAAAAGTATCTAATAATGTTTAAAATTAATAAATAAAAATATATACAGTAAAGATATAATATATATGTACTAAACAATAAGTATTAATAATTAATTTACTAAAAATACCCCTTTACCCAAAAACTGAAAACTGACCCTGAACCCTAAAAATACCCCTTTACCCAAGAACTGAAAACTGACCCTGAACCCTAAAAATACCCCTTTACCCAAGAACTGAAAACTGACCCTGAACCCTAAAAATACCCCTTTACCCAAAAACTGAAAACTGACCCTGAACCCTAAAAATACCCCTTTACCCATGAACTGAAAACTGACCCTGAACCCTAAAAATACCCCTTTACCCATGAACTGAAAACTGACCCTGAACCCTAAAAATACCCCTTTACCCATGAACTGAAAACTGACCCTGAACCCTAAAAATACCCCTTTACCCATGAACTGAAAACTGACCCTGAACCCTAAAAATACCCCTTTACCCAAAAACTGAAAACTGACCCTGAACCCTAAAAATACCCCTTTACCCATGAACTGAAAACTGACCCTGAACCCTAAAAATACCCCTTTATCCATGAACTGAAAACTGACCCTGAACACTAAAAATACCCATTTACCCATGAACTGAAAACTGACCCTGAACCCTAAAAATACCCCTTTACCCAAAAACAGAAAACTGACCCTGAACCCTAAAAATACCCCTTTACCCATGAACTGAAAACTGACCCTGAACACTAAAAATACCCCTTTACCCATGAACTGAAAACTGACCCTGAACCCTAAAAATACCCCTTTACCCAAAAACTGAAAACTGACCCTGAACCCTAAAAATACCCCTTTACCCATGAACTGAAAACTGACCCTGAACACTAAAAATACCCCTTTACCCATGAACTGAAAACTGACCCTGAACCCTAAAAATACCCCTTTACCCAAAAACTGAAAACTGACCCTGAACCCTAAAAACACCCCTTTACCCAAAAACTGAAAACTGCCCCTAAACACTCAAAATACCCCTTTACCCAAAAACCCCAAAATGACCCTGAACCCTAAAAATACTCCTTAACCCAAAGTTAAATAATATTATTTAATTAGCAATTAATAATTAATTAACAATAACAATAAAGTAAATATATTAGCACATAAGCTGTAATTAATATAATTTAATAATTATTATCATTTTTCCCCAATTAATTAATTAACAGTAACTAAAAATTATATATAAATAAATTACTCTAATAATGTAATTAACTAACTAATATTATTTAATTACCAATTAATTACTAATTTAAAATATGTACCAAATTATATTAATTAATTAACTAATTAATATTAATTATTTGCCAATTAATTACTTATAAATATTTAAAAACATATATTAATTAATTAATTATTATTAAATTACTCCCCACCCTATTCCCCTATAAACCCACATCCCGCTACAGAAAATATATATCAATTAATCAATTAATTATTTCCCAATTAATCAATATTAATTAGCAAATAATTATAATTAATTAATTAATCCTACTAATTATTAATCAACTTACCATAATTAAATTACTTCCCACCCTATTCCCCTATAAACCCACAACCCGCTCCGGTACTAAAACATCAAATTTACTTATAAATTTCTATATTATTATAGAAAATGTATACACATATAATAGTAATTATTTTAAATACTTAAATTAAACATATAACACATACATAATAAAAAACTATAAAATAATACAAATATCGATATTAGTGTCATCGAAATTATTAACATCGATATATATGCTATCGATATTACTAACTTCGATATTACTTACATCGATATTAAGTATTTCGATATTACTTACCTTGGGTCGATATTCTGTCCTACGATATTCTTGCCTTCGATATTATGCTCCTTCGATATTACAGACTCGATATTATGGTAAGTCGATATTTACAACTCGATATTTTGACTGTCTACCCTTCTAGGTCTCTACTGACTATGTTAGACTTAATTTAGGTTTGCGCCAGCTAGCTCAGAGGTCACTGGAAACTTTCTTGACTGAATAGGAAGTGATCAGCTTCCCTGGCTCAGACAAGAAGGGATTCAGCTTCCGACAACCGCATAAACATGACAACTTTGCTCCTCAAAATAAGAGTCAATCTCTAGAGTCATGTGAAACAATAGACAGCTATTTCACTCAGTCAGTTGTGCAGATTTACTTTCACCAGGATGCAGAGAATAGAGAGACGGGCGTTTTCAATAAAAGATATTATTTATTGAGCAGCCAGTCTTCTTTCTCATGCAAGAGAAATGAATTGCCACAATTGCAAGACTTGTTATTATAAAAAGTGCGTACAGTAAAAGGAGTATTACGAAATAATACTGTAAAAGCATTGATATGGTTTCTTAGCCATAAGATAGTTAAAATGAATAAAATATATACATTCAAATATACATTGGCTAACGACCTCAACTGGTGCTTCTAACTATGCCTACCCCGGTGTACCTGACCTAAGCCTAATACATGGGAGGGAGTAAGTAGATAGCAATTTAAGTTAAGTTGGTTTTGCCAAGAGTTTGTTTCAAGAATTCTCTCTAAGGGTTTAGTCAGCACCGTACCTCTGGAATAGAATGCAGGAGGTGTGGTATCTCCTCTCAGGACCCGATATCCCATTCACCCCCAAGGGTAGGCTGGAAACGCCGGAGCTGGATTTTCTCGGCAGGAGAAAAGACAGCGTCTTTCTCAGCGCATCAAGGAGGAGGGGCAGCGTCCGTGGGCTTCTCGCATCTGCTGGGCTCTCTGCAAGGGGACAGCTGTTCTGCTCCTGTATTCAGCACCACTGTGTGTTTCCCTATAGGCCCTGCGCTTGCAACTGCTTAATGTGTAGTGTAGTTCCTATTTTCCCTATAGGCCCTGCGCATTGGAATAACATAAACAGCAGTGTAGACGTAGGACTGCGGTCTTCTAGGTCTCTACTGACTATGTTAGACTTAATTTAGGTTTGCGCCAGCTAGCTCAGAGGTCACTGGAAACTTTTTTGACTGAATAGGAAGTGATCAGCTTCCCTGGCTCAGATAAGAAGGGATTCAGCTTCCGACAACCGCATAGACATGACAACTTTGCTCCTCAAAATAAGAGTCAATCTCTAGAGTCGTGTGAAACAATAGACAGCTATTTCACTCAGTCAGTTGTGCAGATTTACTTTCACCAGGATGCAGAGAATAGAGACACAGGCGTTTTCAATAAAAGATATTATTTATTGAGCAGTCTTCTTTCTCATGCAAGAGAAATGAATTGCCACAATTGCAAGACTTGTTATTATGAAAAGTGCGTACAGTAAAAGGAGTACTACGAAATAATACTGTAAAAGCATTGATATGGTTTCTTAGCCATAAGATAGCTAAAATGAATAAAATATATACATTCATATATACATTGGCTAACGACCTCAACTGGTGCTTCTAACTATGCCTACCCCGGTGTACCTGACCTAAGCCTAATACATGGGAGGGAGTAAGTAGATAGCAATTTAAGTTAAGTTGGTTTTGCCAAGAGTTTGTTTCAAGAATTCTCTCTAAGGGTTTAGTCAGCACCGTACCCCTGGAATAGAATGCAGGAGGTGTGGTATCTCCTCTCAGGACCCGATATCCCATTCACCCGCAAGGGTAGGCTGGAAACGCCGGAGCTGGATTTTCTCGGCAGGAGAAAAGACAGCGTCTTTCTCAGCGCATCAAGGAGGAGGGGCAGCGTCCGTGGGCTTCTCGCATCTGCTGGGCTCTCTGCAAGGGGACAGCTGTTCTGCTCCTGTATTCACCACCACTGTGTGCTTGCTTAAGGCAACGTAGGTATATTTATACCTGAAAGGTGCAGGGTTTGACGTACGTTTTTGGACATAGACGTCAATAAAGATGTCACTAAGAACTGGTCATTCTTACAGTGCTCGCAGGAGTTCTATTACTAATCAAAACAAAGCAAGCGGGGCTTTCCCAGGTTGGTATGTCGAAAGAACTTGGTGTGCTATCTAGGAATCTAAGGAAGTGGCTTCTGCTGTTTCATGGACTGTCATGGACTGCAGAGGCGAGTTACTGAAATATGGCTCTGATTGTTATGCCATTATAGGGATATGTATTGATTATAGCCGTATAGGGGCATGAGGTCACAATATTGATCGGGGTCCTAGATAAAACACATCAAATGACCCATGGGAGATTTTTAACATTGCTAGCTTTCTTGTTGCAGCAATTAGACTTAGAAAAAAACGGGACCCTATACTACCCCACGTGTATTTGTAAAGCCTATTTTATTATTAACTCTTAAATACCTGCCTTTACATACTGATTCACTTTATAGCATGACACCCTGTTTTAACTTTTTTATCTACAGTCACGTTGTTAACCTCATGAAATCTGTTTTTTAGCATCTAGTACTGTATTTCGTCGCTTTAAAAAAAGAAATGATATGATATTTTATCTTGTATCGTTGAATGGTACTTTTATAGTTTTTATTAACCGAATAAAGTTGTTTGATGATGATGACTGCAGTTCACTCAATGGGTACACATTCAAAGATATCAAGGCACTCAAGTTGCCAAAGGTGACATGTCAACACTTTATGAAACAAATAAAGATGTGGAAAAATGTGTTCATTAACATGTTTCAGCCGAAAACGGCTAGTATCTGGGCATCATATCTTATCGTCAAGAACCGCATTGTTGATTAGGTCTAACCTGTGCAATAATGTGAACTTTCAACATATTAGTAATCGGAAGCGGGTCTCACCAAACTAAAACGACAGTAAGAATAAATTACCTAACAATACAGTAATTGTGGTAGATCGGGCAATGATGGCTGGCTTTACTTTCATGGATTTGTTACATTCACACGAGTTCCACGAATTCTTTTGACTTTTATAAGCGAGTTGAAATTTAGCAGTTGTTTATCTCCTTGAAGGTAACATCGAATGAACAACATGTCTGGCACCACGGAATAAGCTGTCCTTTTCTTTGTGTACAGAAAGCTTTAGCAAACTTCATTTTAAAATAATTTAGCCGTTTCTTGTCACGTAAAATTGTTCTTAACAGATCATTTTCTGAAATTCCGCACGTTTTGCAAAAACCCATTCAAACTTAAAATCGAGTTTAAAATTGTTTCAATCTTGATGATTCAGTAAACATTATTCCGGTAATTACAGGGCTGCTGATGGATCTTCCCTGCACCGGCCTCTCTCTGAAAGGCATTTATTCAAACGGAAGTAGTTCAGGGCTGTGTGCACACAGACACTGTTTCTATAAGTTAGATCAAGCACAAGGAGGACATTTTGGAGAAGCACACAGATGCCATTTTAGGGTAGCTGAACTATCTGTAACAAAGAATAAAAGCAAGACTAAAATGAAAGCAGGGAGAGCAGAAGGAGTTGACCAAATATGTCATTGGGCATTAGAGGTACAGCAGTTCCTGTTAAGACTAATATTTGACAGCTGAAATGGCATTTTAGCATAGAGGGTACAAGGATGCATCAAAGTTGCCTTCCTGTAATATGGGATTACTCCTGAACTTGTTTCCTTGCTGGAAGGACAACGCGGATCAAAGCGACCCCCCCAGAGGGAATTGCATCGCCTTATCTTCCCCAGGACTTCTAAGACCTCGCCGGACCCGCTTCGCGGGTCCCGCAGCGCCTCGTGTGACAGAGGCTGCTTTCCAGTGGGAGCTACCATCACAGAGCGGGCAGGTAGAGGAGCCGGCGGGGCTGCGAGCACAGGCAGGGACTCCAGTATCCAGGAGCCCCTGCGCGCCCATTTGACACACCTGGGCTGCTCTCCCCGTTGGCCACGCCCCCCGCTACCTCGCTGTAAAGGCGGTTGTTACAGCGGAAGCCTCGGATTACTCCTGAACTTGTTTCCTTGCTGGAAGGACAACGCGGATCAAAGCGACCCCCCCAGAGGGAATTGCATCGCCTTATCTTCCCCAGGACTTCTAAGACCTCGCCGGACCCGCTTCGCGGGTCCCGCAGCGCCTCGTGTGACAGAGGCTGCTTTCCAGTGGGAGCTACCATCACAGAGGGGGCAGGTAGAGGAGCCGGCGGGGCTGCGAGCACAGGCAGGGACTCCAGTATCCAGGAGCCCCTGCGCGCCCATTTGACACACCTGGGCTGCTCTCCCCGCTGGCCACACCCCCCTGTCCACCAACCAATGACAGACACTGATAGAGAATAAAACGGATCAGGACACCCGCTTCGCGGGAGCGAGCGTGAGCTCACCGGGAGAAGCCCGGGACAAGGGCGGGACCGTCTGTGGCCGTCAGGGGCCGAAGGAGGCCCGGCTGGGCCACCCCCTTTACCAGTGACCCACAGTAATTTCTCCAGTAAGTGACATTGACTTATAGTTTTTGACTGGTGGGAAGTATGGCAACATCTGTATTGACAAGTACTGCTAATAGCCATTTGACAACTCATCCGGTTGAGTCTGGTCCTCTAGCAATTGGCCCTTTAAATAAATTCTTTTTTAATCGTTCACTGTCAATTGATAAAGAGCTATCCTTGGCAGAGAGACGCGCAGAGCGTAGATTATCCATAGAACTACTCAAGAATTCCACAGATAAGCTCCCAACTCTAGCATACCCCACCCTGGTAACCCCTCTATCCTCATTGAATCTTCCCGTTGCCAATGAACACTTAGAGGGTCAAGCACAAATACCGAACAAGGACGTCGCTACTGAATTGAACAATCCCTGTGGGAGTAATCCCCAACCTTCATCGTTCCATGACTCAGGTGCTCCGGTTACATTGACCCAATCTAAGCTTGGGTCTAAAAGGAAAAGACCAGCCCCAGCAAGAAAATGTAAAACGGTGGTTAAACCCCCTCAAAAGCACAGGAGGCTGCATAAAACGGTGAACACTGGAGAGGCTGTCATTGAAGAAAATCATAGTACAGAAAGTGCTCCACACATTAATCTTGCCCCTTTGGACAGTCAAGACAAAGAAGAGAATACTTGTACTGACTCCACTGTATCAACTAATGAAAAGGTGTTATCACTTGTAAATGTGCTCCCAGAGTTGGAAAAATTGCTTAGATTATTGCTCACGCCTATTGAGGATAGAATTGTCAAGCTTTCAGATAGGCTAAATCATTTTGAACAGGCAACACTAGACAATTTCTATTCCACAAAATCCTTGATTAAAGCCAACGTTAGGGTGGATGCAAGCGTAAAGCCTCAGGTTCTCACTAACCCTGTTACCCAGGATAAGGGAAGAAGGTCTCAAAATAACTCCCCTTTACTATCTAATCAAAGCAATTCTACCGCCAAAACAACTGTAAAACCCGCAGATAGATCTGACAGAGCACACGTAGGTTTTGCTCAATCCCAGTCGACCACTACATATCCTTCACAGTCTACAATACCCCAGATACAACATCCACCAACTGCTACGAGTGCAGAGGCTACAGCTTGCCCCCAAGTGGGCAAAGTTCCAACATCTGCAAAAGTAACCAACAATAAGCAGATAGTCTCAAACATTCCTGTGGTGGGGAACAGGGCTAATGTATGCCCTCTAGTAGACAAAACTCTAGCACTGACCCAACCAAATAATAAACAGCAGCCGTCGAAACCTGTCCCGCAACCCGTCCCCCAAGTTCCTAAAACAATCCCACCGCCCTTGACAAAGCCACCCCACAGAAAACCCCCGGTGAATCTCACTCCAGATTCCTTCCCCTATGTAGCAGTTCTTATAAATGTACCACCATTACCCACAGGACAGAGAGAAACTTTCCAGATGCTCAAAAACAAGATCATGCACTGGTTAAGGGAAAATCGTCCTCTGCCTGGTGATATTGATGGGTTAATCATAGGGGTAAGGAGAATAGACTGGATGGGGTATACACCGAAAACCTTGGGAGGGGACTGTATCGTGGTTAATTTCCAAGATCCAAGGGTGGCAGGATGGATAACTAGGCAGGGATGGGGAACAAACAAGGGAGGTATTGGAATTGTAGACCTTACCTTTTTTTACCCCCGACCAACCAGTGTAACGACTAGCTTGCTCAATGAACCCCTAATCCCCCCTACTGTATCATGGCCAGTTAATTCCTTACCAGCTCCTTTAGCTGGCCATAATCATACTACATACATAAATTATAACTCTCATGTAGGATGGCAGGACCCGGGATGGGGATATTGACAAAACAACATAGATAGGAACAGCAGGACAGGAGGGAATAATAATGCATCTAAAGGGGTTTGTGGCGTTTATGTTGACACCATTGCTACATGTCCAACGGTTGGTAACATTGAGATGGGGAGTTTTGTTGAAGAAGGTGGTACTAGACCGGGAATTACAAATGCTAATGCTGTGACATTACCCTCAACAATAGCTAACATGATTATAGATCCCATTGACGATCATGAAAAGCTGATTAATAATATCGAAAGCCCGATGATCGCTCAAGTATCACCAAACATTAACATTCACGATGGGACTGAGGATAGCATTGGTACGCTCTTATCTTGGAATGTTGCTGGGTTGGGCGGTAAGTTAGATTCCCAATCCTGGGTGGATTATATCAGTGGGTATGATATCTGCTGCTTTCAAGAAACCTGGGCTTGTGACCCCCTTTTCTGTTTTGGTTATTTAAACTATTTTATACCAGCATCAAAAGGTGGAAGGGGGCGGCCTAAGGGAGGCCTTACTGTTTGGGTAAAGCAGGACTTGCACATTAACATCAAAATATTGGACCTGGGAAGTAGCGATTTACAAGTATTAAGAATCTCCACAGGCAAGGGTCCACCAATGGATTTGTATAATGTTTATGCAAGAGGTAATAATGTAATCAATTCATCTACCATTGAGTTGTTGTCTGCTGCCATAGAGACCAAGTCCCAAGATAGCATGGTGATAGCAGGGGACCTCAACAGGACTTTCGAACCCTTAGACTGTACAAATGACTCCTTGGGGAAGGACGAGGACAATCTCTGGGGAGTACCTTCTCTATGCTTAAAACCCGTAAAGAGATGGACAAAAGAGATTTTATTATTAAATGCAATTTGTATGGAACATGGTTTAAGAGCACTGAATGGGAGGACACCAGGGGACAAGGAGGGCAGTTACACCTTTGACAACGGTAACAGCAGGAGCAGAATTGATTATATATTGTGTAGTCGCCAATTGTGGAATGGGGTTGTTGACATGGCCATTAGGCCCAGGGTTGAAAGTGATCACAACCCCCTTTGTGTGACCCATAGGTGGTGGAACGTGGGAGTGGGAAACTCGCATCAAACGAATGATGAAGTCCCTGTTATGAGTAACGACGAACGCAGATTAAAATGGCCAAAGGTATTGGCAAATGAGGCTACCATGACCTATATCAACAATGCGGTTGATAGTGCAATTTCCGCTATGGAGGCAGCAGATCCAGTAGTTCCGGGGGCTAGTGGTATCACCGAAATCCACAACAAGTTATTTTCCCTCCTGAAACCATGTTTTTTTATCAAAAACAGGAAAGGGAAGAAAACTAAAGAAGTGGGAAGGTGGTTTGACAGCCAATGTAGATCGACACGACTAGAACTGGGACAAGCTATAAGGAATAGGGATCGTGCTGCAATAACAGAGAATAGGAAGCTGTACAAGACGGCCATTTACAGAGCTAAAAAGAAATGGGACGAAGAGCATTGGGCCGAACTAAAAGAGGCTTCAGGTAACAATGACTCTAGGACATTTTGGAAAATTATCAAGTGGGGTAGAGGAGCTGGTCCCGCAAAGCCAGATAACAATGTAGCAGAAGATACCTGGGTTGACTATTTTAGACCACAGTATGCTGAAGTCATCCAACCTGGGGTGGCCGATGGCATAACACCAGTCTATGCAACCGACAATTTGTTTTCCCTTAGAGAAGTGGAAATTGCGATTAGTTCCGTGAAATGTGGGAGGGCGCCAGGGCCAGACGGGATTCCCCCGGATATTTTTAAATACGATATGATTAGATGGGCGAGGTATACCTTTTTAGTAGTAAATGCCCTAGCGAAGGGGGAAGTGGTCCCCGACCTTTGGAAAGGCGCAACTATTATCCCCATTCACAAGAAGGGTGATCGTTCACTGCCTGCCAACTATAGGCCTATAAGCCTAATAGCTACCATGCAAAAATTAGTGGGGAGAATGGTAGCAAACCAGCTCATGGATTGGGTTGATGACAACAACGCCCTTTCTCCATACCAAGCTGGATTTAGGCGAGCAACCAGTACCATCGAACAGGTCTTCCGCTTCACTATATTGCGGTGGAAGACGGTTTTACTAGGAAGGGGCTGTCTGTATGTCGCGTTTGTCGACCTGCGGGCGGCATTCGACCTAGTCCCCTGGTTTAAGCTATGGTTGGTTCTGGAAAAGCTGGGGATTCCTGCCGATCTGCTCACACTAATCATGCGATTGCACGAATCCAACTTTGCAAGAGTACAGTGGGGTGGTAACGGGGAGACAACTTCGGACTTCCCAGTTGAAAGGGGTGTCCGACAAGGCTGTTCCATGGCTCCTTTACTTTTCTCGTTATTTATTAACGGGATTGTTGGGAGAATGTTGAAGGCTAGCGTAGACGCTCCGTCGTTAGCGGACACCAGGGTTCCGATCCTGATGTTCGCTGACGACACCCTTATCTTGTCTAAGACCCCTGCAGGGCTACAACGTGCACTAAACATTTTTGATGTTTTTTGCACAGAGCATGTGCTAGAAGTGAACGTGGGAAAAACAAAATTGATGGCCTTTTCCCCACGTCGCAGAAATTACCCCAAGGTCACCTTAAACAACAGCAGGTTGGATACTGTCACAGAGTTCACGTATTTGGGAGTACAGATTGCAGAGGGCGCTGGCTGGACGCATCATTTGGATAAAGTGGTCTTAAAACACCAACAGCTCTCAGGTGCTTTGAGGGGGGAACACCGCAAATCCAAGACAAAACCGATTAAACCCGCACTTATAGTGTACGATGCGAAGGTCTTGGGTGCCACATTATATGGTGCGGAGTTATGGGCTTGGGACAATCTTGTGGCTTTACAGACTTCTGAGAACAAGTTCTTGCGAGGGATCACAGGACTTCCACAGAGCACCCCCTTAATCCCATTGTTTCTGGAGCTGGGTAGGCGTCCTATTGCCGACAGAGCTCGATTGCGCCCAGTTCTCTATTGGAGACGTCTCTGGACGACTCCAGAAATCAGACAATATGCGGAGGGTTTTCTTTGGATAATTAAGGAAGACATCTTCCACAAGATAAAATGGCTTAAAAACCTGAAGGCCATGTTGACTAACTTAGGGTTTTCAAATCTCTGGAATAACCCAGTGGGAGAAATCTTCCCAAGCAAAGAAGCCCTCAAATTACAATATTGGGATTGGGTGGGTGGTAATCTGCTGAAAGACGCTAGGGCCGACTCTATGGCTGGTCGCTTCGTGGAGACAAAAATCTTTCCTAGCCTAGAAAACTATTGGGATACCATTACGGTACCAATGGATAGGAAGCTCGTCTTTCAGTTAAGATCCGGATCTATCCCCCTAAAGAAACTGACAGCTGGTTGGCATAGACCGACCAATAACTTATGTCCAGCATGTGAAAATGCCGTGGAGAGTGTAGGTCATTTCCTATTTGTATGTCAAGCTTATTCATTACCGAGGAGAAAATGGCTTACGCCTGTATGCAAAAACCTGGGGACACGCGACAGCGCAGTGGCTTTAAGAATCTTATGTACAACAACCCAGGATTCGATAGTCATAGGGGTAGCCAAATACCTGGGCTGGGCTTGGGCAATTAGACGACGATCTCTGGGGGGAATCAGGTAATCAGGTTTTCCTTTTAACCATGACTAATGTAAAACTATTTGTCTCAAATGTTTTTTTTTTTTTATGCTAATATTGTATGAGCTGTACAGAATGTATAATGAATTTATATCTGTAATTGTTATGTCCTATTCTGTAATTGTTTTAAATTTTATGTGCTTTTATGAGAACTGTCTCGAATAAAGCTTATACAACAACGTAATATGGGTGTACGTGTCCAGTAGCAGAAGGTTTGCCATCATCTCTCCCAACTTGTCTTGGTTTTGTATTCAGGAGCACCTTCCTGCACAAAAACAATCCTCTGGGGCTTTTTCCTCTTTTTACATATACTGCAGAATGCAGCACATGTAGCAAGAGGAAAATATGAGGACAAATAAGAATATTTCTCCTTGTCACAACTCTCATGGGAAATAGTAGCGTTTTGGCGCATTTCCAGGTTAAAGTACGTGTGCCAGAAAAAAGGTAAATATTTTGGAAATTTTGGAAAAAAATAATTTCATGGTGAGCAGGGAAAATAGTTCAAAACGCTTTTCAGTAGCTTTTGTTTATCAAAGCTGAAGGCCGAATTCAGAGTTCATGGGAACGCTGTGTGCAGGAATGTTTTTCCAAAAAGTTATTTTCTGTTCAGGGGAGAACATCATTTCAGACAGGCTGGCAAAGAATTGGTCTACATATTCAGGTGACAGTTCGACCAAGTTCTATAATGCTGTAACTTGGCAGTTGTGAGAATGATTGCTATCATCGATTTCAGGATCAGCAATGCTCACAGAAGGTTGTACCTGGGTGATGTTGCTTTCATTTCTTGCTTCACTGCCACCACCTACTCATAGCGCAGGAGTCTCAACGAATGCCGTCATCAGGATTGGTAACCGCTGGGGACAACACAATGCGTGAGCCGTTACTGGACTTATTAAATTATCGACATCCATTGGTACTGCTGATTGTAGTGCAAGATGGGTGTCTAACACGAATTCCTCTCCGCATAGCATACATCGAAGCACAGGTAAGATGCAGGTCTACCATATAGGTCTGAATGAAAGAAACCAGGTCATATTCAGATCTCTTAGCCGGGCTAGTCCAAGGACTTTAGTTATGCGGTCCCGGTAGCGTATTGCTAGGATCGTTTCTTCCATCCTTGCCGGAGTCATGTCTGCGTTTTGGTTTGCCATATCAGAGCAGGAGGGTCAAAAATAAAATACCTGCTACGAGTCCCAAAAGTAGTGGTAGGCCGCCAAAGATCGAATGGACAAAATTGGGAAAGATACCCAGGACTGCTTCAAATGGTGTTAACAGTCCCGAAAAAATTGTCTTAAATACATTCGAGATACCACTGGCATTTGACATATTTAGAATTTGGCTAAGCATTTCTGTGAAATGCACCGGGCAATTTGTTGATAAAAGTGTATGTATCTCTGCCGCCATCCTTGCAACTTGGGGATCATACGTCTCTTTTGATGACGAGATGGGCACTGTTGTCTGTAAATGCACAGACTTCATTCTGCTTAAAGTATCAATTCGTATAGAAGAGATATTCAAAGGAGGCCAAATCGGAGCCACTGAGTCTCCAGGGCCGTTCGGATACAATGCTTGCATACAGCAAGTGACCATGGAACTCACGCTAAAGAGATATGCTTTCCCTGGCACCAAGCCACAACAGGTGTGATCCGTTATTAGAACGTAACTCCAGCTAGAAAGTTGCCTAAAGAATGGCTCTATTTGTGCTGCAGGTGTGCCATGCTGGTGGCATGAAAGGTTGTTTGAAGTACCCTCACAGGCCCCATGTAAGTTAATACCTTGGCACAAAAGTATACCGCTTAGTGAATGTTTACACTCATTACCACTAAGAAATAAATTTTTGTTGTTGTCACTATAACATGTGTGTGTATAAGGTAATTTCCATGATGACTTAATGTATCCTTTACCCAACTTTTCATACTGGCCTGCCGGTATATACTCAAGGCAATTTTTAAATTGGAAAGTTGTTATCGGAATTGTGATAATCCCGTGTATTATCCATTCAATGACAGGTCTTTCTGACATTGTCAATGGTAATCTCTCAAGTTTTTCGATGCTCAGGATTGTATAGTCTGCTCCTTTCTGTGCCAAACTGATTTGTTTATCAGTAAGGTTAAAGATGGAAAACAATGATGTTGTGTTGATTAAACGCCATGGCACATAGCCCGAACGGAGATTTTGCAACGTCCAGCCTAGCTGTACAATAGAACGCAATTGGGACTGGCCATGTTGTAACATTAGCAAGTCCTGGTCTATTATATCAATTGCAGATGATACAATACTGTCCAGTGAATATATTCTGGAGGACAGAGTCATTAACCCATTGTCCACAACAGAAAGTGATTTTTCCAAATTAATACGATCAATTTCTCGTATTTTCTCGGCTGTTTCAATTTGAGTTTCTTTCCATGCCTCGTTGTATGCAGCATATATGCTGGCCGCTATGAAACATTTTTTACGCTGTTTGCGTGGTCCCATAATGAAATCGCACAAGTCAGCACCATCTTTAAGTAAAGACAAGTGTTGCTTAATTTGTGCCAGTGTGGATGTTTGTTGCCATTCAAGGCATAGTTTCCCTACACTGTACATTGTTACTATCCCTGGATGTTGTCTCTGGGAGTATCTAGGGTCTGGTCTGGTCATTTTTAACCCCTGTATTTTGTTCAGGAATCTATCTTGACAGTTATTCGTGTCGGTAGGCCAGATTAAGCACTTTTTCCAATCAGGATTTGTTCTGTTTTCATATAAAATTTGGGATACGTCTATTTCAATACCTGTGGTTGCATTATCTGATATTGGCTTTGGAATAGACGGTTTGTTAAGGTCTTTAATCTTGGCTAGTCCAAGACAGGTTGTTTGTTGAATTGTGTCATTCAAGAACATTATTTGTTCTGGGATCATGCAGGCTCGAAATAAGGCTTCTAGGCCTTGTACCTGCCAATCTTTTGTACCCCAGATGGTTTTTGTTGCAATGTTATTTTTCCAGAAATCAAAACCAAATGTAATCATTTTTTCATAAAATGCTTCTGAATATATCAATTTAGTATTTGTCAGCATGGTTTTCGTCCCTGTTTTATCCAACAGTTTATAATAAAATGTTGCTGCATTACTTGTGTTAAACCCTGAGAAGTATTGGAATTTCTCATAGAATGTTTTTGAACTGCTTTTAGGTGGAGTAGCACAATGTTCCCATTGGTTATATTTAAAAAAAAATCTAGGTTGAGCAGATTTATGTAAATAGTGGTCTGCGTAATGTGTGAAACTGTACATCTGTTCATAATTAGATGAACCTTGCAAATAATCATGTTCTGTAAATTTTGCTGACAACACTAAATCCGACATCATATCATTTATACTTTTAAAGTCCCAATCATCAGAGAATGTACTTGGTTTTACAAAGTCACTTAATGAAACCTTAAATTGGTGAGGATATTTCAAGGGCTCGACCGGACCATATATTTTATAGTCTGTCTTGTCCCAAACTACCCCGCCGGGTATTGGAATGGCTGTGACATTTACTGATGATAGTTCTCTTTTCTCGATGTGAGATGATTTGTGAGGCTTCAGAACTAAGTTGATGTTCTGACTTGCTGTGTCCATTGAACTGTATTTTCCCTCAATGAATTTTCCCAAACAAAGTACCATGATGAGCCAAAGCAGGAGGAAAAATACACCTAGCCCTATCCAAAATTCTAACCATGGAGAAATAAGATAGGTTTCTTTGAGTTGATGAAAGAGTTCTGTTGCTTTTTCTTTAAAAGTCTTTGTTTCTGGCGTCACTTCAGGGTCGCTTTGATCTTCAGAAAAGTTGTCAAAATTGATAAAGTAGCCAGATGCAGTTCTGTCGATTGTTGGAATTGTTTTTCCCATTTGGCTTTCATTAGCACATCTGATGCCACATCATTGTAGACTGGTATTTCATGACGAACTGTTTCAATTTGTGTTTCAAGAGGCACAAGTTCCATGGCATTTCTGCATAGTCCTTTTTTATTCACTGCAGGTTTATCAAATGTGATTAGTCTTTCAGTTTGAACCTCTTGGATACTAGCAAATTTGGGTCTTCTGTTACTTCTTGGGAGTCCACTGGGCCTGCTATTGATTATAGGCCACATGATTCTGGTTTTACCAGGTCGTTGGATACAACTCGATTCTCCTTTTTACCAGCAAGGGGCGGTAGTACTACTGATCTTGTTCCGTTGATTGCTAAGTAAGGGTGGGCGTAAAATCTGTTTCGCGGGCGAATTTGCGGATTTTCCGCGATTTCGCGATCAGCGAATCTTGCGAAATCGCGGTAAAATCCGCGAATCAGCGGGGACGAATTTTCAGCCAAGCAAGGATTACAGCAGCAGAGCAAAAGTTGAACCTAATTTCTTTGTAACCTTTTACAAAAGGGTTACAAACAAATTAACTTCTACTTGGACACCTGCTGCTAATTGCTTCCTGGCGCCTCGTTGCCTACTTGCAACTGTTCTCTGACCCTGCTCTGACCCTTGAAGCAGGGTCAGAGAATAGTTACAAGTAGGCAACGAGGCACCTGTCCAAGAAATTAAACCTCATCAGGAAGCACTTACAGATATAAAAACAGGAAGAAGGGAAAGGATGGCAAATACACCCATTTTGAGTTGTCAGGAGGGGTTAAACTAAAAGAGACCTTTACAGCACAATTTTCATATGCATTTTGCTAAAAATAAAAATCTGTATGTTCTGTAGGGGCAACTCAGGAATCTGGCCCTTCAGAGATCCGGCCTCTCTTTCTTTCTCTCGTTCTCTCTCTCCCTCTCTCTTTCCCTCTTTCTCTTTCTCTCTCTCTCTCTATCTATCTATCTATATATCTATCAATCTATCTATCTCTCTCTCCCTCTCCCATAAACGACTGCATGGGTAACCTCGCTATGCAAGCGGCTCGCGAAGATGCAAAAAACCCAGCGAACACGCAAAAAAACAAAAATCCGCAAATTCGCACAAATTCGTGAATTTTGCAGATCGCGAATTCGCAAATCCGCAAATTCGCGATCGCGAATTTGCAAAATTCGCCCATGCTTATTGCTAAGAGAGGTACTGCTTTTCTGTAAGAAGGCCCAAATTCCTTCTTCACTGCTATTTTCTCTCTGACCAGATCCCCAATCTTTGGAATCCAGACAGGTCTTGCTGGGACAGGTGGTGTGTCTTCAGTGGTGGTTGGCTGTTGCTTTAACTTTATGTTGCTCAGGGCTTTTCTTGTTTCATTCAAGTCCTGTAAAATAGCCAAACGATCTTTGATGTCAAAGTCTTTATTCTTATCTTCTACCACTGAAGCAAGACTATCTAAGTCCTGAACATGCATTCTAGTTCCAAACAATAGTTCATACAGGCTGAAACCTTTTAGAGAATTTCTTGGCAAGTTGTTAAGACTACGTTGGACACTTAATAAATGCTTGACCCACCCATCACCCAAACCTAATACCTTTGCCGGTATAGATTGCTTTATGTCTTGGTTTTTTCTTTCCACTACCCCGTTTCCCTCAGGATGGAAGGGACAAGAGAATCGCAATCCAATGCCCATGCTGGTCATGGCCTCTCTATAAGCTCGAGAGCTAAAAGCAGGACCCTGATCAGAATGAAGCATGGCAATTGCGTATGTGCCGATAAAGACTCGCAAATCTTTTATAACCGTTCTGGCGTCAGCCGAGCGCTGGGGCCACATCCATATGAATCTCGTACAGGAATCCACTGCAACCATGATATATTTATAGTTGCCATCCCTTTGTAGGGGATCACAGTGGTCCAGGTAAACACATGCTAATGGTTTATCTGAGATGAGAAGGGGTGTCTGCGCTGGTCGTTTCACTGTTGATACTTTCATTTTTTGGCATATTTTGCATTCTAGTACATATTTCTTAGTTTGTATTCTCGTGCGAGGCCACAAATATCTCTATTTTAATAATGATATTGTTGCGGAAACGCCAGCGTGTGCAGAAGCAAGCCCTTCGTGTGCCGCTGTAATTAGTCCTAACCTGTGTTCCATGTTTGGAATTACTCTATCCCCCACTCCAGGGATTCGAGCAAAAGGAACATTATTCGTATCTGTTAAATATGAGTACTTTTCTGGAAAGCCTTTTGGGAGTGTTTTCCTATCATTTTTTACTGACGCACTGACAGCTTGTAGTATATCGCTGTCTATTTTTGTTTTTGACCAGGTGATAGCAGCTACGGAAGCCGTTTGCACAGCTGCCTTCGCGGCTTCATCAGCCAATGAATTTCCTGCAACGTAAACGCCATCACGTTGATGACTCAGAGTGTGTATCACGTGAGTCTTTTGTAGTTCCTTCTGTAAAAGAACTACTTGTTCCCAAAGCATTTTATGCTTGATTGTGCCACCTTTTGCATCTTTGAACCCGTTTTCAACCCAATTCTGCAAGTATTCATTATAAGATTGAACGCAATAATATGAACCGCACACTATAAGTGTGGGGAATTCGCGATCTGTATTTTCAAGCGCCATCTTAAATGCTAGTAGTTCAGCTCGCTGAGCTGTACAATCTCCTAGAGATTGCGTCTTAGTGACCCTTGGTCTAAATTTTCCTATGTGCCAACGACCTTTAACAATCGCACACGCAGCACTGTAAGCTTGTTTACCCCCAACTGCGGGTTGTGCCAATCCGTCTGTATATATGATACTTCCGGTTCTAGAGGGAGAATTTCGATTGACAGAGGATATTCTTTTTCGTATTTTAAATCATTCAGTTTTTTCATGTGCGGGGCAAAATAGTATTTCACGTCTTCTGCAACAAGAGAGTTTTCCCACTGTATCCATTTCGGATCCAGTGATACTGTAGGCAGGTTTACTGGGCTGAATAGTGCCTCGAAGGCTGATTCTGCTGTGAGAACAGTGATGCTTTTGCCTTGTGCTAGTGCTCGTTCTTTCGCTATAGCAGTTTGCACTGCCTTTACAGTATTTTCTGTGAGACTGAATGTTTTCTCTGCTTGTGTGTACAAATGTGATTTGTAAGCTATTGGTACCGTTTCTCCCTCATTAGAGGTCAGGTACGTGAATTCGCATCTTCCTGGGATGACCCGGATTACAAGGTTGTGTGTATTGTCACGTGTTTCTAATTTTGTTTTAGCTAACATGTCTGTTTGCAGTGATCTCAAAATTTCTGTGTGTTTTTGAGTCCAGTTGATTGGTTTAAAATCCGGTTTTATTAATTCGTAAGTTCTTCCGAAATTCAGGAAGCCTAGAATCGATTGTAAGTTCTTTAGCGTTTTCGGTGCTTGGAGTACAGCGCACTTCTCTAAGAAGTTGTCCGCTAGGCTTTTTCCTTCACTTGATAATTCGTATCCTAAGAATAAGACTGTTAGATGGGCAATTCTTGACTTTTTAAAGTTGAATTTGTAACCCTCTGCTGCGAACCCAAGTATTATGGTGTTCACTCTTTTCAAGTGAGTATCCAAGTTGTTGTCTATGAGATAGATGTCATCGACATAAGATAATGCCTCATCATCATATATTTGTAGTAACTCTGTTACTCTGGCTGATAATAGTCCTGGGCTATTCTTGAATCCCTGTGGGAGCCTACAGAAATTTTTCTGTGACCCCATTATTGAGAAAGCGGTCAAGTACCTGCTTTCTGGTGCAATATTTTGGCAAAAGAACCCATTAGATAAGTCTAATGTTGTTTTGTATTTTTTGTGAACTATGTTATTCATTAGTGCCGCACTGTGCGAATTTTGTACCGCAAATGTTTTGCAACATGAGTTAAGGTGTCTGTAGTCCAAGACTAGACGATACGAATCGTCCGGTTTGGAGACAGGCAACAAAGGATTGTTAATTTGAGAGGTGCATGTTTCAATTACCCCTTGGTATTCAAATTGATCTAAAATTTCCCTAACTTGTTTTTCTGCTTCTTGCTTCATTGGGCACTGCCTTTGTGCAGTCGGTTGACTTTTTAACTGGATTTTGTGAGGAGGAGAGTCCTCCTCCCATCCTACATGATTTTTATATAGTGCAGGTGCTTGAGCTACTGCCCATTTCCTTGCATATATATATTTAGTGTGAATTGGAATGTGATTTGAGAAGGCAAGCATAATCATTTCTTCGCCATGAGGGCTCTCCCTGACAAACTCTGGGGGCCAATCTTTCTCAGCTAACAGGATGTCATAGCCTTTTGAGAGGTCATCCCAAAATAGACCTCTTATTTTCTAGTCTTATCTCCCTCTATACGCAGTGTTATTTCGTATATCTTATGAGGTTCGCTAACTCTGGTATCTGCAGTTTCTACTTGAATGTATTCATTCCTGTCCTCTGTCTCCAAATGACTCATCAGGATCTTGCAAGCTATGCTGATTTCTGCTGCACTGTCTAGCATTGTCTGTGCCCACTCTCCGTTTTTCAGCTGTGTCCTCAGTATTCTCGGCATGTTCGATTACTCTAATACTGGCTACCTTCTTTCTTGGAAATTGTAATTTTTTACTTTGAGCAGGTTCCTTGTCTTTGGACTTGGTGTGCTCTTCCCTTGGATCTGACCGTCCTCTTCTTTTCGATTTCTGCGAAAAAGATCTGGAGGGATGTGTATCAATACTTTGATATCTATCAGGCTTTTTCAAGTTATCCCTATTTCTAAGGTTATATCTTTTCTCAGAGTGTTCCCTCTGGGGAGACTGGTGTTCTTGAGTTTGAGTTCTTTCCCTCCGCCGAGGAGACCTTCCTCTGGACTGGAAAACTTTTTCTTTGGCAGTGGATTGTTTATTTCCATCCCAGCTCTTTTTAGGAGCGTTTAGATTATTTTTAATAAATAATTTTTCAGGATTTTCGAGTAGTTGGGGTTTTAATGGTTTCCCACCCAAACTATCCCTACCTAATTCTTCATAGCATTTTTCTATGATTCTGGCAAGCTCAATTGGTTGATCTGTTATATCTGTTTCTTTCAATTTCTGGCGGATCGCCACAGATGCTGCTTCTCCTTTTATGTTGGCTAGTAATATAGCCGAGACCTGCTTGAAGTCTTTCAGTAATTTCATACCAAGAGTTAAAGCAGGTCCTGGACCGTATTCATTCTGAATTTGTTTTAGCACATCCGGTATTACCGCCATGGACGGAACACCATGTGTTTTTGTGTAAATGGAAGCAAAGACTGTACCCCAAGTGTCACAGTCCTCCACATGTGGTGCGACCCCCATTGGAAGGCAGATAGTCAGAATTCCGTGTTTTTCAATAGGGGTAGTATTCGGGAATACTGCCTCTATTTGAGTAATTTTCTGTGCTAACCAGAAAGGAATTTGTTCCCGTTTTGCAGGAGTTTTTCCAAGACATGATTGTATGTTCTGTGGTGTAATTTTATTTGTGTTCCCCTGATGAGGGGTCAGCTGTGGAATATTAACAGCTGTTTGGACTGTTGCAGTCCGCATTACATATTGGACTAACTGTCTGTGTATTTTAATTAGTAATTTTAGCTGTGCTAAAAGTTCTTCTTTAGACATTTTTCCAATGTCTGGATGTGGTGTGTAGCTGGCTAGAACCGGCCACGTTGCTCCTGGTCTACCTAGTGGACCGAGCCTGGTAATGTGATCATTATGTTTTAGGGCGCCTTTCAACCAGAGCAGGTGCTCTTTGTATTTTAATGGTATTTCAATCTCTTCGAAAGGAGCGTACTCTTCGAGTGGTTCCTCTATTTTGTAATAGTGGAACTCGTGTGTTGTAGCGTTTGCCGCTGGAAAGTTTATCCAAGAATAGAATACCTCTGTCTGCCGATATTCGTGTGCCTCTATCACGAAAATGACTGTACCACCTCGTGATGTCAGTCCGTTTTCTATAAGTTTTGAAGTTATAGATTTTCTTATGTTTTCCGGGATGATAATCGCACCCGGTTCATTAATCCCTGTAACATCGGGACCCTGTTGATTCGTGTCTGCTGCGAATTCATTGGTTCCGTTGTTATTGCCGTTTACTGACATTATATTAATGAAGGTTTGCAGAGCAGGTTTCCAAGGAAACAAAGATTAGGTGCACAATATTTTGGAACACTGTATCCTTCAACGTTGACAAAACCAGAAACTCTACATAGGAATCTCTTCCTACTAAGTTCCGGCGGATTTTAACCTTTCACCCACTCCAGACGTCTATTGGAGTATTTACGGAAGAAAGGGTCTGTGTGAAAAAGCACGACTGAGTTACTCTAACGTCTTGTGTTATTTTTATCGCCTTACCAAACGTTGGGGCGCCATGTAGTGTAGTTCCTATTTTCCCTATAGGCCCTGCGCATTGGAATAACATAAACACCAGTGTAGACGTAGGACTGCGGTCTTCTAGGTCTCTACTGACTATGTTAGACTTAATTTAGGTTTGCGCCAGCTAGCTCAGAGGTCACTGGAAACTTTCTTGACTGAATAGGAAGTGATCAGCTTCCCTGGCTCAGACAAGAAGGGATTCAGCTTCCGACAACCGCATAAACATGACAACTTTGCTCCTCAGAATATGAGTCAATCTCTAGAGTCGTGTGAAACAATAGACAGCTATTTCACTCAGTCAGTTGTGCATATTTACTTTCACCAGGATGCAGAGAATAGAGAGACGGGCATTTTCAATAAAAGATGTTATTTATTGAGCAGTCTTCTTTCTCATGCAAGAGAAATGAATTGCCACAATTGCAAGACTTGTTATTATAAAAAGTGCGTACAGTGAAAGGAGCATTACAAAATAATACTGTAAAAGCATTGATATGGTTTCTTAGGCATAAGATAGTTAAAATGAATAAAATATATACATTCATATATACATTGGCTAACGACCTCAACTGGTGCTTCTAACTATGCCTACCCCGGTGTACCTGACCTAAGCCTAATACATGGGAGGGAGTAAGTAGGTAGCAATTTAAGTAAAGTTGGTTTTGCCAAGAGGTTGTTTCAAGAATTCTCTCTAAGGGTTTAGTCAGCACCGTACCTCTGGAATAGAATGCAGGAGGTCTGGTATCTCCTCTCAGGACCCGATATCCCAGTCACCCGTAAGGGTAGGCTGGAAACGCCGGAGCTGGATTTTCTCGGCAGGAGAAAAGACAGCGTCTTTCTCAGCGCGTCAAGGAGGAGGGGCAGCGTCCGTGGGCTTCTCGCATCTGCTGGGCTCTCTGCAAGGGGACAGCTGTTCTGCTCCTGTATTCACCACCACCGTGTGCTTGCTTAAGGCAACGTAGGTATATTTATGCCTGAAAGGTGCTGAGTTTGACGTAAGTTTTTGGACATAAGACGTCAATAAAGATGTCACTAAGAACTGGTCGTTCTTACAGTGCTCGCAGGAGTTCTATTACTAATCAAAACAAAGCAAGCGGGGCTTTCCCAGGTTGCTGGGGGTTTGGTATGTCGAAAGAACTTGGTGTGCTATCTAGGAATCTAAGGAAGTGGCTTCTGCTGTGTCATGGACTGTCATGGACTGCAGAGGCGAGTTACTGAAATATGGCTCTGATTGTTATGCATTTATAGGGATATGTATTGATTATAGCCGTATAGGGGCATGAGGTCACAATATTGATCGGGGTCCTAGATAAAACACATCAAATGACCCATGGGAGATTTTTAACATTGCTAGCTTTCTTGTTGCAGCAATTAGACTTAGGAAAAAACGGGACCCTATACTACCCCACGTGTATTTGTAAAGCCTATTTTATTATTAACTCTTAAATACCTGCCTTTACATACTGATTCATTTTATAGCATGACACCCTGTTTTAACTTTTTTATCTACAGTCACGTTGTTAACCTCATGAACTCTGTTTTTTAGCCTCTAGTACTGTTGTTCTGACCGACTTTTTCGGCCCTCCTTTGAGGGAGAATGATTGAAGGTGCCTATTACTCTTCTAGTGTAGGGATTAGAACTATAAACAGGGCCTATTCATAAGGCACAGTAATGCATTTTCGTACCCTTTTCCTTAGATCAGGGCTTATAAACTTAAGCTAGGGGATAGATTCATTAGTATTAGTGATAATCCGTCCTTTTGCAAGAGTGTTAGTATACCTTCTATGGAGTTATGCTTATTTCGGGCCTTGTAGGCCTCAAACGGGAGAGACTCCATCTTGCTTTCTGCCCCAGCAGCTCGAGATGCTTCTAGGCCAAGTGTGATGTTTTAGTTTCGAAGTGTTGTTCGCTTGGAGAGAACCGGCTCAGGCTGGCCCTTATCGAAAGACTGTATTTTTCTCCATTCCGAAGACACAACATCAGGCTGGCCAGCTGGGAACGTGTCCTTGGTACGGGGAGGTACAAGAATTTGGTGGGCGGCAGGTTACTGGCCGTAACTTTCCATTAAAGGACAAACTTCCATATTAGCGAAAGTGTTAGGCAGTGAGTTAGTCAGTCTGTAGGCGGCAGCTAGCCGTTAGCATCAATGCCATTAATTATTTCCAGGCAGACAGTCGCCATCTTGAAGTCCGAGAAAGATCATGAAGCTGATACTCTCTGAGAAAGATTGAAGGAGAAGGGGAAGTAGCGCAGAGCGAGTGGAGACAGAGAGAGACAGCAGCTAATAAAGAGGAAGGTTCCAGTGACTTGGAGGAAAGTAGAGACGACAGAGCATAGCGGTGCAGACGTGTACTCGTGACTGCTGAGGTGTGATTCCGAGACGAGCCAAGGCACAGACGAGAAGGGAACCTAGATGACTGTTGAACCCCGACTTCGTGCTCACAAGGTGACCTCTGTCCTATCATGTGCACATTCTAACCTTTCACTTTTCTTTGCAGGATATATGTTATAGTATAGTGCTGTGTTTATAATCATTGTAATAAAATACCCCAGTTCTTAGTGAACCAACATGTGCCTTGTATTCTTGTTCAATCAGGGTAACCTGGTCTTCTAGTCAGACATCGTTTTCATGAACGGATGTAAATCCCGGTCAGGTAAGAGGTGACTGAATAATGAGGGAGAGAGGGACCATTTGATGCTGAGAGCAGAAGGTGCATAATTCAATATGGCAAGCTGTGCTAATTCATGTTATTGTAGTATCATCCCGAGTAGCCAATGAGAGATTCCTTCCAAAGGTATTCATAGGAGAGTGATCGTCGTTGGTAAGCGGCGTTAATGAGAACCCCAGATGGGAGACTGGTGTGTAGATCCGCCGGATTGCGGATCGTGTTGTAAGTAAGCGAGCACTGGGAGGGAAACCAGTGTGTAGGTCCGCCGGATTGTGGACCAGTGAGGTTCCGTGACAATTGTAAGTGGTGTTTTCGACTCGCACGAATATGGTCGAGTCTGGTATCTATGAACCGCAAATGACGAGTTTAGTAAGTGTGTGCAGTTTTGCTGTGCTAACTTAAACCGTTCGTTTGTTATGTGGGTTTCTCATCTGTACCCACGGGTTCCATCTTAGATACGGCATCCATTTTGTCTCTTGCCCTCAAGTAGCCAGCGAACGGACGATGTCCGCTTCGCGACCCTGGGACTCCCAAGATATTTGCGGAAGACACATGTTCTTTGTAAGTGTCTTTATGACGAGGGGGATGATACTGTAAAGCAGATGGCCCCGCTCGAGGCTCATCTTGCCGTGCCGGTTTATTGTCTCAGCCGTGCATCTCATTAGGCACGTCCCTTTGATGCCTGTATCTCGTGTTTCCCGATACCTCCCCTTTTACACCCTTTCCGATCTCCCCACTGTCTCCGTCTTCCTCTGCACCTGTCTTTGTTCCTATTTCGATCTGTTTTACTGCCGATTGGAATGCACTAATGTTGGGAAGATGGGTTTTTACAGTTGGGAACCGCCAAATGTTTCCCCACTTATGTTCCGGACCTTGTGTGTATCAAAGTGACCAAAGCGACCCCTCTGGGGGATAATTATGGGAACCGGGTTGTAAACCTTTGTGTACCATGTTGTCCTATGGGTAAAAACTGTATAAAAGGAGCGATCCACAGAACCAATTTGAAGCAGTCTCCCCAAGTTGCACGTGTTGTACTTGTCGTGACTTCTGTGTTCCCTGCAGTAAATAAACCTTGAATCTTTGACGCCGAAGGAAGTGTCCCGTGTCTCTGTCATTCGTACGCCGGAGCAGGTTACCCACGAAGGTTTCAGGTGTTGTGCCCTGGCACCGCTGGGTGTTAAAGAACCCAGTCCTTCAGTTGGCACCCAACGTGGGGCTGCATCAGTGGTACCGGTCCAAGCCCGACGATCGTGAGGAACTTCGTGTGAAATCTCTGAGGGAAGGTGCACTCCGCTTCATCGATCCTGTTGTCGAAACAAGTGGCCCGAAGACTTTTCCCGCGAAGATTCCCGCCTCCTGACTGCTGCGACGGACTGCTGCCCTGACTGTAGACCTGTTTTGGCGCCTGGCGTAGACCTTGGTATAGCGAGACGATTGACGGGCCTTCCTGGAGACGCCATCGATCTTTGAGTTAAGTATTTGTGGGTCGCTCCCAGAGTTCTTGGTTGTTGACACTTTAGCGAGTGTTTTTGTTGTTGACGCTGTATGAGTGTTTTTGTCGGTGACACTTTGCTAGCGTACTTTGTTGTGTTATTTGACGACTGCAGCCGCCAAAAACCGAGGGTTTTGTTCTTTGCTGGGACTTGGTAAATCCCGTAACCCTTGAAGTTTGTGAAACTCGGCTAGTGTGCAAGATGCCTGGTCGTAGTACTTTGTTTAGTTGTTTCAGACCTTGTGGTGTGGATTCCCGACTGGAGGACTCGTGTCCGATACCTCCGGTTGGAACTCCGACTTATGAACTGTACAGTAAACATGGGCTAGGCCCGATTACTTTTAATGAATACTGGATCAAATACACGAAGAAGGACGGTGACCTTCGCTGGCCACCACATGGTAGCTTCGAGGCCCCGATCTTAGATAATCTAGAGGTTAAATTGTTTGAGAAAAAGTCAAGGCCGGCCATGTTTGATGCCTTTCGGTTGTGGCGCAAAGAAGCCCGACAGAAAGAAATCAGACAGACTAAACGAAATCAGAGAGATAATGTCGCTACCATTGTAAAGAAAGCAGAGCAGTTTCAGCATGATAAGGAGGTTAAGGAAAAGGAAGTGTTTGACAGATTACAGCGTATGACTATAGATAAATGCTATCCTGCTTTGCCTACGGAGTCGGAAAAGAAGGATGAGTCAGTTGAGGATCCTTTAATGTCCTATCTTATGAAATCGCCACCTCCGTATGTACAGGGTACCACAGCCCCTGTGATTCCCCTGGCCTGTACCTGTTCCTGCACCTATTCTTCCTTTGCCTGTTCCTCAACCTGCACCCGTTCTTCCGACTGTTCCTGCTCCTTTGGCTGTTGCTATTCCGACTGCTCCTCCGCTTCCACATACTCCTGCTCACGCTACTGCTCCTGCTCTGTTAACTCCTGCTGTTGTTTCTGTCTCTACTCCTTCACTTGTTAGTCCTGTGTCCTATACTTCTCCCTCTACTCGTAGTCATAATTCTCCTCTTGCGGCTAGCTTCTTTCATTCGCTCGGACCTGTTCTTGGGTCCGCTGGTTCCGATGGTCCTCAGAGACGTAGTCAGCTTCCTGGTAATAGGGAACGTGCTTCGCTATATAATATGGCGATGGGTTGGATGACGCACCCCCTTAGAAATCCACCACGTATTGTACTCGACACATTTTGTCAGTTCAATATACCAACCCAGAGATTTGTGTTCGAAGAAATGTGTAAGGTCCTTCGTGATCAGATATCGGCCGACGCACCTGACGAGGTGCTGACCGCGTTGTCTGATTTGCAGCTTCAGTTTTCGGCTGGACTGATAGTGGATACCAATGTTCGACGTGCTGTTGAACGGTTGCTATCTTTTCGTCCCACTCCTATACCCCAAGCCTTGTTTGTTGAGGATGTCGAAAGACAGCCAGATGAGTCTGGTCAATTTCCTATGCGCGAAGTTCCTCCGGTTTGGATGCCACCAAATCCTAATGCTGCTCCTCCGACACTGGGGCATTTCCAGAGAGTATGGATACATCTCCCATGGAAACGCTCGGAAGTGTTACAGGTGAAGCAATCTTTGCCTGACCCTCGCAAAAATCCTGCAGGGTATTACAAAGAGTTATCGCAGCTTGTATATGCTACGATAATGAATCTTGCCGATATTGACATGCTGTTTGGCAATGTTGTACCGCAACCGGTATGGGCTAAGATTCGTCAGGAAAACCATCCGAATGAATTAGGTGGTGCTTGGGCTGCCATTGTAGCGGCAGATGCCGGACAAACTGGTGGTGCTAAACCCGACCAGCTGATTGTTGATCTTCCTCAAAGGATAATCACGTTAATGAAAACTCTTATGCCAGCTATGAGGGTAAATTGGGACAAATTGTCAGCTTGTAAGCAGAAAAAGGACGAGAGTGTCTCCGACTTCTTTACGAGGTTTGAGGAGGCATTCATCGATCATAGTGGTCAGGATATGAGCACTGAGGGTGGTCAAAGGTTGTTTGTGGATAAATTTGTTTCGAACTTATTGCCCGATTTGAGCAATAAATTAAAGAATTCAGAAAGTGCATGGGCCGTTTCCACTTCAGCTCAGATATTGGCTACGGCACAATATTATGAGAACAGAGAGAAAGAAGAGAACGACCGTGCCGATAAAAAGACGAAAGAGCTTAAAACTAAAGTGCTGCTTCAGCAAGCGTATCCTCCACGTTCGAATCAGAATACTTCGCAACAAAATAGATCGCAGCCGCAATCGAATAGATCACAATCTCGTAATGACTCCTCTTCCCAAAGATCCTCGTTGGGGTACAATCAATGTGCCTATTGTAGACAGGAGGGTCATATCACATTCAATTGTCCTGTTTTAAATGAACGTAATAGTGGTAACTCATCTAGAGGAGGTCATGGTGGTTCGCAGCAGGCACCACGTGGTAGAGGTCGTGGTGCCCAGAACGATCGCTCAGATAACTCATCAAATTCCGATAATTGTTTTGATCAACGTGGATCGTCGCAAGGACGATCTGCGCAGTACAATGTAGACGATTATTACGTCGATCAGGGAACTGACTACAGTAATTACTAGGACAGCCATAGACAAGGAGAGGGAGTGGTATCAGTTCCGGTTGATCAGAGAGGGCCTTACGTCGCAGTTGCTACATCGGGCGTCGTTGAGCCTTTTCTGTTGGACACTGGTGCAGCGAAAAGTTCCATTAAGCATTCGAAACTCCCTGGCGTACCTTTGTCTGGCTTAACAAATGTTTCCGTTGGATTCTCTGGCGCCCCCGTTAGCAATCCAGTTTCGCGCCCTTTGCCCCTTAAAATTGGGCCTCGTGAGCTAGAGGCTCCGTTGATTTTGACCACGGGTTGTGGTGAAAATCTTTTGGGCCTGGATTTGCTTAAACGTTTGTATGCAACTTTGTATTGTTCTCCTGCGGGTGTAAAGCTTACGTTGGGAGAGAGGGTTGTCTCTCCCATGTACTTGTCTCTCGATAAGCTTCCACCGGAATTGAGTTCTCTTCCTGCGTCTTTGTGGGCAACAGGTCCAAATGATGTGGGCCTACTTGATATCTCACCTTATGTTGTTCAGTTAAAATCCAATGTGCGGTTGCCACGTATTCCCCAATATCGTATCTCCCTCGATGGTGAACGAGCATTGTTAGCGATCATCTATGATTTGATCGAGAAAGATGTTATTGAAGAAACTCGGGGAAACGTGTGCAACAGCCCTGTACTACCCATTCTAAAATGTACTGATCCTTCGAAACCGCCTGTTTATCGTTTTGTTATCGATTTACGGGAGGTGAATAAAATTGTGATTCCTCAGTTCCCCGTTGTGCCTGACATCACGGCGCTACTGACTCTGATTCCAGCTTCTGCATCGTGGTTTTCGGTGATTGACTTGAAGAATGCGTTCTTCAGCATCCCGATTGCAGAAGAGAGCAGAGACCTTTTCGGTTTCTCTCTTGGTGGACGCAGCTTCCGGTTTAAACGCGCTCCTCAGGGCTACTGTGAAAGTCCATCGATTTACAGTCAAGCCTTGAAGGGTCAACTGGATGCGTTTAGGTTGCCGGCTGGTGCGGCCTTAATCCAATACGTTGATGACCTATTGGTAGCTGCAGATACTCAGGACATTTGCAAAATTGCTACGGTATCGCTGCTGCAACATCTCTGCGAGTTAAATCACAAGGTGTCACCTTCTAAACTCCAATATTGTTGTCAAGAAGTAACCTATCTAGGTCACTTATTGTCAAAGGAGGGAAGGCGGTTGACCCCAGAGAGAATTGCAGCAATTGCGCGAATGGCTGTGCCAACAACCCAAAGAGATGTGCGTGCCTTTCTAGGTATCACGTCGTACTGCAGGCAATGGATTCCAAATTTTTCATTGCTAGCGAAACCATTAGTGGCTCTTACGTGCAAGGATGTTTCGACTCCTTTACCATGGACGGAAGAATGTCAGAAAAGTTTTTCTGAATTACGTGATTCATTATGTTCGGCTCCTGTGTTAGGTACTCCTGACTATAGTAAGCCGTTTACATTATATGTTCACGAGAGGGAAGGTTGTGCTTTGAGCGTCTTAACGCAACCTTTTGGTGGTAAGCAACGTCCATGTGCATATTTTTCCTCGACCTTGACCCGGTAGCTAGAGCATTGCCGAGTTGTTTGAGAGCAACAGCGGCAGCCGCGGTCTCTATCCGACAATCAGCAGGATTGGTCATGGATAATATGCTTACGGTGATGGTTCCGCATGCAGTCGATACTCTTTTGAATCGTACGAAAACTCAGCACTTGACGAGTGCGAGGTTGTCTGGTTACGAGTTGACGCTGTTGGCAAGCCACATTCAAATAAAACGTTGTAATGTCCTGAACCCGGCAACTTTGTTACCAATTAGCTCAGAGTCAGATGAAATAACAGAACACGATTGTTATTTGAGGACAGAGGAGGAAACAAAAGGTCGAGTGGACCTTAAAAACACCCCATTGGAAGACCCAGATGGTACACTGTATGTGGATGGTTCATGTTTTAAGTTGCCGAATGGTGATGTGACTACTGCTTATGCTGTTGTAACATTGAATACTGTTGTTGAGACTGTACGATTAAATCAGAATTCTGCCCAAGCTGCAGAGTTGATCGCTCTCACTAGAGCGTGTGTGTTAGCGAAAGGGAATTGTGTGAATGTGTTTACCGACAGCCAATATGCATTTGGCGTCGCCCATAGTTTTGGACGGTTGTGGAGAGAGAGAGGTTTTCTAACATCGCATGGTACGAAGATTCAGCATGGCCAGCTTGTGAATGATCTTTTGGATGCACTTACGTTACCTAAGCAAGTTGCGATTGTCAAATGTAGTGCGCATCGTAAGGTGACGGATGATGTGGGTCGAGGTAATGCGTTTGCGGATGAGACTGCTAAGGAGACTGCCCGGAACCTTAGCACTCGAATGTATGTGACGAGTTCGGTTAGGTGGCCTACAGAATCGAGTATGTGTGAAGACACTATCGAGAGTGTGAAAGCAATTCAGAATGAGGCCACCGAGACTGAAAAGACGAAGTGGAAAGAAAGCACGGGAAAGTTAGATGCGAATGGTTGTTGGATTGATTTGTCGGAACAGAAAAGATGGATGTTACCGGATGCGTATGTGCTGGCCGTTGTGACAATGGCGCATGGGTTAGCACATATTAGCGCGAAAGGTATTTGTAAATTGTTGTCCCCTGTGTGGAAGAATTATGGTATTACGAAATGTGCTGAACGCTTGGTTAAGAACTGTATGGTGTGTATGATGTACAATCCTGGCAAGGGAACCCCAACTCCTCCTGGCAGTTTTGCTCCCCCTTCATGTCCCTTTGAGGTGATTCAATTGGACTTCATCCATATGGAGCGATGCAATAACCTGAAATACGTTTTAGTTGTGGTTTGCGCATTCTCCCGATGGATCGAGGCCTATCCTCTCAAAGACAATACTGCTTTGTCTACTGCGAAAATCCTACTGAAGGAATACTTTCCTCGGTACGGAATGCCTAGAATTGTGTGGTCAGATAACGGAAGTGAGTTTGTGGGGAGTGTGATGAAGAGTGTATGCAAGGGCCTTGGAATTAATCAGAAATTCCATAGTGCCAATCATCCCCAGTCAGCTGGTTTGGTTGAAGGGTATAACGGCCCCCTTAAACTAAAACTAGCAAAGATTCAGGCTACGACTGGTCTCTCGTGGCCAACGCTTTACCTTTAGCATTACTGTCAACTAGGGCGACTGTACACTCCCGAGTAGGGCTTAGTCCCTACGAAATAGTGTTCGGTCGTCCTGCGAATGTTTGGGGGGTTCCTAGGCCAGGTATTTTTTGTGATCTTGAGTATCCAATGTTGATCGATTATCTTCATGACTTGACTGCTAAACTGAGGTTATTTCACCAACAGGTTCACGAAGCATTGCCGACGCAGACGGAGGGTCCAGGCCACCAGCTCCAGCCTGGAGATTGGGTGGTGACGCGGAACTTTTCGCGCAAGACCAACTTGGACCCGAGGTTTACTGGACCCTACCAGGTCCTCCTTGCCACGAGAACTGCAGTTCGTCTTGAGGGGCGGAAGAATTGGGTGCACGCCACCCATACAAAGAAAGTCCCTATTCCGTTGCCAGCAGACTCGTGGGTGAGGAAAGGCATTGCATCAACTGAAACCGAAGGTTTGCCGGCGTTTGTACCTTTCAGCGACGCACAACCTGTCGGAGAATCCTCAGTGCAGCAGAGAGACACTGTTGAACATTTGTCAGCAAAAGACTCAAGACCAAAACATTCAGCTGATCAACAGGACGCTGTCCCTTCAACGGATCCTTTGTTTGACGAACAGACACGTCCTGGGAAAACCCGATACTTTTTGCGATCCAGTACTAAAGACTAATAAAAGATCCTGTTCTGTCCCTTGATAATTGCATTATCCCGTTTTCCACGATCAGTTTGAACATTCGTACCATTGTAATTATTTTGTACATATTCATTGAGCTTCGTTCCTTACACTTTTTGCTTCCACAGCTGAGAAACATTGTTTTCGCATATATATATATTTGTGAAATAAAGGCCGTAGGGCCGCGCGCGTACTTCCTTCTGGTTAGTAGGTCTTGACGCTAGGTTAAAGACCGTCGGTTCCTGGGAACTCCTAGGGATTGACTGTTGCTACACAGAACGAAGTGCGTCAAGAAACGTTGCGGACGGTCATAGGGAATGGCATTTTTGAAGCTGATGGATTTGGAAGGAGCTCAGGCTCATAGATTCAAGCTGCAGCAACTCAGTCGTACCAAATGTTTTATATTCCAAATATTCGTATTGTTTCTGACTGTTTCTGCATTATTGGCGGGTGGGGTGTATTACACGATGTCTTACTTCTTACCTTCTGCTATACCTACTCCTACCCCTGACCCTAAACTTACCTCCACTGCTTCTCCTCATTCTTTTCATATCTTACCTGAACACGAGCAGGCTAGACGTGCAGAATTCCGCAACAATTCCTTTATTCAGCTCCTCCATCAGCATCAGTTAGTGGTTAACACTACTAATTGTTGGGTGTGTGGGTTGATGCCACATACTACGGATAAGGGAATTCCATATCTGGTGTTACCGTATAGTTCCCAAGGGTCTGCTCGAGCATTTCAGACAATGTTTCGAAGCGCACTGGGTTTCCACCCCATTCGAGAACCACGTTCCCCCTACTCTGGTCCTACCTCGTATCAAAAACCTTTGTCCATAGCAATAGAGGATTTAGATAGCGATATCTACGATCCCTCGCTTATTCCTGAAGAAGAGGTACAAGCCTATAGGGTCCTAAGTAGAGGCGAATATAGTGTGTTCACCAGTGAAAAGCAGCTTAAAAGCTCGCCTCCGATATGGGTCGTACCCCACATTGGTAATTTTTGTCTCATAGGTCGTGGCCGAAGATCGAAAGCCCGACTTGGAGAGAGTGCTTGCACTGAAAATTACATTCTGCCGATGGTCTCGTCCCCTGTGTTCCTGGCCGCCAAGGGTACATACTTTATCTGTCATGATCGTGCATATGCATGGTTGCCCTCTGACTTCATGGGCTCATGTTTCATCGCAAACTTGTTGCCTCCGACGTTCACTGTAGATGCAGATTATCACAAGACTAGAGTTGTGAGAGGCGTAATTAGCGAAGAGGATACTGCCGGTCAAGAGGCAGGAGACTTTTTCAAGGGTTTCCTCCCGTTTTGGGGACCTATGGTTAACAGTAGGAACCTGAGACAGTTGACTCGAGTGGTAGAATCGACAGCTAATATTACTGCCAGTGCCCTTGGTAATATCACCACTGAACTTCAGGCGGATAGGCTTATGACGTTACAAAACCGTATGGTTTTAGACGTGATCTTAGCAGATCGAGGTGGGGTATGTAAGGTGATCCATTCGAGCTGCTGTATTTTCATTCCTGATAATGCTCCGACTGTCTATCAAGCCATCTCGAAGTTGCATAAGATCTCCGAATCCATACACGTGGATGTAGGGGATTGGACGCTACTTGGGTGGTTTTGGGGCCTGATGTCGACTTGGGGTTGGAAGATTCTGATGATCATCGGAGTCGTTGTGGTGTTCCTGTTCACGTGTTGCCTTTGTGTGCAGTGCGGTCCTGCCTTATGTGGCCTCTGTGCTACAACGTGTATGAGACAGCCACCTGTTACCAAGGGGACTCGGTTGGACAGAGCTATGCTACAGCAACATCTCGATGGTCTGATGAATATCGAATATGATTCCGACTAGTGCTTGCCTACATGAGGGCAAAAGGAGCGTCTGAGGTTCCGTGACAATTGTAAGTGGTGTTTTCGACTCGCACGAATATGGTCGAGTCTGGTATCTATGAACCGCAAATGACGAGTTTAGTAAGTGTGCGCAGTTTCGCTGTGCTAACTTAAACCGTTCGTTTGTTATGTGGGTTTCTCATCTGTACCCACGGGTTCCATCTTAGATACGGCATCCATTTTGTCTCTTGCCCTCAAGTAGCCAGCGAACGGACGATGTCCGCTTCGCGACCCTGGGACTCCCAAGATATTTGCGGAAGACACATGTTCTTTGTAAGTGTCTTTATGACGAGGGGGATGATACTGTAAAGCAGATGGCCCCGCTCGAGGCTCATCTTGCCGTGCCGGTTTATTGTCTCAGCCGTGCATCTCATTAGGCACGTCCCTTTGATGCCTGTATCTCGTGTTTCCCGATACCTCCCCTTTTACACCCTTTCCGATCTCCCCACTGTCTCCGTCTTCCTCTGCACCTGTCTTTGTTCCTATTTCGATCTGTTTTACTGCCGATTGGAATGCACTAATGTTGGGAAGATGGGTTTTTACAGTTGGGAACCGCCAAATGTTTCCCCACTTATGTTCCGGACCTTGTGTGTATCAAAGTGACCAAAGCGACCCCTCTGGGGGATAATTATGGGAACCGGGTTGTAAACCTTTGTGTACCATGTTGTCCTATGGGTAAAAACTGTATAAAAGGAGCGATCCACAGAACCAATTTGAAGCAGTCTCCCCAAGTTGCACGTGTTGTACTTGTCGTGACTTCTGTGTTCCCTGCAGTAAATAAACCTTGAATCTTTGACGCCGAAGGAAGTGTCCCGTGTCTCTGTCATTCGTACGCCGGAGCAGGTTACCCACAAAGGTTTCAGGTGTTGTGCCCTGGCACCGCTGGGTCTTAAAGAACCCAGTCCTTCACCAGATAGAGAGAGAGAGCACTGGGGCTGCAGCTCAGTGTGTATGGCACGCCGGATTGCGTGTCGAGTGAGCACTGATGGTGATCAGTGTGTAATGGTACATAATTAGAACTGCCCCATGGTAGATTAGTCTGGATCTAAGTGGCCGTGAGACTAGCTGGTATGAATAGGATATTGTAGAAAACCTATGCATGTGTATAGCTATTTTCCCCATCCTTACGAGATGTACATACATATATATATACCTATTGTAATACGTTCTAAGGAGGGAGGTTATTACGTTCCGGCTGGGTTGGAGGGGCTCTCAGGAGCTGATCCCATCTGGTTTGAGAATCCGGTCGTTACATCTGGCGTCACAAACTGTTTACGAAGCCTGTGTGCGCTGTATTGTTTTGATCTTGTTGGTTTGCGCTCGGCTCGTACGTATTTTCTTTGTTGATAATTGTGTATATATTTTTTGTGTGTCAAAATGTTTTCAGGTAAATCGAAATCTACTTTCAAATTGCCTGTTGAGATTCCCGGCTGGGAATCAACACCTTACGAGGCCTTGGCCCGTGAGTGGGCCGATTCTACTGGTTTGAGTGAGAATTGGACTTCTTGTTTGGAGCAGGCGGAGCCTGCTGATGTGGTTTCTTGCTTGCAAAAGGCTCCAGTAGTGAAGGGTGATGAGCTTCCTATTTTAGGACGCAGAGGTTGGATTGTGCTGACTGCATACAGAATGCTTCATGAGAAATTTGTGAAATTACAGAAGCGATTTGTGGATATGGAAGAAATGTTTGTTGATGTGCAGAATGCGCATACTCTTTTACGATGTCAAAATAAATTACTTGCCGACAAACTTGAGACGTATCAGACTATAGCCGAAAGGGCTGCTGTTCGAATTGCGAAATACAAATATAGAAACCGTCGTGGTCGTGTTTGTAAACGGAAAGTGCGTCTGGTCGTGGCGAAAGCCGGACTGGATTGGAACCCCGACGAGTGGGATGGTAATATCTGGGATTCAAATGATTCTGGCTCCTCGGCTGAGGAGAGTGACAAGCGCGAGTCTTCTCGCTCTGGACGTGATTGTAAATCTGCTTCTTGTGACAAAGACGATGGTTCTAGCGACCGTGGTCGCTCTTCCCGTTCTGGTGACGTACCTAATCTTGATTCTTCCTCTAAATCTATGGACCGGGCTTCTTCGGATGCTCGTCCGGAGGTTTCTGCGCATCCGGTTTTTCGGCGTAAATTACAATAGGCTCCTGGTAATACGAATGGTGTTCATTTGGATAGTATTGAAGATTTTACTCAACAGGAAGTTAGTGACATTTTGCAACGATTTCGACAACGGCCTGGTGAGGCTTTGCTTACGTAGATGGTGCGCCTTTATGAATTAGGTGCTGCAGGTATCATGCTAGATGCAGGGGATTGTTTACGTTTTTGCTCTTTGAGTTCCGATTCTACTGTACAAGACCATTTTTGAAATTATAATGGTGCTGGCCAAATTAGTCTACTTCAGCTAGCGACTGATGGCTGTGATCACAAATACCCTACTGAGTCTGATTGGCCTGTCAATGACAAGCCGTGGTATACTTTGCGTGATGCGTCGCAGCGTTTGAAAGAGGAGGTGATGAAAACTGCGATTTTTCTCAATACTGCTGACAGGTTGTTGGATGGCTTATTGACATCTTCTGTGCGGAATCGCATTATCCGTTCTTCCCCTGTTGCTTATAAGAAGGTTATGATGACTTTGATAATTAATCAAACTGGCAATCCTTTGTCTATGGTGCTTGAATCTGTCCGTCAGCTTGGTGAGTTGGGTGACTGGTTTAAACCTGAGAGACAGTCCAGACCGGAGGGTCATACTGCTGGAGATTATAAATTCTCTAGACGTGATATGTTTCTTGCACTGTTGGCTGATGGTGTGAAAAGAGAAGACATTGATGGTGAACCTAATAATCGCTTATGGGACTTGTTTCGCAAGCGTGGTTTGGATCGAAAGGAGGGTGCCCGTCGTGTACGAAAGAATGATTGTGATCGTGGTTGTTCTGATGATAGTGGTGACGACAGGTGTCGTGTGGATTCTGATCGCCGTGAAGGACGGCGCTCTGAGCGTGATGATTCCCCTCGTCGTGAAAAAGAAAGGGGGAGAGAGGGGGAAGAAGAAAGGGGGAGAGATGATCGTGTCTACAACATATATAGAGATGAAAGGGATCAGTCCCCTGAGTTGAGGAGAAGGGAGGATCGTCACAGGCTTTCTGATCGTAATTCACAGTACTATGAAAATGACAAAAATCCATTTCATAATGGAGATGGATATGAACAGGATATTTTGATACCCAAGAAACATGAGAGTTTTTACCCTGATTTGTCTTGGTTGGCAGAACGCAGTAAAAATGACTAGGAAATAGGTCAAGCTCCAGTACGCAGGTGGGCTCACAAAGACAATAGACCCTATGTAGATATTGAAATTTTTTGGAAACATCGTAATATCCAAAGGGCCCGAGCATTGGTAGATACAGGAGCGGAGGCCACTCTAATTCATGGTAAATCAAAGAAATTCAAAGGCCAATTTTTCACAATTACTGGTTTAGGTGGAAAGGAGACTCCCGCAGTGCAAATTACACTTGAAATGAGAATAGGTAGAATTCCCTGAAGAGAATATTCTGTGTTAGTTGTACCACTCTTGGAGTATATAATTGGAATTGATATTTTAAAAGGAATGACTTTGCATTTGAATGACGGTTGTTATCAATTTGGAACTAAACACTACATATCGTCCAGACCCGTACGGGTTGGCCGTTTACGAATGCCCCCCATAAAAATTCCCCAAGCTACAAAAGTGGTTTCTCAGAAACAATATCGTATTCCAGGTGGCCATGAAGAGATCAGTGCCACAATTCAGGATTTGGTTGACGCAGGAGTTATAACTCCGGTTACTTCTGCTTGGAATAATCCCGTTTGGCCCGTGCGCAAGAGCGATAATTCTTGGCGCATGACCTTTGATTATCGAGAACTGAATAAACACACACCCCCTTTGACTGTTGCAGTACCAGACATTGTTACTTTAATTGAAAGAATCCAAAAGCATTCAGGTACATGGTATGCGTCCATTGATATTGCTAATGCTTTCTTTTCAATTCCGATTGCCCCCGAGTGTCAGGAACAATTCAGTTTTACCTGGAATGGACGTCAAATGACGTTTAGTAGTCTTCCTCAAGGTTATGTACATAGTCCTACGATCTGTCACCGGCTGGTGGCAGAGCATTTGTCCGAAGTAACTGTACATCCGCAAATCCAAGTGTGTCATTATATTGACGACATTTTAATCCAAGGTGAAACACAAGATCAAGTTCAGACTCAATTAGATCAAACCCTTGACTGCTTACGTGAAAAAGGTTGGGAAATGAATCCTGATAAGTTACAAGGTCCATCCCAAAATGTTAAGTTTTTAGGCATCAATTGGCATGAAGGTCACAGAGAGGTGATCCCGCAGGTTAAACGAAAAATTTTAGATTTCGCAGTTCCGAGGAATAGAAAAGAAGCTCAGAGCTTCATTGGCTTGTTTGGTTTTTGGCGTCAACATATTCCCCATTTGAGTCAGATATTGGCTCCTTTATATCGAATCACTCGCAAAAAGCATGCGTTTGAATGGGGTGAACCACAACAGAATGCATTTAATTTGGCAAAAGAAGCGATTCAATATGCCTTGGATCTGTGGCCTGTGGGCGAGGGTGATGTGGATTTGAATGTGTCCGTACAAGGTCTGTATGCAAATTGGAGTCTGTGGCAAAAGCAAGGCAGACAAAAAGTGCCGTTAGGTTTTTGGACTAAAAAGTTACCTGAGGCTGGTGAGCGTTATACACCTTTTGAGAAACAGTTGCTTGCGTGTTATTGGGCTCTGGTGGATACCGAGCAATTGACTTTAGGTCATGATGTGATTTTGAGACCTGAAATTCCTATCATGCAGTGGGTTTTGAGTACGCCGAAAACTCATCGAATTGGACATGCTCTAGAGGCGAGTGTGATTAAATGGAAATGGTACATTCAGGACAGGGCACGTGTGGGTCCGAAAGGTGTGGCAGCATTACATGAGCAAGTGGCGCAGGCACCATCGAATGAGACTGGGAGTGACTGTTCCGTACCTGTAGTACAGGAATCTCCTGTCAAGTGGGGTAAGCCATTTGATGATTTGTCTGCGGAGGACAGAAAACATGTGTGGTTTACGGATGGTTCAGCGAGGTTCATTGGAGATAAACCGCATTGGAAGGCAGTGTCCTATAATCCTATCACACAAAAATTGCTGAGTACAACTGGTGAAGGAAAGAGGAGTCAATATGCTGAATTATATGCAGTTTACCAAGTTTTGAAACAGGAACTACCTGGCACATGTCATATTTTTACTGATTCCTGGTCCACAGCTAATGGACTGGTGGTATGGTTACCAACTTGGCATTCTCATAATTGGGAATTGCATTCAAAAGAATTGTGGGGAAAAGAATTATGGCAAGAAATTTGGGAAATGCTCCCACAGAGTACTGTGACAATCTTTCATGTGGATGCTCATACCCCGATAGACTCCCTTGACAAATTCTTTCATAACATTGCAGATGAGAAATCTAAAATTGCTGAGGCAGTGGTGGACATGCAAGATTCTGATTTGGCGGAATTGGCGAAATGGGCCCACCAGAAAGCAGGACATTTTGGAGAGAGAGCCACTAGCAGGTGGGCCACCGATCGAGGAATTTATATTCCTTTAAATTACATTAAAGATGCTATTCTGCATTGTCCCATCTGTCAACATTCCAGACAACGAAAAGTACCACAAATTGTTAAAGGTCATTTACACCGAGGAAAATTGCCCGCTCAAATTTGGCAAATTGATTATATTGGCCCGCTCCCTATGAGCAAAAATTGTCAATATGTTTGTACAATTGTCGACACTTACAGTGGCCTTTTGGTGGCCTTTCCCTGCAAACAAGCTACCCAAGTAAATACCATTAAAACATTGGAATTAATCATATTATATTATGGTATTCCATTTCAAATTCAATCTGACAACGCATCCCACTTTCGTGGAAGATTGGTACAGGAATTTTGTGCGGATAACAATATAGAATGGGTGTTTCATATTCCTTATTATCCACAGGCATCAGGCCTTATTGAGCGAATGAATGGTTTGCTTAAAGAACAGTTGCGAAAGTTAACTGACGACAAATATAAAAATTGGCGGGATTATTTATTTCAAGCATTGTTAATTCTGAATAATCGTCCCTTGTTACATGCTGAATCTCCTTTGATGCCTTTGTTTGCCCCAAATGTCGATGCAAAACCCAACACTATTGGCAATACTGTAATGTACTGGGAAATTTCCCCTGGAGCTTTGGCTCCATGCAGAGCAACCCCAGGTTCCGCAGGCTTGGACCTGCATGCCATGAATGACACTGTACTTAAGAGTAAAGATCGAATTATTGTCGAGACCGTCGTTGGTGTCTGTATACCAGCTGGAAGTTTTGGTCTGATCGCCCCTAGATCGGGCCTTGCCTTAAAAGGTGTTCAAGTACTCGGAGGAGTGATTGACAGTGATTATCAGGGAGAGATTAAGGTCCTCCTGCTGAATAGCAGTGAGGTTGATTTATCGATTCAAAAGACTGACCGAGTTGCTCAATTGCTAATCATGCCTGTTTTCAGTGGTGAGATTCAGAAAGGCACTGCCCCAACTTTACTAACTGTGCGAGGCCAAAAAGGATTTGGTTCCTCTGACAATCCTGGAGCGAGAATATGAGTGCAATCGCCTAAACATCCCCCTGAACAAGCTGAAATTATTGCAACCGGTCATGACAACACCATTTTGGTGATGAGACCAGGGAAAGATAGCTGGGAAGCTGTCCCGGCTGACAAATGTTACTTACGAGAATGAATAAAACCTGTATTTGATTTTCTTTCAGATCATTCTCTGGACTGCTGCTGCAGGATGTGCCGGCGTTGGACTCCTTTTGGTCTGCTACGTCGGGAGAGGAGGAAACCCACAGACTTTGGTTGATTCGAGAACCCGAGTACCGCGTTCCTTCGCTGCGTGGGATTCATCATCAAACTTTTGGACGACTCTGGCCAAACGAGTTACTAATTCTCCGCATTTCTGCCTGACACCCATGCTCTCAGTAACTGACATTTTAGCGACCTGTTTGGTTGCTGTCCCTGCCTCACTGGAGACTCTTAAACATATTTTCAATATATCAAATGCCCGACCCAATGTTATTCTGGGCGATTTCGCGGCCCATGAATTTTGTCCCTTATGTACTATTCTTTCGGACTCTATTCCCCCGATTCATTCTCAGATTACTACGTATAATATCACGCAGGGTGATTTGTGCTTTTTCTTGACTTGTGTTCCTAATGCAATTACTGAATGTGTAAAGTTAAAATTAAGAGCTGCCACTTCTTTTTCGGCCCATGAACGATTGCTGTGCTCACGAAGACCCCCAAAATCATGTGTTTCTGTTAAAAATAATATGACTTGTAAAAGTATAGTAGTTGCTCCTAGCCATTACCGTACAATGCTGTTACCTTCTGGTTGGCTCTTCTCCTGCGGCAACTCCTCTTGGCCCTATATTCCTGCAAATATTTCCGGAGGCCCGTGTGCCATCACTAGACTGAGTTTATTAATGTTTTCCTCACATCCCAATACCTATTCCCGTGTAGTCCGTGATTCTATGATATTACATGAGGACTGTGATTCTTCCTTACATCTCTATTCCAAATCTGAATAACTTAGTTTAGCTATCTTAATTATTGGTGTCCCAGCGTTGGCTGTTTACAACGCGAAGTCCATTGGAAAAATGGCCTGTTGGATGGTACCATTTTATCTGATATGCTATTAGATGCCCAGGGTGAACGTAGAGCAATTCTGCAGAACCGCGCAGCTATCGACTATCTCCTGTTAAAGCATGGACATGACTGTTCTGACTTTGAGGGTCTTTGATGCTTTAATTTGTCCGATCATACCAAATCCATTCAGGCCCATATTAACTAAGCATGGGCGAATTTTGCGAATCTCGCGTTCGCGAATTTTGCGAATTTGCGAACTCGCAATCCGCAAAATCCGCGAATTCTCGCGAATTTGCGGATTTTTTTTTTGTGTGTTCGTGCGGGTTTCTGCCAGTTCGCAAGGGTTTTGTACAATTTCGCAAAACGCGAACTTACCTGTCGGGTCGCAAGTTTCGCGAACTTGTTGTTTCTACGTGTCCAGCCTGTTTGGGACACTCTTCTTCATCACTGCCACTCTCTGTCACCACTGCCACTCTCTGACTACTCATGCCACCCTCTGGCCCACCCATGCCACCCTCTGTTTCATCACAGCACCCTCTGGTTGTCCAGTCAGTGTACATTATTGTGGCAAAGCAAGCACACTTTCCCTGCCTCAAGTGACCTGAATTAATTTGGGGCTGATTAATGTGTCACAGAATATTTTTTTAGCTGGCACCTGCTTCCTTAGTGCTTCCTGATTAGTGATCTTTTGCACTTTGTGTTGAATAATCATGAAAGGAGTTGTAAGATTGAGAAGTATTTATTAGCAGCATGGCCATCCATCCACAGGTTACAGAGTACAGCTACAACTGATTTCTATAACAGCAACATGTAAGTTCCACTAGCATGTGGAATGTAGAGCTCTGTTGAAAGGAAACATGTCGCATGCAGTGGCATGCGACAATGACCAAGCTTCTTAAAGAAATACAACCTGAACTAAGAATACAACATCTTCCCTTTTCAAAACAAAAAGAAAAAGAGAAGAACAAATATATACAATATTGAATAATAAAGAAAGTGACAAAATAAGAAAAATAGAAAGTTACATTCAGTCAGAAAATCTTTTAGGTAAGTTGACAACACGTTTTCCACCCTTGACTCTATGAGCTATAGAGTCCTCTGTGTCGGCATCAACATGTTTATCAGCCAAACTATTGGAAACATCATAAGGCTTAGTGCACTTGGCTAATCTACACATATTCCAAATCCTACCATCTTGGGTCATGACACTGTTGGTAAACACCTTTTTAATTTTGATAGGATCGGTAAATTTGCTGGAACCTTTGGGCAAAAGACCAGGTTTAAGAATTCTGACCCATTCACCCTCTTGAAAAAATAAACGCTTGGTATTCCATTTCTTGTCATACCATGATTTGGTTCTCAACTGTTTACATTCCACACGTTTAGCCACCTCAACAATATTCTCCTTATCATCTAAAACACCCTTGCTATACTTTTCTTTTAACCACCAAGGTAGAACAGTGGAAGCTGGATTACGACCTTTAAACAGTTTAAAAGGACTCACCTCTGTAGTAGAGTGGGGCGTGATACGATACGTCCACAACCTTTCTCGCAAAGCACTTACCCAATTTCTTCCAAATTTGACAGACTCCACAATAAAACATTTTAGCACTCGATTAAACCTCTCCACTTGCCCATTTTCATGTGGTTCGTACAAAGATGTCAATCTGTGGACAACATTACATTCTTTAAGAAAAGTGGACATATCTACAGAGGTCAATTGCACCCCATTATCAGACACCATTACTGATGGACAACCTTCTCTAGTAAAAATGTCCTTGAAAAAACTAATCACAGCTTCTGTGGAAGCTTTGGGTACAAATTTAACCTCCGGCCACTTAGAATGGTAGTCTATCATGACCAACGCATACTTTGAAGATTCTGGCAACATGTGAAAAGGCCCAGAAATATCAAATGCAACTTTTTCCCAGGGTTCCAATGGCCATTTAACCATCTTGAGTGGAGGAGTGATGGTTTTCATCATCCTATCACTGGATGCACAATCCTGACATTCTCTGACAATCCTATCAATGAATCGGTCAATTCCAGGCCACCAAAAATACGACCTAACTAATCTTTTCATAGATGAGATTCCCGGATGGGTCCTGTGTGCCACCTTGAGTATAACATCCTGCATACCTTCTGGAGGGACACACTTGCCTGACTTAAAAATAAAACCAGACTCTAGTTCCAATTCTTCTTCCACATTATAGAAAGGCAAAAGTTCCGCTCTAATTTTGTCCTTGCTAGGCCAACCCCCATTGATATAATTTTTGAGTTCCTCCCATTTATCATCCTTCTGTATACACTCCAACCACAATGATTCAGAAATATCCTGAAAAGAGTCTTGTAAAACATCCTGGATCGTAAGCACAAAATCCCCTTCATGTAAAGTGCCCACTACATCTTGTTGACACGGTAAACGCGATAAACAGTCAGCCATAACATTCTTCTTCCCAGGTACATAGCAAGTAACAAAATTGTATTCTTGTAATCTAGAGGAAAGTCTGGCTATCCTGGCTGTTGAGTTCCACCCACCACCAACTGATAAAATGTTGACAAGTGGTTTGTGATCTGTCCTAAGAACAAACTTAGAACCCCAGACATACAATCTGAAGTGCTCAATCGCCCAGACACAAGCAAGGAGTTCCTTTTCTATCACTGCATATTTTCTCTCACACTCATTGAGAGTTCTGGATGCAAACGCTACAACCCACTCATTATCACCCTCTTTCTGTGATAAAACACTGCCCAATCCATACAAACTCGCATCAACCGTAATTATACATTCCTTGTTTATGCGGAAAGGCTTAAGGGTAGGGGAACTTATAATGTCATTTTTGATGGTATCAAAAGCTTGTTGTTGTATAGTAGACCACTTGAATTCCTCACCTTGTCTTAATAATTTCCTCAGGGGTTCCATCTTAGTTGCAAAGTTTACTACAAATTTACTGTAATATTCACACATTCCAGCAAATGATAGCAACTGATCCTTATTTATTGGAGCAGGAGCCTTAATAATAGCATCTACATTTGATTTTTTAGGAACCACACCTTCACCCGACAACGTGTGTCCTAAGTACTCCACAGATTCTTGGAATAATTTACACTTATGTGCTTTAAGTGTTAGCCCATTTGACTCTAATCTACTGCAAACCTCTTGCAAATGAGATTCGTGTTCATTCACATTTTTTGAAAATACTAGGATGTCGTCCTGAAAGCATTTGACATACCCATCCAGATCTCTGAAAATATGGAACATTGTTCTTTGGAAAACGGATGCAGCCGATGCTAACCCAAACGGCATACGTACATATTGGAATAAACCCTGAGGTGTAATGAAGGCTGTAAGTTTCCTAGATGTTTCTGTTAAAGGGATCTGGTGATACGCCGATCTCAAATCTAGTGTAGAAAATATTTTTGCGCCTTCTAACATAGAGACTAACTCGTTTATATTGGGTAAGGGATGACAGTCAATAACGATATTAGCATTTAATGCTCTTAAATCTACACATAGCCTCAATTTTTGGTCCGGTTTTCTTACTAGAACTATGGGCGAAACCCATTCGGAGGATTCGATTGGTTCAATGATGCCCTCATCTAGTAACTCTTTCAACATACTTTTAAGCTCCTCCCTGATGTTGATGGGTACACCTCTAAGCTTTTGTACAATTGGTGTATGGTTCCTTTTGAGGACAATATTATGTGAAAAATGTTTGAGCATTCCTAATTTTTCGCAAAACACAGAACCAAAAGACTTTACTAGATTATCAGCTTTTTCAGTATACATAATAGCAATATTGGCTGGTTCAATAGCAATATTGGATGGTTTAATCAATGAAACAGTACCCATGAGACTGTCATCACATAGAGAAATGGGATCTTTGGCACGTGGATTAATCAAAATTCCTAATTGCCACTGATCCCACCATCCTAAAACGTTAACGCCCTTGAGAGAAATATATAATTTTATGTCAGCTTTCCTATTTCTAAATTGAATCGTTACGTGAAAGAAACCAATAATGTCAATTCTAGTACCAGAGAAATTTTTTGCAAAGATATCAGGTTCATTAATTTCATTCAACATTAAATAATTAGCTAAAATCTTGTTGAAAAAATCTAAGGTGATGATAGTCCAAGGCGAACCTGAATCCACCATGAGAGACAATTCAACATTACCAATGTTGAATATGCAATCAGGTGCCTTAAGGTGTAACAAGGCCTGTTCATCAATGATGGATACTACAAAACCAGAAGAATGTGATTCAAGGTTACAAATTTCATCAGCATTAACTTCTGCTACGGAAGAAACAGAACCCTTATTGAGAGATTGGAATCGTCTGTCCCTACACATGTTCCCAAAATGACCAATTCTTTTACAAAAATTACATTCTTTTTTAAGTGCTGGACAACCTGGAAAGGAAGCATAATGAGATTTGTTTCCACATCTAAAACACATCCCTTGCATACTATTATATTCATTGGGCTTTTGTGTAAAATTAGTCTTATATCTGGAAGGCACATATTTGGATGAAGATTGATTAGCCACAAATTTGTTATCTTGTCTGTTTCTGAGAACACAGACTTCTTCCTCAGGAATTTTCTTTTCTGAATCATTTCTAATAGTTTTCATCCATAAGTCAGATTGCTCTTGTGCTTTCGCAATTGCAATTGTCTCTGTAAGATTGGGATCACCCATAACCCAAAGTTTGTCCTGTATCTTTTTGCATTTAACATGTACAATGATCTGGTCTCGAATCATTTCATCTGTCATCATACCAAAGTTGCAATGTAAACTTAACGATCTTAAAGAAGTTAAAAAGTCATCAAACGTTTCATCCTCTTTCTGTTTCCTAGTATAAAATTTAAAACGATTAAGAGCAATGCTGACAGTGGGTTTAAACCTTTTTTCCAGTCTCGCTAAAGCTTCAGTGTAGACGTTCAATGAATCTCCACCACCATCACTTTGAGAAATAATTTGTGGTAAAGATCTAAAAATAACTTGTCCTTCTGAACCAAGGCAATGTAATAGTATACTCTTTTTCCTCTCAGAGCCCATCCTTTCACCATCAATGGCCTTCATGTAAGTCATGAATTCCTCTTTCCACCTAGTCCACGGCATGGGTGGATCTCCTTTTAGTTGCAAAAACTTAGCAGGAGGATCAAATTGCATGTTGTAGATAAATAGTTTGTAAGATTAACTTTTAAATTGTAGATGGAAAATAAAGTACAATGCTGAAATTCTTTTTTTTTTTTTTTTGCTGTGTTTCCAAACTTTCAAATGAAGAGATGATGTATAAAATAACAGTGGTATCACATCCACGCTGTATTTCACTTAAGTAAAAGTCTCAAAATGATATTTTTAAAATGTAAAAGAAAAGTACATAAATCAAAGTAGGAACTTACTTTGGCGCGTTGTGTGAAAGCGCATTGAAAAACGAAGCCTCTAAGTATGTTAAATCCTTCATAAAAGGTTTGCCGGTTTTCGTAGCGTTGTCAAGGAAACGCAATGAAGACAACGATGTTAGAGCTGGAAATGACGTGGACGCGTAGTGAACGTCATACGTCAATAGAACTCATTGCGCAAGCGCTGAGGAATGTGCGCTCGAGCAACAGGCATCGGGAATTGTTTACAATCAAATTCCGGCTTGAAAACAGGTAAAAATAGTGATAAAATGAGCGGAAAAGTTGAGCGAGTGCCGCTATGAACTCGGGTGAAGCCACAGAGTTATCGGTTGAAAAAAAAATAAAACACAAAAATAACGAAGGAATGGAGGCTTGTAGAGGATAGTTTTTGGAAGGATAATCTTGAAATTAAAAGCTGTACAAGTAGAATTCAGCCGCAGGTGCGATCATAGCACATAGATATCAAATATCAGCCGCAGGTACAATCAAAGTACTTGTAATGAGAAAATATTAAATAGAGTACATACCAGAATTTCAGCAAAAGTAAAGAAAATAGTGGGTTCAACACCACTGAAATCCATGCTGCTTAGTGGTGATTTCCCTCGTCGCCATATTTTGTTGAATAATCATGAAAGGAGTTGTAAGATTGAGAAGTATTTATTAGCAGCATGGCCATCCATCCACAGGTTACAGAGTACAGCTACAACTGATTTCTATAACAGCAACATGTAAGTTCCACTAGCATGTGGAATGTAGAGCTCTGTTGAAAGGAAACATGTCGCATGCAGTGGCATGCGACAATGACCAAGCTTCTTAAAGAAATACAACCTGAACTAAGAATACAACACTTTGCTAAGTGCTTTCATTGTTGCAAAATTAGTTACAACACCTGCCCTGCCCCAACTGACAATAATGAATTAGGGGCTGATTAATGGATTTGAACTTCCAGCCTGGCTCCTGCTTGTCTCCCTTAGCTGTAATTCAGGACCTTTGTGGCATATGTGTAACTATTCTGAGGTTCAGAGCAGGGTCACATAGAAGTTGCAACTGGCAACTGAACTCTGGAGGGGCCCCTCAGGAAGCACTACAGGAAATGGCTACTAATGATGAGCCTGAACTTTTGAACCTGGTAAGTAGTTTCAGTTTTGCTAAGATCGTATTTCTGCAATTTTGCGCTTATTCGCGGGGCGCGAAGTTGTACTGGGAAGCCGCGAACTCACGCGAACAGTGCGAGCAAGCCATAAAATCCGCTGCTCGCGGATTTGCGGATTTTGCGGGAGATTTGCGAATCTCGCGGATTGCGAATTTACCGAAAATCCGCAAAATCCGCGAGCGAAACGGATTTTCCGCCCATGCTTAATATTGCCAAACTCCATGACTTGACTGCAGAGGTTAGAAAACATATTGATCAGGGCTGGTTTGACTGGCTCTTCAATTGGTTACCTGACTTACATTCCCTACGACAGATATTAGGGGGTATTATGATTTCTATTTGTATTTTAGTAGCTATTTGCTACTTTATTCAGTGCATTCCTTCTCTACTCCAATACTGTAGATTTGGCAAGAGGAATAGATCAGTTAGTTTTGTTTCCTATTATTCTTCCACAGATGAAAGTTCCATATAGAGAATGATTAATAGACTGGAGTCAAGGGTGAAGTGTTCTGACCGACTTTTTCGGCCCTCCTTTGAGGGAGAATGATTGAAGGTGACTCCAGCCTATTACTCTTCTAGTGTAGGGATTAGAACTATAAACAGGGCCTATTCATAAGGCACAGTAATGCATTTTCGTACCCTTTTCCTTAGATCAGGGCTTATAAACTTAAGCTAGGGGATAGATTCATTAGTATTAGTGATAATCTGTCCTTTTGCAAGAGTGTTAGTATACCTTCTATGGAGTTATGCTTATTTCGGGCCTTGTAGGCCTCAAACGGGAGAGACTCCATCTTGCTTTCTTCCCCGGCAGCTCGAGATGCTTCTAGGCCAAGTGTAATGTTTTAGTTTCGAAGTGTTGTTCGCTTGGAGAGAACCGGCTCAGGCTGGCCCTTATCGAAAGACTGTATTTTTCTCCATTCCGAAGACACAACATCAGGCTGGCCAGCTGGGAACGTGTCCTTGGTACGGGGAGGTACAAGAATTTGGTGGGTGGCAGGTTACTGGCCGTAACTTTCCATGAAAGGACAAGCTTCCATATTAGCGAAAGTGTTAGGCAGTGAGTTAGTCAGTCTGTAGGCGGCAGCTAGCCGTTAGCATCAATGCCATTAATTATTTCCAGGCAGACAGTCGCCATCTTGAAGTCCGAGAAAGATCATGAAGCTGATACTCTCTGAGAAAGATTGAAGGAGAAGGGGAAGTAGCGCAGAGCGAGTGGAGACAGAGAGAGACAGCAGCTAATAAAGAGGAAGGTTCCAGTGATTTGGAGGAAAGTAGAGACAACAGAGCATAGCGGTGCAGACGTGTACTCGTGACTGCTGAGGTGTGATTCCGAGACGAGCCAAGGCACAGACGAGAAGGCAACCTAGATGACTGTTGAACCCCGACTTCGTGCTCACAAGGTGACCTCTGTCCTATCATGTGCACATTCTAACCTTTCACTTTTCTTTGCAGGATATATGTTATAGTATAGTGCTGTGTTTATAATCATTGTAATAAAATACCCCAGTTCTCAGTGAACCAACATGTGCCTTGTATTCTTGTTCAATCAGGGTAACCTGGTCTTCTAGTCAGACATCGTTTTCATGAACGGATGTAAATCCCGGTAAGGTAAGAGGTGACTGAATAATGAGGGAGAGAGGGACCATTTGATGCTGAGAGCAGAAGGTACATAATTCAATTTGGCAAGCTGTGCTAATTCATGTTATTGTAGTATCATCCCGAGTAGCCAATGAGAGATTCCTTCCAAAGGTATTCATAGGAGAGTGATCGTCGTTGGTAAGCGGCGTTAATGAGAACACCAGGTGGGAGACTGGTGTGTAGATCCGCCGGATTGCGGATCGTGTTGTAAGTAAGCGAGCACTGGGAGGGAAACCAGTGTGTAGGTCCGCCGGATTGTGGACCAGATAGAGAGAGAGAGCACTGGGGCTGCAGCTCGGTGTGTATGGCACGCTGGATTGCGTGTCGAGTGAGCACTGATGGTGATCAGTGTGTAATGGTACATAATTAGAACTGCCCCAGGGTAGATTAGTCTGGGTCTAAGTGGCCGTGAGACTAGCTGGTATGAATGGGATATTGTAGAAAACCTATGCATGTGTATTGCTATTTTCCCCATCCTTAGGTACGAGATGTACATACATATACATATACCTATTGTAAATACGTTCTAAGGAGGGAGGTGATTACGTTCCGACTGGGTTGGAGGGGCTCTCAGGAGCTGATCCCATCTGGTTCGAGAATCCGGTCGTTACAACTGTATTTCGTCGCTTTAAAAAAAGAAATGATATGATATTTTATTGTGTGTTATATGTGATTCATGTATCGTTGAATGGTACTTTTATGGTTTTTATTAACCGAATAAAGTGTTTTGATGATGATGACTGGAGTTCACTCAATGGGTACACATTCAAAGATATCAAGGCACTCAAGTTGCCAAAGGTGACATGTCAACACATTTATGAAACAAATAAAGATGTGGAAAAATGTGTTCATTAACATGTTTCAGCCGAAAACGGCTAGTATCTGGGCATCATATCTTATCGTCAAGAACCGCATTGTTGATTAGGTCTAACCTGTGCAATAATGTGAACTTTCAACATATTAGTAATCGGAAGCGGGTCTCACCAAACTAAAACGACAGTAAAAATAAATTACCTAACAATACAGTAATTGTGGTAGATCGGGCAATGATGGCTGCCTTTACTTTCATGGATTCGTTACATTCACACGAGTTCCACGGATTATTTTGACTTTTATAAGCGAGTTGAAATTTAGCAGTTGTTTATCTCCTTGAAGGTAACATCGAATGAACAACATGTCTGGCACCACGGAATAAGCTGTCCTTTTCTTTGTGTACAGAAAGCTTTAGCAAACTTCATTTTAAAATAATTTAGCCGTTTCTTGTCACGTAAAATTGCTCTTTACAGATCATTTTCTGAAATTCCGCACGTTTTGCAAAAACCCATTGAAACTTAAAATCGAGTTGAAAAGTGTTTCAATCTTGATGAAATCAGTAACCATTATTCCGGTAATTACAGGGCTGCTGATGGATCTTCCCTGCACCGGCCTCTCTCTGAAAGGCATTTATTCAAATGGAAGAAGTTCAGGGCTGTGTGCATACAGACACTGGGCCTCATTTATGATGCTGTGCGTCGCTTTTACGCTGCCGGTGCGTCACTTTTTGTGACGCACCAGTCGCGTAAAAAATGCGCCTCGTTGCGCCATATTTATAAAGTGACGCATCTAGGTAGATGCGTCACTTTGTAAACCCCTGCACCACATTATACCTGCACCAGGTATAATGTATGCAAGGGAGGCGTATTGACGCAAGGAAGGGTCGTAGAAGTGACGCAGTGAAATCTATGAGATTTCACTGCGTCACTTTTAGGACGCCGTTGCATCAAAATCTTGCGCCTGCCTCACAGCAGGTGTAAGACTGACGCAGGCCCTTTCACATGGGGCTTGCCCCATGTGAAAGAACGTATTGCTGGAGTTGCGTCACTTTTGTGACACACTCCATCAATGCGTCACTTTTGCGCTTACATATACGTCAGAAATACTGACGTATCTGTAACTCCTTGCAACATGATGCGTCATATATTTAATTTGACGCATCAGGAATGTCGCAAGGAGTGCGCACTGAGAAGTGACGCATCGCTGCTTTCACGCAGCGATGTGTCATTTCTCATAAATGAGGCCCACTGTTTCTACAAGTTAGATCAAGCACAAGGAGGACATTTTGAAGAAGCACACAGACGCCATTTTAGGGAAGCTGAACTACCTGTAACAAAGAATAAAAGCAAGACTAAAATGAAAGCAGGGAGAGCAGAAGGAGTTGACCAAATATGTCATTGGGCATTAGAGGTACAGCAGTTCCTGTTAAAACTAATATTTGACTGCTGAAATGGCATTTTAGCATAGAGGGTACAAGGATGCATCAAAGTTGCCTTCCTGTAATATGGGTGTAGTTTTAGGTAGACGGTGTCTGATCACAGTATGTTGACAGCCCAGACTGGTGTACGTGTCCAGTAGCAAAAGGTTTGCCATCATCTCTCCCAACTTGTCTTGTTTTTGTATTCTGGAGCACCTTCCTGCACAAAAACAATCCTCTGAGGCTTTTTCCTCTTTCTACATACACTGCAGAATGCAGCACATGTAGCAAGATGAAAATATGAGGACAAATAAGTATATTTCTCCTTGTTACACCTCTCATGGGAAATAGTAAAGTTTTGGCGCATTTCCAGGTTTACTATTGTCCCTCCACATTCTTGCCCACAAGCTGCCAAAATCTGTCACATACATTTTACATGCCTTGCTCTATGCTGGGCTGATTCACTCTGTCGAATCGTTTGACATAGTGTCACCATCTGTTTTTAAGGTACATACAAAACCCTCTCTACTCTTCCATTATCATAGGCCCAGCCTGGCGTTGTCATGGACTTTGTCATGGACCGTATTCCACACCTTGACCTTCCTTAGGAGCAATGTCTCCTGTACCAGAGCAGTGTGAAGATTCTGTAATTCTGGTTCAATCCCTGCACTTTAAGCATATTTCTGATAGACCTGAAAACCAATAATCAAAACTTTCTGTAATTTTCCGTTTCGAAAAATAAATACAGACAGGAAAAACATTGTTTTTGGTCTGCATTTATCTGCAAAAATCAGTAAAAATTGAAAACCGTGAGATTTAATTACCACTGAGTTTCCATGTGCATATTAGGAGGGAACAGAGATTTACTCCAATGAATTCCGCTGAGTTATTTAAAAACTTTGCGAGATTCTGCAGAGTTCCACGAGCTGAGGAATTCCACCAATGCCACGTGTGGTAGTGGTGTGCAAACTTCTTTCAGTATGTTCTGGCCAAGTCCACTCACCCACCAGAAGATTTCCTTTTCCCCACCATTACGCCACTACCCCATCCCCACATCTGTTTTGAAATGTAGCTGCTTGTCGTCCTTGGAGCCGAGCTCTTCAAACAGGGAGATGAACAGCACCCTGCAGGCATTCTGGATGCAGAAGACTGAGCTGTTTCACCGCATAGAGGCCAGCACCACCCAGCCCCAGCTGCTCTCCAGGAGTTCGAACTCCTTAGGCACCTCTTCCGGGCCGGACTGGGAACAGAAACCAGCCCAGGCAAAAAGCTCAGCTGCCCCCCCCCCCCCTGGGGTGAGGGGGAGTGCAGCTGAGTAGTTTGCGAGGGCCGGTTTTGGCCGATTTTGATACAGGGGTCCGATATTGCTGACCCCCGGTAACAAAAACGGCCCCCAGGGGGCCCAAAACCGGCTCCCATCCTAGCGGCCTACCGGGGAAATGCCCGGTGCCCGCTATGGCCAGTCCGGGCCTGCACCTCTTGTACTGATATTATTGATAGCATTGACTGTGTGCACCCGGGTATCCGTTGTGATTCCCAGCTATTCATTGAGTTGTTGGAACAAGGTGCGAGCACGTGCTTATCATAGCACAATACTAAGCTGTCGCACATCACAGCATTCTGTCAGTAGGCAGGTTCCAGTGGGCTACCAATTCCAGAGTTAGTAGATGATAACCAGGTAAACACACATCTTCCCGTAACGCTGAGGTATGGCTCAAGCCTTAAGATAGATGGACAGATTGAGTTTACATCGGTAATGTGGCTCCATCCGCAGTCATTAGCCAGCCGGCCTGCATTGCAATACGGCTTTCTTACAGCGGACTCCCACTGCCTGCCTCCAGCCTGTGTTGGCTTCCAGATACGCGGTAAGTTTTGTTTGTATACTATTTCTCCAAGAAGGAACATCTCTCTACAGGGGCCTAACAAGTCATATATGTTTCCGTGTGCAACTGCTAATAATTTTCACATCCCAAAGAAAGGTTGAGTACCAAGTTTGCATCCGTTTCTGCAAATTCGTGTTTATGGTTTTTGTTCTTGCATGATCTCATATAAAGCATGCGAATTAGGGGTGGGCGGTAAACTCTGTGAACTCCGCCGGCAGAGCGGAGTTTATGCCCACACTTGGTGTATTTAAGCAATGAATGCAGCAGTCCGGTGGTACATCTACAATCTCATAAATGGCAACGGGCTCCCACCAAGTCAACCAAATAAACTCTGGGACTTTTAATGCTCTCAGCATTGCCTTCCCGAATCACCAGTGCTCAAACCATTACTCCAGCATCTTAGCCAGCAAGTATCATGGGTGAAGCTGAACTTAATTTGTCCTACATGGCCATTTGTAACACAACTGATCACAGGAACAATTTAGATTTTTTGTCCTGAGACCTAGCTCATGTTAGGAAAACTACATATAAAAATACTTATTGTAACCATGCAACACATCGGCTGGCATCCCTGTCTATCCCTCTAGCCTCAACATGGACATCTTGCCATAAAGTTCACCTTAAACTCCATATCCAGCTTCAAAACCCTTTTTATGCTTCAAGGCCTTAAACTATCATCCAGACCAAGATTTACTACAGACCATGACGCAAGGACAACATATTCCCTTAACTCCTTACAAAGCCACGGCGCTCCAGTGCTCATGACGAGCTCAGCTCGTCATGAGCCGTGGAACGCTCGCATGCGGGGATAATTCCCCTGCTGTGCTGAGCGTTCCACGGGAACGGGTGTGCTTATGACGAGCTGAGCTCGTCATAAGCACTGGAGCCTGGTGCCTCATGACGAGCTCAGCTCGTTATGAGCATGCGGGCACCGTGCGCGCCATCTCCCCCTCAGCACAGCGGGAAAATAACCCCCGCAGCGAAGGGGTTAAATGAGATCAACTATGTCACAAGCAGAGCCACCTTGCATGGTTGCTGCCTCATGTTAATCTGCCCTGGTACGGCATTCCATAGATAAAGCGTGGGTGTGCCCATGCATCCAACCATGATTTTTTAAGCATTTCCAGATTTACTAACAATAGTAAACCTGGAAATGCGCCAACGCTACTATTTCCCATGAGAGGTGTAGCAAGGAGAAATATACTTATGTGTCCTCATATTTTCCTCTTCCTACATGTGCTGCATTCTGCAGTATATGTAGAAAGAGGAAAAAGCCTCCGAGGATTGTTTTTGTGCAGGAAGGTGCTCCTGAACGAAAACAATCTTGCCTGCGACGTAGTCACCCTTGCATCATGGTGCAAGGGTGTCTGCATTAGTGCTTGGCCGCCAGTAGTTCACCAGAGTAGAGAGAGAGCAGGAATCATGACATATGTTAGTAGATATGGCACATTCCTGCCCTCTTCATTTGACACAGAACAGCAAGGTATCTTTCTGCTTTCCGCTGCCTCAAATGTTAACACCTTGCATGCTCAAGACGAGCTGAGCTCGTCATGAGGCACGGTGTTCCGGTGCTCATGACGAGCTCAGCTCGTTATGGGCCGTGGAACGCTCAGGTGCGGGGAGAATTCCCCTGCTGTGCTGAGCGTTCCACGGGATCCAATGCACCTGTGATGAGCTGAGCTCGTCATGAGCACAGGAGCACTGTAGCTCATGACGAGCTGAGCTCGTCATGAGCATGCGGGCGCTGTGCATGCCCCCTCCCCCCAGCACAGCAGGGGAATTACCCCCACAGCTAAGGGGTTAATAAATCCACCCGCCCACTATTATTTCTTGTCTCCACAAAGGAAAGCCTACCCTCTGTGCAGGCACTGCTGATCAAACCTTGGGCAGGTTTTGCGACTTACATTTATGATTGGAACAAATACCATGTCTACAAACCTTGCTTTTGTCCTCTGAGACACTTACCTCAGTTCACCACACCACCAGAACACTGTAAAACAACTGCACAACACTACCTCCCCTAAAGTAGCACAGCAATCACACCAGCACGCTGCTTACTAAGCTGCACACCGAAGCAACAGTCACTAAACTCAGGCCGCCACAGGCTGTACCACCAACACAAATGATCCTAAGTTTAAAAAAACATATAAGCAGCGATGCCAACTATAATCTGCTAACACAGATCCAAAAAGTGCCTTTGAAAGATCAAACCAGAAAAAATATTTAACAAGCAATGCCTTTTTCAGGATTAAAAAACTTTTCACACCCACAGTGTTGTGAGCTAGCCCAGACATCTGATTTCGGCCATTCAAAGCTGTTCATGTCCCCCTCAGGCCTAAGATCTTCATGGAAAAAGAATAAAGGAAACCATTATGAAATTGCTGTCCATCAGTCGAATTTCACTTGATTGCTTAAAAGTGCCTTCTTAGCTTCACTTCCTGGCTTCCCAGACCACTACTTTACTTTTACTCTGTTCAGTGCAATCACCCCCATTCTGAAACTTCTCTGTGTTTCCGCTAGGGGGCATCTAGAAAGCCCTTGTCAAGTAAAATAGCCCTGTTAAACACCATTTTAAATTGCCTTTTAGTGTCTCCTTAAAAGGCACTTTAACAATGAAGATAAAAATAGTATTAAAAATGAATACAAAATCTTTGGCCTCCTCTTTTATTTGAAGGGCCACTTGAAATAACTGTTACTTTTGGGACAGCGTGGTTTTAACATGATATAAACTTTACTTTGTACATGGGTAAAACAGATCAGACGGAGCCCAACCTGCACTTTGAACTGCGAAGGACTCCCAAGGCTCGAAATGATGGCGCGAACGGCTCAGAGACCGACCGGGTTGATGGCGATCCAGAGGTGGGAGCCGAACTGCAGCAGATCCTGACTGTCATGCAACACAGCCTTACTAAGATTGACTACAAGTTTGACGCACTCTCCTTCAGGATGGATCGCATGTCGGAGCGGCTGGACAAACAAACCAAGTGTCAGGACATGGTCGAGAGAACCGTGTCGGAGGCTGAGGATGAGCAGGTCATTGAGTCAACCCAGAAATGTAAAGCCAAGACCGAAGACCTTGAAGCCCAGTCGCACCGTAATACTCTAATTATTGTGGTGCTGGCCTATTCCACAAACATCTGCAACATGGACCGCTTTTGGGGAGCAACTTCGCTCTTGGGGCGCCAGACTTTCTCTGACATTTTTGTGGTAGAACATGCCCACTTCTCCTGGCTTTATACAACAAGCCCAGGAGGCTCGAAGGCAACCAAGCACAAACTGCAGGAACTACCACTGGAATACAGCATGCTCTATCCCGCATGTCAGTGGGTCATGAATGTTGGGAATGCCATGATCTTTGAGGATCTGAAACAACTGCTCCAGTTTCTCAAGTGCCATGCATCAGTCCGGACATGACGTTGCTCTCCACGCTCAGAGGATTTGGATGCAGCGGCCTCCCATGAACTTAAGGAGCAAGACTGATCCCTGCTTGTTAGATAGTTGTGTTTTTCTGTTTCTAACAAGTAAACTCTGGCCCGTGAACAGGGAGGTAGGGGGACACCCCCTTACCCTCACCTATGTTGGGGAGGTGCATGGCCCTCCTCCTGGTTGCTGCACTTGCTCATCATGACAGAGACTTGGCCCCGGTGGCTCAGCAGCGGCCTTCTGGCTGTGGGGTGAACAGACAACAGAAAGACACTTACATTATTATCACCACAATACTATAATTGTGCTCTGTGGGGGATGCTATATGAGGCTCCACTGTTGGTTTGATCCTATACATGTGCGGGTGGTCCGGGTGGCTGGGGTCTTCGGTTATGCATGCCTGTTCATCTTTGTTACAGCACACATTATGCTTGATTCACAGTCCACTGCGGCTTAATGTAGCAGGGGGGTTACTGGCTGGGATATATCTGCCCCCGTGTGTGTGCAACCTGCCTTTTTTTGAGGTGGTATGGGCTGGGTATTGGGAGGGTGGGGTGGGGAGAGCATATCACTTTGTAAGTTGTTGGGGTTCATTGTGTGGGTGGGGATGGGCTTTGTTTTTTTAGCCATATTATGTGAGTTGGCATTGGGCGCATGCTGACAGAGTGTTGTCTGCTGTCTTGATTTGACGTGTTGAGCTAAGCCTCCAATAAGTGCTCAATCCTAGGCTGTTTAAATTAAATGTAACATGCCAAAACCCTGGGATAAGATGCTCTTTACCTGTATTCAGGACTTCTTCAGTAACTAGTCTGAAGTGCTGTAGCTCATGGGTGGACCCCATCCTAGCCCAATACAAAAGAGGTTTCAGAGAGGCTACTTTGCTGATCCTGAGAATCAAAAGAGTGCTCTGAGGCAGGTCCAATGGGGACCTTGGAAAACTCTTTACTTTTATGGTCAAACAACTAGAGTCCTCAACCCCCTATATTTCCACCCCGTACAGGGGGTAGACTGAAGCTTTGCTTTGTACACTTCGATTACTGGAGAAGGAGAGTTAGGGGTCGTGGCTTTGCATTTTTTTGTTATCGTCGGTGCACTGGGTAACAATGTAAATGTGCACTTTTGGATGTGGGATTTCCTGATGCAGAATTCATCTACACTGACTCCTAAATAATCAAATTTGTCTACAATTTGCAGGGACCACCCCAACATCTGGGTTTAAACATTATGGGCCTGATTTAGGTCTTGGTGGACAGGTTACTCCGTCATACCGGTGAGGGATATCCCGTCCACCGAAATATAAATCCCAATATATCCTATTAAATTCATATTTCAGCAGACGGGAAATCTGTCACCGTTGTGATGGAGTAACTCGTCCACAAAGATCTAAATCAAGCCCTATGATCTTGGTTTTTGAGGTGTTTACTTCTAGGCCATGATTGTCACAAAAGTTTACAAATTCATTAAGCAGATTTTGAAGCCCAGAAGTGGCGTGTCATCTGCAAATAACAATGATGGGACGGAACAACCGCCGGACTGGGGAGTCATGAGTGCAGGCACTCAGTTAGCTTTCTGCATCATGTATTTACAGTGAAAACAAGGTTGGAGTGAGGACGCAATACTGACGCATACATCACTTTACTGGTACGCGATTGGTCAACTCGCCACCCATTCCCCATTTTACTCGTGCATAGTTATTTTCATGCAATCTAATGAGGATATCTAATAGCACAGATTTGATTCCCATTTTAGCTAGAGTTGACCATAATTGCTCTCTCGGGATTAGATCAAAGGCTACCCTGAAGTCCATGAAAGCTATGTATAAGTGGTCCCCAGAGAGTCTAAGGTTTTTCCAGATTGAATCTAAAAATCTCGTTGATTGCGCTTACCTTGGAATGAAAACCAGCCTGAAAAGGAAATAGAATGTCGGTCTCATCAATCCATTCAAGTACGCTATCAAGGACATGGCGGCAGATCACCTTCTGCTAGTTGTTGATTAGGCTGATGGGTCGGTAATTGCAGGGACTGTTCTGTCTCTTTTTTTTTACAGGGGGATAATCTCGACACCACACCAAGAGTTAGGAATTTTACCACCTGACATTATCCCATTGGTTTCGGAACAAAACAAATCACCTGGGACTTTATCTGGGCCCGGCGCTTTCCCAGGTTGGACAGACTGAATAGCCCTCAGAGCTTCATCCTATTTAAATTGAGTGGGATCCTCATAGTCTGTTGGCCGTGGGGTCGGGGTTGTAATACATTCTCACATCAGCCCCTGTACATGGTGCTGCTTACAGGCTGCTGTTTGCCAAGATGTGACAAAAGGTCTGAGGGTGCTTATTATTTGATGCCTCAACCAGGGCAGCCCAATTGGCATCAATCCATCTCTGTTTAGCGAAAGATGTGATTTGTTTGTATTTGGTACGCATTACGCTGATTGCCTCACAGACTCCGAGCTTCATAGCCTTAATTAGTAGCCCCTTTGCTATACGGCACTCTTTGGAGTACCAGTCAGGCACCTGCTGGACTGGCCCTTTCTACCATAGGGATTTCTTTGTGCAGTTAAGATGCAATGCCTTAAACAGATCATCACGGAGATCCAAGAAGAGTTTCAGGGGAGGACGTTATATAATAATCAAATACATTGTTAAAACTATTATGAATTTGCAATAGTATGTCAGTTTGGAAACAAAGTTGCAACCATTTACTAGGCTTCCTATTGTTCCCCACAGTAAGGATTATCTCTGAACAGTTGCTCTTAACAGTGGTATCCCTAAAAAAGTTGCCCTCAAGTGTTAACTTAAGGGAATTGTGATTGCTTTCTGCTCTAGACAGTATTTCAACATCTACTGCTGCATGCCGGAGATCAAGATCTTAAATGACATAATGTATTCTACTCTGGCTAACCACTCCCCCCCCCCCCTACACATGTGGGATCTCAGTGTCTATTGGAGGCAAAGCTCCCATTTCAATTCAGACTTGCATACCATGAGTCAAAGTAATTGATAGCAATTGCAATGCGGAGCAGCTCGTTATGATAAGGGTTCACTCTTTCACATCAGTATTTCTCTGGCTTCATCTTTCATCTCTATGGCCATAGCTATGCCTTCTAAAGGTTCCAAGGTTGTGTTGAAGTGCCCGGCTATTAAAGAGACACACTTGCTGTCCTATTATCAAAGTGGTGGGTGAGCAATTCAAGCATCGGGCAATTGTATACATTGTGTAAGTCAACTTTGCTACCATTAATTCCCCTCAGAGATAGACCTAAGATATCTTTACTATCTATCTATAGTTTGTTATGGTTGCATTTGGCATGCTTCTAACCCATATTATAAGGCCTCCAGAAAGGCAGCCAGCTCTGGAAGGTACTGCTTCTATTCTGTATTACCATTAATTCAATGGGGTAACCCACTAAGTCAAAGGACCTGGGTATCAATTGGTATAGGAAACAATGCTCCTAGACAAGTCTTAAAACACAAATTAATACATTAATTATTATTTATAGTTGGGGAATAAATCACAAAAGAGAGAGAAAATTCTTTAAACAGCCAGATCAATATCAATGGATCGTACCCAACCTGCATATACCAAGGACAATTATTTCAGTCAATATATTTCATTTTATTTTCAGCATTTTAAAAAACAAATTCAAATGCAAAAAGAAGAACTGAAAGATGCAGTAAGCAAGTAGAAATGGGGGGTGCTCAAGTGAATTGAAAGGAAGTTAAATCAAAAAGCAATTTGCATAATTTATGTACAACTAAAATTACAATTCTTCTAGTTGGACAGACAAAAAAGGCCTACCCATACAAGGTTATGTACAAGGATTATAATACAAGGAGGGACAGGTGCAGGAGAAATTGGGGTGTAGGCCTCTAACAAGGGGGATACAATCGTCGACGTTTCGACCCTGGCGCAAAAAGCGGGAGGATTAACACCTCTGCTGCGGGTCTTCTTTAGGACTGGAAGGGCAAGGGCGGGGAGGGACGGGAGGTAGAAGGCAACCAAACTAACCTAAAACAGAATTTAAAATGAATTAATTAACCTCAATAATCGGAAAAGGTGCTGCTTAAAAACGACTGAATCTGTGGGTACTTTACCAAAAAACGTGATATGGAGGTCGCGTTCCAACAATGAATGAGGGCAACCTAAGGAATACAAAGGAAATTGTGGCTAAGTGCCCAACTCCACATGGCATAATGGTACATCATTGATAAATCACAAAAAAAAAGAAGGGGGGGTGGGGCTCACTTGTCAGTGGTGTGCCCAGTATTTCTCCAATAAATGTCTCAATATAAATGTTGGCTTATGAAGAGATTTTTTGCCATCAAGGAATAATATTTCGCAATTTTCAATCTAAAAAATAAGAAGATTGAACACGGTACTGAGTACAATTCATCCAACAAAAGCCTGGGAGTGCAATAACACAATGATGATAAATGTTTTTAAATTGCTCATGCTGCAAAACTATTTTTCAAATGTTCGTTCCAGGCTGCTCACCAGAAACAGCCTTTGTATAGTGATTCGCCTCACAGCAGAGTATTTCACGTCCCGGAGCACCCACAACAGAGGCATACCAACTCTAACGACATCACCCCCTCTCAAGCACTCTGCGACTCCCTAGCCTCATTCTTCCACAACAAAATCGCAGACATCTACAACAGCTACGACAACCAACCCGGAGACCAACCCTCCCAACCATCTACCGGACCTTCACCCCCCTCGAACACCCTTAATGACTGGAACCCTATCTCCACTGAGGACACCATCCGCCTGATGAATTCCATCCACTCAGGATCCCCCACAGACCCTTGCCCTCACCACATCTTCAACAAAGCAGACTCCATCATAGCACCGCACCTCCGAGAAGTCATCAACTGCTCCTTCAAATCTGCCACCTTCCCAGAAAGCTGGAAACACGCCGAACTCAGCGCCCTTCTGAAAAATCCCACAGCGGACCCCACTAACTCAAAAATTACCGCCCCATCTCGCTCCTTCCTTTCCCGGCCAAAGTCATCGAGAAAGCAGTCAACAATCAGCTCGCTGCCTTCCTCGAAGCCAACAAATCCCTCGACTCCTCACAGTCCGGCTTCCGAGCAAAACACAGCACTGAGACCGCCCTCATCGCAGCAACAGACGACATTCGAACTCTACTGGACAATGGAGACACAGTCGCCCTCATCCTCCTCGACCTCTCCGCAGCCTTCGACACAGTCTGCCATAGCACCCTTCTACAGCGCCTCAGAAACATCGGAATCCAAGGAAAAGCACTGGAATGGATCACCTCGTTCCTCACCGGAAGAACCCAGAGAGTCCGCCTTCCACCATTCAAGTCAGAGGCCTCTGAAGTCATCTGCGGCGTGCCTCGAGGATCTTCACTCAGCCCCACCCTCTTCAACGTATACATGAGCCCCCTCGCGGCCATCGCACGCCAACACAACCTCAACATCATCTCCTACGCGGATGACACTCAACTGATCCTATCACTCACCAATGACCCTAGCACCGCCAAAACTAACCTACACGAAGGAATGAAAGAAGTAGCCGAATGGATGAAACACAGCCGTCTAAAACTGAACTCAGATAAAACAGAAATCATTATCTTAGGTACCTCCCCCTCTGCATGGGACGACTCTTGGTGGCCAGAAGCCCTTGGAAAAGCACCCATCCCGACAGACCACGCACGGAACCTGGGCGTCATCCTGGATTCCTCACTCTCGATGAACAGACAAGTCAACGCCGTCTCTTCATCCTGCTTCAACATTCTTCGCATGCTCAAAAAAACATTTCGTTGGATCCCTACCGATACTAGGAAAACGGTCACCCACGCTCTGGTCACGAGCCGACTGGACTATGGAAACACCCTCTACGCCGGTACTACAGCTAAACTCCAGAAAAAACTCCAACGAATCCAAAACGCCTCAGCCAGGCTCATATTAGACATCCCGCGTAAAGAACATATCTCTGGCCACCTGAAAAACCTCCACTGGCTTCCCGTCAATAAGAGGATCACTTTCCGGCTCCTAACCCACGCACACAAAGCACTCCACGAAATCGGACCAGAATGCCTCAACACACGACTGTCCTTTTACACCCCCTCCCGCCAACTACGATCATCCAACCAAGCCCTTGCCACGGTACCCCGCATCAACAAAACCACCATGGGAGGTAGATCCTTCTCCTACCTGGCAGCTAAAACCTGGAACTCACTTCCCACTTACCTTCGCCTTACCCAAAACCACCTAGCATTCAGAAAGCAACTTAAAACGTGGATATTTGACAAATAATTCCCCACCCCTCCTCAAGCGCCTTGAGACCCTCTGGGTATGTAGCGCGCTATATAAATTCTGTGACTTGACTTGACTTGACTTGTGAGGTTTTGTACTAACTGACATCATCTCAACTGAAAGTGTGATCAAGGAAGAAAAATGGCCGCATCCAAGAGGCTCCTGTCTCCTTGCACAGCAGAATCTGCAGTTCAACCCTGTGCCCCTACCTTCTACCAAAAAACAGTGCTCCTCCAAGTCTAATAGGTGTCCCTTGATAACAAAGTCTTCATTTTATTTCAGTTTCAGGATCTCGAGCCTCGAGCCACAGAAATGCAGGCAATACACTTCCACTACCTGGCAAAGCTGTGCTCACCTTCCACAGTGACTGTCAAACTAGAGGTGTCCAAAATGAATCCTAGTTTCCTTTGCAATTAATACTGGAAGCCAAACTTGAGAAGACTTCCACGTCAGCATTTGCAGAATCTCCTGTCAAGGTTTGCCCCCAGTCAATAATGTGAGCTTCCAATCCCTAAGCTGATCAGTTGTTCTTGCTGAAGCAGTGGTCTAGCTGCAGCCTAGTGCCACACAGACTGTTCATTTTGAATCTAGATCCTATCAAACGAACTGAATATAGAACTATCTTCACCTGCAAATAAAGTTGCTTCTGTCCGGGCCCTCTATATTAAAAAAAATCTGACATGAACAATTGATCTTTACTTACAATCTCTGATTGTTGCCTGTCCATTTTTTCTTTCGAATTACCCTCCTCTCACTTTCCCATCCTTTGCATTCTTTTACTCTCAGGTCACAACCTTCACTAAGTCATTTGTATGCTCCGTAGCTGGTACATTGGATGATTTCATCATTAGAGCCAACTCACTGTTATCACACAAAATAACGCTGATGGAGCAACGGCTCTCCCAAGAAATTGCTACAGCAAATAGATCCTCGCTGGGACATATAGCGGATGCAAGTACACCGGAGCGAAGATCGAACTCGTTTGCAAATGAAGCTTCCGAGCCCTGTGAAAACTCTCTGACTATTGACTCTATACGGGTCTCGGCCACCGTGGCATCACCCGGATGATTTTTTGTTACCACCCATACCCGAGACAAATTTAGTACCTAATCCAATCGATACTTTGGCAGTTGATAGCCCAGCAAGTCCGGCACTTAAGGATCAATCGGGAGGGGGCAGTACCAAAGAGGAAACAAGGTGCTCAAACATTCGGTGGGAGGAAGTCAAAGCATGCTAAACATTTTAACAATTCTGACACCGTGGGGCTGGGCAAGGTTAGGGAGGCTCCTATAGTTACTGTTACACCCCCTACCCCTCCAGTATTAATCCCACCTACACCAACTCCATGTGATAAAAACATCAGCATTACAACATCTACAAGGGAGGACATATCTATTATGAACATGGCTGACCTCCTGAGGTCTTTACTCAATCCCTTGGAAGCTAGGCTTTCCCAGATTGGTTTAAGACTAACAAAAATTGAAAAAGTAACGTCAGCAACTACAGACTGCCTGAAAACAGATAAGATCATGACGGCGGGTGGACAGTCTAACAATACCCAGGGGAGAGCACTTACACAAAACACTATCTTTTGGACCTGGCCCTTTTTGGCAGGTTCACCCCGAAACTTTTTGCTTTTTTCCTAGCCTGTTTCTGTGACCTGGTGTTGATGATTTTAGGCCTCTGTGCACTTTTTCATTGTGGTACAGTGTAAAGTGCGTGAGCTCTCTGTGTGTGTGGTGAGAGTGACCTGCCCTCCCATAGGAATGAATGGGGAATATGTATGCCCATGGTAGTTCCTGATGTGTGGGGAGTGCAGGGTCGAGTTTGGTATGTGCGAACTCGTGAGATTGAATGCTGCGCAATGATATATGCGACATGATTGTGTCTAGTGTGGAAGTGCCACTTCTAGAAGTTGGCATATTTGTGTAATTTGTGTCTGGTGTGTGATTGGCTGAAGCTGGCTGGTGAGCCTGACTCCAAGAGTCTGGGTGGGTCTGCCCCAGTGGTGAATGGAGTGATTAGCATGCTGATGTGAGGGGAGGGGTAAACCGGGGCCTGAATGGGGCTGGGTTTTTCCCTCCACAATGCTGGCTCCACCCCCTGTGGTGCGTCTGATGTCCCTAACATGGCCAGTGAATGGGAGTTCCCCATAACCAGTTGTAGCTGGTTCTCACATTGCCTGCACCCTGCTAGACAAAGGATTTTACTGTATAAAAAGGGTCTGTGTCCCCTTACTAAATGTTCTTGTTTCTGACTTGAATCCTACCAGGGGTGTGCTGCTGCTTCGGCTCAGGGGAAGGCTTGCCGCCCTGGGCCCTCCCCAGACCCTGGATACCTGATGGACCCTGTGCTGGGACCCCCTTGCTTTGCCTGGGGGATTGGAGGACTTTTCTTTGCTGATGGGCTGGTTTCTCCAACTCTTGGTTCCAGGACCTTGCTGCATCCCTTTAAGAACTTTGCTGGAACTTTATCTGTCCTTCTAGCGCTTGGGAGCTCTGTTTTTCCTGTCCTAGCGCTGGGAGCGCTGCATATGCCTTTATAGCGCTGGGGGAGCGCTTGATTTGTCTTTATAGCGCCTGGAAGCGCTGTATTTCCCCCTGAGCGCCTGGGAGCGCTCTATCTGTTTTCTAGCGCTAGGAGCGCTGTGGAGTGTCCTTTAGCGCTTCATGTGTCTTGGCCGGTGCCCACCCGGCATTTGTCACCCTGTGTGGTGGCCGAGCGGCACGGGTGCCACCCGCTCATTGCCGCCTTCATTAGCCCGCTTTTCTCGCCCCGTTTATGGTTTCACTCGAGGGAGCCTACCCCTATGTGAATTCAGCCCCTGCCTACAGTGCCTGGCCGGACTGCCGCGCTGCCCGCGACGACCCGGAAGTGGTTGGCCGGCCAGCCAATTGCGAGCGCGGCCTGGCCAGAAGTCCCGCCCTCGCAGGAGCAGCCCGAGGAGAGAGAAGAAGTACGGCAGGAGATGGCGCAGGGCTCCCGTGAGACTGGGAGAGCCCCGCACCGAAGGGAGATGCCGCCGAGACAGCTGCGCTGACGAGGAGCCCCTGTGAAGGGTGGGGCTCCACCACGCAGTACAGGAGGCCAGAGGCGATACCCGAGGGAGACCGGCGGCATATCAGAGCCGGTGAGTGGGGCATTTGTGGTGTTGGCAGCAGAGGGGGGGCGTCGGGGCACATTGCCGGTGCCCGCCCCCCCCCCAGTGGGCGCTCTCCGATGAGTGGGGCCTCGGAGTCCCCCGAGAGGGACTCCCGCGTCCGGAGGCAGGATGGTGATTGAGTCCTGAGAGGCTCAAGCGGCCCCATGTGTTGACGAGCCCCGAGAGGCTCGTTGGGGGCATATTTGATTTAGAGCCCTGAGAGGCTCCAAAAGGCGGCACTTGGTGTACGAGCCCAGAGAGGCTTGTGGGGCCATATTTGTTGAGCCCTGAGAGGCTCAGACTGGCCCATTGGTGTTAGGAGCCCAGAGGGGTTTGTAGCCGCATTTTTTGCTTGGAGCCCAAAGAGGCTCAGGGGCGAAAAGTTGTTCAGAGCCTGCGTGGCTCCCACGTGGCCCCATCATTATTGATTCCCAGCTGCCCAGAAATTAGTGGGCAGCTGCACCGTTTAGGACCCTGACTATTGGGACACATGGCGTCCTAGCCCCAACAAGTCCAGTTCGCCTAGGAACTGCCACAGGAGGTGGCTTATATAAGTTTCGCGCAATTGTGTGGTTTTATTTCAGCTCTGAATGTGTTTTCATGCGTCATGTGTTTTTGCGCGATTGAGTTATGTTCTGGCACCTCTGAATGTTTTTATGCATCATGTGTCTTCCCTGGTCTTACACCGCTGAATGTATGGTTTATGCATCATGTGTTTTTCCTTCCCTGCACCTCTAAATGTGTTTTGATGCATCATGTGCCTTGTTCTGACACCGCTGAAAGTATGTTTTATGCATCATGTGTTTTCCTTCCCTACACCTCTGAATGTTGTGATGCATCATGTGTAATGTGTTCTTGCTTATACCCCTAATTGTATTGTGATACTTAGGTGGTTGTTCTTTCTAGTACAGGTGGTCCTAGTGAAGTCCTGGTTCCCTGCGTGACATTCTCCTAAGGTGGTTAGGGTTGCGTAGGTGGTACTTACCTGTTACCAGTGGTTACTGGTTGTGTGCTATATTTGCTAATTTGTGCTACAGTGATTTTATATCCTATGTTCTCTGTTCTAGAAGTGCTATTTCTACTAAGTGCTGATTCTGACAGTGGCCCACGTGGCCCTGTCCTGGTGTAAATAATCCCTTGTGAATATTGCCCGTGCCAGTTGGCACAATGTATATTGTGTGAGTACTATCTGAAGTGTTTTGACAATACAAAAGTTATTTTTATATAACCTTGTGTGGAGTTCCCTTTGTGGTGTGCCTAGGATGTTGTTGCTGTTGTGTGCGTGCGCAAATGCTTTACACATTGTCTCCGGGATAGGCCTGTCTGCTCGTGCCTAACTTCCAAGGGGTTGAGCAGGGGTTATCTTGGCGTGTGACTCCCTTGCCCTGACTGACATGGTGATTTCTGCCTGGCATTGGCGTCAGCATTAGCCTACCAGAAATATCCAGTTATAACACTATCCCTTCACCGACTCCGGGTGGGCAGTCTAACAATACCCAGGGGGGAGCACTTACACAAAACCCTATCCCTTCACTGACTCCGGGTCATATAGTGGAGCATACTACCAGTAGGAACCCCCCTCTACTCTTCCTGCTAGCCCCTCCAAATTGCCTAAAAAGCCGAATTCAAACGACATGCCCGAGGCACAAGTGGGGAGTATTCCAACTAAGAAACCTATAATTGATCTACCCCCAGACTCAAGTCCCTATGTAGTGGTCCTAACGGGGGTTCCCGAGTTAAACGATTCAGCCATGGAGTCCTTCATGTCATTAAAAAACAAAGTAGCTGACTGGTTGAATAAAAATAGACCTCTCCCAGCTCACATTTGTAGTGAGATCCTGATGGTTCGAAGGGTATCCTGGGTGGGCCATAGGCCAAAAAATATTAATGGCGACTGCATTTTGGTTAACTTCAGGGACTCAAGGACTGTACCCTATATAGGTGACTGGCCGTATCGTGAACCTGGGACAACTATACAGTCACTCCCTTTATCTTACTTTTATCCACCTACGTCTCCATGCTATAATCCAGGGACGGAGGCGGACTGGGTGAGAGTGGAAGCGGGAGGGGTGCACAGGACGAAGAGGGACAGGTTTGATCAGCCCCATTTGTTTACCCACTCTTCAAATTATAATCGGTACAGCTGTCTGGATATGGTTGATTGACTGCAGTACAAGCAAGGGGTCTCCCCGGGACCCAGACAAGCGGCTGAACTCAAGAATCTAGTGTCTGTGCCAAGTGGGAGTACCACAAGCAGTCAAGGAGAGAGGTCTGAAGGTAGCAGCCCGGAACTCAATAATATTCCACTGCCATAGGTCTGCCCACTTCCCCTTATTACACACCAGCTTAACCCGGCTCTATGCCCAAGTATCCTATCCATTTCACTAGGCTCTCCTACCATTGCCAGATCAAATGAAACAGGCTTAAGGGCCCTGGAAGGGTGTTCTTCCAGTAGTGGCAACCTAGGTTCACTATTGATTCTGTCTTGGAATCTAGCAGGCCTGCCCAACAAAATGGCTTGTCCAGAGTGGGGATTGTTTATAGACAAAAATGATATATGTCTTTTCCAGGAGACTTGGGCCAGAGAGGACCAAATACGTGGTGGTTTCACCTCATTTAACGTACCAGCACGCTGGCGTGGGAAGGGACGCCCGTCAGGGGGCCTTACCATCTGGGTGGGCTCCCACCTGGCATGTAAGGCTAAGACAGTGAACACTCTTTCCGACGATGTTCAATGCGTAGTTCTAGAATGGCCTAATGCTTTCAAGCTTGCTCTGGTCAACATATATTCTCGACCTGTCAGTATAGTCAAGAACTATTGAGGAATTGTCTCTCTTCCTAAACACCATCACTAGTGACACTGTCCTTTTGGTAGGGGGCAATCTGAACTGGCACTTCGAGCCTCTAACAGGCATGAGGGATGGCACATCCTTGGAAGAGGATGACTAGGGCATGGACTCCTCTAGCCATCCAGATAACGGCATTAACTCTTAATCATTTAATTAGGGCCTGCAATGGTCGCGTGCAATCGGACATCCCACCCAAGTGTACGTTTAATAAGCCTGGACAGGAGTCACGGCTGGATTATTTACTTGTTGAAACTAGACTATGGCCCAGGGTTACCAACTTTAGGGTTACCCCAAGAGTCGAGAGTGATCATAATGCGCTAATCCTGGAACTGACCCTGCCGGGAACAGGCAAAGATACCTCTAACGGCTCGGATGACCCTGATATTAGGATGACTCTATCCAATGATAGACGTAGAGTCAGGTGGGACAAACTAGCAGCACACCCCGAGGATGTTTCTAAACTGTACTCACGGATAGTTCCCGCTCTTGAAGAGGTTGGTGTTTTAATTACACAACCTCATCTCCCAGACATTCATACTAAGCTTCAGGCGCTTTATGTGGATCTAACAAGCACCCTAGCAGAGGTATTCAATCCTTGTGTGACCAGACGGAATAAAAGGGGCCACACAAGTTCATGGTATAATGTCGACTGTAGAAAGGCTAAAGCAGAGCTAGTAATGGCCCTGAAGCAAAATAACAATAAATTACAAATCCAAGTCAGGAGAACAGAATATAAACGTTTGATTAACTGTGCGAAGGCTAAATGGGACCATGATAAGTGGACTAATTTAACCGTTGCCCTCGCTACCAGAGAGTCTTGTAAATTTTGGTCAATTGTGAATACAGGGTCTGGTGAGCCACCATCCGCCATTGAACCTAACATAGCAGCCGAAATGTGGGAAGACCACTTCCGTGCTCTATATTCAGTGGACGATGATGGAATAGTTGGGGACCAAGAACTGACGCTGTTACCATCTACTTCGCTGCTTGAGGTGGTTGATTTTACAGCGGAGGAGGTCTGTGTTGCGATAGCCAATCTTGCGGCTGGAAAAGCCCGGGGTTTGGATAAACTCCCGGGCGACCTCTTCAAACATGAACCTAAAATATGGAGCCCATATCTACAGACTATCTTTAATGCAGTCCTGAGAGGAATAGCAATACCCTGTACTTGGCTGGGAGCAGAGATTGTCCCGATATTCAAGAAGGGCTCTCCACTGCTTCTGGCCAACTACAGGCCTATCAGTTTTATTGACGTGCTACAGAAGATCTTTGTGAGGCTAATCCTAGATCACCAACAGGACTGGATAGATGACCATTCAATTCTTAGTCCCTACCAGGCAGGGTTCAGAAAAAATACTTCTACCATGGATCACATTTTTTGTCTGACCTTATTGTTCTGGAAAACTGTCAGGATAGAGGGTGGCAGCCTCTACATGGTCTTTGTGGACTTACGTGCTGCCTTTGACTTGGTCCCACGGGGGATATTATGGTCTGTGTTCCTTGAGTTGGGTATCCCACCTCAACTCCTGAATACACTGATGAGACTCCTGGCTCACTACGTGTTAAGGGAAGAAATCCCTTTTGGTGCTGAGGGTTGTTGGGGGCCAACAAACCCAATTGTTGCGATGAGTAAATCCACCACAGCCCGATTGACAAGACATGGCCCACTACTGCTTTAGGTATGAAGTTCCCTTGGCTACTGAGGGTTTTTGGGGGCTAGGAGTCCCTATTGTTGCGATGATTAAGCCTTCCACAGCTGATTGCTGAGATGTGGTTGGAGCCCCTGCCCCTTTCTCAACCACTGTCTCATTGCATTTCCTGCATTTGTGTGCCGAAAATTCTGCTGTGTTGCGGATTTCATCAGTAACGTTGTGTTCTTCGCAGAACACGGAGGTTCTAAATTCCACAAACTCCGTGAGCAAGGCGGAATTTTACACTTACACCTGGGCCTACTTGAGAGACTCTGAACCGTGTCTCAATATCTACAGTGGAGGAGTCAGGTTATGATCAGTTGTACCTGGGCTGTAGGTGGTAGTTGTGGGCCAAGCTGTGCGGTGTGCCCACTCGACTGAGAAGAGCCTGGTGAAAGGTTCTTCAAAGAGTGAATGCAGCAGCTCTTCAACATATCACAATTTTCCCATGGCAGTGGACTCTCGCATGCCGAGGATCCTGATGTTGTTCCTCATGAAGCGATCGTCTAGATCCTCTATTTTGGCCTTGATCACCTCCAACACCTTCTCCATCCACTGTAATCATTGATTGCGGTTTTATCCACTACCAGTGAAGGCACTCCTCATGTTTCTCTAGCTTGTCATTCACGCTGTCCAGTCTGGTGGTGAGAGTGTCAATCTTGGAGTCAATCGTGCATAGGTGGGGTTGCATCTCAGTCAATAGCACTTTGACATCCAGATCTGAGTCAGCATTCACTGCATTGCCACCAGGTAAGCCGCCCCCCATATCTGTGCTGGCAGGACGTGTGGCTTTTTTCCTCTCAAAAGATAATCTGCCTCGACTGCAACGGTGTTTCCCCATATGGGGGTCCCAACCTCTGTTGCCGTGATTAGGGCTAGTCAGCACAGACAGCACCCCCGCATCAACAGCGAAGAGGGATGCAGTGGCACCTCCGAAGAGGAGGACTGGAAGAGCGTAGCGCAATGTTTCAGGAGGCTACCTATAGTGTTTGAGACCAGCTACTGCAGGGTGGGGCAGAGGGTGCAGCTTGGGCCAGGACTCAGGTAGGTGCAAGAGCTAGACTATCTAGTTCAGAGCAAGCATGCTGTAAGGCACGTCTCAGGAAAGAGTCTGTGATGAAGCTGCTGCTGTCTGTTTCTGGAGAACCCCCACACCCCGGGTCCCCCAGGAGGCATGAGTAGACAAGGTCCATTCTCAAGCAAGGTTCCATGTGCTGAAGCCAGAGGGCATCTATGTCCCCACAGATCCACCAGCCCTGCAACCCCCGGAGAACCATGGCTCAGATAGGATGCTCCAAGCTCAGCACACTAGTCCCCAATCTGGGGGTGTGGGGTGACAGCAAAACTGGGGAGCCAGGCTCGACAGGGAAAGGTGTGATATTGTGTGAAAACATTTGTGTTGCATTTAGTTTCTTTTCCCTTATTTCCCCCCTTGCTCTATATCCATTTGGTATTGTTCTTACCACAGTTCTAATGGTATGTGATGTTTTGAATGGTGAGAGTGTTGGGAGCTAAATTGGACAGGAACTACTGTGGCTGGAGTTCTTCTATGTTTTTAAGAACAAATCTCATCTTATAAATATCAAAGATTGCGTCATTTATTGGACACCAACATCACACAAGACTTGGTCCATGGACCAGCAGGCCACCTCCTACCTGTGCCAAATGTGGAGTCAGTGCAGCTGAAGCTAGGGGACAGCCACTGCCAAGGCACTGCCAATACAATTCGGCCACACCGGTTGGCCCCAGAGACGTAATGCATTATGGCCCCACCCGGGGGGAATCAGGCCTCTATCGGCATCCGCACCTCCAGTCCCTTGGCAGTTGCCATACCTCACTGGGTCCAACTTCGCAGCTCAGGTTCCACGCAGTTCGGGCCTCATGCTGATGGTAATGATCCTCTTGATGGAGCAAGGATTTGCACGTTACGCGACTTGCTTGTATTCATGAACCTCGAATAACTTTAACGTCATAATCAACCTGTTTGTCTTATTAATATTGCACTTTTTCACTACACAAGGGTGTCCCAGTGAGGCTTGCCTATGTGTTTAACTAATCCTAACTACGCTTGCACCTAAAATGGTCGCTGCTATGCGGGATTCTAGTCTGCGCATGCGTCGGTCATACCCATGTGATGTGACGCACTCGCAGTTCTGGAGGGAACTTGTCGCTCATGCGCAGTACTGCTAAAGATGGCTGCTTTGTTTCTCACATGCTCTTCGCTTGCATTGCTGCTTTTGCTCAGCCATTTCGTTCTGCTTAACTCCTAATGCTATAGTTATTATAAAGTAAGGGATGTAGTATAGCCAATCATGGTATACAGTGTATTCATTTTTTTCTGTGTTTCTAAATTGTTTTCTCTTACTTTTCATGTATCAAAAAAAAAGAGAGTCTTGCAGCAGTGGAAATCAGTCAGCTGGCTGCTGAAGCTAAGATGCTCCTGGGAAAGTGACCCATGCCCCGGGAGAAGACTTCAACTCGTACCTGCACTCGATACATTCTGTGATATTTTTTGTATGCTCTATTGTATTCTGAATTTCTATGCCATGGGAACTGGAATGTAAGGGGTGGGTTCGAAAATTGAATATTTAATCTGGGAAAGAGAAAATTATAGGTGGCGTCATGACCTAACCACCTCTCTTGTCCAATCCAAAGTTGGGGATCCTTTCACTTGCAACATTGGTGGGTGGTACACTGACCCGAAAACAGTATAACTAGCCTAGGTTTAGCTAGAGAAATTGTCCGACTTGTCCAAATAGCTGACCTGTCACTGACCCTACGAACTCTATAGGTGATTGATACAGAGAGCTGCGGAGCACTCTGTCCGTAATTTCCACAAACTCAGTCTGGGGTGGAAGAAACCTTAAGTGCTGGCGAAGCACTTTTGCTGGGAGATTCCAGAACCCAATCGGGGTTATTGGCAGATTCCTTGCAGAGAGGGCGTAGCGCAGGCGTTGCATTCGAAGCTGCAGGTGTTGGTCGTACCTTTTGATGAGCCCAGTCCTGATCCGAATCCCGAGGTTGTCCTGTCCTGACTGTCCATGAGCTGTACCTGCTCGCCTACTGGCATTCAAAATCCTTGAGGGTCCTTTCCTGCCTTTTCCAACTGACCCATGGCCAGGGTTAGTCTCCTTTCTGTCCTAGGTAAATATAATCTCCATGTGGGTGTTTGTCTATCTAAACTTTTTCCTCTCTCTCATTTCTTAAAATAAAGCAAACTTGCCTATGTCAATTTCTCTGTCATTTGATTCTCACGTAAAGTATTTTTCCTAGCATGTTCCATATCTTTTCCCTACCTTTAGTCAAACACTGAACTATTTGCATACCTAGTATGTTCCACTCTTTCCCTCCCTATAGAAAATAAGTACTTCTTGAAAAGTATTGTTTTCTTCTAAATCGTTAGTAAAATTCGAAATCAGCATTGATTAGTATGTTCCCTTTCCTTACCCGCCTTTAGTAACGTCGTAAAAGTCTGTTAGACAAAATTGCGTGTTCCTTATTATCCTTTTCCTTTATTTTCGAGTTATAGATGATTCTTACTTTGATCCATAGCTATATTATATTTCTGATCTTAGTTATTGATGTTTTGATCTGTGTAAATTTCATTCTCATGGCATTGGATGATGAAGATTAATTAGATAAAGGTGTTTAAAACTTCTTGCGTTTCTGGTTATTATAAAAGTGCAAACATTTACAAATTGTGTATGGTATTTTGGTCTGTGTTATCTTCCTACCCACTGATAGCTCCTGATCCGTTGGGATCTTAGGTACCTGTGACAAGGAGTGGTAAGTCAGGTACACGGAAATACATTAAAAGAACAAGGATTACTGATAGCGGTGTGTAAGTTACCTGTTTTATGAAATAAAGTGGTAAACAACGTTATGGGCCCAGGAGCGTATATTTGGTAAATAAGAGTCGGGTGACCTGCGCACTCTATCAGTATTTTTCTGGTAGCAGTAGAATTGTTAGGACTAGTTAAGATAGGTAGATAAATTAATTATTGATAAACCGTGAAAATTTAAATGTACTGTTAACAATTATTTTTCTCCTTAAGATCGATCTGCTGTAAAAATTATTGCTTGAAAATGTTTTGAAAATGTTTTGAAATTATATTTTATGAAATGCTGCTATATTAAGTGTTTATTAACAAATTGTTATAAGTTGTCTGGAAATTCCTTGGGGATAGAATAGCGGGTGGTGAGTAGAATCCACTCCGCAGAGAGGTCACTGGCTGTGAGGAAGATTAGTGCATGGTTAGGCAGAACTGGAAGCGCTAATTAGGGTTTTCTGAATGAATAGTTGAATGAATGACAGCAACGAGTTCGCTGATGAAACTTCAGTTGTGATATAACCTAGTAAGGGTCACACGAGGAAGGAGTAGTAGGTTCATCGAAGCTTGAGTGATAGCAAAGGAGTTCACTGGTGAAACCTTAGACTTAGTATATATCCCGGAAAGAGTGGATGAGTCAAAGAAGTAACAGGTTCTCTAATGCTCGTGTGAAGGGTAGGCAGAAGGGTCTATCCGTAGTGTATGAAAAGTAGACAGAAGAGGTTTACTTGTAGCGAAACAAAGCGTTCTTTATAGACACTCGAGTACAGTGGTGAATGTTATACGTTGTATATTAAACTAAGCACTTGCACTTTAAGAAAATTCAAAAGTTTCCGTTACCTTGTAAAGGAGGGAGTCGGTCGCAGAGCTGCACTGACGTCACTCTGTGCCGCGCTGGTATTGGTCGAAACAGCGGGTGTGTAACGAAGCTAGTATTGTAAAGGAGGGGTGAGTGCCGGAGCGTGAGACCGCGTCTCGCGAAAAAGGCCGCGCACCCATTGGTCAGAAACAATTGTAATCATAGTGTTGATTGGTGGTTGAAAAACTGAAAGACGCGCAAGCATTGGAAAAGGATTTGTAAACAAAATATGTAGTTTAATACGAAAATTCTAGTTACGAAGTATATGTGGTATCCCGAATTTTTACCTGATCCACAACGCTTAGGTTTCCGTAAGGATCAGATGCTAAGAGGCAGACCTTACAATATGTACGGAAGCAAGAGAAAAATGTCTTTCACAGATAAGGTCAAAATTACTTCAGGAAAGATAAGTCCATAAAGACTAGGGAAGGTGTAATCATTCCCCCACCTAATACTCCTGCGTCATTTATGATGTTTGACAAAGGATATCATACTTGTGTATGGTTGGAAAATGGGGTAAAGTATACCAAGGACGATGGAATCTTAGCATTTCCCCTAGATGGTACGTTTAATAGTAGAATTCTGTTTAATTTGAGGACCCGAATGAATGACTTACATCCCAGACCAAGATTGACGCAATACGAGGCTTTAGAAGAATGGGAAATTGAGGCCTTGGAGCGAGACAGACCCAGAATGGACAAGGGAATAAGTAAATGGTACCCGAAAATGCAGAGAGAGACTAAAGAGAAAAAGATGAAACAATGGAGACAGAATATGATGGTTGAGGGATTATTTCCAGTATTTGGTGTAGACGAACATGCAGGAGGAAAAAGCACAGAGAAAACCCGACACCAAATGGCTGCGGGTGATTCAGAAGATGAATACTTGGAGGATTTATTTATGAAAAATCCACCACCCTATGATGAGGAGTCTAGATCCCTGAGTTTGAAAAACCAATTTTTCAGGCATCCTAGGGATAGAAGGGCCAGTACCACTGAAGCGACGGGACTAGGCACTAGACCTCGTGAAAATGAGGGATCAAGCATGTCGGATCCAACTATTCCTTGTTATAGACCGATTTGTGATGAGGGACCAAGTAGGACGGTTCCAACTGCCCTGAGTCTTTACCCTCCTTTGGTTCCGCATGTAATACCTGAAACCTCTATGGAAACAATTTTGCAGGAAAGGGAAAAGGAAGCTTTAGAGAAACAGAGAACTGAACTCATTCAGAAAATAACCCAGCTAAATACCAGTCCTGAAGCTTTGACCATTCCAGTAACTATTGGCCCAGTTGTTCCCCTCTATGGGGATAGACAGGCTAGTCCAACAACTCCAGTTATTATTCCAACTGTAGTACCACCCAGAAAAGAGCCTTTAATAGTAGATGACCAGACAAGTGAATGTGAGTCTGTGATTTCACTAATGGATTTACCCATAAGAGAACCAGAAGGCAGTGCACAGAGAACCAGAACCCAGACTAGTGCAAGAGAGGTCCTAATAGAGTCATCTGCAGGTACTCGGAGTGCCACGGTAGTGACTCCAGAAGAGATAGATCGATGGACCCAAGAATTAGAAAAAATAAATCCTCAGCCAAAACCATTAGATATTTACAAATTAAGAATCAAACTGAAAGAACTAATGGCTGGGAACGTGGGGCTGGACAGGTTGAACACCCTTAGTGAGGAAGAGCTTTTGTTCATCTGTAAAAGCATTACCAGAAACACCAGAGTGTTCCATGAGAAATTAATGGACACAGCAGCTAATATGGGAATAGATGTTAGCAGATCCAAAGTATTACAAAAGCCTTACAGAGCAGAATTTTCTGACAAGGATGTAGAAAACATGAATGTGTCAGGGAAAAAGGTACAGATAAGAGAATTGCTGAATCTATTACAAAAATGGGGAGATTTAGAAAAATGGAAAACTAGATGGGCAAAGAAAAAGGAAGACAGTAAGGCCAGACAAAGGACTTCTGAATATGTTCTAAAAGAAGTCGACAAGGCAGAGACTTTGTATCCTATGAGAGAAGTGCCAGGTGGGAAATATGTACATGTACCATGGTCCGGGCAAGATATTGTGTCATTTACAAATGATTTCCCGAAATTACGAGAAAAGCCTCTAGAGTGGTATAGACAGGTTGAAAGATTTGTAAAAGTTCAAAAATGTCTTTTGAAGGACCTAGATGGGTTCTTCGACATTGTAGCTCCTGTAGATTTATGGACAGAATGTAAAATTGCAGTTGATTGGCCCAGTGAGGAGTATGAAAGAGACTCAAGAACCGGAGCTCCCTCCCCGGAGGTGATGAGACAGTATGACAAAGTAATACTGTATTTAAAAGGAAAAGTGCCAGCCAAAGAAACTGATTGGACCCGCATAGATAGAACTACCCAAAATCGTGATGAAACTGTTTACTCATATTATGAACGACTGTTACAAGTGTTCAAAACCTACAGTGGAATCGATAACATTGAAATGAAGGATATGACCCATTTTATATATCGATTTGTGTTAGGGCTAAGACCTGAAATCTCACAGTGGATTAGAGATAATAAAATCTGTTGGCAAGGAAAACCTATAGATGAGGTCCTGAAATGCGCCAAGTATTGTGAAGACGAGATGGAAAATAAACTGAAAGCATTAAAAGAAAAGGTCATGTGGGCACAAGTGAAATTGGCAGAACAACAAGAAAAGCAGTTAGGTAAAATGAACAGTAATACCCAGAATACAGGCCCTGGGGAGGAGGGGAACCCCGAGTAAAAATGAGTCGAGAGGAAGCCCGAAAGAAATTTCCCTGTCACGGGAGAGGACAGATAGGGCACTGGAGAGACCAGTGTCCCTTGCTACGGAATGGTAATGTGCAAAATAATGATTTAAATCCACAGGTGCAGAAAGAGGGGCCACGAAAGACACAGCAGCAGGTAAAGCAGCCTCAGTTGCCTCGCGCACCTAGGCCAAACTATAAGTATAGAACACAGCAGAATGAGGAAATTGAGGTGTGGGAGGATAGAAGTGCAGCAACTTCGCAATTCCTGTTGAATGATACATTTCTCTGTGATGAACCTTACTGACGGGGCCTGAGGGGGGAGGACGAAGAGTGCGTACTTGGCGCCTCCTAACCGGTAGACCAGACAGGGCCATACATTGAAGGGAAGGTTGAAGGAAATGACGTCACCTTTCTGTTGGACACTGGTGCTACCCGTTCTACCGTGAGAACAGCAGACGTTCCAAACCTAACCCTCTCGGGAGAAGCAATCCAAGTAGTGGGTGTGCCAAACCAAATAATTAGTACCCCAGTAACTGAACCAATGGAAATCTCAATAGGGAATTTTAAAGAGATGCATAGATTTGTCGTCTGTGATTCCAGTCCTCTGAACTTACTGGGACGTGATTTGCTGTGTAAAATTAACTGTACCATCTTTTGCACACCAAAGGGCGTTGAAATTCAGACCCCGGATGAAGATGGACTGTATAAATTAATGTTAATAAGGCCTGACTCCGCAATTAAGAAATTGACAATACAAGACTTACCTGAAGAGCTCCAACGGACAGTGAAACCAGAGGTGTGGGATTTCACTGGAAAAGATGTAGGATTAATGGCAAATGTAGACCCGATTCAAATAGCCATAAAAGCAAATGCAGTTTACCCAAATACCAAGCAGTATAAAATGAGTGCAGAAGTGAAAGCAGGAGTTGCCATTGAAATAAAAAGATTGCTAGAAGCAAACATCATACAAGAAGTAATGAGCAGTCCTTGTAATTCGCCCATAATTGAAATCAAAAAGCCTAGTGGGAAGTACAGGGTAGTGCAAGACCTGCGCAAGGTAAACAAGATCGTTGTCCCTTGCTGTCCTATTGCGCCAAACCCTGCAGTGATTTTGTACCAAATTCCATGGAATGCTGGATGGTTTACCGTCATTGACTTATGTCATGCATTCTTTTCGATCCCATTGCATACAGACAGCAAATATATTTTCTCATTTGAATTTGACAGTCATGTCTATGTCTGGAATCGTGTTCCTCAAGGGTACACAGAAAGTCCTTCAATTTTCAATCAGATTTTGAAAAGATGTCTTGAATCATTAGTTTTACCTGGAGAATCAGTTTTGGTCCAGTACATAGACGACCTCTTAGTGGCGTCTAAAAGTCGGAACGACTGTGTTACTGATACCATTGCATTGTTGAATCATTTAGGTAAAGGAGGACATAAAGTATCACCAGACAAATTACAGTTCTGTACAAACTCAGTGAAATATCTGGGGCACCAGATAGAAAAAGGAATCCGGAAAGTTACTTCAGAACGAAGTAGGATAATTCGAGACATGGAATTACCAAATACTCAAAAGGAAATCAGAATGTTCCTCGGAGTAGTAGGATACTGTAGACAGTGGATTGTGGGATTTGCAGTCCTAGCAAAACCATTAATAAAAATGACCAAGCAAGGAGCAAAGGATCCAGTTGAGTGGAATGATGAAAGCATGACTTCCTTTTTGAAATTGCGAGACTGTCTATGCACAGCTCCCGCATTGGGAATGCCTGACTATTCAAAAGACTTTGCCCTGTTTTGTGACACACGAGACAATTGTGCACTCTCAGTCCTAACTCAAATTTATGGTCTGACTAGACGTCCAGTGGCATATTTTTCTGCTACCTTAGATCCAGTGGCTGCTGGATTGCCTGGATGTCTGAAAGCAGTAGCTGCAACTTGCATGAGTCTTGAACAAAGTGAATCCATTGTCATGGCACATCCGGTAACTGTGTATGTCCCACATGCAGTTGTAATCCTACTGACCCGAACCAAGACTCAGTACCTCACACCTAGTCGGCTGACTAAGTATGAAAGAATCCTGGTGGGTGCAGCAAATGTAACCATCTCCAGATGTAATATACTGAATCCAGCAACTCTGTTACCAGATACACTGGTTGCAGAAGTCAAAGAAGAGGTCGAGCATAATTGCATTGATCTGACTGAATTTAGCACAAAACCACGCCCAGATATCAAGGAAACGTCCTTGCCAATAGAAGATATTGAATTGTTTGTAGATAGCTCATGTTTAAGACATAGGGATGGAGGTCTAAGTGCTGCCTATGCTATGTGCACTCTAGAAAAGACAATAGAAGCATCCTACCTATTTGGAGTAAAGTCTGGACAAGTAGCCGAATTGGTTGCATTGGCAAGAGCCTGTAAAAATGGGAAAAACAAAAGAGTAACCATATACACTGATAGCCAGTATGGTTACGGGGTTGTGCATGACTGTAAAGAAGTTCAAACGTGGATAAAAGGTGAAATAAGTATTTATGACTTCGGCCAATTGTTGCTGCAAAGAGAATTTATGACTTCCTCGGGTACCCCTATCAGAAATGGAAAAGTGGTACAGAACCTATTGGAAGCAATCCAGTTACCAAAAGAATTGGCAGTGGTCAAGTGTACTGCTCACAAATCTGGCAATGACGATGTGACAGCCGGAAACAGATATGCTGACCAAGTAGCCCAATATTGTGCAAGACATAGAATGTCAGTGAATATCAATTTGGGGGGAATCGGAAACAGCTGCCAACTTATGGTGTTTGAGGATGTATCAACTTGGGAGGAACTGAAAGAGTTGCAAAGGGCAGCAGAACCAGAGGAAAAGGAAAGATGGGAAAAATCTGGTTGTCGACCAAGGAATGAGGATGGTGTCATTGTCTGTAGTGATGGTATGCCTGTGTTACCAGACAGCTTGATTGCTCCTATGGATAGACTGATACATGGAGACTCACACATAGGGAGAGATGCGATGGTCCGTGTTTTCAAACAGGCATGGTACAATTCGAAGTTCAGGAACATTGCAGAGGCACTTTGCCAGAGGTGCTTAACTTGTCAGCAGTTTAATCCTGGGAAGAAAACAGTGGTGTTGCCAAGTACAATTGGAAAAGCAGAGGGCCCTTTTATCAGACTACAAGTTGACTTTATACAGTTACCCCGTTGTAAAGGAATGAAGTACGTCCTTGTCATAGTCTGCCTATTTTCAAAATGGGTGGAAGCTTACCCAGCTAAGAAAAATGATGCCATTACTGTAGCCAAGTTGTTACTAAGGGAACTGATACCTAGGTTCGGTTTCCCAGTCACAATTGAATCAGACAGAGGTGGGCATTTTGCCAATGACGTAATAACTCAGCTCTGTGAAGCATTCAAAATTACACAAAAACTGCACTGTGTATATCATCCAGAGGCTTCTGGAGTAGTAGAACAGCTGAATGGCACTATAAAGTCAAGACTGGGAAAATGTGTAACTCTACTGGATTGAATTGGATAGACGCTTTACCCCTTGTCCTGATGGGACTAAGAAGTATTCCAGACCGAAAAACAGGCCTGAGTCCCCATGAGATACTGATAGGAAGAGTGATGCGGCAGGCATGGGTACAAGGACACAAACTGCTAAGTATTTCTGATGATTTGGTACTAGAGTAATGCAAGCAACTGGGTGACCAAGTGCGTTCTATCTCTCACCAGATTGGGGAAGACGCCGTCGCCAGGCCAACAACTCCAGTCCATAATCTGAACCCAGGTGATTGGGTTGTTCTAAAGAAACACACCCGGTCGAGTTGTCTTGCACCGAAGTGGGGGAAACCGAGACAAGTGATTCTTGTCACTACAACCGCGGTGAAGTGTGCAGGTGTGCCAAAGTGGATCCATGTCAGTCATACCAAGAGGGTGACAGAAGAAGAAGCAACTGAGGCTGAAGGTTGTGCAGCTGAACGGTCTCCAGACGTTGGTCCTGAAATAGCTGATGACGAACAACCGAGCACCAGTCAAGACGAGTGGGTCCCAGCAGACGATCCGACTCTCGATCCAATAAGAACCCGAAGATACACCTACTTAGATAGAGGGTGGGAGAGTGAGGACAAGACAGGATTAGAAAGGGATAACCAGATAATCGAAATCCATGTCAAATCTGATGAGGAGGAAGGTCAGATAGGGACAGGGCAGGTTATCGACACACCTCCAAGAACTCCTGAGACCGAAAAGGAACAGTTAGAAATTAGGGCTGAAGTTCATGCGGAAGAAAATCAAGGGTTCGAAGTGCATGAACAGGATCAGATAGAGATGGACGAATGTGTTCAGGAAACAGAATTCAAAATCAGCTTACCCCTGAACAAGGCCAGCTTAGTAACCAGGCAGAAGAGACTGAAATAAGACCTGGAACTAGTCAGACAGGAAGGGAAGAAGATAGTGTTGAAACAAATGTGCCACAACTAAACGAAAATAAACGACCATTAGAGGAAAGCAAAACCACAGTGCCAGTTAAAAGACTCACAAAGAAGAAGAGTGAACCAAGATTCATAAAGAGACTGAGACTAAGACTGAAAACTGTAGAGGAAAAACTAGAAGACAGCTAAAGGGCCTCCAGTGAAAAAGAGAAAGCTGGAGCCAAGCCTAAAAGAAGAAGTAGCAGAATAAAAAGACAAAACGAAAAGTATCGGAATCCCGAATGGACTTACCTTGTGCTAGAGGAATTTGAAGACCTCGAGATAAGTGACGAGAGTGATGAAGAACTGATTACTGACCAGGTTTCCGAAGAAGAAGACCCAACCTGAAAGTTACCCTGCGTAAGCCACCTGTGTAAAGTTACAAAGAGGGGTTGGAAAACTTCTTTTGAGCCACAATGTCTGATTCTAATGTGAATGGAAGACCTAGACGGAATTGTTGTAAAACATGCTGTAAAATATGTTTGTGTAGTGTAGCAATAGTACTGATATTATGGATAGGACTAACAATTACAATACCGTTCATGATGAGTAAAGACTCTAACCTGTATCCTACTAAACAAGTGACAAAAGACACAGAAATTCTGCGGACAGAAGAGACACCACGAAGTGTAGAAAGACGTGAGAAAACATTTAGTCTTAGACAGACAAAAATGGACGTAGATGCATCAGATGAGGGAGGACTACATTATCACAGAATCAAAAACAGAACACATTTAAATGTATTTGCAAACCTTTTAGTACATTATGTAAAAGCCATGGAAATAGAAGACTGCTATGTCTGTATGAAGCTACCCACTTCTGTAGCACCATTTAGCCCTAACCTATGGAATTTCCTGTAGTATTTTAGCAAGCTTATTTTATAGAGGCACTTTACAGTATTATTATTCTAACTCTGACGTAATCTTTTCTGAACTTCCTATTCGTGGAAACCTGAATATTGTACATACTAAAAGTGATGTGACACGTTATATGGGAGAACGCTTTCTGACAATAGGTACTATAGATTTAGGTGAAGCACACCGAGACAACTTGACCTGTTCATTACATGAACAAGAGAAAATATTTCTAAACATGGCAGAGAAAAGAAGGGAAAGTTTCCAAAGAAAGGCAAATGATAAAAGACGGAAAACTCCTAAATGGGCAGAAAACATGAAAGCACCTCAAATGGTGAAGCAAACCCTGGACTGTTACTGGATTTCAAAAGAAAAGGGAAACTTCGTCTTCATAGAGAAAAGACCAGTTAATATAATAATATATTTATTGGTTCCAGTGAATGCGAACACAATTACAAGGTAATTGGAGGTTGGGGTTTCAAAAATGGGTCAGAACCTGTGTTTCCGGGAATTTATTATATATGTGGAAACAAGGCTTATTTCAAATTGCCGGATCACTGGTATGGAAGCTGCTATTTTGGAATTGTCTTCCCGAAAATATACCATGTGAATGACGCCGCTGGAAGCAATGAAAATACTAATGGTTTAGCGCGTAGTAGAAGAGAAAGTGTAGGAGAAATTTTAGGTGATATACTTTGTGCATTGATACCTGGAGTGGGAGTGGTTCTGAAAACACACCGAATTTGCAAATTGTCTACAGTGGTGGATCGGTTATCAACTGACACTGCTGCTGGTTTCCTACTGGTTAATACTGAAATGGTTGCGATCAGATCAATGGTTTTACAAAATCGACTTGCTCTTGATACCTTATTGGCAAAAGAGGGCGGAGTCTGTAGAATGTTGAAAGTGCAACATTGTTGCACTTACATTCCTGATAAGAGTGTTGAAATTAAGAAATACGTGAGAAACATAACTAATTTGGAAAAGGAGCTCAAACCACTGGAGGTTGACAGTGCCTGGAAGAGACTAACTGATGGTCTCTCCTCAGTAGGTAGTTGGTTTTCTAACATAGGTAAAAGTCTTGTGAGTAAAATACTGATAGCAGGAATAAGTTTAATTGTGCTAATAATATTAATTTGCTGTAAATGTCAAAAATGCAAAAAGAAGTATGCTGTGATTAAGAGAGGAGTGAAACGGAATGTTGATGAACTTGAATTGGAAGAGCTGAATAATAAAATCTATAAAAGAATAAAGAATTACCATCCTAGTAAGGATGCAGAAAAAAAGGCTCAACGAAAGGTTTGTAGAAATTGAAATGGGTAAACTGTGAAAGGGAAAGTTGGCATCTGGTTCCATTAATAGTGATGATAGTAAATATCACCAAAGAGGGGATTGATGGATCAAGGATTCGCACGATACGCGACTTGCTTGTATTCATGAACCTCGAATAACGTTTACGTCATAATCAACCTGTTTGTCTTATTAATATTGCACTTTTCACTATGCGAGGGTGTCCCAGTGAGGCTTGCCTATGTGTTTAACTAATCCTAACTACGCTTGCACCTAAAATGGTCCCTGCTATGCGGGATTCTAGTCTGCGCATGCGTTGGTCATACCCATGTGATGTGACGCACTCGCAGTTTTGGAGGGAACTTGTCGCTCATGCGCAGTACTGCTAAAGATGGCTGCTTTGTTTCTCACATGCTCTTCGCTCGCATTGCTGCTTTTGCTCAGCCGTTTCGTTCTGCTTAACTCCTAATGCTATAGTTATTATAAAGTAAGGGATGTAGTATAGCCAATCATGGTATACAGTGTATTCATTTTTTTCTGTGTTTCTAAATTGTTTTCGCTTACTTTTCATGTATCGATCTTTGTGGGCCTGGGAGAGGTGTGCCACTCCATCTTTGAAGCCCGTGCGGTACTAATCACGTGATGAGGGAAAAGAGAGTCTTGCAGCAGTGGAAATCAGCCAGCTGGCTGCTGAAGCTAAGATGCTCCTGGGAAAGTGACCCATGCCCCGGGAGAAGACTTCAACTCGTACCTGCACTCGATACATTTTGTGATATTTAGGTGGTGTCCTGACCTAACCACCTCTCTTGTCCAATCCGAAGTTGGGGATCCTTTCACTTGCAACATTGGTGGGTGGTACACTGACCCGAAAACAGTATAACTAGCCTAGGTTTAGCTAGAGAAATTGTCCGACTTGTCCGAATAGCTGACTTGTCACTGACCCTACGAACTCTATAGGTGATTGATACAGAGAGCTGCGGAGCACTCTGTCCGTAATTTCCACAAACTCAGTCTGGGGTGGAAGAAACCTTAAGTGCTGGCGAAGTACTTTTGCTGGGAGATTCGAGAACCCAATCGGGGTTATTGGCAGATTCCTTGCAGAGAGGGCGTAGCGCAGGCGTTGCATCCGAAGCTGCAGGTGTTGGTCGTACCTTTTGGTGAGCCCAGTCCTGATCCCAATATTGAGGTTGTCCTGTCCTGACTGTCCATGAGCTGTACCTGCTCGCCTCCTGGCATCCAAAATCCTTGAGGGTCCTTTCCCGCCTTTTCCAACTGACCCGTGGCCAGGGTTAGTCTCCTTTCTGTCCTAGGTAAATATAATCTCCATGTGGGTGTTTGTCTATCTAAACTTTTTCCTCTCTCCCATTTCTTAAAATAAAGCAAACTTGCCTATGTCAATTTCTCTGTCATTTGATTCTCACGTAAAGTATTTTTCCTAGCATGTTCCATATCTTTTCCCTACCTTTAGTCAAACACTGAACTATTTGCATATCTAGTATGTTCCACTCTTTCCCTCCCTATAGAAAATAAGTACTTCTTGAAAAGTATCGTTTTCTTCTAAATCGTTAGTAAAATTCAAAATCAGCATTGATTAGTATGTTCCCTTTCCTTACCCGCCTTTAGTAACGTCGTGAAAGTCTGTTAGACAAGATTGCGTGTTCCTTATTTTTCTTTTCCTTTATTTTCGAGTTATAGATGATTCTTACTTTGATCCATAGCTATATTATATTTCTGATCTTAATTATTGATGTTTTGATCTGTGTAAATTTCATTCTCATGGCATTGGATGATGAAGATTAATTAGATAAAGGTGTTTAAAACTTCTTGCGTTTGTGGTTATTATAAAAGTGCAAACATTTACAAATTGTATATGGTTTTTTGGTCTGATAGCTCCTGATCCGTTGAGATCTTAGGTACCTGTGACAAGGAGTGGTAAGTCAGGTACACGGAAGTAAATTAAAAGAACAAGGATTACTGAAAGCGGTGTGTAAGTTACCTGATTTATGAAATATATTGGTAAACAACATTATGGGCCCAGGAGCGTATATTTGGTAAATAAGAGCGGGGTGACCTGCGCGCTCTATCACTCTCTCCGCCTTCAGTGGGCGGCAAGCAGGAAATCAGCATGTCATTCAGTGCTAAGCCCTGCAGAGTGACATTATGTTTGGGATGGAAGAAAAACGGCGGCAATTAAGGCAGATTTATGGCAAATGGTAAGCCAGCCTGGCAGAGCCTCTCTAGATTGCAGCCATCTTGCAGCTTGACTGTCTAGCACCCTGCACGCCCCCGGTTTGGTTAAGAACCTTAAGGCCTGATTAGAGTTTGCCAGACAGGTTACACCATCACAAATGCGATGGCTATCCAGTCCGCAATATTACAAGTGCCATAGGAAATAATGCACTTGTAATATGGCAGATGGGATACCCGTCACATACTTGTTCGGAGTAACCCACCCGCCGAACTCTAAATCAGGCCCTCACGTTTTCCAGTATAGACATATTCGACAAATGCCTAGAAAGAAACCAGGACATGGGATCCTTGGGCAGATGTTCCTTTGAAATCACTGAATGATTCGATAGGATTTAGCAAAGGATCAACACCACAGTATGGCTGACACATTAGCTTAAAGCAAAACCCATAGTTTAGTCCTTACCCACATCAAAGTGATTAGCTCACTTACAGACCCCTTTCTTTTTCGCTAATGTAGGTGTATACACAAAACCCTTTATTTTCCACTTGTCACCACAGTCTTGCTCTTTAGTAGCAATGCTATTAAGAGTTATAATTACCCAGCCCACCTGTCCTTTTTTTCACCCCTGCCACCATCGGAGCTGAACCAGTGACCTTTAGGCTGCCCACACATAATCACAGCAGAAGCATTAACAACAGAGCTATGTTCTTTCTCTGTGTTGTTTGTTGCTAAATGTATCTGCTGGTAAAATGGCTTCACATGTGGAGTCACTGACTGCAACGATATATCTGTATTCAACCACTCTCAAGTCATAATACATTTGGGGGCAGATTTAGAAGCCCCTTGCAACACTTTTATGCCGCCTTTGTGTCACGCTTGTGACGCAGCAGCGGCATAAACAATGCTCCACGTTGCCACACATTTACTACATGACTCATCTAGGGAGATGCGTGACGTTGTAAAGCCCTGTGCCACATTATACCTGGGTCAGGTATAATGTATGCAGGGTGGGCGTTCCAATGCAAGAACGCCTTGTAAAAGGGATGCAGTGAAATCTACAAGATTTCACTGGGCCACTTCTCCAGCACCACTGCATCAAAACCTTACGCCTACTTGAATCAGGCGTAAGGAGTAGAGCAGCACAATAAGAATAGCCATTCCTGCGCATTGCTGGAGTTGGGTCATGCTTGCGACACGACTCCAACAATGCGTTACCTTTACGCCAACAAGCGCCATGGTGTGCCACATTGTAAAAGCGACGCATCCATGGTAGCGCAAGTGTTTTTTGGGTGATGCAAGTAAACTGACACATTTTTGCTATAATGCAGAGATGCACCAGTTTCTTGTAAATCTGCCAGTCGGGGTCGGTAGTGGGAATACCTGCCGGGCGGTGACGTGGGGATGGGAAGGGGCAGGGTGGGAAGTAGTAAACTATGGATTACGGAGGTTTGCAGGTAAGTAAACATATAAATAAATAAAACGAATTTTGTTGCGTGCACTGCATCCCCAAATGCAATGCAGTGTTTGCAACGAAATTCGTTTTATTTATTTATATGTTTACTTACCTGTAAACCTCCATAATCCATAGTTTATTACCCCCCACCCTGCCCCTCCCAGCCCCCACTTCACCGCCCGGGAAGGTACTCCCACTACCGACCGTGGCTGAAATCTGCCCTTTGGTCTTTATTGAAATTTCTACAGAGATCAATTTGCGTAAGTTGTTCACAGATTTGAATAATCATGAAAACCTCTGAGGGCTAATATACCTGCTACAGGGCACTGCACCTAACCTGGAGCATGTGCCTTTCCTAATAAGATAGCACAATGTGTTCCATTGCTTTTGCTGAGATCCTAGCGTAACGTGCAGGTAATTAAATTCATCTCTTCTGTAAAACGTTAGTTGGATTATGTGACATCTGTAAACATCTGCATGTGACCAGCAGGGCACAAGTGTGACTCTTTTGGGGACTAACACAACCTTTCATTCTTCTGAAGTGGATGACCTGAATACTATTTAATTGGGTAGTAATTAGTGCCAAGAAGAATTCAGTTTGTAGAGAAAGGCATATAGCTTGTAACGTATCCTATTTTCATACGTGATCACTGATATATTTATGGTACAATATATTTCATTTAATGCACATTTAACACGCATGCTCTTTTTCATGCGTTTGTTGGAAATAAGACGTGAATATATCTTGCAGCGGTGTATCTGTGTCTGGTCTGATCACACATATATTATTTAAAAATAATAGAAGCTTTTCGTATGGATTTATTTCTCAGCCAGTTTGCGGGCTCAGTTATGCTTTCATTCTGATGCCTGTTTGAGGTGTGGTGGTCTCCTGCAGTGCAGACATCTGACACCTATTTCAGAGCACAACTCTGGACAAAATACATGATTAATTGCCTTTCACGGCTGAGTGGGAAGAGTGCTTTATTCTTTTTCTTTTCTTTTCCTAATCATGGGTTGGTTTTGCAGTGAAAAGCTTGCCCACTGTCTCCAGTGACAAACTGAGAGCTGGACAAAAGAGTTGTAATCCAGGCGACAAAAGTCAATAATGAAAATACTTCATTATACGTCTGGAAGGGTGGCTACACGAATATACCAAACACTCAAAAGGTTGTGGGAGGAATGTTTGCAATAAATACAACCACTGGCAATCACTCAGTGTAGAATTCCAACCCAGCTTTCATTTGCCCATAGTTTGGACCCAGCGTGATGAATATCAATCTCAGCGGATATTCTGCAGCATATTAAGCATACGTTAGAGTTAAAGAACTTATGGGGCTCTCCAGTGAGGGCAAGCCATTTGTGTTCCATCGATTTTATCAGGATGTGATTGACCAACTGGGTTCTTTTTTTTACTGCCAAAGGGAAAGCAGGCCCAAGGCGTGACCAAGTAAGACCTAGTAACCCCTGGTACTCTTCCGATTGTAAAGAATAGAGGGCGACACTAGCCCTGGCGGTGAGAAAAAAAGATCTCACAGCAGTCAGGGTTGCAAGAAAAGAGTACTCTAGGGCACAGGTAGAAGCCAGGTGTAATTGGGACGAGGCACATTGGCAAGGACTCAACCTCGCCTCCAAACAGAGGGACCCAATATTATTCTGGGACCTAATCAATAAAGAATCCAGGAAAGGAGCAGTTTCAATTCCCAACCACATAACAGAAAATCAATGGCACAGCATTTTTCCGCTCTCTACTCAGGAGATGATTGCCCAATGGCTGCAGCCCTTTTGTCCCCGTTAAATGTCTCAGGAGACCATTCTACATCGAACTCCTTCGAACTCTTTGAGGTAGAGCAAGCGATATATAGAATTGCCCCTGGGAAGGCTGCGGGCCTGATGGTCTCCCCGGGGATCTATTTTTGCACGACCCCAAGCCTTGGGCTCACTTTATTCTGAAGGTAATCAACCTTGTTGCAGGGGGACTAGTGGTCCCTGACTCTTGGAAAGGAGCCGAGGTCGTCCCAATATTTAAGAAGGGGGATAGATAGGACCCTGCCAACTATCGTCCGATCAGTTTCATCGATGTTATGCAGAAGGTGGTTGGCAGGGTCCTCCTTACAAGAATTCGAGCATGGATTGAAGATGACAATGTCCTGTCGCATTATCAAACGGGGTTCAGGCAGTAGGTGGGAACTATGGACCAGGTATTCAGATTTTTTATGATATACTGGAAAGTAGTGGTTGTAGGGAAAGGTAGTCTGTATCTAGCCTTTATAGACTTAAAGACCGCATTCGATCTGGTACCCAGGGAAAAATTGTGGCAGACCCTACACCAACTGGGCATTTGCCCACTGATCCTCAACATGGTTAAACGTCTTCATGACGGAAACTTTACTAAAATCAGATGAGGGTCACAAGGGCAAACGACAGAGAGAGTCGCGGTGGACAGGGGAGTCAGCCAGGGTTGTGTGCTAGCCCCCACCCTCTTTTCGCTATTTATCAATGGGGTGGTGGATTACCTTGGGCAGGAATCGGCAGACGCCCCAAACCTGGCGGGCGAGAAGACACCAACCCTCCTATTCGCCGACGACTCTTCTGTTATCCAAATCACAGGGTGATCTTCAGAGGCTCTTGAATAGGTTTGGCCTTTTCTGCAAAGTTCGTGGGTTGACAATCAATACCGATAATACCAAATTGATGTCAATTAACCCCTCCAAACGCTTCAGAAATGGCATCATTCTGAATGACTCCCCTCTGGACTGCGTTGATTCTTTTGACTACTTGGGGATCCGCATCTCTAAGAACATGAGGTGGGGTCCTCATTTAGCCAAAATGCTCCTGAACCATAAGCGGGTCACGGGGGCAATTGTTAGGGAACAACGGAAGTCTTCCAGTAGGTTAGTAGCCCCGGCCCTAAAGGTCTATGATGGGAAGGTGCTCCCGTCGGCCCTGTATGGGGCCGAACTTTGGGGCTTTGAGAATTTGAGTGAGCTCGCCAATCTATCCCGCTGAAACCTTTATTCTATGATATGGGGAAACGTTCAATACAGGACACTGCCCGCCTGCGCCCCCTGCTATTTTGGGCTCGCCTAAGAAGGACTCCCGAGCTCTTTAAATATGTGGTCGCCCTTGATGAATTAATACTTGCCGATTCTGGAGGCCGAATGAAATGGCTGGTCAACCTCCGTCAGCTTTTATCTGTTTTGTGGTTCAAGGAGGCATGGGCCACCCAGGTCCCTCCTACAAAGCAAGATCTGAAGAGAGCCTACTGGGACTGGGTGCAGACACAAGAGCTCACGAACCCCAAGATGGGAAAACTGACTGAGAGGTTCTTTGACCATAAATGTATTTGTGTCTTGGAACCATATCTTCAATCAATCAATCAATCAATCAATCAAGGCATTTATAAAGCGCACTATTCACCCGGAGGGTCTCAAGGCGCTAGGGGAGGGGGGTCTGCTACTGCTCGAACAGCCAGGTCTTGAGCTGCTTCCTGAAGGCGAGGTGGTTCTGGGTCAGGCGGAGGTGGGTCGGGAGGGAGTTCCAAGTCTTGGCGGCGAGGTAGGAGAAGGACCTTCCCCCTGTGGTGGCTCTTCGGATGCGGGGGACGGCGGCGAGGGGATGGCCGGTCGATCGAAGCTGGCGTTTGGGAGCGTAGAAGTTGAGGCGGCTGTTGAGGTATCCTGGGCCTTGGTTGTGTAGGGCTTTGTGTGCGTGGGTGAGGAGACGGAAGGTGATTCTCTTGTTGACTGGGAGCCAGTGCAGGTCTCTCAGGTGTCCAGAGATGTGGTTGAGACGGGGGATGTCCAGGATGAGTCGTGCTGAGGCGTTCTGGATCCGCTGGAGCCTCTTCTGGAGTTTGGCGGTGGTTCCGGCGTAGAGGGAGTTGCCGTAGTCCAGGCAGCTGGTGACGAGGGCCTGGGTGACCGTCTTCCTGGTCTCGGTGGGGATCCACCGGAAGATCTTTCGTAGCATACGCAGGATGTTGAAGCACGTCGAGGAGACGGCGTTGACTTGTCTGGTCATGGAGAGGGAGGAGTCCAGGATGACGCCCAGGTTGCGTGCGTGGTCTGTCGGTTTGGGTGCGCTGCCTAGGGTGGGGGGCCACCAGGAGTCGTCCCAGGCGGAGGGTGAAGATCCCAGAATGAGGACTTCCGTCTTGTTCGAGTTCAGTTTCAGGCGGCTGTTCTTCATCCATTTGGCTAACTCTTTCATCCCTTCGTGTAGGTTGGCTCTGGCGGTGGCAGGGTCGTTGGTGAGGGAGAGGATCAGCTGGGTGTCATCGGCGTAGGAGATGATGTTGAGGTTGTGCTGGCGTGCGATGGCTGCGAGGGGGCTCATGTAGACGTTGAAGAGTGTAGGGCTGAGCGAGGAGCTTTGAGGAACGCCGCAGATGACTTCGGTGGCTTCTAATCTGAACGGGGGGAGGCGGACTCTCTGTGTCCTTCCGGTGAGGAAGGATATGATCCACTCCAGTGCCTTCTCCTGGATTCCGACGTTGCTGAGGCGCTGTACTAGGGTACGGTGGCAGACAGTGTTGAAGGCCGCGGAGAGGTCTAGGAGGATGAGGGCCTCTGTTTCTCCGTTGTCGAGCAGGGTTCGGATGTCATCGGTGGCTGCGATCAGGGCGGTCTCGGTGCTGTGGTTGGCCCGGAAGCCAGACTGCGAGAGGTCGAGGGATCCGTTCGTCTCGAGGAAGGCGGCCAGCTGCTTGTGGATGGTCTTCTCAGTGACTTTTGCAGGAAACGGGAGCAGCGAGATGGGGCAGTAGTTCTTGAGGTCGGTGGGGTCGGCTGATGGTTTCTTAAGCAGAGCGCTGAGTTCGGCGTGCTTCCAGCTCTCCGGGAAGGTAGCGGTGTTGAAGGAGGTGTTGATCAGGCATGGGCGAATTTTGCGAATTCGTGATCCGCGAATTTGCGGATTTGCAAATTCACGATCCGCAAAATTTGCAAATTTGTGCGAATTTTCGGATTTTAGTTTTTTTGCGTGTTCGCGGGGTTTTTTGCGTGTTCGCGAGCCGCTTGCATAGCGAAGTTACCCATGCAGTCGTTTATGGGAGAGGGAGAGATAGATAGATAGATAGATAGATAGATAGATAGATAGATAGATAGATAGATAGATAGATAGATAGATAGATAGATAGAGAAAGAGAGGGGGAGAGAGAGAACGAGAGAAAGAAAGAGAGGCCGCATCTCTGAAGGGCCAGATTCCTGAGTTGCCCCTACAGAGCATACTAGAACAACAGCTTCTGGGTTTGGGCTCCCAATAGCACAGCTTGCCACAAGCCAATAATAAACAACAGAGGATGCAAGTGCTGCTAATGAATTACCTGCCCTATTTATGGCTAAACATCAGAACTATACAATATATATACAAAGCCATGATTATAAAGGCAAAAAAAGAGTACTATATGATGCAAATTGAGCAGGCAAAGAACTCTAGCAAAAAATTATATGATATAACTAAAGTGCTCTCGGGTAATACTCCAGACCTGACCCCACCTCAAACCCAAGACATGTGTGACGCCATGGCCGACTTCTTTTTTAAGAAGGTGGATGATATTTATCAACCTTTTCTGGCAAAAATCACGCACTCAAATGATCCCAACATCAGTCAGGAAGACTTAACACCAACAGGGACTTCATCCTTCACAGACTTTCAACCACTGACAGAAGATCAAGTACTAAAAATTGTATCGACAATCAAAGCTGGATCCAAGCTGGATCCTTGCCCACTATCGGCACTCTTACCGGTGATGGATTCGATCATACCAGTCTTGACACAAGTCTGTAATTCCATCCTGCTCTCAGGGACATATCCCCTTAATCTAAAAACCACACTGCTCAAACCACTGTTGAAAAAACCAGGAGCTGATAAGTCAGAACTAAAAAACTACCGACCCATCGCCAGCCTCCCGTTCATGGCGTGGTGGAAAAGGCCATGAACCCACAATTAACTGAGTATATAGAAACCCACAAGAAGTTAGATGATACTCAGTATGGATTTAGGAAATACCATGGGACTGAAACTGCCCTTATTAAAGCAGCCGAAGACATAAGAATAATTAGAGACCAAGGCGGTACAGCGGTGTTGGTACTGCTGGACCTCTCAGCAGCTTTTGACACGGTCGACCACGGTACTCTGGTCGACCGTGTCGGAAAAATAGGCATCTCCTCCACGGCAAGAGCTCTCCTCGCCTCCTTCCTCTCGGAGAGAACGCAGGCTGTCACTCTGGGCCCCTACCAATCTGCCAAATTGTCACAACCGTGTGGGGTACCTCAAGGCTCATCCCTGAGTCCGACACTTTTTAATATATATGTGTCGGACCTGGCCAATGTCATCAAGGCACATGGGATGAGCCTAACCTCCTACGCGGACGACACGCAATTGGTGCTGGCTATAAGGGGTGATGGAGAGGAGGTAGCTAAAAGATTCCAGAGAGGACTGACAGAACTAGGTGAATGAATGGCAGCAAATTGCCTAAAACTTAACTCGGAAAAAACCGAAGTTATGATTTTTGGACAACTCTCACCAGAATGGCCGGCCTCGTGGTGGCCCCAAACTTTTGGTGCCCCCCCTAATCCAGTGACTAAAGTAAGGAACTTAGGAATAATTTTTGACAACCATCTGAATTTTATGGACCATGCTAGCAAAGTGGCCTCAGTAGCCCACCATAAACTATGCATGATCCGAAAGATAAGTCCTTATCTTCCTACCACCGCCATTAAAACTCTGGTGAGCTCACTAGTCCTGACATCCCTAGACTATTGCAATGGGCTTTTTATCAACGCCCAAGTAAGAGTCCTAAAAAAACTGCAGACTATACAGAACGCAGCAGCACGTCTCATTATGGGAATTCCTAAGTTTGCTCCTCTATCCAATGCCATTTCCAAACTACACTGGTTGACGATTCGGAATAGAGCCAGATTTAAATCCCAGTGCATTGTGTACAAAGTTCTAAATAAACAGGGCCCACAGTTCCTTAAAGACCATCTACGACCGTATCAACCCACACGCCAACTGCGCTCGACCAACAGTAACCAACTTATGGTACCACGCACCAAAACTGTGATGTGGGGAGACCGACGGTTTGTAGTGGCAGCTTCCAAACTTTGGAACACTTTACCCCAGGACATTAGGGCATGTCCCACACTACTCCAATTCCGCAAAAAATTAAAAACTTGGCTGTTTAATAAATAATCTAATAAATAATTCCAGGTATAGAATAGTGGTCAGAGCAAGGCAGTTTTTCATCCAGCCGGCAAATTAATCAGCGCCAAGACACCCCAGGGTATATGCTGCGCTTTAAAAATGCCAATAAATAAATAAATAAATAAATAAATAAGAACTGAAACAGCTGTTTATTTGAATCACAAAGTGTCATTTATTTATTTTATTTTGATTTAACTCATTTCATTTTTAACTCAGGAATTTTTTTTAACCAAGTTCATTTTTTAAGACTTTATGTACAACAAATCAACAATTAGCATATATTCAAATATATATTTACAAGTAGAAAAATTAGAACAAACAAATAAGAATAATTACATTCATACCATCAGTCATACAGCTTTCACACCACACTATGTATACAATATATACAGACAAATAAACAAGAAACAATATAAATTATTTCCAAAATGTAATCAAGTAGATTACAATAAAGCCAAAAAACATTTGTATTTTATAAAGACCGTTTGGTATTTTTCACAGTTTATAAATCTTTAGGGCTTATAGAGTCTATGCGTTTCGAACTCAACTGAAATAATGAGTTCTCATCAGGACCAAGGTCTGTGAAAGAAAACAAAGGGGAGAAACTTATTGATCTGCTGTTGAACTCTATGCTGCACTGCCTTTTTCTACTGCAAGCTAATGCCTCTTACCTCTCAGTTAGTTAGAGACCAGAAGACGTGTGGACGTGTCCAAAAGATCAACCATCTATCCTAGGAAATATATGAAACAGCATGAGCTACTGCAATGTGTCTATTTTTCATACACCATGCAGACATGCACCTCTCGGTTAAGCTTACTTGATCAGGGAGGCCGGATCCCACGTAGGTGTACGAGGTCCGCCTGTTAAGTGCTGTGTATCTGTGGGAACAAAGGGGCGAGTGAGTTCTCGTGGTGACTTGTGAAGCGTGAACATGGGTTTGAACTGTCCAGTTGTGTGCTCACCTTGGAACCGGCGAGTAGATCTATTCGTCTGGGGTTACAGCCAGCGCTGGTTATTCTAAAATACGATGAGAAGTGTCTGTTAGTTTTCGATCGTGGGTGCCTCCATGGGGGATTTTTTCGTGAGAAATCTTATTTATCGAGTCGCGGTTCTCACCTCCAAAGATGCGCGTAAGTCCGGAACAGTTATCCGTGGCTTGTGCTAGGCATCCTCGCTCTGCAATGCTTCCGGGTCCACAAAGGATCCTGGGGGAAGTCGTTTCTGTGTTGTTTTTCTCGCTTTAAATGTCATGTCGTGAGACGAGCCAGGAGAAAATAATTTGCACAAAAGTCGAAGATAATAATTGTGAATAGAATTGGAAGCCGTGTTTCCAGTCCTTCAAAAGAGAGTTTTTCAGATTTTATTTCTCCTTTGTATGGTGCACTATCAGGAGGCTGAATTAGATTTTGTGATCATTAATGTTGGGTTGTGGGGATTGAAGTGTAGGCTTGTTTGGTGGGACACCAGATTGGAGTTCTACAGAGTTTTGCAATCCCGATCGGGCAAGTGAGATGCCGATATATCCGTGATCACGAGTGCTATGTAGTGCTGGTATAACTATTCATGTTAGCAGGGAATATGGAACAGGTATCAAATTGTATGTTTCTTTTGGTTAGAGGTGCATCAGGTGTAATCCAATGGTAGCCAGACATATATCTTATCTTTATGTCTGATGGTGTTGGTTCAAAGTTTGAACATTTCTGACATCTCATTTAATCCGGAGAACGCTGTGTTGAATTTGACAATTAACATCGCTTCCATTTTTGTTAATTTGGCGTCTAAATTGCCAGCTCTGGCATCATTTTCAACCTTTGCAATGACTGTCCAAGTTAAATCAGTCTCTTTGTGTTGTTTTTCCTGCCAATGATTAACTAGAGGTGCTGTAGTCACATTATTGCGAATTCTTGACTTATGTTGCTGTATTCGAAGGCGGACCTCTTGGTTTGTTTTACCAATATATGCCAGATTGCAGGGGCATAGGATTCCATACACCAAGTAGCGCGATTTTCAATTAGAGAACTTGTCATGTTTCCAACTAATTTGGTTGTGTGTGAACACTGCTCCTTCCATCGTGGTGTCACAACATGTGCATGTTCCACATTTGTGGTGTCCTTGAATTGGTGGTAAATTTAACATAGTCCGTAGATCAGGATTTTTCTTTTTGGGCAACGCTGCTCTAATCAATTGATTGGCAACACTGGAATTCTTTTTAAAGGCGAAAAGTGGTTCAGTTTTAAAGGTTTGATCCAAATTGGCTAGCAGATGCCAGTTTTGTTTCACTACTTTTTTCAAAGCATTTGAGTTAGGACAAAACGTGGATACAAAGACTAACCTGTCTGTTTCTTTTTTTGCTCTTCTTTCCATGGAGTCCACCATGCTCGTTTTGCAGACCTTTTTAGTAGTTTTTTCGGGTATCCACGTTGGAGTAGATTAGCTGTAAGATTATTTGCATGTTTCCAGTATTCTTCCTTACATTGGCAATTTCGTCTTATCCGTAGATATTGACCATATGGGAGGTTGTCTTTAAGGCTACGTGGATGATTGCTATGAAAGTAGGGGGCCCTGTTGCGATCGGTTGGTTTTTTATGGAGTGTTGTTATTAACCCACCTTCACAGGGGTACACTTCTACATCTAGAAACTGCATCTTTTCTGCCGAATATTCCATGCTGAATTTTATTGTTGGTACCCTATTATTAATCCAATCATGACATTTTTGAAGTTCCTCTTTTGATCCAGACCAGACGAAAAAAATATCGTCTATATAACGATACCAATGGGATATCCATTGTACGTAAGGGTTATTTTTATAGACGAAAGCCTCCTCATATTTTGCCATGAACAACACAGCTAACTCAGGGACAAATGGGCATCCCATCGCCACGCCCCCAACTTGGAAAAAGAATTCCCCATCAAACTTGAAATAATTATTTTTCAAAGCAAATTCAGCAAGTTTTAAAGGCCAGATGTAGGTAATTCATATTTACCGAATCTTAAATACCGAATTTTACCGATTCGGTATTTAAGAGTCGGTAAATATGAAGGGGGGAGATGCAGGTATTACAGATTCTGTAAATACCGAATCAGTAAGATTCGGTATTTACCGAATGTGTAAATACCGAATCGGTATTGCCCATTGATTCCTATGGGCCTTAAAGCCCATAGGAATCAATGGGCAATACCGATTCTGTAATTACAGAATCGGTAAATACCGAATTTTGCAAGGGTGCAGGGGGTGTCACTTTGACACCCTCTGGCACCCCAAAAATAGGCATGTGCGCCATGTGGCACACAGACATGCCCTAAGTGCATGTCTGTCTGTCACATGGCTAGGTGTGCATGCACACATGTGCATGCACACCTGAATTCGGTATTTTAACACCCAATTGGATTGGGTGGTAAAATATCGAATTTGTAGGGCCTTTGGGACTCAGAAGAGTCCCACCTACATCTGGGAATTACCGATTCGGTAAAAATACCGAATCGGTATTTTACAGATTCTGTAAATTTACCGATTCGGTAAATTTACAGAATCTGTCAAATCTGGCCCCCTACATCTCAATATGCCAAATACCGGTCGGAAACGGGCCCTAAATGAATTCAGTTGGTATTGGATGTGGTTTTGGTCTCTCCTCCAGAAATGTTTCCAGGACATAAATACCTTCATCTTGTGGGATTTGAGTGTACAGTGAAGTTATGTCCATTGTAACCATTAGCTGAGAATTTTTGTCAAACTTGATTGTCATGAGTTTATTGATAAAGTCCGTGGTGTCTTGTATGTAGGATTTCACTTCCAACAGAAATGGTTTGAGAAAGAAATCTACAAACTTGGAGATCGGTTCCAATAGGGATTCACAACCGGACACTATTGGGCGTCCTGGGGGTGTTTTTTCATTTTTATGTATTTTAGGCAATACGTAAAATAGGGGTGTCCTAGGATGTTTTATTTTTAGATACTCATATTCTTTTTTGCCTAAGAATCCTTGATCAAACCCATCGTCAATGATTTTGTGTAATTCATTTTTCAATTCCAGAGTAGAATCTTTATTAACCTTCCGATAACACGTTTCTTCGTTCAATTGTCTTTTAACCTCCTTCGTATATAATTCTTTATTCCAAATGACGATAGATCCACCTTTGTCGGCCTGCTTTATGATCACAGAGGTGTCTGTTTTTAAGTTATTTAAGGCCTGTGTCTCTTCTTTAGATAAGTTGAATTTGATGTGTTTTTTCTTTTTCTCCATTTCCATGATTGCTGATAGTATAGTCCGTTCGAAGGTCACTATTTCCTTTGGTATTTTACTTATTGGTGGGCAGAAAGATGATTTATTCCGTAGTCCTGTTGTTTCAAGCATAGGTTGGTAGATCCTACACCAAGGAGAAATAATACTAGGAGAGGAGGATTCCAACAAAATCAACGATTCCAACAGCAACAACAGGGAGCTTTTTTAGGCAGGGGCCAAACAAAACCACGTGGAAAAACACGCTTTGCCCCCCAACCATGGGAGATGTCGACAAGACGACACAATTACAAGAATTAGTTCCATCACCAATATTTAACCTGTCAAACAAAATCTTGACATTTGAGGAAGAGAGGATCTTAACAAAAGGATTAACATTTGCCCCAACTAGACATACAGATTTCGTGAAACTCAAGACAGAGGTTATTGAATTCTGTAGAAAGATAAGATTAAAAACATTTTTTGCAGAACAGACCTACCAACCTATGCTTGAAACAACAGGACTACGGAATAAATCATCTTTCTGCCCACCAATAAGTAAAATACCAAAGGAAGTAGTGACCTTCGAACGGACTATACTATCAGCAATCATGGAAATGGAGAAAAAGAAAAACCACATGAAATTCAACTTATCCAAAGAAGAGTCACAGGCCTTAAATAACTTAAAAACAGACACCTCTGTGATCATAAAGCAGGCCGACAAAGGTGGATCTATCGTCATTTGGGATAAAGAATTATATACGAAGGAGGTTCTCCTGGCTCGTCTCACGACATGACATTTAAAGTGAGAAAAACAACACAGAAACGACTTCCCCCAGGATCCTTTGCGGACCCGGAAGCATTGCAGAGCGAGGACGCCTAGCACAAGCCACGGATAACTGTTCCGGACTTACGCGCATCTTTGGAGGTGAGAACCGCGACTCGATAAATAAGATTTCTCACGAAAAAATCCCCCATGGAGGCACCCACGATCGAGAACTAACAGACACTTTTCATCGTATTTTAGAATAACCAGCGCTGACTGTAACCCCGGACGAATAGATCTACTCGCCGGTTCCAAGGTGAGCACACACCTGGATAGTTCAAACCCATGTTCACGCTTCACAAGTCACCACGACAACTCACTCGCCCCTTTGTTCCCACAGATACACAGCACTTAACAGGCGGACCTTGTACACCTACGTGGGATCGGCCACCGTGATCAAGTAAGCTTAACCGAGAGGTGCATGTCTGCATGGTGTATGAAAAATAGACACATTGCAGTAGCTCATGGTGTTTCATATATTTCCTAGGATAGATGGTTGATCTTTTGAATACGTCCACACGTCTTCTGGTCTCTAACTAACTGAGAGGTAAGAGGCATTAGCTTGCAGTAGAAAAAGGCAGTGCAGCATTGAGTTCAACAGCAGATCAATAAGTTTCTCCCCTTTGTTTTCTTTCACAGACCTTGGTCCTGATGAGAACTCATTATTTCAGTTGAGTTCGAAACGCGTAGACTCTATAAGCCCTAAAGATTTATAAACTGTGAAAAATACCAAACGGTCTTTATAAAATACAAATGTTTTTTGGCTTTATTGTAATCTACTTGATTACATTTTGGAAATCATTTATATTGTTTCTTGTTTATTTGTCTGTATATATTGTATACATAGTGTGGTGTGAAAGCTGTATGGCTGATGGTATGAATGTAATTATGCTTATTTGTTTGTTCTAATTTTTCTACTTGTAAATATATATTTGAATATATGCTAATTGTTGTTTTGTTGTACATAAGGTCTTAAAAAATGAACTTGGTTAAAAAAAATTCCTGAGTTAAAAATGAAATGAGTTAAATCAAAATAAAATATATAAATGACACTTTGTGATTCAAATAAACATTTGTTTCAGTTCTGATGTTTAGCCATAAATAGGGCAGGTAATTCATTAGCAGCACGTGCATCCTACAGAACATACAGCTTTTTATTTTTAGCAAAATGCATATGAAAATTGTGCTGTAAAGGTCTCTTTTAGTTTAACCCCTCCTGACAACTCAAAATGGGTGTATTTGCCATCCTCTCCCTTCTTCCTGTTTTTTATATCTGTAAGTGCTTCCTGATGAGGTTTAATTCCTTGGACAGGTGCCTCGTTGCCTACTTGTAACTATTCTCTGACCCTGCTTCAAGGGTCAGAGCAGGGTCAGAGAATAGTTGCAAGTAGGCAGCGAGGCACCAGGAAGCAATTAGCAGCAGGTGTCCAAGTTGAAGTCAATTTGTTTGTAACCCTTTTGTAAAAGGTTACAAAGAAATTAGGTTCAACTTTTGCACCTGCTGCTGTAACCCTTGCTTGGCTGAAAATTCGTCCCAGCTGATTTGCGGATTTTACCGCGATTTTGCGAGATTCGCGGATCGCGAAATCTCAGAAAATCCGCAAATTCGCCCACGAAACGGATTTTACGCCCACCCTTAGTGTTGATGATGTCCCGCAGGTAGGGTGCGATGACAGTGTCGGCCTTGTTGAAGACGTGGTGAGGGCAGGGGTCGGACGGAGATCCGGAGTTGATGGTGTTCATCGTGCGGACGTTGTCTTCGGTGCTGATTGGGGTCCAGGCGAGGAGGGTGGTGGTGGGGGGCACTGGTTCGGTTGTGGCATGCGTCGGTTGAGTGCTGAAGCTGTTGTGTATGTCCGCGATATTGTTGTGGAAGTAGGAGGCGAGGGAGTTGCAGTCATATCTTGACTTCATCCAGGTCCCGCAGGATAAGTCTCTGTACATCAAGCTGTGACTTGGGACTCTCCCTGTCAATAGTGTGACAGCACTCTGGAAGCGGTCAAATTTGCCACCGGTGCCCTTTCCAGGCTGTCGCTATCACAATGAGTCCATTGCCCACCTTCTCTTTGCCTGTCAGGCCTACAGAAGGGCCAGAGTTAAATGGTTTAAACCTGTGCGCAAAATGCTGGGTCCTATGACCATTGCGCAGCTCTCCGCATTTTAAGAACTGATACCTCATCATCATTGATGATCTGCGGAGTGGACGAATTTCTGGGCATAGCCTGGCTGACACGGAGAAAGATGGTAGAAAAGATATGCTAGCCCACATAATCCAGAGGTTTTTCACTGGGATCTTACTAAAATATAGGCCCCCTTTAGTAAACACTAAGGGGCAGATTTATGAGGCCCTTGCCCCTCCTTGCGCCGCAATTGCGTCACTTAATGTGACGCAGCGGTGGCGCAAACAATGCGCCCTATTTACAACGTGACGCATCTAGGAGATGCATCACGTTGTAAAGCCCTGCGCCAGAAGGAGGCGTTCCTGCGCAGGGGGGGGCGACATGACTCCTGCAATGCGCCGCCTGTACGCCGAGAGATGCGTCACGCATCTTCACTAACTTGCACCATGGTGCGCCGCATCATAAATGCGGCTCACCATGGGTGGCGGAGCAGTGGCGCAATGTGGCGCATGTTAACTGGCGCATCCCTGGGGATGCGCCAGTTAACATAAATCTGCCCCTTAATGCACACTAGCCTTATGGTTCTGAAGTGGAAACGCCAGTATGAATTCTCGGTCATTACCCCCTGGCTCTTCCTTCATCCTCTCTCTGCAGCATATCCTTGAATGAAATGTTTTATCTTTTGGATGTCTGGGTATTATCCCTCTTTATATTTTTGTTTTAAACGATGTTATCCGATCTGTTAAATTTTAATGATTAATATATGTTTATCTATAGTTCTTGTGTAATCTTATGCTGTATGTTCTTTCTCTTTTACTATGGTACTGTTTTTAATTTGTAAATGCTTTCATGATATTTTTTATATCGAATAAAGCTAATAATAATAATAATATCAATCTTGATGCTGCTGCTCCTGCAGGAACAGTCCAGCTCGATCTGCTAGGCCAATTCCTCCATGAACCGGAACACAAGCAACCCACAACAAGTTAGTCGGGTGTAGCTTAGTTCTAGTGGCACAGTGAGCATGGGACCGACTCCTGGGAATGTCCTTGGCCACCTAGGGTGTTACATCCAACACACAAAAGATGATAGGAGAAAGGGAGACTTCCATCGCTCGGGCTGCCAACTCGAGGCCAATACCAGTCTTGGGTTGCCTGTGTTTCATTTCAGAGAGGACCTGGCTTTGCATTTTAGGCTGGACTGTTCCTGTGAAGCAGGACCAAGACTGATTTGCAAATGGATGGATCTTATCTGAGATGACATGGTGGGCAAACAAATGATGGATTGGAATACTACTCCAAGTGAATGCAGGTTGTTAGGCAAATTGTAAGCATTCCTTCTATCACCTTTTGTGTGTTTAATACAAGGAATATACAGCATACTATTTTTTCTGAGTTATATTAACAAATGGTTGATTTGAAATTGACAGTCTAAAAAATTGTAGCTAAGGCTACAAATAGATATGTTGACACCAGGATGTGATGTGCCTTATCTATAAATGTCTTTGGTCACTTTACCTCTCCCCATGCCAAGTGTAGTTCTAGCAACCTGTCTTTTGCACGACACCTAATGTGTGCAACTCTGGTGATGGAAATTTGCCACTCCCTCAGGGTCACCTTAGACTTTTTGCTTTTTTTCTTAACTTTATTTGTGTTGGCTGTAGGACTCTGTGGAGTTTACACCTCTATCATGTTTTTTTTACCCAAATTCAATTCGTTTTAGTTTTTGTGACACATTGTTTGTCTATTCATTTATATTTTAGGTTCACTATTAATAGAAGGCACGTATATTTTCTGGTTATGACCCTACATGGAGACATGATTTTATCTGGTGTTAATACATTTGGATAAACAATTGTTTTGCTTTATTCTGTGCATCTTCTCCATTTTTTCAGGCTCAGTTATCCTCCACTATGGCCTGACGATGATCCTACAAATCAATAAAGGTAGAAACGCTGTCAACAACGACTTGGCTTAAAAGACATTATTCAAATTCTCATCATCTCAATGTGATTTATGAAATTGTTTTTGGTTTATTTATATGTGATCACTTTTGCACTGCCTTTTCATTTTTAGAGTACTGCCATGTTATGCAGATTTGTAGACTACACTATCAACCTGGAGAATATCCAGTGTGAGTCTAGCCAAACCTAATGCCTAGTGGGACCACTCAAAAAGCCAAGTTTTCAGCTTTATGCGGAATTCTATAAGCAAGGATGAGGCTCTTCTGTGTAGTAGCAAATAGTACCACGCTCTGGTTATACATTGATTGTATATAACAATGCAATAGTGGGTATTGTATTAAGTTTATCATTTATATTTTGATATAATATACACTCCTGTCAATGTGGATCTATGGGTTCCTTCTGTGGTATATACACAGATAAATACTTTACACATTGTTCCTAAGTTAAGCTTGACTATTTCGTGCCACGCTACCAGAGGGTTAAGCACAGGTTTATTTTGTGATTTTAGTGCTCACCCTGACAAGAATTGTGACTATTATTGGAGGTGTGTTTTCAACCCTCTCAACTATAACTACAATTTCTTCCAACTGGATTTCCAGATTCATGTCCCACTTATTAAATCATTTCGGCAGCCACATGGATAACTACACATGCTATATGCAGGTATTAATCTTTGAAAATGCAATGTGATAGGCCATAATGAATGCAAGCAATATCAAAGCACTATTTCTTGGTTGGGTGCTAAAATTCAACCATAATTGGCCTGTAGTATGCTCCTCACACCACTTGCCCCATTGCCAATACACCTTCTGCGCTAACGCTAGCTCAACCCTTGTAACTATAGCCCAGCTTAAATGCTATGCCAGGCAAAGCTGTTGAACTAACTGTTTGGATGCTGTCTCACTCATGCCTATTCTAAAACAGATTACTAGTGGCAAATGCTTGATTATCAAACTAGTTAACATTAGAGTAGGGGAGTAGGAAAGAGAACCATACTATGGGGCCGATTAAGATGGCGGACGGATAGCCACCGCCATGCAGGCGGTTACGATCTGTCCGCCATCCTTGCCCGTCCACCACCTATTTCCCCACCGCCACATTACAATTGGGGGGGGGGACCCTGGCGGACGGGAAGACCCTCCGCTGCTTTTCCGCTGCGGTCACCTTACGACCGCGGCGGAAAAGGTCTAATATGGTGGCGGTGTCTATCAGACACCGCCAGCCATATTAGGATGGGCTGAGGGGAATGCCTTTCCGTGGCAGCAATGCTGCCACGAAAAGGCATATGGTTCTTGCTTTGGGGGCCCGCTGCGGCCCCCCAGGGTGAATGGGGGGTGGGGGGTGCACATTGGGGGTATGGTACCCCCTTGCGTTTCACAGTACAACATGGCAGGCACCGCACAGTGCCTGTCATGTTGTGCTGTGAAACGCACAACATGCATTTTTGACATTGCGGTGGACGGTGCTTTTTTAGCACCGTTGGCCGCAATGTTATAAATGCAGGATGCACCCGCCACTGTGGCGGGGGCATCCTAATTGGGGGCACGGTACCTCCACCCTTGTGGTGGACGGTCCCTGCCCCAGACAGGATGGCGGACGGACTTTGTCCAGCCGCCATTCTAATTGACCCCTGAGTTAGGAAAAAGTCCTTAAATAGTAACTCTTGTTCTTTTTCACCTACTACTATTTAGTACATTTTTTGTAACCTATCGCTTTCTGGTTATTATGGGGCACAGACCTGAAGTCACCTAATAGTTATTTATTGCATCTACAAAATTTCTCACTTACTCTTTTTCCTAATTAAGATTCAGGGTGGACCCTAAACACAATACGGCTAAACTAATAACAGTGCAGAACAGGCATAGTTTCAATCCATCTAAATTAAACAACTTTTTTAGAAGGGCTGTTTTTAGGTCAAGCCTACAATCACATGTGCTGCAAGATGTATTGTTTACTATTCAGTGGGCTTACAACCCACCCCCCAGCATTTCATTATTTTTTTGTTGTCACTCTCATTTGCAATCTTTCGATTGCTTAGCTCCCATAGGCTTCTCTTCCTTTCTTGTGTTAGCCGCTCCCTGGAGCATGGGCCAAGTACATGTCTTCCTCATCTTTGTTCTGCCTCGTCTTTTTGCAACACACTATTTTTTGTAATTGATTCAGTATTATTCCTGGATGTGCAATGTGCTTTCCTACTTTTAACACAGTAATACAGCTTTTTATTTATATTTCTTTCACTGTATCTGCTGTCCCTAGTGACACTTTAGTTACTTACACCCACAACTGTACTACTCTCTGCTACTCTAGAGTATACTACTTCACTCTACAACACACCACTCAACGCCACACTAAGCCCCTCCTCTCTTTCAACACTCCACTCTACGCCACTCCTCTCTACTCTACGCTACTCCACCCTACGGAACCAGCGGTAGTCGATGCAAGTAAGTGCAGTGGGGCGGTGAGGTGGGGCGTGGTGGGAGGGGGGAAGTCAACAGATGACAGAATAGGGAAAATGAAATAAAGAAATAAATCCTATTCCGTCATCATTTTCTACAACCCCCTGACCCGTCCCGCCGAACTTACCTGCATTGACCGTCGCTGTACGCAACTCTACACTACTCTGCATCACTCCTCTCTACACCACTCCACTCTATGCCAGTCCGCATAATGCTACTGTGTGGCACTCTATTTCACTCTATGTCACTCTACTTTATGGCACTCTATGCCACTCTAGTCTAAGCCACCCCGTTTTATGCCACAATACTCTATGCCACTCTACTCTATACCACTCCACTCTGTGCCACTCTATGCCACCCTACTCCACTCCACTCTTCTCAATGCCACTATATGCCACTCTACTCAATGCAACTCCATGCCACTCTACTCTAAGCCGCTCTACCTAATGTCTCTCTACTCTACACCACTCTGCTCTGTGCCCCTCCAATCCATGCCACTCCACGACATTCCACTCTACTCCATGCCACTATACACTACTCTAGTAAATTCCACTTTTTTGCCACTCCATCGCACTCTATGGCACTCTATGCTATTCTATGCCACTAAACTGTATTCCACAGTTATTTATGCCACTCTACTGTACACCACTCTATGTACACTATTCTATTGCACTCCACACCACTCAGCACCACTCTACTCTACACCACTTCACTACACTAAACCACATGCCACTCCACTGTATGTCACTCTACTCTACAATAGTCTGCTCTATGCCACTCCAGTTTAAGCCACTCTCCTCTACATACTTCAGTCTAAGCAACTCTACTGTATGTTACTCTATGCCATTCCACTCTACGCTACTACACTTTGCTCTACACTGCTCTACCCTGTGCCACCCTACCGTATACCACTCCAACCTACTCTATGCCACTCTACCTTACGAACTCTACTCCAATCTACTCTACGCCACTCTACTCTTTGCTACTCTACTCTACATGATTCTACTGTATGGCACTCTACTGTGCATTATGCTACTGTACCCCTCTCTACTTTATGCCACTCCAAAACACTTTACACCACTTTACTCCACACAGCTGCACTCCACTCTTCGCCACTCCAATCTTAGCCATGCTAGTCTAAGTCAATTCTACTCTGTGACAATCTACTCTAAGCCACTTTACTGTATGCCACTCTTCGCCACTCCACTCTATGCCGCTACACTCTACCCTATGCCGCTCAACCATATGCATTCCATTCTACTTGATGCCACTCCACTCTACACTACTCTGTGCTACTCTACGCTACTCCAGGCTACTCCACGCCACACCACTCTACTCCACTCTTCTCAACTCTCCTATATGCCACTCTACTCAACACCACAGCACTCATTTTTAGCTAAAAGACATTGACAAAGTCAATAGCTCTCACATAGGCGACACCTATGGTCTCTACCAATTCTTGTTTAGTGTTATATAGGCTTCAGCTGCTGCTTTAAGTATGGTTTTGCAGGGGTGGGGATCGGTAGTGGGAGGGGAAGGGCTGAAGGTAAAATGGTGGTACTGCAGCAACATTTCAATAAAAAATAGAATATTGTCTTCAGCAACCGGAACGCACATATATTTTGTTGCGAATGACCTGCTGTAATATTCAGCCTGTTAAAACTTTTAATAAAAACGTCGGCCTCATTTATGAAGCCCCTTGCGCTGTTGGAACTTCCCTTTTTGTGACGTTCTGTGGCGCAGGAGCCTTCTCCATATTTACGAGGCAACACTAAGCCACTTTTTTTGGTTTAATGCTGCCTCCTAATTATTGTCCCCTTTAACGCCGTTTTCAGCATTAAAGGGGCGCGCAATGGGTGTTGTTGGGGGCGTTCCCAGCAACATCCATGGTATTTTGACACTGCCACAGATTTACGAGAAATCGTAACTCTGGGGCAGTTCCAAAAACATACGTCTCCCCAGGGGAGGTGTAAGGGAGGCACAACAAGGAGAAATATCTTTATTTCTCCTTGTTTTTCCTTTTTCTATGTGTGCGGCATTTTGCAGCACACATAAAAAAGGGAAAAAGCCTCTTGTGATTGTTTTTGTGCAGGAAGGTTTCCCTTCCTGCAGAAAAACAATCATCCCCTCAACGCAGGCACCCTTGCATCATTGTGCAAAGGTGCCTGCGTTGGCACACAGCAGCTTATAGTGCGCCGGCGTAGGGGAAAAGGTCAGAAATGCGCTGTATCACATAGATACGGCACATGCCTGCCCTTTAAATTTGCTGTAGGGCAGTGCAGCAGGAAGGCCTGCTGCGCTGCCCAATGGCAAAAACACATAAATGAAGCCAGTCATGTTTAAAAGAAAAATTGGTTCTCGAGAGTTTGAGCCAGTGCCGCTTGCTTCCAGTCTTTGGAAAAAAGTAAAAAAAACCACATATATATATATCTTTTTTTTTTTAAATAAACAGTTTGTGCTCTTTCTTCGAACGTCATTTTGATCATGATGGTAATTAATAAAGGAGGACAATGAGGGCATATTTGCAAACCCTTAACGCCATCGGCGCACTCCTGTGGCGTTGCACCTTTTCACAAATTTACAAGGTGGTGCTAGGCCACGTAACATGGCTTAACGCCAGCTTGTAAATATGCCCCTGGCAGCCGCAGTCCGTTGTGGCAAAGTGTTGGGCAATGGGTGTTGCTGTGGGCGTTCCACTGCAACACTCATTCATTTTTTACATTGCCCCAGATTTACAAGGCTGGGACAGAGCCAAAAACTGAGGCCTAGTCTTAGATAGGCGATACGAGGAAAAACTATGCATTTCTTCTCACATTTTGCTCTATGTGTGCTGCGTTCTTTAGCACACATAGAAAGAGAAAATCGCCATGAAGGATTGTTCATGGGCAGTAAGGTGTCCCTTTCTCACATAAACATTTGCCCCTGCAGGGCAGACACCCTTGCAACATGGTACAAGGGTGCCTACGCTGGCGCTGGGCAGCTTTTTAAGCGCAAGCGCTAGGGGAAACACAGGGATGTGCTGTATTTTTACAAATACAGCGTATCCCCAAAAAATGTCAGAGCGCGGCGTTGCCAAATTTGGTGTTACACCACGCTCCAGCATTTTATTTGTAAATATGCCCCTTACTGTTGATAAAAATGAGTTTTTCTAATGTAGTGCCATCTGGGCACCTGTCTGGGTGGTTTGAAATGCATACACTTGAATCTAGATTTTTTTATGGTTCTGTTTACTTTTAATTTGCTGTCAAACAGGGAATCGAACCAATTTTCATAAATCTAATAAAGGAGTTGTGTGGATGCTCACATGCCTTGCATGATATCTCAGACTGCCATGCGTCCCTGTCTAGGCACCGGTGATGTTGAGCATCTGTAGTTCATGTACCACAGAGACTGGTCACTGCCATACGATGAGTGCCCGCCACGGCTCCCAGCCATGTTTGCATGTGTCAGTGATGGACTTGAGTGGTTATGGCACCCGAACTTCAGCCCTTGGCAACAAGATATTTTATGAGCTCAGACATGTCAGACATTGCCAATTGGGAAATGTGCTTAATAGTGCTTTCACGTTTTTTTTTCACTGTTTCATAATGAATGTTTAGTGTAGTTCTCTACATAAGTGATTTTCTCTCAGCTGCTCTGGCAAGAGGGTAAGTCACGTTGTCTTTGATGTCACTCAGGACCCCAGTGTGAAAGTCATGCTTTTTCAGATACGTATTTATCAGCCTGATTCATGAAAGGTAATTGCACTCGCAAAGGGCCCGATTCTGAGAATCGGGCCCTTTGCGAGTGCAATTTTTGCATTTGGGATTCATCATCCCAAATGCAAAATTCGCTATTTCAGAACTCGCATATTTGCGAGGATTAGCATTTAAGGAATCACTATTAGAGATTCCTTAAATGCTATTCTTGAAACATTTAAAAATTGCGATTTCGCAATTTTGGGTTGCTATTTACCGCGAGGTCAAACCTCGTGGTAAATAGCGAAAACTTAGAAAAATGCTTTTAAAAGCATTTTTCTAAGTTGCATGTTACACACACACATGTCTTTTGGACATGTGTGTGTGTAACATCTGTGTAATTTGACATTTCAGGGGTGTTACAGGGTGTCCTTTGGACACCCCTGCACCCTTGAAATCGCAATCTCATTTGCGATTAGCTAATTGCTAATCTCAAATAAGGAATGACTCCCCATGCATTCCTATGGGCCTTTAGGCCCATAGGAATGAATGTGGAGTTATTCTTTATTTGTGATTAGCAATTAGCTTATCGCAAATAAGGAATCTGTAGGAATCGCAAAAAATATTGCTATTCCTACATGAATCCCGTTTTGCGAGTCTGGAATAGCGATTCCTTATGAATCGCTATTTCAGACTCGCAAAACTTCCCAATGATGAATCAGGCTGTTTCTCACTAGTAAGGTTTCTCCTTTTCCATCGAGGTCATCTTAGAAAAGTCATTCCTTTGGTTCTAATGTATGGAAGTGGAGAGAACACTTTCCGAGAATAGCAACGATACTGGTCATAACCTGGCTGAAGAAGGAGATTGATGAAAATCTTTTTTTAATTTAAGAAATTAGGGACAGATGTGCAAAGCTTTTTGAGAATCGCACAATCGTTCCGTTTGCAACCATAAATAAGCAGTTTTTAATGTACAAAGCCCTAGTTGCGATTCGGTAATCTAGTGCTGAAATCTCAATTTGGGTTGACGATTTCGTATTAGGAAAGGACGTGTTGAGATCGTCCCTCCGTAATATTGAATCGTAAAGCTATGTATGAATGTTTTGCAACCAAAATGCGGACACAAAATATTCACATTTTACTGCCAACTTCAAATTGGTGGTAACCCATTCGCAAATGAGAAGGCGTCTTCAAGGGACCCTTTCACCTTTCACCTATGTGAATGTTTGTAAAAACATTTTTTGAGAGCATGCAGTGGTCCCAAGACCCACTGCCTACTCTTAAAAACTGAAAATAAAATGTTTACTTTTTCTTTTTTAAACGTATCCCGTTTTCCTTTAATGTAAACGGGCTGCATTTGTTTTTTTTAAATAGTCGCTTTATTGAAAAGTATTCACAGACATGATGGTCTGCTGACCCCAGCAGTCCACCATCCCTGTGAGTTTTGTGATTCCCAATGGGTCGCATACCGAGACCTATCTCATGAAAAAGAATGAGGTAGGTCTATTTGCAAAGCACTGGGAATTGCAAAATGTGTTAATCACACATTTGTACATTCCTGTTTGCGAATACCAAATAGTGAAATGCAAAAATGTGGTCCTCGCAAACACTTACCTCATTCAGTTCCATCCAGGTTTGTTCAAGATGTGGCAAATCCCTAAAGGCATTTTTGAGTGGTCTTAAGGAGATGGGATGTGATGTATGACTTCCTTCAGGATTTGTTTTGGCTGGTTGCAATGTGCAGTATGGCTGAGATACCCGCCACCCCCTCTCAACACAAATCCCCAAATGAGGGAAACCGGAAACAGTTCTTGAAGTTTTTGGAAGTGGGAGGGAGTGACCCTCCCGGCCGTATTTATTAAAACAAAAAATTAAAACGGTTAAACATTAATGTACAATTTCATACCACATTGCGATGTTTGGCTAACTTTAACAGATTCTCTAATACAGAGGTTCTCCTAGCCGATCTAACATCCTACAAAACATTTACTTGAAATATTGAAATTGTACATCCTAACGTTTAAGGGCCAACAGCAAGGTCGTAACCGGTGTCAAGATCCCTAACCAGACATACCCCCCCCACTTGGGAGGGGCGACCGCACTGAGGCGTACTCACGTGCAACTACTACAATTTCCCTTGTCTTGACGGGGGCACTTATCAACTCGACGCCATTTAAAGGTCGTTCGAACTCGTGTGAGGTATCTAGAAGGTATCGTAGACCTCCCCCCAACCCCACACAACTTACCGCATCTGCCGTCGCAGATGTCCCTGGCCCCGGGAAATTCCCCAGGAGGGGGCTGTACCCCCTCCTACACAGGAAGGGGCCTTGACCGCCTTTCCTCTCCTTTCGGCGACCCATCCTTAGAAGGGACCGCCTCCCCGTTGAGGGGCCAAAGGCCACCTCCCCCGAGCGCTCCCATCCGTGTTGGGTGACGCCCACTCATAGGGATCTTCCAATTAGTGCTCACCGATCATGACCTTACCGCCTACCGCCTGACTGAAATAAATACGACAAAATGCTACTTAAATGAAACTACATTGGCCACTATGACCGAAACAACCTGTACTAAATGGACCTTAAATCCGAAATTCTTTAATCACACAACCTGAAAATAACACCAATCTTTATTACACACTAAATATTAACATAACACCAACACAACCTGAAAACGAAATAGAATAACTGATCAACTTTATTAAAACAAACTAGCTGTCCTCAGGGGCTGGTGGGTGGGTCAAAATTGGCTCTTCGTTCCGTCTCGAGCTCACGTGCAGCGAGGAGGTGCAGCTTCAGAGCACAGGAACAAGAGGATGTCTTCTGGTCTTGCGTCTCCTTTTATCCATCTTCAGGGCGGGCGTAAACCCGCCCCTGCCTGCCCCGAGGGCGTGGCCGGCGGCATCAGTGTCTAGGCCAGCCCACTCAAGGGCGGGAAAAAGCGCGCCCCGGCTACGCCGCTTCGGGCATACCAGCCGAGACGCGCCTCCCGCCCAAAAAATGGCTTCCCGGGGGGATCGAGGCACTCTGCCATACGTTCGGGGGGACCGAGTGGTCGCCCCTTTCCATATGGCTGAGATACCCGCCACCCCCTCTCAACACAAATCCCCAAATGAGGGAAACCGGAAACAGTTCTTGAAGTTTTTGGAAGTGGGAGGGAGTGACCCTCCCGGCCGTATTTATTAAAACAAAAAATTTAAACGGTTAAACATTAATGTACAATTTCATACCACATTGCGATGTTTGGCTAACTTTAACAGATTCTCTAATACAGAGGTTCTCCTAGCCGATCTAACATCCTACAAAACATTTACTTGAAATATTGAAATTGTACATCCTAACGTTTAAGGGCCAACGGCAAGGTCGTAACCGGTGTCAAGATCCCTAACCAGACATACCCCCCCCACTTGGGAGGGGCGACCGCACTGAGGCGTACTCACGTGCAACTACTACAATTTCCCTTGTCTTGACGGGGGCACTTATCAACTCGACGCCATTTAAAGGTCGTTCGAACTCGTGTGAGGTATCTAGAAGGTTTCGTAGACCTCCCCCCAACCCCACACAACTTACCGCATCTGCCGTCGCAGATGTCCCTGGCCCCGGGAAATTCCCCAGGAGGGGGCTGTACCCCCTCCTACACAGGAAGGGGCCTTGACCGCCTTTCCTCTCCTTTCGGCGACCCATCCTTAGAAGGGACCGCCTCCCCGTTGAGGGGCCAAAGGCCACCTCCCCCGAGCACTCCCATCCGTGTTGGGTGACGCCCACTCATAGGGATCTTCCAATTAGTGCTCACCGATCATGACCTTACCGCCACAAGGCCGGATAGTTGACCGGCTATCCGGACTCCCCACAAAAAACTCCTACCTAAAGGTCATGCTTCAAAGATTTTAACCATGCTAAGAAGTCTCCTAAGAATAACTCATTCCCCACCCAAGACAAATGCACACCATCCCCCGAATACATCCTGTCATCATTAATACAGCCATGGGAAATAGAATGCAATGTCCTGGAACGGAACAACCTACTCACTTTATTGTTAAGCTTTCTAACGGAATGATTCAAAGCAGGTATAGAGATAGCCCCCCGCCACACCTTTCGTGGAATCAAATGGGACCATGCAATCGTACACCCCGGAACTCTCCTTGCCAACCAACTTACAGTGGAAAGCATTGCCTCCAGGAGTAGTCGTCTACCGATGGTGACCAAATCATTGCCCCCAACATGTACTATAACTATAGACGGCGGTGACCTTGTCCGCCCTAACAAATCCTCAAAGAATGCTTGAAACTGGTCAATACAGAGACCGCCCCTTCCGTGGAAGGACATCCTGTACCCGTATTCCCCAGCTACGTGAACCAAGTCACCTGCTTTGAATACGTCTGCGGCACGCCTCACGTATGAGTGGCCCACGACCCACACCTCCTTTTTCACAGCCGGTGATGTCTGACCGCTGGCCCAGTGTAGGGTCGACTGCGTAGTCCGCCCCGCCTCGTAGGCTTGCGTAACTGAAACCAAACAAAAACAAGAAGCGTGAGTACAGGGTACATAATTACAGCTTCACAACATGTGCAACCGCACGTATCTTTTATAACAATTGGAGGACCAACGCCCCACTCGTTTCACTTGTTCAACATTAAGACCCCTGGCTGTAGCTTCCGTAGCAGCCCCTATCCGAAAGGAATGGGTCCCAAAATCGCCCGGGTTCAAGCCCGCAGCGGCAATTGACATCGCAAGCACCCGCTGAAACTGAAATTTCGTCAGTGGGGTGGCGTCCGCGTGTCTTAACAAAGTCCCCCCCCATGATGCCACCCTTCGTGCTAGGTAATCCTCTAAACACTTTACCGGACATATGGAGGACCCAGGAATCCTGCGTATGATGACGCAGTCACCCAACCCCTCCTGGTCCGTCTTGGACCTTACAAAGGAGACAGTCATTGTTTCTCCCCTGATCTGAACGTGTTCCTGGCACAAACCCCCCGCCACATCCAGTTTGTTCCTCGCAACTAGTTCGCTTACCCGCATTGCCCCGTGAAATGCTAGCGTAAAAGCGGCTCGGAACAGCACCGCCTCAAACTGAGATGAACATGTGGCAGGTAGTGTAGCCAACAACTGGGACAATCTATCCAAACCTATCGGGCGCCTTAAAACCACTCTGCGACCCTCCAGGCGTTGCCACCCACGTAGCGCTTTCTGCACAACGAAAGACGCTGTAGGGTCTTGGATAGCATGTGCTCTGGCAACAAAGGAAATGGCAGCACGATGCCTCTGGGCCGTAGCCACCGATTTCCCAGCCCTACGTAAGGACAACAGGAAATTCACTACCCATTCCTCGTGACCCCAAAGTCGCTCTCTAACAGTCCCCAAAAAGGCTAAATATGCCCTAAACGCCCCTTCGTATGCCTTCCTCGTCCTTGGTGCTAGACTTTCTCCCACGAGGTGACGAAGTTCGGGGCACCGAGAGACCAAAGAGCTTCGGGAAATGGTGCCGGCTCCGGGTCCGCTGAGGGAAGGAAACCCGAAAAAGCCTGCATTTGAAAACGAGACAGTGCGTCAGCCGCCTGATTCAACACCCCTGGAACGTGTTTTGCTCTGAACAGCACGTTCAACTGCATACACAGTAAAAAAATTTCTTTAAGCAGTCTTAAGATCAGTTTACAACGTGCTGCCTGACTATTGATGCACTCGACCACGGTCATATTGTCAGACCAAAATATGACAGAGTGATCCTTGAACCCATCAGGCCATGTTCTCAAGGCCACCAAGATGGGAAACAGTTCGAGGAAAGCAATATTACTCGTCAGGCCATTCTCATGCCACCATGTCGGCCATCTTTGTGCCGACCATTTTGTGCCGAAAATGGCGCCAAAACCTACGCTTCCCGCCGAATCTGTCCACAGCCCCAGCTCTTCAGAAGACACGGCTGGTTTATTCCAGACGATTCTACCATTGAAATCCGCCAAAAATGCTAACCAAATACGCATGTCCTGGCGGATCTCAGCTGATAGTCTCGTGCGATGATGGCCTTCTTTAAGGCCAACCATCGCTTGGGCAATTGAACGGGAAAACGGGCGGGCCATTGGTATTACCCTCAGGGCAAAATTCAACTGTCCCACCACCTGCTGTAATTGTTGCAGCGTAACTTTTGATGCCTTTATACACAGTTGCAGCGCCGCCCTGAACCTCAACACTTTCTCGGCTGGCAAACGGAAACACCCCTCAATGGAGTCCAACTCGATCCCCAGAAACTCGAGGCGAGTCGTAGGACCCACTGTTTTACCCGGCGCCAATGGCACACCAAACTGTTTCATCAATGCACAAAATTCGGCCAAGGCCCGGCCACATTCAAGACCCCCGTCAGCCCCAAGAAACAGGAAATCATCAAGGTAGTGCATTACATCTAGGAAACCCGTTTTCTTTGTGAAGACCCATTGTAGAAAACTACTGAATTTCTCGAAATAAGCACAGGATATAGAACACCCCATTGGCATACACCTATCCATGTAATAACAACCCTGAAACATGAAACCTAGGAGACGCTGGTCGTCTGGGTGTACCGGGAGCAATCGGAACGCTGACTCGATATCTGACTTCGCCATCAGCGCCCCGGGCCCCAGGCGATTCAAAATGGCTACGGCCTCATCAAAGGATGCGTACCGCACCGAACACACTTCTGGGTCAATTGCCTCATTTACGGACAAACCTCGTGGAGCCGATAAATTATGAATTAGTCGGAACTCTCCAGGGTCTTTCTTGGGGACTACCCCTAAGGGGGAACAAACAAAATTCTGGACCGGGGGTACACTAAACGGGCCAGCGACCCGACCTCGAGTCACCTCTTTCCGGATCTTATCCTGTACTACGGTTGTATGCTGCAAGACGGACATTTGATTTTTACACTTATCAACACCCTGAAAGTCCCCTACCGGGATGCGGAAACCATACGAAAAACCGTTTCGCAGCACCCCAGCAGAAGTACGATCCGGGTAGTCACTGAGCCAAGGAATCATTGCCAGGGTATCAATGGGAGTGGGTAAAGGTGCCCCTCGGACTATATTAGACCTGTTTGGCACCTCCTCTCCCCCCGTTATCACCCGTTCTGGCTCTGCACGAGGCCTCAGGATGGGACGACCCACACCCACTACATTCATGTTTGAATTTACACGATCCCTGCGGTCTCGTACATTTACCTCTGTTGTAATTAAAACAGAAACCCTTTCTTCCTGTATTGCCGGTAGGTTTCGAGTGATCGTCGGCACCCGAACCTGACCGAAAAGGCGACCCCGCATATTGTCGGGAGGATTCGCCCACATTACTTCCTACCAACGGCATTTTCAACATTCCTGACTCTTTCATTTTATCCCAAGTCAAGGCATCATAACAATCCCAGGTTAAACTTTTATTATGCTCCTTTTCCTTTCTGAACATGTTATCGTAACAAAACCAATGATTACCCTGGTGCGATGTCGAGTACCCCATGATTCGTGATTGGTAAATTGGGAACTCGGAAAGCAACTCAGGTCTACGTTCCCCCAAGATTGATGTAAAGATTCCCCAGGCATTGCCCCAATTGCCGATATTCTCATTCACTTTAAAGGCGGCCATTTTTGCGCGCCAAACACTCGGATGCATGAGATCCTTCTGACTCTTTACATGCTCCACCTCATAATGATCAACAAGCAATGAAAAAATGTTCACATACTCCCCCGCCCAAATCTTTTCCTTAATAGCCAAAGGAACATGTTGCCCCAACTTTTCTCTCCGAGAGGGTGTTGACTCATCCCTCGCGATCGGCAAAGGCCGCTTACCTGCACCCGACGCTGCCTCTGTGGTCGCAATCGTCCCTGGTGTCTTGTCCCCTGCTGCAGCCGGCACGGGCACCTTGGCTGCTTCTCGTTTCTCACGCAATTGCTTTATCAGCGCTTGCGCTTCGACAGCCGTGGCGCCCTCGTTACCTTTACCCAACCACGCTGCCAATTGTGCTGCCAACTCGGGCGGCATATCATCTTCGGACACGGGGGTGATCGGATTCCCCTCCTCTGGCACGGGAATTGGGGCCTCGAGCGGGGCACTGGGACCGGGGATCTCCTCACCCGCTGCCCCCCTCCTGGGCCTCTTGTTTTTCCCTCCCGGGGCTGCTCCCGCCAAAGGACGTTTTGGACCCCTTTCCTCATTCTTGTCCACCCGCTTCTTTAGCTCGGACATCTCCTTCATGAGAACACGCAGCATCTGGTCGGTATTCATGCGCTTTCCAACCTTCTTCGGCATTCTCCAACAAAGTAACTGAAAAACAAACAAGAACGATTAAAACGCTCAAAATTGGCTCTTCGTTCCGTCTCGAGCTCACGTGCAGCGAGGAGGTGCAGCTTCAGAGCACAGGAACAAGAGGATGTCTTCTGGTCTTGCGTCTCCTTTTATCCATCTTCAGGGCGGGCGTAAACCCGCCCCTGCCTGCCCCGAGGGCGTGGCCGGCGGCATCAGTGTCTAGGCCAGCCCACTCAAGGGCGGGAAAAAGCGCGCCCCGGCTACGCCGCTTCGGGCATACCAGCCGAGACGCGCCTCCCGCCCAAAAAATGGCTTCCCGGGGGGATCGAGGCACTCTGCCATACGTTCGGGGGGACCGAGTGGTCGCCCCTTTCCAATCTAGGCCTAATGGAATAGTGACCGGTAATTATCCTTTCACTGACAGTTCTTAGAGGTCCTGCAACAGACAGATCCAGCAACAATCAGCATTACTTCCCGTTCTGTGATTCCTGAAGGTATGCAATATTCCTTTTTGCCATTACTGACTGTCTGCAACAGGAACAATTGGCCTTTTCAAGGCTTGAAAGGAAGGAGTTTACTTTTGTAGTTTCAGGTTGTGGTAGCCCATGTTGGGCTGTGGCATTTAGGTGGACAGAAAAGTTTGGGGGCATATTATCAAGCACGGAGTTAAAATTATCGCCGCTTTAGTGGCAGAAAACTGCAGCTAAAGCGGCGATAATGGGCTTGATAATATGCCCTTGCGAATTCCATTAGGAGCCCATGTTGACACCAAAACATGAGCTTCTATTGGAACTCTCAAGGGCATATTATCAAGCCCATTATCGCCGCTTTAGCTGCAGTTTTCTGCCGCTAAAACGGCAATAGGTTTAACTCTGTTTCTTGATAATATGCCTCTCAGTTTCTTGGATAGCGATATTTACACTCATATTGGACACCAGAGAGATGGACTTTACTCTGAATTGTATGCATGGATCTGGTATTTGTGGAGCAATAACCTAGCCAAAAGGCAGTCAAACACTGAACAGCATCAATGTGACTGAGCATCAAATGGGACGGATTATGAGGCTGTCAGAAATCTGTCGCAGGAAAGGAAGCTCTTTTTTTGTTGCTGGTGAATTGTGGCCACTGTTCATCAAGTGCTTATTAAAATTAGGACCTCTGTTGCATTTATTATAAGTTGGTTCTTCTCAGGGATTTCTAAAGTAGCTCTGGATGCATTGCTTCTTCACCTAGGGGCATATTTGCAATGGAAGTGACGGAACGCGGTGTTAGCCTCCTTAGCTTAACACCACGCTGTGCCACTTCTGAAACGCAGGGCCGCACCATATTTACAACAATATGGTGCAGCCCAGCGTTTCCCCCTACACTGGCACTAAATTTAGCTGCCTATCGCCAATGCAGGCACCCTTGCACTATAGGGCAAGAGTGCCTGCGTTGCAGGGAAAGATTGTTTATGTGCCGGAAGCTGCCCCTTCCTGTATATAAACAATATAAATGGTGTTTTTTAACTTCTATGTGTGCTGCTTAATGCAGCACATATAGAAGTTGCAAAACTTCATTTTTGTAATGATTGCTTATGTGAAGGAAGAGACACCTTTCGACACATAAACAATCAATGGTGTTTTGTTGTTTCCATACTTGCTCCACAATGCAGCATACATGGAAACAGCAAAAACAAGAAGAAATTAAACATTTCTCCTTGTTTCGCCAGGGTAAGACCAGGTTTTTCCTGGTGTTAATTTGGGTGCTGCCCCATATTTACACCACCCTTGTAAATGTGAAGCAGCGTCAAAATCAATAGGTGTTGCAATGGAACACCTACCGCAACACCTATTGCCCTCCCCTTTCAAGCTAAGTATCGCCACCACAACGTCTGAAAAAGTGACATTCTGGTGGCGATAGAAGCTTGTAAATATGCCCATTAGTTTTTTCATCAGCTGGCCCTGAGTTTGTCTCTGTCCCTTGTCCCAAGTTGATGTATCCTATTTTGGGAGCAGGTTATTTATGAATGCAAATCCAGGCATCTGGAATGCTATTCTTTAAGTCCCTGCTGAGTACACAAGTTGCTCAGAGTAGGTTTAAGGCTCTTGGTGTTTACTTCGTGACTTTCCATTTAGTGTGTGTTTTCATCGCAGATGTGACGCTACTGGATTTTGTTACTCTGCAAAGCGAAATATTTCTCCCTGAAGATGTGGAGTGTCCATGCTTAGATGAATGAAATTCACCCAATGAGCTCGATCTGTGGCTATACATAAATTATTTTGTAAAATATGCAAGTAAAGGGATATAGCCAGTTGAATGAATAAGTGGTAGTGTGATATCTGGAATCACGCATCCTATGGCCTGTGAGCGGCCTCAACAAACAAACATGTAGCAGCTTATAGTGCTGTCATTAAGCGTAATGCTGCACTCACTTCTAAGAGCTTCACTTGTCATCTGCACCGTGAGCCCGATTAGGGAAAACCAACAGGGTCCGCAGTTTATATGTGTGTCCTTTTAATAAGAAGTCATATCTCTTGTCCTACTTCTGACACCTTATCACTGATGAGGTTGACTGCACATAATATGCATCGGCATGTGCTAGGCCACTTGAGGATCACAGCATCCCCATCATATTATCTGTAACATGCTTCATAACAGGCCCAGGCCCTGGATCATTACAGGCAGCAGCCTGGTCCCCCTTCGGGTTCAGATAGTTTAACATGGGCATGAAATGACTTTAACTTGCTGTAGGGAAAATGTCCCCATGCTGAAATTACCCGACAAAGATGTCTGTTTTCAGCCAGACACAGTTGAAATGAGTTCCTTGGTCAATTCAAACAATTACTTAGCACTACATTTACCATAATGCATTGCGGCTGAACTCCTGCAAACTTCTGGTAGTTTGAACCGGCTGCTAAAAGTTACTAAGCATGCCGCCACCTCACCAGGATGGAAGTCAGTCGGTGGTCAGAACCGCAGGGACACCCAAGCTTCGTTTGATATTCAAACTGATTAACATATCAGTAGCACATAAGTAGTTGGAATACTGATTAATGCCAGATACAATGAAATGGATGTTGGGGGATTTCTAGTGCTGGTACTGACTGAACAAGTACTTGATTACTGACCTCGTTATAATGTGAGTACAGCAAACTGCAAAGTAACACATGTGAGTAAATGGAACTGCATCCACCATGAGGCTTTGCAGAGGTGGTGAAACATGTGAGAATGGGAAGCACATCTCTGGAATGCGAATGTTCCCTTGCCCTTGTGCTCAGCTGCTCAACTATCTGTTCATAAAACAAATTCTTTTACTCAAAGGGGCCCTTTAACCTCCTCAACATTTGATGAATTTAACGTGGGAGGCCAATGAAGAAGTTCACAAAAGTGCACCTGTTTTTTGTGATCAGCCTCATATGGAGAAAAAAACTAGGGGAAAGGGTTGAGTTACGAAAAATGAGGGGGCCCGAATTGGAATATCAGTAAGGTCATCTCACAAAAAAAAAAGTTCAAGTACATGTTGCATCAAACGAGAGACAGTGACTGACTTAATGGGCGGGGTTAAACAAGGTAGGAAATACAGACATTGAGACACTGAAAGGAATTAAATTCAACTTTTACACACATTATCCTCTATTTTATTAAAAATGCTTCTTGATAATGGCAGCTCACATGCTGTACGGGAACACATGAAATATTGCCTCCTTTGTATTCAGCTCAATCTTTCTGAAATCCGGAACATGCGATACATTTACTGAACTTTTATGGGACCGATGGCGAAAATCCTGAACTGTTCCTTCAAATCCAGAATGCCTGGTCACCCAATATGAAATGCCCTCCACTTACACGCCACTTCTGGTGGGTTTTCATTATGTACCAATTAAAAAGCAACTCCATCACTCTTCCTCACAATGTTGACCTAGCATCAGCAGGTTCAGAGAGGAGCAAAATAGAAACGGGTACTGCATACGGCCTCCTGTTATGAAATGGGCTCACCCCTTTGTGAGGGTATCAAGCCCAGCTTCTCGTGGCCCCATTCTGAGTGCCATTGTGTGTTAAAACCCAATGGCAAGCAGTCAATGTCCTGAGATCTAATTCAAAATTTGCAAACATTCGTGACAAGAATTTTCAATTCTATTAAGGACTAGGAGGCGAGGATTATGCTAGTCTCATTTCTTTATTGAAATGCTCAGCAGCCAAGTAAAAAACCACATTACCCAGAAACACTTGGGTGATAACCATAGAGTCTTGTAGTATAAATAAGCGTACAGACAATCCCACTTCCTCTTTCTTTGGTGAGGAGAATCCAGGAAACAGTAAACAATCCAAAACAGTCAATGCAACAGCAGAGTTCAGTCCATGGAAGGTAACGAAGGGAGACATCCCAAACAGCCGAAGGCAGAAAACAGGAAACATCTTCAGAGAAGATAACAGGCACTCCTACGTGGAACCGGAGATGCATCACTTGGGATCAGAGCCTGAAAAGAGACACAAAGCCGTAATATACGTCCAATAAAAAACAGGAACATGTCGAAGTAAGGGTGGGAAAAGAAGACAAAGCAATAGAGACTGTTGTAACAGAATAATGCATAAACAATTGTCAGTAGCACAATGTACAATCTATGGGTGGGATAATCCTCGCCTCCTAGTCCTTAATAGAATTGAAAATAATTCTTGTCACGAATGTTTGCAAATTTTGAATTCTATTGCAGGACAGGAGGCTCCGATTATGCTTGTTTAAAGCTCATCCAACACCACAGAAGCAACTTTCGGTACAGGTTTAAAGTAAAAGGTCTTAAACACAGAATCTGTCGACCAATCAGCAGCTTTCATAAGGTCCCCCAAGGTGACTCCCAATGAAAAGGCCTCAGAGGCCATGCCCCACGAGCCGAATGAGCACCAAAAACAGAAACATCAATACCTGCCTCTCCCATAAGCCACCGTACCCAGCGAGCCAATGTAGCTGGAGTAACGGGGCGGAAAGGCTTCAGTAATGCAATCAACAGTTGACCTTGCGTATCAGAACGAAGAAGCGAAGTACTCACCTCATAAGCCTTAAGGCATTGGACCACACAAAGGTTGGGACGAGCCGGAAAAGAAGGGTAAGAGATAATCTCAGTATCGGTTTTGGTGCGCCGGGAAAGGCGAAATGTAACCCCATTTAGGAGTAAAACTCCGACCAGCAAGATCCAATGCGTGAACGTCTGAAATCCGTTTGCAAGAAAGCAAACACAGCAACATGGTAAGCTTGGCCGAAAGTTGTTTGCGGGATAACAAGGAATTGACCGGCCAGGCTTCCAAAAAACGCAAAACAACCGAAACGTCCCACAAGGCCACATATTCGGGACGCGGAGGAACAGCCATACGAACGCCTTTAAGGACTTTGGACACCAAAGGATGCTCCCCCACAGGTTTACCATCAATAGGAACATGGCCCGCTGAAATAGCAGAGCAGAAATTGTTGATAGTATGGTACGCCAAACCAGAAGCTGAATATAGGGAAGCCAAAAAATTGACAATTAAAGAGACATCTGCTGATGTCGGATCAGCTTGCCGTTGAGCACACCAATCACTCCAACGTTTCCAGGAACCTCTGTAACATTTGTGGGTAGCTGGGGCCCAGGCATTGCTGAGGAGTCCGGTAGCGTCCGTCGAAAGGCCTGACACAGCCCACTGTTCCCGGAAATCCGCCACGCCAGGAGAAGGAGAGAGCCTGACTGAACCAGGGGATGCGGATTCTGAAGCGGATCTAACAGGAGATTCCGCTTCTGAGGCAGAAGAAATGGCAATGCGCAAGTCATTTCCAGGAGAACAGGGAACCAAGGTTGAGCCCGCCACAGAGGAGTGATCAGAATCAGCTCCGCCTGAAAACGTGTCCCATAGGCCAGAACCCTGGGGATCATCATAAACGGAGGAAACGCATAACACAGGGAGGTCGGCCATGGTTGAAGGAAAGCATCCGTTGCCAGAGCCTCCGGATCCGGTCTCCAACTGAAGAACTGGGGAAGTTGGGCGTTGAGCCGGGACGCAAAGAGGTCGATCTGACAAGGGCCCCAAATCCGTAGAAGTTGTCGAAACACACGCGGATGGAGTCTCCAGTCGCTGAAATCCCTCAGGTACCTGGAGTTCCAATCCGCCACCACATTGCGACAACCCGGAAGGTACTCCGCAATAACTGTGATCCTGTTGTGTAGACAGTAATGCCAAAACTCCTTGGCGATCTCCGCCAACAACCACAAACGAGTCCCCCCGAGCTTGTTGATATAACGGACTGCTGATACATTGTCCATCCGGAGAAGTATACAGCAGCGGGACTGAAGTGGAGACAGACATTTGATCGCGAACGATCCCGCCAGCAACTCCAAACAATTGATGTGGAGATAACGCTCTTGGGGGGACCATTGTCCCCCTGTCATGACCGAACCGCAGGGGGCTCCTCAGCCCCACTGACTGGCATCCGACTCGATCACAATCTCCAGAGAAGAACCGAAGAGGGCTCTGCCGTTCCAGGCCTCCATGTGATTCAACCACCATGTCATCTCCGACTTCGCCTCCTCCGACAGAGGGATCTGGTCGGAATAGCGAAGGCCCCTCTGAAGATGTTGAATCTTCAAACGCTGCAACGCTCGGTAATGCAGCGGAGCCGGAAATATCGCCTGCAGAGAAGACGCTAAAAGACCGACAACTCGAGCTAATGATCTCAACGACACCGTCGGACTCGAGACAACAGACCTCAATTCCCGCTTGATGTAACGAACTTTCTGACGAGGTAGCAGAAGTTGACAAGAGAGGGAATTGATTTGGAACCCCAAGAAATCTATCACCTGAGTAGGTTGAAGTACAGATTTGGGAACGTTCACTAAAAATCCTAGAGACTGGAGAAGGTCTACGGTCCACGTCAGATGAGTCATAAGCTTTACTGGACAATCCGCTAACAGGAGGATGTCGTCCGAATAGATGATCAAGCGAACTCCGCGACTGCGGAGAGACTCCACGACCGGACGCAACAGTTTTGTGAAGCACCACGGTGCTGACGAAAGGCCGAAAGGAAGAACCTGATATTGATACCATATCCCCAGCCACTGGAATTGAAGAAAGCGGCAATGGGGCGGAAAAATCGGAACCGAGAGGTATGCATCCTTGAGGTCTAGACGGACCATCCAATCCCGTTCCCTCAGGAGATCCCTCAAAAGATGGATTCCTTCCATCTTGAAGTGGCGGTAAACCACCCCCGCATTGAAGTCCTTCAGATTGAGGACCAACCTCGATCCCCCTCCCTTCTTCTCCACAAGGAAGATTGAGCTGGCAAAGCCCTGAGGATGGCGCACCGTCGGCACAATCGCCCCCTTCGCCTCCAGAGACCTGAGTTCCTCTGTGATGAACTCTTGACTTCGGCTTGAGAAATGGAGAGGAAAGGGAAGACGGGACTGACAAACAGGGTGATAAAATTCTAGTTTGAAGCCCTGAACCGTCTCCAGCACCCATGCATCGCTGGAGATTGATCGCCAGTTCTCTAGGAAAAGGCGAATCCTGCCCCCCAGAACAACACTGCATGCAGGAAGAATTCTCACCTGAAGTGGCGGAATCGTGGTAGCCGCCGGAGGATCCACCAGCACGTCCTTTTTTAAACTGGCCACGGCCTTTTCTGGAGGGATAGAAGTTCGAACGTGGGGTATATCCCGAATCCTGCTGACCTCCCTGCTGGGACTGGTACCCCTTCTGGGAGGGCTGTTGTTGACCACGGCCGGAGGAACGCCCCCTACTTCTTCCGGCCCTGTTGAAAACCGGACGAAAGGTCCGGCGGAGAGACGCCTGTGCCTTATCCAGGCCGCTGAAGGTATTCACAAAGTTGGTCAGCTCTTTTAAAAATGGATGTCCAAAAAGCAGACCCTGAGCCGCAGGGCCCGATTCTGAAGTAGCCAATTCTTGCAGCTTAGGGTCCAATTTCAGTAAAATGGAACGGCGCCGCTCGGCAGAGAGCGCACAGTTGGCATTACCCAACTGGCAAATGGGGCGTTGAGCCCAATTAATTAGCTCATCCGGATCAACCATCCGATTGGTACTCTTTGCAAGAAAACCAAGGTCCAATATTTTGGTGAGGGGCCCCAGGAGATCTAAAACCTTGTCCTGGCAAGCCCGCCAGGACATTGGGATCTTTCGCAAATTTGCGCAGGTACGTCGTCATGGTGGGATCCACCTCAGGGGTCTCCGCCAGATGATCAGCCAAGTCTGGTCGCGGGCATTCAGACTGGAGACGGGCACGTACCTCCTTTTCAAAGGGCTGACGTATGTGCTGCTGGACGTACTCCGTCACAGCCGGGGAAGGAAGCCAAGCCGTGGACTGGGGATGGACAATGTCCGCCGGCTCAAAAGTAAGGACAGGTGGATGCGACTACGCATCGACAAAATGCTCCTTGCACTTCTTTTTCTTGGGAGGGGGAGGAGCGGGGTCCGAGGAAGAGGAGGACTGCAGGTCATCACTCTCATCATCCTCAACAATAGCGGCAGGTTTGGCAGAAGACAAGGACTGTGCCAACTTCTTGAAGACTGAAGCATGTGGATTAGCAGGTGAAGAGGAAGAAGACTTCTTAGCAGCAGGGACCCAACCCTGTTGTTCAGCATATTTTGTCAAGTGCCTCTTGAGAGGCGTGATAGCACGCACCAGTGCCTTATTCATTGAGTGCTGGACTCCCCGGTCCAAAGCCTCCACAAGATGTTGCTCCATGGTGTCTGGAGCTTCCTCATCAAATTCCTCATCCTCCTCATAGTAATATTCACTCATGTTTCACAAGGGTTGTGAAATATATGCCCACAAATGAGGAAGGAAAAATAAGCAGAAGCCAAAGGCCCAAGTAAAGGGGGGGTGAAAAAACCCTCACAGTAAGCCAACTGCAGAAAACTACAGGCCAAAATAATTAGAGAGTGGAGGGAGGGCTTACTGACACCAAAAAACGTCACCCTAGGCAAAGCCTATGCCAAATTTTACAACCAGAGTCTTTTCCTAGAGACTGGCGTCCACAGGGTCAATCCTGGAGGCTGTGGGCGTTAACGCCGCAGGGGACGTCCTTCTGAGAGAGCTCCGGTGAGGGAAGGAACACGGAGTGCCGGAAAGATCAAAACGCGCATGCGCGTTGAAACCGGCCGCCTACCAGGAAGGAGAGCAGCTCGCGCGAACAGCGCGAGGCTGCTCCGACCCCAAAATCCACTCCACAACAAGAAAAGAGAACACAGGCACAAAGCGCCCAATCTCAGGGTGGAGATGCCTCGCACCCAGCCGCGCCGCCACCGAAACGGAACAACCGAACGGAACGGCGAAGGAAACGCAAGCAGCGCGAGAAGCGCTGAAACAAAGCGGCAATTAAATATCAAACACAAGCTGCGCAAGCAATACAAAGCGCAAAGGAAACATCAATAGTAAGGTAAGAAGCACTGAACTGGCTGCGGAGCAGCAAAGAAAGAGGAAGTGGGATTGTCTGTACGCTTATTTATACTACAAGACTCTATGGTTATCACCCAAGTGTTTCTGGGTAATGTGGTTTTTTACTTGGCTGCTGAGCATTTCAATAAAGAAATGAGACTAGCATAATCGGAGCCTCCTGTCCTGCAATAGAATTCATGTCCTCCTCCCCTGACCCCTTCTACAAGGTCTCGGGCCGAGATTTTCTGCACTCACACAAATGCATCATGGGAAAACGTGAGTAAAAAAAGGTGAACAAAATGGAAAACTGTATAGTTGTATTGGCTTCAAAGATCATTACCACGTGCTATTTCTCATCAAAGAGGGTGCAAAAAAAGGACCCAGTGAAAATCTGCATCTGCATGGTAACTTCTTCTCTGTTGTTTTTTTTTTTTGCACCTCGTTTTTGTTACTGTCTCAGAAAGAGGCCTTCACTATCTGGGTAGACAAGCAACCCAGATACAGACATTGTGCTGAGAGTTGTAGAATCAAGATGGCTGACACCTAGAGAATGCAGCACGACTAGAGCCTCTGAACCTCTCTTCCACGTTCAGAGCGGATGTATTAGTAAAGTGGATGTAGCTCCTATACTTTCTGAAATGTGGTTTCCCAGCAAGTATTATAAAAAAAAAATCTGACACCTGTCACATTGAGCCCATTCTGGGCCATGTCATCACAGCCCACAAATTCGGTAGCACTGAAGGTTGGTGTCTTTTTCTCCCAGGACCAATTAACCACTGTGATGTCTTTCATCATTTTTATGTTTTTAAAACATGAAATTTAATTCGCAGTAAAAAGGGTGCACCATTAATATAAGAACAAGACAGTGATTAAATCATCAACATGGTGAGGCTCGGCAGAAGAGCGAGATGTTGCAGTAGAATTAGAAGTGTGTGCGGAGAAGGATAACTCGGTGGGTGAACCAGTTGAGTTGCTACTCAATCCAGCCGACAGTGTGTGTTTTTGGATATGTAATAAACTCTTAGTGGGAACATGTCAATCATTTCGATAATATCTTGGCACTGGCTGTGTGTGTCTAATAATAGTTAATCATTTCAGTTTTTAGTTAGTAGATGTTCTCGTTATTTGACGCCACAAATAGCTCCAGTGAAGTATTAGCAACTGGTCAGTTATACATGTCATCAGCAGGGCTTCTGCCCAGAAACCTACAGGTCACTTGTTTGAATGCTACAACAGCAATCTCAGACCTCAAACCTTCTGAGTTCAATAAAAATGATCGCTATTAAGTAAGCTGGATAATAATAATAGCTGTTGGTTGAGCCACCTTCAGTTAGTAGTGTGCACCAGATAGTAATTGTTTTTTTCAGTTGGATGGGAGACATGTCTACACCTCTGGAACCACGCTCAGGATGCATGACCTTACCATGTCAGTACCACATTCCGAGCTTTGGACCTTCCAGCGTCGAACACTTGAGGATGCGCGACCTTCCGTCATTGGCGCAAAAAAACATTGGTCTGGGCAGAAGCGCCCCCTCTGATGATCTTAAAGTGGAAGCTGCTACCCATTTAAGCTCACACAGTTTGTGGAACTGTGTACTGCTATACCGTATGTCCCCATACCTACTTGTAAATTATATATGGTTTCCCAAATATAAGGAGAGATTTAAAAAAAAAATTATAGTGGATAACACATTATAAAATTGCACATTCAAATAAAATAATCATTTAACTTTATTCAGCAAATCTATAAATGAATCTTCTTAAACTTAGAGACCATGATCTCCTTGTGAATAAAAATCCCATTCCTGTAGTTTTCCACCCCACAAGACACTATAATGACAATATTTGCATCCATAGGCTCCTTATAGCCTCTCTTCTTCCGGTTTTTTCAGCTGCCAGGTGACTCGTCGAATCACACGGCTGTGCCGAGAAGCGTATCTCGCAATTTGTTCCCTCGCATTCGGATTCGCAGCTGACGAAAGACACAATATTGTCAGGATGTAAAAAATAGAAGTCTGCGTTAACCGCCGCCTATAATTATGTCAGAGCCTCTTATCTGAAATTAGAGCAGTACATGAAATGGCAGCCGCGGCTTCTCTCCTACAAGTTCAAGGCATATTGATTATTTTTCGTCAAGAGGAATCAAAATATTGTTTCGCTCCAATTTTTTTTCAGCCGGATCTTATCCCTGTTGTAAAAAAAAAAAAGCAGGAAATGCAAATTTAAATGAAAAAAAAACCCTGTCTCCATTCAATACTAAATTCATTCGCGAATCTAGTGTCATTGTTTTTTTTTTTAATGCCGCACAATGCACCCTGAGCCATGTTCTCCACTATTTTGCTTTCAAATTGTATTCGCTGCCATTTGTGTCACATTTAAAATGCTAACAGTATAGAATGTCATTTACAGAATCGGGAGTTTGCTCCGGAAAATTAATTTGACTTATTCCTTCTGCCCGTTCCTATCTCCAGGCCAATATTATGCTAGTCATTCCGCGAGAGTAATACTTAATGAATGGCGCCATTAATATTGTCAAGGTCCGTGGGGGTCTGTCGGTTAACGGATAGGCGTCGACAGGAAGGGGCAGGCACCTGACTCCGCTTAATGTTCCATGAAAAAATATCAGACAGTGCGGTGTAATTACGGAGCAGGCGATGGCGGGCCGCGCCGGCGAACTTGGGAGTTTCTTAAATATTTTTTAAATTAGACGCTGCGCGTCTGTAATTTACCCGGCGTAGATGCGAACCAAGTTTAAATGCACAAATATCACAGACGAAAGAGAAAGGCGGTAATAACGCACAGAGGGCAGCGTTAAACAGTTGACCGCATTGATATGTTTTTAATTGAGTGACCGCATGGATGGAATATTTAATGTTCATATCATGTTATTATACCATTGCGGTTATGTTGTTTTCATTTCCATTGAGGCCATATTGAAATGTGGTTGTCGGGAGTTTTTTTAAACATTTTATTTGATATAAGACATTGCTTTTCTTGTACGCCAAAGATCTGCCAATGTAATGTTTTTATTTCCTCCAGTGATACGTTCTGATTCTGCTAAAACACATCATTATTATTGGTGCAATCAAAAGTCAACAAACAGGATCTGTGGAGTAGCTAGGGCGCCATATGCACCAACACAAGCAAGGGAAGTGTGCACCATATTTCCTGGATGGGCAGTAAACACAGCCATTGTTTAGGTACATCGGACCCTCACACCCAATATTTGAGATTGCCAACATTTGCAATTGTTCCTTGGGTGCTACGACGGTGTTAATAAGGTATTATTTAAATGTTACTTTTTTTCTGAAAGGCCTTTAAATGGAACATTATCTATACATAAATATTATTAATAAATCAGAACGGATTCTCACTTTATCCAGTTTGAAAGAATGAGTGGTTGAGTGGACTCTAACAAGTTTTGAACATTGTGAAACACACAATTCACATATGTGGACACACACCCACACACACACGCACACCCACGCGCGCACACACACACACACACACACCTCCCCCCACCCATTGTTTATATATTTCTATGAGGACCGGCCATTGACCGTAATGACTTCTGTAATTACTATTTTAACTCCATGCACCTTGATAGTCAGATAGGTTATAAAGCGCACCGAAGCAAGTCAAACTGCACTTTTAGTTTTTTGATACACTCTCTTGAAAGTACCTAAACACACTACGGGGACAAGTCCTCATAACGCACCGGTCCTCACAAAGATAGTGTTTGTCTCGGTCTGTCAAGGTTAACCCAAGCTATGAGGACCGAGCCGGTACCCACAGTGTTGATTATACATATACACACACACACATACACACTCTGTGATTCCCCATTAAGTCACATTTTGTGACGGCAAATCAAATGGAAGATCGTCCCACAATGGCTTGGCGCCAGAGAATCACTCAACCAGTACCTGGTAAGGGCCTTTCAAAATGTTGTGGCCACCGCGGAATCATGAGCGCTGCTAAGGAGGTTCTTTTAAAGTACCTAAATGGCACTTAGGTGGAGGACTTGCCTGAGCCGGTGGACCACAGCCTAAACTTAAAACAAGCATTGGTAAAGCCAATATGGCTTTGTAAATGTTCTTTTTAAACATGTTTCACAGCAGTGTGGGCTGCTGCACAACGTGGCTTAAAGTTTAAAAAAACACTATGACACAGCCAGTGTTGACACTGTCATTACACTTTTTTCTTTAGGCCTAGCAGGCAATGTTGCTGTGCAATGTGTCTAATAAATATTAACCAGAGCTATTTAACACTCACATACACGAGAGCTATTTGGCTTTGCTTAATGTTTTTTGTGTAGCACAGGTGGGTTGGAGGGGGTAGGAGAACTGCTGTGGGGGGTGGGTTAGCAAAACAACAGATATTGGGAGGGGGCAAGCAACACGAGGAGGTGTGGGAAAGGAGTGAGGGAGCAGCAACACCACAGAGGGTGAGGGTAGTGCGGGGAGTTTAAGTAACACAAGGGGGATGTGGAGGTGGAGGGAGGAAGCAGGAACACATCAAAGGGCGAGGGAGGTGTTGGGCCCAGTGGTGTAACAATAGCTCTTGCAGCCCCCAAGGTGCAGGGGCATCAAGCTCCAGGAGCCCTCTTCGGCTCTGTGCACGGGCAGCAGCCCCTATGCTTTGGAAATCCTGATTGGGTCCAGAGTATGGGGGGCACTATCCAAGTACTTTGCAGCCCCCCTAAAGTTTCATTATGCCACTGGTGGGGACAAGCAACACAAGGTAGGCGGGGTAACAGGAAGGAGCAACAACAGAACGTAGGGCAGGGCAACCAACACATGGGAGGTGTGGAGGAGGAGGGAAGAGGCAGCAACAAACCAGAGAGCAGGGGTAGTGCAAGGGGCCTGTGGGGGCAAGCAACAGGAGGGACGTGTGGGGTAGGAGCAGGCTGGAGGTGGGGGCAAGAGCACAGACGGTGGGAGGAGAGAGGGACTGGAGACACCTGCACTGGTATGGAGTGCATGTAAAATAATTTGTAAAAAGTATCTGCAGCAGAGTCCATGCCAGTTCAAGGACACTTGAGGGAGACAAGGAACTGAACCTGGTTCATGCTCCACAGCAGGGACAAACACTTGAAGACCCAACAGGATGCAGGAGGCAGTGACCAATAGGAAACAAGCAAGGAAGTGAGAGTGACGTTGAAGTCAACCAACAGTAAGTGATGGTAAGTAATGTGCAGGATCTAGGCCAGTTTTTAAGATTTTTTGTTGGCAAAATATTACGCTGACAGCCCATGCGCCTGTGTGAGGCAACATATAAAAATGGTAATTTACCTCATATCCATAAAAAAAACCTAGAGACTTCCTCCAGCTACACCATTTTATTTAATTTTGTGTTTGCTTTCTGAAGTCAAATCTATTTCCAACTGATGTCTCCTCAAGAAGGCTGTTGGCCCATTTCTCTCTTAGATTTTGAGTCTACTCACTTTCTTGCACTGGCAACATAGCTGTTTCTGTTAAAGAGGTTACAGTACTTACTGGATCAAATAAACATATACAAAAACAAAAATCAGAACAAAATACAACTTCAACAATATAGAACAGCTGCAAAACCATACAAAAAGGGCATCCTACAGCTGAAGAATCACCTCCCCATCGAGATACAAATAATCTTTTCAGAGTGGTCAATAAATTCCGTAATCCATTAATTAAACTCAGTTGCCTTTCCCAGAACCTACAAAAAGGGAAGCACTTCAGCACCAAAATCCTAGACATCCACTTCCTCATAGCCACAAACTGCCTGGTTACCACAAACCTGTGTAACACCAGACCTCTGCACTAAAATGTAATTTTATTTAAAAAATATAACATTTATATCGACATCACTTATGATATCTCTATTACATAATTGCAGATATATTTAAGAATCATGAAGGAAAACATTTGTTGAGAAGGTGACAACACAGTGTGCAACAGTACACATCTTGTATCCATTTCCGGTGTATCTAGACAGATGCAGACGGTCGAGACCACAAGTGGTGTAGTGAACTTCCATCTTAATGCTTCAATACCATACATTTTTCCAGAAGATTTTCAGATGCAAAATTCATCGCCTCTCTTGTTGCCCAACATTTTATTTTCAAATCCTTAATATTACTGAGTTATCTTTCAAGTTCGCTGTTTGCCCTTCTGGACCTCCTTGAGCCCCACACCCGCATTGAAAGGTGCTCATTGTACAGTTGGGGAACTTAGTACTGCTGACTACCTTTTGGGTTCTGGGTACGTGGAATCTATGAGAAATGATACCGGGTGCAGGAAAGCCAGGATTCTTCCTTCGGTCTGACAGACTTAGTAGTATTAGTAGGTAGCAGGCTATCAATATAAGGCATGGGTTTAGGGACGGGGGATAGATGGGTGAAGTGTGGCTCAGGGTGTGGCCGATGCGTTCTCCTACATTTTTGAAGTTTTGTTTTTAAAGTCATGCTGGTTTTAGGCTGTGTGGAGCTCCTGAGGCGGGGGAGGGGAGTTCTTAGCCAACTCTTGTCAATCTTGCAAAATCCCATCTTTGGTTAAACATTTCAATGATTGTGAATGAAATGTTCTTCTTTTAACCTATTCTCCGTTTTGTGCTAACCCATCATATAGATTTTGCCGAAATTCTTTTAAAGCTTACATTTTGGACATTTTCCAGCATCACTTCAAGGATAGGCTTGTTCCTCTCACATTCGAATATTCCCGGTTGAAATCTTATTATCTGCCTTTAAGTATATTAGAATGAAGGTTTGCAAGTAGAGATTCAGCATGAACTTTCCCTGGTTCTGGGACTCATGCACCCCTTGTGTGGTCACTACAGGTCAGTAGTTGGAGCAAGTCAGCTGATGGGGTCACAAGCTGCATGTAGACACAGCCTCATGGCTGCCCAGCTTTGTGTGTTGAGGTGTTCATAAGATAGGTGAATCCATGTATTTCAGGATTTTTAGTATCACAGCGGTTTCCTTAAAGCTCGTTTATTACGACTTCCAAAACAACATCTGCCTCTCTCTCAAAATATATTTTCAACCTTGCTGTTGCCTTTCCGTACTCAAAAGTATTATGAATGATGTTATAGGTCTGATGGTTGCAACTGGAATGGCGATATTATTTTAGATTATTTTCTGGTGTTAATCTTTCTTTTACTGCTTTGATCCCTAAAGTTCTCTAGTAGATTGCTCTTTTAGAGGTGCCGGTCTCTGTTCCTTCTTTTTTCCTCACTCTTCCCTCTTCATCACATAAAATCACAGCCAGTGTATCCCTGCGCACAGGAAGGTGAGACCTGGTACCGCCATCTGTGTGGTATTACTGCTTTGAATGTTACTGATTTGATTTTTGCTGATTAAGTTTGAAAGAAGTTATTTATTTTATTTGGTCACACAATTGTATCTGCCTTTTAGAACTAAGGTGCATGTTGTCATATAAGGATTGTTTGCTTAATTCAATTTTTCGCAACCTTTACTCGTAATTTTATTTATCTATGAAGGACCCTCTATACATTAAAATTAGCTTTCATGTTTTAGCGTGTTTGTTAATTATGTGTTTTCTTTGGCAGTAGTTACTATTTTCGCCGTTTTTGATTTCTCTTTTGTTCTGGGCGATCCTCTGCTGGAGGTGCCAAGACTCCCCTGTGTGATCTGCCCTACTTTCGGTCCCTACATTTTCCCCCTCCCCCTCCCATTTGCCATAATATGGCATTTGGAGTGTGTCTTCTCTGGTAGTGTATCAAAGCCCGACTCAACTTTTACCATCTAAGACTTGAAAGAGAGTAATTCTTGTCATGCTACAGAATACAGGGGACAAGGTCCCCTTTCCTATGAAATTAGCTGCTCTCCCTTTGACCCTCTTATCCCTTAGATAGGCCGCCAGATAAGCAATGGACTGGACAACCAGTGACATTTGATCAAGCAAAGAAACACAAGGTTGGTGGAAGAAATGCTTGAATAAGTCACAGCAACCGGTGATCACTTAGGCAACATTCCAGTTCACATTGATCAAACTAGGCTCAGTGTACCAGGACTTCATTGCTAAAATTGTCAGAGACATTATGGCCACTTTCTCCTTCAACCAGATACTCCATTTTCAACCAGTAAAGAGAGTTTTAGTATCCTGATGATTCCAAATTTTTGTTGTAGCCATGGCTGAACCAATCCCCCTGGATTCTGGGCTCTTCAGAAAGATAGTATTTCCGCCCCTATTAAAAAAATATAGAGGTAAGCATTATTTCAACACCTATATCTTCTCACTGTGATTTCATTATTATAGTTGCGTCAAAAGCAACTTAATTTCTGTTGTCGTAATATACTGTCACTAAGGCTACAATGTGGCTAAATTATACCAAAATTCTTAAATCTGATTTCCTCTTTAAAGCTTTCCTCTAGCAAGGTGATGTTAGCACAGACTTCAGTCTTTGGGTGATTGATTACACCCCTCACAGATGATTGATTGAAAAGATACAATATTTACCATTCTTGCGATTGGTTGTGATTGGCATACATTCCGCTGGCCATACAGTTGAATATGTGTTTCTGAGAAGCTTATTGCAGAATTTGATCTAGTTTCCTTTATATGTTTTGACAATTAAATTGGGTTAGGTGTTTTTGCTTAAGATGAAAGGATGTTACTCATAATACTGATTCTTCTGTTTCTAGTGGTAGGCTAAGATGTATATGAGAGTACTTGGCCCAAGCCTTAAGTACACAGCTCTACAAAATCTACAGAATGATTGCTTTTATGCTTACGAGACCTTTTCAAGATGATTTGCTTAGTTCCTGAAAAAAAGAGTCACCTTTTAAACCCACAATCAAATAATCAACTTAGAAAGCAGAACCTTTACTTTTAGCTGAGTTAGCTCTGTGCAAATCATCTATTCTAGTAGGCAAATACGTAACTCTTCAGAGTTCCTCATAGTGTCAAGCGTAGTTCACGAGGCTCCTGTTGTTTCCTTCTTGATGATGCCCGATCCCGACCCCCTTATGGATCAACCAGCAGATCAAGGAAGTTGCACTTAAACTGACTGACTCGCCCACAAGGGAAAGGGGAAGTGGATTGAGAAACAAGAGATAAAAACACAACACTGGAGCTCTTCTTTGCAGAGCCTTCTATCGAGTTTCTCTTTGAGGTGATCTGGACTTCATATTCTGACTCAGGACATATCTTTAGCTGTGCCTACATTTAGAACTGGTATTAGAATCGGCATTTATGAATTACCCCTGTTCAAACTTGACTCTAAACAAATTAACAGTACATACCAGATGACTATAAGTCCATTCAAACACCTCTGCAATTGCTAACGACTAAGATTCTGTTTTCTGTCATAAAACAAACAGGAATATATGTATCACAAAATGTTTTGAAACAATAAAATGTGTACTTAAGATTGGTTAGATACCAGGTTAGTGAACAACAAGGTTAATGTCACTCTTTGAACTGTTCCTACCTTGCAATTGCTCTTGGTGATCCTAAAATTGGATTCAAAGAGAGAGAAGTAGAAAGAACAACCTGCCTACACATTTGTAATCAGCTTTGTTCAAAGACTCATAACATCTGTGTCTTTTTGTTAAAACAAACTAAAACAATGCACCAAAATAACAATGACTCAGGACCTTCAAACAATTGCCACAATATTTTTCTGTAAAGATTTCCAGCAACACATTTGCTTTGTTCCTTTTAAAATGTCCTCAGCGCTTTTGGTTTTACCAATGGTTGTTATTGTCTCTGTAGCGCTTGATTTTAATAATGTTTATTCGAAGGTTGAGGGTTTACGTTGCCTAGATACTAAACAGTCTTACTTCTAAGCTGGAAGCGGTAGTTCGTCATCAAGGGCAAGTGGCAAGTAACCGGAAAGAAAACCTCACCGGAATCAGGAAGTGGAGCGCTATGTCGGAAGAATTGGGAGCCGAAGCCGAAGAAGCCTGACTCCCAATGCAGGTAAGGAGATGGGTGCAGGAGACCAGGGACACGGGAAATCAAGAGCATAACAAAGGTTGGGCTATCGCAGGAAAGACGAGGGGTTCAAACTCTGTCAAACAGGAGCTCACGCGAAGAAGCCGAATCTGGAAGCGAATCGTCTCTGCGAGCGAGAGTGGGGCTTTTATAGTGCTGCCAGGTCGGGCGTTGTCTCAAGATTCACATGTTAACCCAAGCGGTTAAAACACGTGTTACGAGTGCCAGAACGGGTTCTTCTGTACAACTGCAGTATTGTTCAGCAAGCACTGGCAGTAATCCAACAGTAAATCAAACAAGCATTGACAATACAGAGTCTGGTGCTAGTATGCTACATTGCAGTGACATTAAAGATGCATACTTAGAAAATTACCAATTCAATATCAGTGCCATTCACATTATCAGCACTGAGCAACACCAACTTTCTGAGCATGTGTTCCCATAACAGTTCTCCCCCCCAAAGGTCGTCTAACAGGTCGGGGTTTATTGGGGTGAAGAGCATGGAATGAACGAACTAACCGAGGAGCATGAACATTTCGTTCAGGCTCCCAGGATCGTTCGGATGGATCATACCCCTTCCAATCAATCAGGTAGTACAAGCGACCTTGGACCCTTTTAGCATCTAGAATTCTTTTCACTTCATATTCTACATGATCTCCTATTACTACAGGGGGTGGTGGATTATCTGTACGGGTTTTAAGATCATAAGGTTTTAAAAGGGACACATGAAAGACAGGGTGAATTGAATATTCTAGAGGGAGTGTCAATTTTACGGAGACTGGGTTTATAATTTTTTCTACTGGGAAAGGTCCAATGAAACGGGGTTTTATTTTTTTAGGTCCTTCAATCTGAATATTCTTGGTCGATAACCAAACCAAGTCTCCAATATCATACTGTGGAGCCGGCATTCTATGTTGATCTGCTGATTTCTTCATTCTTTCTTTATTTTTGGTTAACACCTTTTTAATGTGTTCCTGAAAAACTGACAAATCTGTTAATCGTTCCGAAACAGTAGGCATATCACTGGATTTACTAGGCAAGTCGATAGGTAGAGCTCGAGGGTGCTGACCAGTATGAAAATAGAATGGGGAACATCCTAAAGCAGAGTGTACAGAGTTATTATAAGCAAACTCTGCTAAAGGCAATGCTTCATCCCAATTGGCAGTCAAAGTGCTAGTAAGACAACACAAACTCTGTTCTAGGTATTGATTCACTTTTTCTGTTTGACCGTCAGTTTGGGGATGGAAAGCTGATGATAAAGCCAATTCAATCCCCAACTGACCACTAAGCTCCTTCCAGAATTTTGAAAGAAATTGAGGACCTCTGTCTGAAATGATTTTTTGAGGTAATCCGTGTAATTTAACTATATTTGTTAAAAACACATTACTGAACTCAGTTGCAGATGGAAGCTTAGGCAAGGGTATAAAATGTGCCATCTTGGATAGTAAATCTACAACCACTAAGATTGTGGTGAAACCATGAGGCTTGGGTAGGTCTGTGAAAAAATCTAAACTAATTGTGTGCCAAGGATAGGGTGGTATTGCCATAGGTTGTAAAAGACCCATCGGTGGAGTGTGCAGAGATTTTTGTCGAGCGCATACTGGACAGGTTTGGACATACTGATGTACATCATTTTTCATGTTTTTCCACCAAAAATGTCTCTGACATAATTCAAGGGTTTTGCCAATTCCAGGGTGAGCAGCAGTAGCTGAATCATGATTCCATTTAATTATTTGTTCTTTCAACTCTTTTTCAGGAACAAACAATTTATTTTTATGATAAAGGAAACCTTCAAGGATTGAATGGTGTTTTTGTGACAGCCATTGTTTATGATTCAGCTTATTGGTCTTTTTCTTTAACAAGATCAGGAATTCCTTTCCAGATATTTCTGCACAAACTTTCTCGGCAACAATTATGCTTTGATATTCTGTATTAGGTTCAGCATCTTTCTCACAAACCAGACGTGAGAGTGTGATAACAATTGTTTAGCACCGGGGCGATAAGTTATCAGAAAGTCAAATTCGCTAAAGAATTGTAACCATCGCATCTGCCTGGGAGTAAAGGCCTTAACAGTAGAATAAAACTGCAAATTCTTGTGATCAGAGAAGATGGTAACTGTGTGTTTAGCTCCCAGCAAATGATGTCTCCATTCCTGGAAAACTGCCTTTATTGCTAAGGGCTCGAGTTCAGCAATTGTATAATTCTGTTGAGCTGGTAAAAGTTTTCTAGAAAAGGTAAGCTACCGGGTGAAGATGTCCAGAATTCATATCTTTTTGCATGAGGATACCTCCTATGGCGGTTTGTGAAGCGTCTGCTTCTACAAAGAATGGTCTATCCGGATCTGGATGTACTAAAATTGGTGCTGTTGTAAAAGCTTTCTTTAAGGCTGCAAAAGCTACATCTGCTTCTTTTGACCAGCAAAATTTCTTTCCTTTTTGAAGTATTTGTGTGATTGGTGCAACAATTTCAGAGAATTTAGAAATGAAACGCCTATAAAAATTTGCGAATCCTAAGATTCTTTGCGTTTCCTTCACTGAAGTTGGAGCTGGCCAATTTAAGATTGCTTCTACCTTTTTTGGGTCCATAATGATCCCTTCTGGGGTCAACCAGTAACCAAGAAACTCTACCTTAGAGGTATTAAACACACATTTCTCCAATTTGACGAACAAGGAATTGTCTCTCAGCCTCTGAAGAACAGATTGAACGTGCTTCACATGTTCTTCAGGATTTTTCGAGTAAATCAGAATGTCATCAATATATACAATAACGCAGATGTCAAGCAAATCATGCAACACTTCATTAATAAAGTATTGAAATGCTGCTGGAGCATTACAGAGCCCAAATGGCATTACCGTATACTCAAATAATCCAAATTTAGTGCGGAGCGCAGTCTTCCACTCGTCACCTTCTTTAACGCATACCAAGTGGTATGCACCACGAAGGTCCAACTTGGTATGAATACTTGACCCCTTAACTTGATTCAAAAGCACAGGAATCAATGGCAGTGGATATCGGTTCTTAATTGTTGCTTTGTTCACTGCGCGATAGTCAATACAAGCCCTCAAGTCACTTGACTTCTTCGCAACAAAGAAAAGAGGAGATGAGACTGGTGACGTGGAATGCCTAATGAAACCAATCTCCAGTAACTCATCCAAATATTTCCTTAAGTACTGGTTTTCTGGCTCAGTCAAGGCGTATATATGACTACAAGGTAGTACTGCTCCTGGGATCAGATCTATTCAACAATCGTAGATCCTTTGAGGTGGTAACTTAGTAGCCTTTACCGGGTCAAACACATCAGCAAATTCTCTATATTCTCTAGGAATATCGGTCTGCTCTAAATGAGATGTAGCACAATATAGAGGCATGACAGGATCTTTTGTTTCTTGATAACAGTGTAATTTACAATAAGACAAACTTAAAGTTACAGTTCGTTTTACCCAATCTATCAGTGGATTGTGAAGTTCTAGCCAGGGGATTCCCGAAATGACTCCAAAAGTTGGTGTATCAATTAAGTAAAAAACTGTATGTTCCGTGTGACCATTGTCAGCGACCAAGAGCAAAGGTGTTGTATTAAATTTGATTAAACCAGACGATAATGCTGAACCATCAACTGCCTGTACTGGTTCTGGTTCTTCTTTAGGTACAAAGGTCAGATGTAATTTCCGAGCAAATTCTAAATCAAAGAAGTTCCCCGTGGCACCAGAATCTATGAGCACAGGTATATACTATGTCTTTGTTGATTAGAGAGAATCAAAACGACCCTGATGGTAAAATGTTTAGGTACATGGTTAGTGACGCTAGTTGCATATTGTGAGATCTTTTGACTCACAGGTCCCGAGGAACCGATCTCTAATTTCCCCGAGACATCTAGTTTTCCTGTACCTGGGAAGAATCTATTGCCAAAGCCTTCTTTTTGACTGGTTTAATTAGACAATCTTTGGCAAAATGACCTGATTTACCACAATACAAACATAAATTTCCTTTACGCCTGCGTTCCTTTTCTTCATTAGATAAAGGTCCTGTAACCCCCCCAATCTGCATAGGTCCGACCTGAGAATGTTTATCTTCACTTTCTTTACGTTCAGACTTAAAATGTAAACTCCTAAAGTCACTTCTGTGCTTGTCACTCTTTCGTTCTCCCAACCTATGATCTAATTTCACTACTAGATCCTGGAATTCTGCGAACTGCTCTGGTAGATCTACAATGTGGGCTAGAGAATCTTTTAAATCATCTTTAAGGCCACGGTAAAACAATGATATCCTTTTTTCCTCAGGCCAGTGAGTTTCTGCAAGTAATCTATTAAAAGTGGTGACATAGGTAAGCAGGTCTTTTGAACCTTGTCGCAGGTTCAACAACTCATTTCAGAGGCCTGTAGGAAAACATGTTTAGCAAAAAGACTTGACGTAGCGTTTTTAAAATCCCGTAAGTTATGTAATAGTGGATCATTATTATCAACCAAAGGCATGGCCCAATTCGCAGCCACCCCACCAAGATAAGAAATAATAAAGGCCACCTTAGATGTATCTGTGGTAAATATCAGAGGTTTACACATGAAGTGTAGTTGACACTGACTCATAAATGTGGTGAAACGACAACTGTCTCCAGTGAACCTTTCAGGATTTGCTAGAGGGACTGGACTTGGTGTTACAACCGTAACCTGAACTGGTTGGTCAGGCATTTGTTTTGAAGATACCTGAGGTGAGGGGACTGAGACACCGAATTTTGGGGGTTGTAAAATGGGGCGTCTGTCTTCTGATGACTCTCTCCATGTTGTAAAACCAGTTCTAGTTTTATCTAACTCCTGCCTAAGAACTTGATTTTCTGTACACAGCTCTTGCATCTCACTATTCAATTTGTATAATATTTGTGCTAGTTCTGAAACATCACATTCTATGAGATCCATGATCAAAACACCATCAAGAGGAAACAGAGGATTTTGTGGCTTCGCTTTCTGTCAAGCGTAGTTCACGAGGCTCCTGTTGTTTCCTTCTTGATGATGCTAGATCCCGGCCCCCTTATGGATCAACCAGCAGATCAAGGAAGTTGCACTTAAACTGACTGACTGGCCCACAAGGGAAAGGGGAAGTCGATTGAGAAACAAGAGATAAAAACAAAACACTGGAGCTCTTCTTTGCAGAGCCTTCTATCAAGTTTCTCTTTGAGGTGATCTGGACTTCATATTCTGACTCAGGACATATCTTTAGCTGTGCCTACATTTAGAACTGGTATTAGAATTGGCATTTATGAATTACCCCTGTTCAAACTTGACTCTAAACAAATTAACAGTACATACCAGATGACTATAAGTCCATTCAAACACCTCTGCAATTGCTAACGACTAGGATTCTGTTTTCTGTCATACAACAAACAGGAATATATGTATCACAAAATGTTTTGAAACAATAAGATGTGTTCTTAAGATTGGTTAGATAACAGGTTAGTGAACAACAAGGTTAATGTCACTCTTTGAACTGTTCCTACCTTGCAATTGCTCTTGGTGATCCTAAAATTGGATTCAAAAAGAGAGAAGTAGAAAGAACAACCTGCCTACTCATTTGTAATCAGCTTTGTTCAAAGACTCATAACATCTGAGTCTTTTTGTTGAAACAAGCTAAAACAATGCACCAAAATAACAATGACTCAGGCCCTTCAAACAATTGCCACAATATTTTTCTGTAAAGATTTCCAGCAACACATTTGCTTTGTTCCTTTTAAAATGTCCTCAGCGCTTTTGGTTTTACCAATGGTTGTTCTTGTCTCTGTAGCGCTTGATTTTAATAATGTTTATTCGAAGGTTGAGGGTTTACGTTGCCTAGATACTAAACAGTCTTACTTCTAAGCAGGAAGCGGTAGTTCGTCATCAAGGGCAAGTGGCAAGTAACCGGAAAGAAAACCTCACCGGAATCAGGAAGTGGAGCGCTATGTCGGAAGAATCGGGAGCCGAAACCGAAGAAGCCTGACTCCCAATGCAGGTAAGGAGATGGGTGCAGGAGACCAGGGACACGGGAAATCAAGAGCATAACAAAGGTTGGGCTATCGCAGGAAAGACGAGGGGTTCAAACTCTGTCAAACAGGAGCTCACGCGAAGACGCCGAATCTGGAAGCGAATCGTCTGTGCGAGCGAGAGCGGGGCTTTTATAGTGCTGCCAGACTCTGGCGTTGTCTCAAGATTCACATGTTAACTCAAGCGGTTAAAACACGTGTTACGAGTGCCAGAACGGGTTCTTCTGTACAACTGCAGTATTGTTCAGCAAGCACTGGCAGTAATCCAACAGTAAATCAAACAAGCATTGACAATACAGAGTCTGGTGCTAGTATGCTACATTGCAGTGACATTAAAGATGCATACCTAGAAAATTACCAATTCAATATCAGTGCCATTCACATTATCAGCACTGAGCAACACCAACGTTCTGAGCATGTGTTCCCATAACACATAGATCATCATTGAGTCCTACCCTCTTCAACTTCTACATGGCGCCACTTGCCCACATCACCAGGTCCCACGGAACCACTATTGCATTCTATGCAGACGACACCCAGATCAACTTCTCCCTCTCTGACATTAACCACACCACCTGAACTAACTGCAACACCTGCTTGTCCAATGCAGCAGGCATAATAAAACAGAACTGTCTCAACACAAATAAAATGGAAGTTCTGATCTTCGGGAGCAAGAGCTCTACATGGAACTCCTCCTGGTGGCCAACATATTTGGGACCCACGGCTGCCCCTATGACCACACCAAAAACCTCAGCATCATCGTGGACGACAAACTTACAATGGCCAAACAAGTGAACCCCCTCGCCTCAATTTGGCTGCTTCATCCTACATATGATCTGCAAAATATTCCCTGGGATCCCCACCGACACTAGATGCAGTCACCCAAGCCCTTATTGCCAGCAGATTAGAGTACAGCTATGCTCTCTATGCCTGCATCACAATCAACTCTTACAAAGACTTCAGACCACCCAGAACACTCCGCTAGCCTCATCCTCAACATTCCCCGCAAAGCACACATAACGCCCCACCTCAGAAGCTACACTGGCTACCAAATCAGAAATAATGCTAATTCAAACAGCTCACCCATACATTCAAAACCCTCTACAACGTTGGACCTGACTACCTCAACCACTGTTTCAACTTCTACCAACCCAACAGAAAATGTACTCAGCCTCAATTCACCTTCCACAAATACCCTGCATCTGCACGAGCAAGGCAGGGGACGCACCTTTTGCTACATCACTGCAAAATCCAGGAACAACCTTCCACACCACATCAGGACCTCCCCATCTCTTCGTGAATTCCTAAAGAAATTGAAGGGATGGTCGACAAGGAGCCCGATTGGCTTACTCACCTACTGCAGTGCCTGGATAACCCTCAGATTATAAGATCGCAATACAAATCCTCTTAATAAAACATAACAAAACTAGCCAACCCACAATAATAATGAAAGATGCATACAGTAAAGCACACAACTTAACTTTTGTAAAAATTGAGACAAGCTCAGCACACCTACTTTTCTTCATATGTTTACCAAGTGCAAAATATTCAGAAAGATTCATTATTGTGAAGGGAGTTTCGCACCAGAGACAACCAGTGTGTCTATGATGTTGTGCACAGGACTCTTTGAACATTATCTGTTTTGTTGAAATATGGTTACTGTTAGAATTGCTGTAATCCAGCCTGCTTTTCCAGATCCTAGTGTAAAGTCTGATTCTATGCTTCCCTCATTTCATTCACAAAGCGCTAACCGCCCTTCAAGTGGTAGCCTTTCCAGATCCTTCCCTAGCCAGATTCTAGCAACATGTCACCTGAATCGAATATTCAGCTGCCAGGATTCTTTAAACATATCTGCATCCAATGGATTACCACCTGTAACTTGCAAAACTAGTTTCACTGTTGCCACTACCCACAAAATTCTCTGAAGCCAATATTTCACTCCTGTAGAGCACACTAACACCACTTGTATCACTACTTGTTGCTCCTTGTCACTAGCTACTAACATGGCTATTCATAAAGGTAAGATACAATTGTCGGTAATTTACATACATACATTTACTCATACACTCGAGTAACTTTACTACTTGTGGCGATTCTCAAAATTCTAATGCAGTTACTCAAAAGTGTAGACATACACATCTCCACCCCCTGAAAAGAGGTGGTGGGCTCTAACTTATATGTGTAAATTACTACTAAAAAAACAGTATGCATCGCCCATGGCTGGTTATGCAACAAACTCTCATAGTAAATAGAGGCAGAGACTTAAATTTAAACCCCTTAGCAAATAATGTTACTTTAAATTAAATTGTTTCAAAGACTTACAAATATAAATAAATATACACTAATGTTAAAAAACGCATGAAAAAAGTGCATATATTTTATTTAATTTGTACGTGTTTTAATAACTTCATGAGATTACTTTTAATTAATTATGTGCATCACTTCTAATAATTAGTAATGCAAAAGCAATGAGGGATTTAGTAGGTGGGAATTTATTTTTTAATATAAGATTGTGAAAAATTATTTAAAGTGATTTTATATATTTTAAATAATTACATTTTTAATTCAGAATTTAGGTAATAGTATGTAGCAATTTGTTCTTGATTTCTACATTTAAAATAAATGTATAAAAATAAATAACATTAATGTTTAACATAAAAATATGTTTACAAACTTTAGTGTGTAAGTTACGATGCAGAGTTCCACAGCCCGATTGCAGAAACTCCCTAGGGAAAATTATAAGAAAAGTGTAAAAAGTTACTTAAGCTCCCAAAAATTTCACAAATATTTATATGATAAATAATAATGTAACATATAGTGAATTACATTACAATTATTTCCTCAAGAATACATTTAAAAAATAATTCACACCTAAATTAAGACATTCATTTTTTAACTATACATTAATAATTAGAAAATCAATGACTCCACAAAGGGAACTCAGAGACCTATTTATCAAGTTGGAAATAATATCTAAAAGAGAATCAGCAAAATTTTGGGAAGCTATGACCATAAAAATATAATTTGAAATGGATCCTATACCTAGAGGATAGAGGGTCAATATTTCACCAGCTGTGGATGATTTGGATGCGGAAAGTGCTAATAGAAGGGAAAGAAAGTTGTATGAAACACCAAGAGATTTGATGACATTGGTAACGGATCAAGTGGAAAGACAAAGGGAGATTATAATAAGGAAATAGTGGAAATTACAAAAGATATTTAAAATCTTAATTGCCAAAAGATTACAAAAAAGAATGTCGATATTTTAGAAGACATGATATCTACATTTCAAGAAGAGATAAGGAATAGGAAGTTATCAAAATTTTCTCAAGATGAGAGGGACTACAAAACAGGAATAATCTATTCCTATGCACATACATTTGATAATACAGCTAGGAACAAATATGCAATTGATAAAACTTTGACCACTATAATAAATGACCCAAGTTCATAATGAAGTACCGATGATAATATCAGTGACATTGATTCAAATGTTTCTGAAACAAGTGATGCCTCTTCACATACATGACTGTTAATTTTTTAGAAGTGTTAAGGCGGATGAGGGTGGCAAAACAAAGGGTCTTCGTGATAAACAGAGAAGGACAGGGTTTGAGACAAAAACACATCGGGCTCGATTAGAAAACTCTCCAGACCGGATCGGTTTCGGAATAGTTTCTGAACAAATTGGGTTCTGCGAGTCCGACAGACCGATTACAATGATTCCATACATCGTTCGGTTGTACTCCTATTGACTTCAATGGGAGCCTGTGTTCCGAATGAGAACACAGGCTCTCATTGAAAAAAGGGATTGTTGGGGAAAACCATACACCCTGTGATGGGTACTCCATGGTGCCTGCCACAAAGTGATAAGGAGGGGTCCCATCGGTACCCCCACGGGACCCAACTGGAGGCCTCTGGGTGAAAGGGGGCCTGCTAAGGGCCCCCAAAGATTCTGACAGCTGTTACTTGTTGGTCAGACTGAATTGGAATGGCTGTCCGAATTGGTCATCGTAATCGCTCATTCGGAAACTGTGTCCATGGAGCTGAATAATTCAGCTTCGAACATCTCGGGCTGTCTGATGCTTTTCAGAACCGATTCAGACAGCCCAAATGGTTTCCTTGCATTGTCAGTCATCTGGAAAGGTGTCCGATTTAGTCGGAAATAGAGGTTCTGAATGGGATTCGACGAATATGAATCCTGTTCGTAGCCTTCCAGACAACATTGTAATCGACCACATAGAGGGAAACAAGGTGGGAACCCAGGTCATGTAGATGGAGAATTAGGGAGAAATTAGGTGAAGATGAGAGTGCCAACCTGAAATGGAGGGGGCAAGTGACTTATATAGCCGCTAACCTTTTTAATAGAAAAGTTATTTCAATTGAGTTAAAAGTATTGAATAAGGGTTTAAGGGCCAGATTTACAACCATTTTTTGTGGTCGCAAAAGGTAAATTGGCCCCTTTGTGACTGCAAAAAACGGTCCTGGCATGTAGAAATGTAGTTTGCGAGTCGCTGACTCACAAAATAGCATTTGCGACTCCCGCTATTAGGAAGGGGCATCCCTTCCTGATTGCGAGACACAGTGGAATGTACCATTGTTTTGTGACCGCATTTACAGCCCCAAAACACCTGCAGTTTATCACCTACTCAAGTAGGTGTTAAGCCACTCGCAGGGGGTCCTTTGTGAATGGATGCGAAAATAATTTTAAAGAGCTGGCAGTGGTCCCAGGGACCACTGTCTACCCTTAAAAAATGAAACAGAAATGTTTCATTTTTCTTTTTTAAATGCATCATATTTAAAAAGCAAAGCAAACACAAGGCGATGATGGATGTAGTGCTGAAACTTTTCCGACACTCACCCCCAGTCACAGATCTGGGTTGAATCCATCATCATTCTTTAGCTCACTTCGCCACCCCAGTTCAAACACAGCTACATGCAAATCAGTGTTGACCCTGTGCCTCATGGGAATAGCCCAGCCTGAACTGCCAATACATGTCTTCCCTGGACCGGAAACAAGCATCCTGATACCGATGTCGGGCTAACAGCCCTCATAAGCCAGGCTAACTTGAATCCAGTGGCAAAGTAAGCAAGGGACATCTGGGCATACCCTGCCAATTTAGCCGAACAAAGCAAACCCTCTCTTTGTTGCAGGTGCCAAAGAAGGCCACCTCCAAATCTAATCCCCAACGAACACCGGCGTTACGGCCGCAAGACCGTGCAAAGGGTGCTCCTAGTACATCGTCTCAGTCTACCCCAGGGCAGGCAGCTAAAGGGAGCATGAACTCTACCACCCCCTTAGGGAAACCTAACAAGCGGGCTCACCCTCGCACAGACCTACCCCCTGAAGCAACCCGGCACACGATAGTCTTAACTGGTGTAGCACAACTTAGGGAGGGTGCCAACGAATCTTATGGGGACCTTCGTAACAAAGTGGTATTCTGGTTAAACAAAAATCGCCCCCTCCCCCCATCATCCTCGACTGAAATTCTGTTTGTGAGGAGAGTTGAATGGGTGGGTCACAGCAGTAAGGACTTAGAGGGGGATTGTATTATTATATCTTTTGAAGATCCCTGTGTGGTAGATTTCTTACGTAGGGAAGCAAGGTTTGCAAGATTGGGGGATGTGCAGACCTTAGGTCTTGGCTATTTTTATCCAAGACGATTCTGTGAGTTTCCCCCGAGACATCTACCCTCAAGATTGCCAGTCAGGAGGCACCAAGTTGATAGAACACCTTACCTCCCGCAGTACCCATTATTGTTTAACAGCTCTGAGCCCCTCTCTGGCCTGGAGGCCATTGATTGACTCTACCCGGTTGCAGGGAATGAAAAGGTTATGAGGAATCGGGTGAGCGAGGCAGACGGAGCTGGTTTGGAGATGCCTCAGGGGGTTGTTGGGAAAGAGAGAATGGAGGTGCTGGATTCAGGGGAGAGTTCTGAAATACCCACAGGGGGTGTGATAGAAGGTGCTGGTGGGGTGGGGTTCGAGCAGGGGGACACTAGCAAGGTGGTAATGGCTCGAGATGCGACTAGGGTGGAGAGTCATCAAGTGAGCTTAGCTGCACCCATGGCAGTGGACCGGAGTGGGCCACGTAGCATAACAACAATAAAGGAAACACTCAAATTAGCCTCTTGGAATGTGGCAGGGATTAAGGGGCGTATAGATTCTGAGGATTGGTTAGAATACATTGACACATTTGATGTTTTATTATTTCAAGAAACCTGGGCACCGGATCCAATTCATAGGGCCGGGTTATTAAATTTTTACAAACCAGCTATAAGGGGCAGCAAGTGCCGGGCATCAGGAGGGCTAGTGACATGGGTTAAGCAGGCAATAGGATACCATCCAACTGAAATACTTGCGGATCACCCAGACCTCTTGGGTTTTAAATTAAGCAAGGATGGCTACCAGAATCTCATAGTCATTAATATCTATGCACGAGGCCAACCGGGTGGCCGCTGCCCTAGCATTGTAGACTTTGTGGACACATATCTTGAAGGGATAGTGAGAGACAAGATACTTGTTCTAGCTGGGGATCTTAACTGTACCTTTGAGCCCCTTTATGCTGTAGGGGATAATTGGGGGTTAGCAGAGGATGTGGTTTGGAAGATCCCAGAACTGTCCGTTGATAAAATCACAAAAGGGACTGAAGCAGCTCTACATTGGATGGGCTTGTGCCTGAATTGGGGGCTAAGAGCTACAAATGGCCGTACTGCCTCTGATCAGGGAGGCAATTCCACCTTTGATAATGGGCTAAGGAAAAGCCGTATAGATTATATCTTGTTGAAGATGGAATATTGGCCACTTCTGATAGACATGGAGGTAGTACCCCGCCCTGAAAGCGATCATAATCCTCTGTCACTTAGCCTGAGACTTCCGGGTGCATGTGGAAGGATTCCACCAGTTGTTCACTGGACAGGGGACACTATCCTGACCAACGATAGAAGAAGGCTTGAATGGACAAGGATTGTGGGGGATGAGACTATTCTGGATAGCATTACGAATGTGGTTTCCAAGACTGCTAACGACATTTCGACTCTTGTCACCACTAGGGGTGATATTGATAATATTTGTGAACCTCATGAACAATGCATCACCCAGCTCAAGGTCCATCTAACGCTGCCGCCAACCAAAGGCACCCCACAGGTGCATGCCTCCCGGCATAAATGGTATAACAAGCAATGTAGGGAGGCCCACAGCAGATTAGTGAAAGCAGTTAAGTCCAAGATTTTGAGTGACATAAAGGAAACCAGGGCACAGTATAAAAAAATCCAGTGGGAAGCAAAAAGAGAGTGGGAAGATAATTATTGGTCTGACCTTCTGGACCCCTGCACTTCCAATAACCAGATTAAGTTCTGGGAAATTGTAAAGTGGGGCAGAAAACCCGACTCCAAAACACCTACTAACCATGTATCCGCAGAAGCCTGGGTGGAGTTCTACTCCGGTCAATTCAAGGATTTGAATTTAGAATCCACTACAGGCCTACCCAGGTTACAAACTATGTTTGTCCATACAGAAGAGCTGCCTTTTACAGAACAGGAGACCGAGATTGCACTTGGCCTGACCCAGCGGGGGAAAGCACTGGGGATGGATCTAATCCCAGCTGATCTATATAAAAACAATCCCCAACTTTTGGTTCCCTACATAACCAGGATCGCAACTACTATTGCTAAGGTGGCCAGGATCCCCGTGTCATGGAAAGGGGCTGAGATTCTCCCAATTTTTAAAAAAGGTAATCGCTCGAGCCCTGGAAATTACCGTACAATTAGCCTTATAGACTCATTCCAAAAGGTCATAGCAAGGATGGTCCTTGCAAGAGTTCAGGTCTGGATGGAGCTAGAGGGTATTTTGTCCCCAATGCAGGCCGGCTTCAGATCTGGTACAAGTACCATCGATCAGATTTTCAGATTTTGTCTGATCTACTGGAAAGTGGTGCTGCTGGGCGGTGGAACTATCTATGCCGCGTTTATCGATCTGAAGTCGGCCTTCGACTTGGTGCCAAGGGCTAAACTTTGGTCTGTTCTTAGAGATCTGGGATTTCCAATAGAATTATTAGATCTGATTGTCAGATTACACGAGGGCAATTTTGCAAGGGTTAGGTGGGGAGGCCAAGGACAGGTGACGAACTGCTTCCCCGTAACACGGGCGTCCGTCAGGGGTGCGCACTGGCGCCCACGCTCTTTCGATTGTTCATCGATCAAGTGGTTACGTTTTTTGAGGGTACCCCCACTGCTGCACCCACTCTGGGGGGGACCAGGTTTCCTATGCTCATCTTCGCTGATGACACATTACTCCTCTCTAAGACCCGTAGCGGTTTACAGTCAGCACTGGACCGCTTTGAGGAGTTCTGTCGCATCAATGATCTTAAGATTAATGTGAGCAAAACAACATTTATGGTGCTCACTAAGAGTCATCCCCGAAGGAGTGCAGTGACTATGAATGAAGAGAGTTTGGAACAAGTTGAGGTTATGACCTATTTGGGAGTAACCTTGGACTATCGTCTCCGTTGGAAAGCGCAGGTGGATAGATTACATTTAAAATTTGCGCGTCTCACGGGTTGTCTCCTACAAGAAAAAAAAAGGTCCCTTACTAAACGAGTTAAACCTGCACTTCGGATCTATACCACCAAGGTTAACGCTGCAATTTTGTATGGGGCAGATCTTTGGGGACATATGGACCTCTCTACCCAGGTGAAAACGCAGTGCAAGTTCATGTGGAAACTTGTAGGTCTACCCCAATCCTCTCCATCTAAACCACTTTGTCTGGATATGGGTTGTAACCCAATAAACGAAATGGCAAGGTACAGACTGGTGGATTTTTGGAGACGTATTTGGACCTCTCCTGACCTTAGCCTTTTTGCTAATGAGCTTGCAGAAGTAAGATCAATTTGGGGGTCCGGTGGTATTCCATGGCTGCGTGCAGTAAAATCGATCCTGGTTGAAATGGGCCTTGAACAGTTGTGGGTTTCCCCGGGATCTAATATTTTTCCATCAAAACAGGAGTACAAGGCACTTTATTGGGCCTCTGTTTGTCAAGCTTTGGTCACTGCTTCTGGCTCCGCTAGTTTAACAGGAAGGTTCCTGACTCACAAGTTGGATTCCTTCCTAGAGAACTATTGGGACATTATCACTAGGCCGCTTGACAAGAAACTTTACCACCAGTTTCGTGTGGGATCCTTGCCCTTGAATTCGTTCACTAAAAACTGGTCTAATGGAGTGAGTGAATATTGCCCTTGGTGCCCGGAACACAAGGAGAGTGTGGGTCATCTTCTATTTGCCTGTTCGATTTATCAAGCCCCTCGAAGTAAATGGATAAAACCCCTTTGCCAGCGACTTAAATACAAAGGGTGTGCTGAGGCTATTTGGGCACTTAGAACTAACACCTCTGATGTGATTGTTAGCCAAATTCTTGGGGTGGGCATGGGTGATCAGAACAAGAAGTAAGCAGAAATGATTAAGATCCTGTCTCTTTTTTAATTCCAACTTTTTTAATTCCAAACTTTTTAATCTTCTTTAATTTTTAGGTCAGGTCTGTCTTTGTATTGTCAGGCTGTTTAATTGTAATTTTAAAAAATTGTTATATTCTATATGTATGAATTTCATGAAATTCGAATTTGTATACAGTAATTGAAACTATAATTGTGTTTGCTGTAATACCAACTCTTTATAATAATCTGTATGTCCAAAACTTTACGTTTAAAAAAAATGTCTTTTATGATTTTATTATCGAAATAAAGACTTTAAAATCTGAACCTGAACCTGAAATGACCTGGCAAATGTGATTTATAAATTGAACTTAGAAGCCAATGTTTCTTTTGGTTTTATATGGGTAGGCGATTTTAATATTATTCTATGTGAATTATCTGCAAATAAAGTTTGCGGGGTTACCGACAACGCTGGATCGGATGACTTGCATTTTGCACATAATAATTACGGGGAAACTTTGAATAAATTTATGGGCTGTGACGACTTTTAAATACTAGACTTTGTTAAAGGGGAATAAGGACAGACTATCCCCACTTTTAAGAGTCGGCATATCAGTTCCACTACTAGTTCACTCATAGACCACGTGATTGTTTCCTCCCATATTGTTTCATGTTGTACTCCCCCTAGGATTGAGGTGACTTCAATTAGTGATCACAATTGTATTATCCTGGAAACAACCTTCTGGGGAGGAAGTTCTGTTCTGTGAAAATAGGGAGTACTATCACTAATGTAGAACCCCACAGACAAAACGGTGTCAGACTTAAATGGACAGGGGACAAGGCAAATGAATTAATCGGCTCTATTGTCAGGGACTGTCTGGTAGATATTAATCTGATCCTTGATAATGTTACCGATCATGAACAGGTTTATTTGCTTTTAAAGGGATTAATCAATTAATCGATGCCAGGTTCACGCGACCGAGCAATGCCCAACGTAGAAATGGACCGGGTTGGTTTGATCACACGTGTACTACTTCATTAACCAAATTAATAAGTGCTCTTGCCCAAAAGCCTAGGGACACTGGTCTTATTACTAAATTAAGATTAGAATATAAGAATACCCTGAAAAATAGGAAGTCTGAGCTACAGCAACAAGCCTGGGATTCCCTCAACCAAGCTGCTGAGCTATCTAATAGTACCCTGTTCTGGGCTACGGTTAACTCCCCTTTCCTTAAGGATGAAAATGCCTTGGAGCTAACATCTAATGTCCCTAGTGATGGATGCGTAGCACACTTTTCTAACATTTTTGATTCTAATAGTGGCGCACTTACCAACCTTATTAGTTTGACTGCTCTGCCGCTGGATATCTCTGTGGGTGAGGTAGAGCTTGGTATACGTACCAGCAAGGGGGGGAAAGCCCAGGGCCCTGACGGGGTGCCTATCGATGTTTATAAAGCGGCCCCTGAGATGTGGAGCCCCCTTCTGGCCATTGTTTTTAATGCTGCAGTTTGTTCTAAGGCTCCCGATACCTGGGGGGAATCGATCATTATCCCGATATATAAAAAGGGCAGTAGGTCGGATGTGAAAAATTATCGCCCCATTTCCCTACTTGACTCTTCAGTCAACATTATGAGCAGAATTATGCTGGTCAGGTTAGAGGAATGGGCCGAGCAAGAGGGTACACTGGCCGACAGCCAATATGGATTTAGAAAGGGCAGGGGTACCCTAGATCAGTGTATTAACCTTGACCTACTGATCGGGAAATATGCCGAAGCTAAACAAGGCTCTCTTTATCTCTGCTTCACAGACCTAAGTAGCGCCTTTGATTTGGTCGATCATACTCTTTTATGGACAACACTGTTACAGCTAGGTGCGCCAGAGGGTATAATTTTCTTCTTAGCCAGGCTATATGGGAAATTACAAACTCGTGTACTTTTTGGCCCCAATGGGGAATGCACTCCGAAATTTAGGGTTAAGAGAGGGATACGACAGGGCTGTGTATTGCCCCCCCCCTCCTTTTTATCTTATTTATTAATGGAATTGATGCTATTTAAAAAAATGTAAATGCAGATGCCCCTAAGATCAAAGGTGTCCCTGTGCCGGTGTTACTTTACGCCGATGATGCTGTATTGCTCTCAAGAACCCCTTTGGGACTGCAGCGCTTGATCGATAGATTCGCCATCTTTATAAAAGAAAGAAAACTAATCATTAATAAAGGGAAAACACATACCATGACCTGTGGGGCCAAAAGCAAATTTTTAAACGCCTTTTTTATTGACGGTGACAAGATGCAACATATAAACACATTTTGTTACCTTGGTATAACCTTCTCCAGAGACAGAAAATGGCTTAATGAATTTAATAATATCCGTAACAAGATGGCCAAAAACGCCCAAGGTGTTTTTAGGTTTGCGGCGAAGGTCGGAGACCGCAGCACCAGGGACATGCTCATATTTATCAAGCAAGATGTGTCACTATTGCACTTTGTGGGGCGGGTGTTTGGGGCCACAAATGTGACCATAATCTGCAGCAGGAGGAAAACTGTTTTTTAAAAAAAACTACTGGCTTTACCTGCGTCCACCCCAACTGAGCTAATCCATTGGGAATTGGATACTAACTACCTGATTGATCTATTATCCTGGAGGCCACTTATGATTTGGCGCTCCATTGGCTACAAGAATAAAAGTCTTTTAATAGGTCTATAATTGAGGATTGTCTCTCTCTGGATAAACACCTTAATATTCCCTGGTTAAAATATGTGGCTGTCTGTTTTTCTGAGATATTTAATTTTAACTTATTGAGTGACCCTAATGCAGCATCCCTGATTTCTAAAGCAGAACTGAAAAACAATTTTCTGACTTTCAAAGCGAGGAAGCGGGCACTGCAAATAGATCTTTATCCATTGTCTTGGTATACAGCACTTATAAGGTTGGCGAAGGATTTCCGAATTACTTAGCCATGGTGACAAGGCCATTGCACAAGTTTGTACTGACCAGATTAAGGTTTGGTGTAGCACACCATTTGGTGGCGCTTCCGATTCTTAAGAAGCACCCAACTGGGCCTTGTTTATGTGATGGTATATCCAAGCAGAGGACCTTGCACTTTTTACTGTTTTGTAAACTGTACATGAATTTTCGTACTGCCTATCTGAAACCCATGTTTGTTAAATATGATGTACGTACAGTTAATCAGGCTATGAGTTTAATTTTTAATCTGCAATCCGCCGATATTTGTTTCTATACTGCCACGTTTCTAAACCAGTTTATCAATGCCAGGAAAAGCAAGTGTTTTTAAGAGTTATGTCTGCTAACTCTCTGGTTGTTTTTTATTCTGAAATTTATTGTATGTAATATTCACAGTACTTTTATCCTTGTGCTTTTATGGTCATTTACATGTGCCGAATAAAGCTTCATGAATTGAATTGAATTGAATTGAGTGGCCCCCAGTGTCTTCATCTGATGTGATGTGTTGAGTCCTCCTTAGGTCTCAGGATGAATCCCTCTAGAATCCCTCTAAATCTGTGTTGGTTCCCTTGGCCATATGTAGAGACCATTTTGACTGGCATACGAGTATACCTCTTCATTGACTCAGTTTAGAATATTTGGGTATCTGGGTCCCTTCACACCAAGAGCTCTCCAGGACCCTTAACCTCCATTCTTTGATTCAGAGGGCCAAGTCTGACCTGATTAGATGGCAAACCCTTCCCTAGAATAATATAGGAGGGAACCCCTTAACAAAATGATGATTCTTCCAAGAATGTTATACCTCTTTCAAAATATACCAATTCACTTATTACAGGTGTGGTTTAGACCCCTCGATGGGATGGCCAAAATGTTTCTGTGGCATGGGTCTCAGCCCTGTCTCACTTTCATGCACTCTTAACGGGGTCCTCATGATGGCGGTCTAGGGATGACACATTTGTACCTGGTCCGACCCTGCCTACCGGCTAGAATTATCCCTGCTGGGATTCCTGTGCTAGTAGACCCTGCTTTATGGCTATCAAGTCCCTGCCATCATTCCTCATGTAACTAAAGTGGTGTTCTTTGCCTGGAGGGCTGCACTTAGACACATGCAAAATGATGGTAAACTTACACAAAAGACTCCTTTCTGGCATGGCACATGGTTGCAGGAGGTTTCGAAACTTTAGGGCTTTAAAACTTGGAATCTAATTGGCATCTACTGATTGGGGGATGTGTGGTCTGGGACACACATACGTTCCTTTCAGGAACTTCAGGCTACATATACCTTGGCAAACACCCAATTCAATAAATATATTCAACTCTGACATACCCTTCATGTTCATGCTCAGGGTTATGATTCTTTGCTCAAATTCAGTCCTCCTGAGGCCAAGCTCCTTATGGGTAATCTGGCCAGGACAGGATATCCCAAATCTACTGCACCCTGATAATCAATAATCAATTCCCCTGGCACACTGCATCATCTTAGACTCAGATGAGAGGGCTGGCTGGGTCCTATTGAAGATAAGGACTGACGTGACACCCTGATGGCCCTCAGGGAGCTCACTATTTCTTCTTGTTTGTGGTTAGTCCAAACCTACTATTTATACTATGCCTATCTCTCTCCAAACCAAATGTACCAAGCAGGCCTCTCCTCTGCCCCCTCCTGTCCCCGCTGTGATATGGATCCATTCGATTTCTACCATATGGTATGGTTCTGCTCAATTATTCCCACCTATTGGATGAGGGTGGCCAAGAATTATCAGATGACGTGGGATCGGAAGATGTTGATGGGTGTGTTTGAGGGCTCTCGGGGCACGAGAGCTGAGCGCACATTTCTGGTTATCGCTCTCCTGTTGCCAAGTGTGATATCGCTGCCAGATGGATGTCATCCGTTCCTCCCACCTGGCAGCGTGAAGTGGACTGGTGTGGGCAACAGGAGCCAGAGGGTTTGTGGGTCATGGGGCTACTGTGGGTGTAGTGTTTTGCTATATTTAGATGCTTAATGTTCTAAAATATTATAGGCATAAAAGTATGAGAGCATGTAATGTGGAAATATACCATCTTATGACTCCATTTATTAGCAAAACACAAAATAATTATGGTTAAATATGAATAAGATGTCCAAAAAATAAATATGGATAAATGCAGATAGCAATGTTAAAAAACATAAATATCATTAAACCAGGAGCCCTAATTGTAATTTATGTGTGTCATTGTTTTATTGTTGCCACTCTCGGTGGGTCTAAACCAATAAAAATGTGTTTAGTAAAAAAAAAGAAATTAAATTTTCTCCAATATAAAATTGTGAAATTTAAAATCCAGTTTTTTTGTTGTGCTCATATTTAAGGGGTGGTCTAATAAGATTGATTACCTAAGCCACACATAGGACTTGCAAACTGGGATGGTAGAACACTGGCTCTTGTATACTATATTAATATTACCAATATTATAAATGTGAGATAAACTTTCACCGGAAAAGTCAACAATGATAGAATACATTACACAATCAAATGGGCTTTTACAGTTATCACTATGGCTCTATGGATTAGATTTAAGAAATAAGATTTCCCCACTGAAGAATCATGTAATATAATTTGCAGTTCTTATTGCATTTTCTGTGCTTATAGCTAACAAATCCACTGGTTTATTTAACAAAAATGTATGGGATACGCCACACATAGGAAATGAAAAATTCTGATGATAGGACATTGAGAAGTAAAACAGGAGTCAACCTACACAGATAACTATGATGCAAAACTGCCCACTAACTATAGAATGTAATAATTCCCTGATCAAAAAAAATCTGATGTTACTCCGATTCATAATAGTAGTAATAGTTTTTATTTTCTCAATTCTAATTTTTATTCTTGTTTTTAATGTAATTAGTCAGTTGAATGTTTTCTTTTTAAATCGTCTTTCCCTCATTTATGTTGAAAAATCAAGTTTTTCTTGATTTGAGTCTTTCCTTCATTTCAGTCAGACTAATAACTTACTTCTGGAGACAGACTGCGTGATGGTTTTTTAGAGTGGGTTGTGGGTTGTTGGAAGAGTGTAAAGACATCTTCCAAAATTGTGTTTGTCTTTATTGTGCATTGAGATTAACAGACTATATATGATGTGTGTCCTGGTAAGGATTTTGTAACAAACATAGGTTTTCTTTCTGGGGTCTTGCACTAATGTTTATGAATATAATGGCGAGTTTTTTTTATCTCATTCAACTCCATTTTGATTCTGTATAGATGTGGGAGAATGACTGCAATTCGATGGATCCTCAGAATTGGTTTTAAAGATCATTATTTTTGACAACTATCGAATAACAATATGATGTTAATAAGAATGGACAAAAATTAGGTGAGTTTTGCTAATGTAATAGACATAGCTAAATGTGTATGATTCATTACCTTATTTTTTGTCTTAAAATAGATAGGCCATAAAACATTTTTCTGAATTCAAACCCATTTTTTTAAAATTAGAATTGTTTTATGGAAATTTCCCAAATGTACTATTATGAAACTGAATATTTATGAAAGATTAAATACAATACAAGTATTAATATTGATTAGTGAGTTTATCAAATATAATATTGATTGTGACCAAATAGTCATATTGAAACTAGTCATTATAAACCAGTGATATGTATACTGTATTGGATGTGCACTAACATGTTCACGTTTGTACACTATTTGCTCCTAACAAACATAGGAACAGGGAAATAATTGATTGTGTGGATAAAATAGATATCTTCACATTATGAAATCAATGAAGAAAATATAGATTAATTGATATTGATGGTTTTCAAATCATAATCCAGAGGCCTGTTAGGAAGGATTATCTGGGAAAGTTGATATTGTAATTATGATTTATGTATAATTAATGTTTGGAGATAGTTTTGTTCTGTCATTTTAGCATGGAGGTGTGAGTGTGATGGCTGGATTTATTGATCGGTCAAACGACCCCTGGGTTTGTTCCACATATTAGATTGCATGTGCTAGAGTTCGTAATCAAATGCTCACAACACTAACAGGATAGGACTGAGGTGTTATTTATTTCTTTAACAGCCTTGAGAAAAGGGAGAGTTCCCGAATTGTGTTGGCGGCTGTGAGAAATTTACTGTTTTTATACGCATTTGAATTAAGGTTAATAATAATGCATCCCTACCATAAAAGACGTGGATTGAAGTTTTTTTTCTATATTCCAAAAGGAGTCATGAATCTAAGAATATAGCCGCGACAGGGTCTCGTGTCACCTCTGCAGCATTCAGAACCGTAATCATTTGCCTGATCTGCTGTGTCCCGGGAATGAAGCCGTGCTGTGAAGTGATGACTAGCCCCTCAATAACCTTACTTAGTCTTTTAGCTAGTGTTTTGGAAAAGATTTTTGTGTCTGCGTTTAGTAAGGTAATTGGCCTGTAGGATCCAGGCTCTAAAGCTGGCTTATCCTTCTTTAAAATCACTATTATATCAGCGCCTGCCCATGACTGCGGCACCGATCGGCCTGCCTGTGCCTGTCTAAAGATCTCTAACATATCTCCCCCCAATAAGTCCCAAAATGTCTTATAAAATTCGACAGGTATTTGGTCTGGTCCTGTAGCTTTACCTGCTGGAAGTTTATTCACCGCCTCCCTTAATTCTTGTAGTGTTATTGGGAGATCTAATTCCTCTCTGGCCTCCAGATCTAATATATCATGATGTATCCCTGACAAATATTCTGTTATCTTCTCATCTGTGTTACTTATATTTGATTCATACAGGTTGTCAAAAAAGCTCCTGAAAACCTCCTGTATCTTTTCTGGTGTATTAACCTTATTACCTAAACTATCTCTAATTTCCTTTATATCCCCTATTGACAAATTTTGTCGGGTACGTATTGCTAGGAGGTGTCCAACTCTTTCATTGAACTCATACACTTCTCTTTCTTTGTCAAATAGTTCCCCGCAGCTTTCTGTGCCAAGCTTATCCCTGCCTCTGCTTTGTTCACTTCTATTTCTAATAGTATTTCCTCTATTGGCTCTCGTTTAGATATAGCCCCGATTAATCTCTCTTCTAAAATCCCCAATTCCCTCATCCTATTATCCATCCTGATCTACTCCTTCTTAGTTCTTTGTAATGTGCAGCTTAGTGTTCCCCCCCTAACCCCGGCCTTAAATGCATCCCACACCATATTAATCGTAGCTGTGTAGGCTTTCGACAGGGTCTCGTGGGACTATCTGTGGAGGGTAATGAAATGGTTCGGGATAGGCGAGGGCTACATCAAGTCAATTCAGGCCCTTTACGAACAGCCAACAGCAAGGGTGAGAATAAACAGAAATTACACAAAGGCAGTACAGATCAGACAAGGGACGAGACAGGGATGCCCAGCTTCCCCCTTGCTGTTCGCCTTATATCTAGATCCTTTTTTAAGGAAATTAGCAAGCAATGCTAATATATATCCGGTTATGTTACATGGTAGGGAGTATAAGTTATTCGCGCACGCGGATGACGTGGCTATTATAACATAAAACCCAGGGAGATCGATAACTGAAATAGAGATGGAGGCCTTAAACTTTGGGATAATTGCAGGCTACCGATTAATAAAGGCAAAACCCAGATTGTGCAGAATAAGTATACAATACACCAAGATACCAGAATAGTCACTGCAGCCACATATTTAGGGGTAAAAGTGACTACCGACCTAGATAGCCTAGTAGGACTTAATATGAATCCATTACTAGATAAATTAAAAAGAAACACCGAAAGGATCCACAATTTACATCTGACATTAATGGGTAGGATAAATGTCATTAAAATGATCACCTTTCCGAAATTTCTATACCTTTTTAGAGTGATCCCATTATTTTTCGATAAGGCTTGGTTTAGGAAACTGGAATTAATACTTAATAGACTGATATGGGCTCAAGGGAAGACTAGAAGAGCCTATTGTTACATGGTACTCCCAAGGGCGAAGGGAGGATGGGGGCTCCAGATTTTAGACTCTATTATTGGGCAGCAGTTTTGCAGTATACACAAGGATTACTAGGTAGCGGGGGTAAAGAGAACCAAGATGGCAAATTAAGTCACACGAATGTATATAGGGCACTAGTGGGGGAGGAATTCGAGAAGGGTTTGCTGAAAACAGTTGATTTTAATTACTTTAAACATACTAAGTTTAAGACTCTACGAGCAGCATATAATGTGTGGAAGGTGGTGGCCAAAAAGCTTGGCATTGGTCGATATAATTACTAAACACGTCTATATGGTTATCATTCATTGCCAGGAGATATATTCAGGGATGCAACTATGAAGGTTTGGGAGAATAAGGGAATCAAGAAGATAGGGAATCTACTGGACACGGAGGGGGTGATTAGACAATTTCAGGATTTACAATTAAAACACGTGATAACGGGAAACAATTTTTTTAAATATTTACAGATAAGAAGCTACTTTGTAAATAAAAGAGGTGGATTAATAGGGTTCGAACACAGTAGAATTATGGATTATTTGGAGAGGGCGGACCACTGTACAATTCGACAGTTGTATGCAGAACTGTATATACTAAAAACCGATGACAGAGAAAAATATGCTAATAAATGGGCGGTAAAGGTGGGAGCGACCGCGGAGGATTTACAGACATCGCTGGATTTAGGGTACACAGTTCTTTGCTCTGCGACACTACAATCACAACACTATAAGACACTATATTCCTTATATTATATGCCAGCCAGAATTGCACAGTGGGGTGGAGACACAGGAATTACTTGTTCACGTTGTGATTCAAGAGAGGTGGACATTGTCCATATGTTTGCACAATGCCCGCAATACATACATTAAAAGGGGCAATTGAAAACTTTCTGGAGATCTCTTTGGGAGTTAAGAGTAAATTGACGGATGATATAATAATCCTAGGAGTGTCGGGAGGGACAGAGGACCACCACATAGAATTTATGTTTATGGTAGCGGCGGTTCACCGAATTGGAATTGCAAGGGCATAGCTCGATAGGGCTCCTCCAACATTTCAAATGTGGATAGCAAGATTGATCTCAACGTTTAATTTGGAGAAAGCTATCTATGAAAGGAAGGGTAGGAGAGCGAGAGCATTGGGAGATAGAATCTGGCAACCACTAGATCAGTGGAAAAATAGACAGAGAGAAGAGTAGATAGAAAGCATGTAATGCCAAACGTTATGACTTATAGCAAATTTGTTGTTTATGTTTGAAAATGTATTGTATGAATATGATTTCATGTTTTGAATTCTTTTTGTGCTGTATTGGAAAATATTGTAAAACAGGGTGAAAAACTTAAAAAAAAAAGGAGTCATGAATCTAAAACCTCCATCAGGACTTTATTTACATATGATGGCACCATTTGTAAAGGATCAGTAGTTGAAGGTGTTAGACAATAATTCCTTAAACCCTGAATTTTGGCATACTAACTTTCCAAGAATTTTTCCTAAAGAGATCCACAAAATATCCACAGACTCTAGACATAACTGTGCAATACATTGAAGCACTTTCATCAAGATTACACTCTTAGGCAAATAGACAAACTGGAAGGTTAAATCAAACTTTAAAGACTTACAGGCATGAGCACCAACCATTTTTGCAAGCGCAAACGGTGCGATTCGCAAAACTCTGCCGTTGGCACAGCAAAAAGGGCTTCTGCGATGTATCAACCTATCAGCCTCTTGCAATTTAAGAAATCGCAAATTATTGACATTTTCTAAATTGCGATTGCATTTAAGGAATTGCAAATTGAGAGTCCTTAAATGCAATGCATGATGGAATCGCAAATTGAGATTTTGATAATAGGGGGTGCAAATTACCATCAATTTGTACTTGATGGTAATTTGCAAAAAGTTGTAGGTTACAGACTACATACACATGCCTCGGGGCATGTGTGTGTGCAACATGCGTGCACAGATAAATTTCAGTGGTGCAACAGGGTGTCCTTTTGACACCCTTGCACCATTGAAATGTCTAACATTGGCCATTTCTGTAGATACACCACGTGATTAAATTAGTATTACTCCGTGGGATCTGAGATGTGTTTAATACTTAGTAAGATGGTACTCATTTTATTAACCTTAAAATAATAAAAGGGTAAGTTGATGCTAGTTGCATTTGAATTTACATTAGTTAATATATAATGAGTTTCTTTATCAGCAAAAAAACAACTCTGCTAGTTAAAGTGTGGGGCTATACTTACTTTAGAAAATCGGTCTAGACGCTTTCAACAGTAGATATCTCCTATTCAGTTCTATGAACACTGCTTCCATTTCATTTCCTGAATGTTAGCTTTTCTTGTTATTTACTCTATTCTTTTCACTGTTTCTCTCATTTCTCCATTCGTTCTCCTTTCACTCCTTTTCATACCTTAGACCCACCGCTGCACCTTTATATATTTCCCCTATTATTTATTCACTCAGGGCCTGATTCTGAGTTAGGTGGTGTAGGAGTGGGGTACCACGTCACCGCCCCGTTCCCACACCGCGTAAGCTCATTGCTGACTGCCCACCAGATTATGAGTTACCTCATTGTCTGGCAGGCAGTCCTTTGGCGTTCCCACAGCAGTGTCTATTAAAAATGCACCACAATAGGAACACAAAAGCAACTTCTTGCATGTCATGGACTGTTAAGTCCATACCGTGCAGGAACTGGGCATGCATGCAGACAAGGGGGGGGACACCATGTGCCCCACTGCATGCATCCCCATGACTCTATGGCAGCAGGGGGCCCTGTAGGGCTCTCTTCATTTTTTCACCTCCACAGTTTTCATGGCGGGCTCACCCTTTCTGTCATAAACACAATTTCCCTATGTTTTGCTTATTTCTCCTGACCTGCTCCATTCTTTACAAATATTTCTCTTTCCAATTATTTACTTTCTCAATACTTGTATTTTCAAACCAAGCAATTTCAACAATATATAATTTGATTAAAGAAAATTAAGGTACTCACTGATTAACAGGAGACGAGCCAGTCCATGCACATTTCTGCTTATAATTGAATACCCATTTTCTTATCTACCCACTTCACCTTTTGGGCCTTATTTACCTTCAACAAATAATAAATCGCCAAATACAAAATCTATAAAAATGCAAGACTATTGAAACTGAACAGCCATCACTGAACAGGTATCATCTGCAATCACGGCAGACTTCATCAAATTGGTGCACACTATCACATAGAAGGCTGGCCGCATGCTCTACCTGTTCTTCTCTTGGAACCTGCTCCTGACAATCTAGAAGTCATTCCCCTCGATCGGTCGAACTTGATGACCAAAACAGCTGTTAAACCAATTAGTACGGTGAATCTTAGTGATTTCAATTGAAAATTCGGTGTCGTCACTGACTCAGGGTCAACAACTGACCAATTTCTAAGCATGCTGTATCATATAGTCTCAGATATGCTCTGCGTGATGACACCTTCCCGATGGGGGACCCCAAAATCTAAAAGGAGAGAGGCCAATAGATGGCCACCTGAGCATATTTGAAAGAGATTTGGTGCAATCTTGAATGCATATGAAGAAGGACACACCCTGAGTCTGATATGGCTTAATGCAGCTCCACATGATGGGCTAGCACAAAGTCAATGTATACTAAGAAAAGCTTCTTATAATCTCAGCCCCAAACTCGAACTGTGAGATCTTTAAAATATTTAGAAAAATATTCAATCAAGAAAGCTTAACAAAATTAAGGCAGAATCCTGGAGGACTACAGAAAACTGATAGTCCATTAGTGAAAGCTGCCATTATCGCTTATGGGTAGAGCAGCATTGCACAAGATGATGACACTCCCAGAGTTCTTTACGGCAGTGGAGAATGCAATGAGAATAAGGTTGTGGGATCGGTCACACCCTGGATAGTGTTACAAACCTAAAAGGGAGATATAGTGGCGGGATTGTTTTCCCCAATCTAAACTATTACTACTGAGCAGCTCAGTTTTTAGTGGCTAGGGAATAGGGCTTTGCCCCCAGGCAGATCCGGCCCTGATGGCTGACAGGCATGCGATGGACGATAAGAACTATACAAGCAGGTTGTATGCCAAGGGTCATGTCTCAGACTTACCACCACAAAAGCTATTGTTTCTGAAATCCTAGAAGAATGCCACAGAGAAAATGGATGGGAAGAAAGGTTAATATTAGAAACGTTGCTGTGAGAGGTGGAGTATCAAGAGAATTTGATGGAAAGCAAAATTAACACCAGAAACAGCACTGCGGAGGTGGAGATCCTGGCAAATAAGAAAGGCTGTAGGGTCACTGACAGTAGAACCTGCTGGGAATATCTAAGCTGGGAGATATCTGGGAAGAGGGTAAAATAACCTCAAGAGCTGTTAAGACCAGGCAGATGGTAAATTCTTCTGATATCTTTAGTTGTTTTATGTGTTGGCTGGGTATTCAGAGTTCCTCAACAATGCAGCGGATGGGACACTGCTAAAATTCAGGATACCGGCAGTCCCGCTGCAAAAACCATCAATTTCACAAATATGCAAATCACTCATGCATAACTGTCAGAGTCCACTAGAGTCATTTAGTGTCAAGTGGGAACAGGATTTGGAAGAATTAGAAGATGCTGACGGGGCCAAAGCATGTTGGTACCGTAAGTGGGTGGCCATCCGCTCTGGGTTTCACCTTGTTCAACTTAAAATCCTGCACCACTCCTACTTTGAGATAACTAGGTTGGTTAAAATGGGGAACATATAGAATGATTTTAAAAAATATATTTTTATTAGTATACTTGGGTATATAGAGTGCACAAACTGGTTGGATGAGAGGCAATATATAAACACAAACAATTGGTAGAGAACAGCATATCAATAAAAATGTCAGCAGAGAGTCGTTTCTGGTCTTTTATTTTCAGATGTGCTTGATATGCAATTGATAGAACCAGCCAACGCGTTTTGCCCAAATATGGGCTTCTCCAGGGCAATAAATTTGTGGTTTGAACTAAATTCTCAGTAGCTGGGTCAAGAAAGGAGATTAAAACTGTTCTAGGATGTGGTGATGAAATCTTGAGGTGGAGAGATGTCCTTTGTGATTAGGCAGTGCGGTGTACGATATTTTGGTATTTGCCGTCTCATAGATTGGATCTGTGTCCAAAATGCATCCTGTAGCCAGCACATCGAGTAGCAAGGTATATAGAGTGCACCTATCCAGTTACATGGTACAACAATATGTTTCAACAATCATCATAATCACCTATCTTGCCTTGGCTTGAGCTGCCATTTAAGTGACACATGTACTTTTTGCTTATAGACAAACAGCACAACAACAATAAATAACCAAGCACAAACCCTCCCACTGTCCCTGTACCACCTATCTCCATTGTGAAACAGTAGTTCTACCCCATGGAAATATAACAGGAACCAGTGCACCCCAGGAACTCTCCGCACATCCATCAGAGAATACCATGCTAATGCCTGACCTAGGCCCAGCAAAGGCTCACGGATCCAAACAGGCCACCCCACACCCAGTGGCAGACTGCAAGTTCTTTGTTCAGCAGGGGCACTTCAGGGCAGGTGGGTATCTTCTCTGGTAATGTTTTTAAATTACTCAAGAAATATGTCCAAGTCCTGTGGTATGAAATATTTCTGTAGACCCACTCGTTCTTCCCTATGCAACAATGTACTCTCTGAGCGGCCCCATGTACGCAGCGCTTGTGATTCGATATGCTTTATTCGATTTTTGTATAAAATCATGAAAGCGTACAGTTACAAAATACAATAATAGTTCAAAAAGTACATACATGTGAAGCACAGATTATCTACAGGTTAAAAAACAAACATTTGCTCACCCTGTGAATGTAACTTTCTTAATAATAACATACTTTACAGGGTTCATGATGACAGTTCTTCCGTTTCATCAAAAGGGGATGTGCAAGGGATTGCAGTGGTTAAAAATGTTATATGGTATTTCAAATATGTTTGGGGTGGGAATACTACAATAAAGCGGTAAGCAAACTCCTCTACCCAGCCTGGTACAATCCTCAGTCATTGGCCTGGAGGCAGGGATATATGATGTGCTTGGATAGAAGTCATGTAGATCCCAGATGGATATGGGGCCATCGCCTTCTTTAGGTTGCGAAGTTCGGAGGTATGGGACAATGTTTCTACTCCTGAATCTTATTAGTATCAAGTCACCAGTAATGTCTTTCGGAAGGGGGCCCAGCCAACCCACTCTCCTCACGCTCACAATCCTGCCATCAAGATCATGAGGCAGGGGTCTATTTTTAGATAACCAAAACTGGACCTTATTTAACAAGTCATGTTGTCTCTCCGGTTTTCCCTTTTTCAGTTGCGGGACTCCCGAGAGGACGCATACAAATGGGGCAGCCTCTGGAGGTAGATGAATTCTAGAAACCCTGTTGCGCTCTACTCTGGGGACAAAATTTTTCGGTGTAGTGTGTTTAGGAGAGGCTTTAGAAATATTTGAGGGCAGAATGGTGGGGACTGGTGCTCGAGTTTGGGCAACTTTACTTTGAATGGCAGGATTAGGCTTATTTGGAGTGGCAATAGGCAAGGGATGGGTAGGTATAGAAGCGTGGGTAGAGGTTAACAAATTAAAATTGATTTTTTCCTCAATCCCTGTCAATCTATCCCCCAAGATGTTGATTTTGTCAATTAGGGGGTGTATAATGGATTTGATCAGTTGTTCGATCATTGACAATAGGGCCATCTGGGAAGATGGAGCTAGGTCGTCTAATTTTTCTGCATCTCTGCAGTTAGGGGAGAATTGGTAGTGGGTGGAGTTAAGATTGGGGATTCATTTTGTATTTTTTGTACTTTGGATTGGCTTTCATTATATTTATCCCCGTCATGCTTCTTTTTGTTAGGTGTGGCCCGGACGGATACTATACATTGTGTGTTTGTTTTTGTAAATATAGAAAAGGGTTCCAGCACTCTCATTTGTAGTTAACGATTTCATGTTATTTGGTGGGGATGGTGATCCTGCAGGGGCATAGCTAGTCTTACACAGACTGTTTAATTCCTCCAACAGTGAGAGTCTACACACTGTATTTTTTGTTTGAGGAGAGGAATGATTACAAGATGGACTGACTATAGGCTGATGGTAATTATTTTTATCAGCGTCTATGCGCGAAGGTAACAGTGTGTTATTTATGTGCTTGTCTAGCATCCTCAGACAAGTATCCGACCGAAGCGCAAGTTTTGTAACAACCCCTTTCTGGGTCATGATATGAGTTGGATGTGAATGAGGTGATAGAGTTTATTGGGCAAATACTACTGTCCAGTACAGAATGCCGATTAGTGGCTTTACCTCCTCCAGGAAAACCAAGTGGTTGGGCCCGTCACATCCTCCTCGGGGGCCTCAGAGGGCCACAGAGGGCCCGCCTTTTGCCCGGGCTTAGCCCGGCGTCCCGCGACGCGGAAGGGGCTCTGTCTTTTTCTGCGCCTTCCGGGCGCGTCAGTGGGGGAAAGGGGGCGGCGCAAAAGCAGCAAAGGTTTGTGGGGGTTGTGGTCCCCCGGCTCGGCGGCCGCGTGGAGTTCCGGTCGCGGCGGCGGGGGGGGGGGACCGGCTGCCAGCAAGGATGTTTGCGCCGACTGTGCCCTGCGTGATCAAATCCCTAGTTCCCCCGGTGAGTCCTCTTCCAGACAGTCGCCCCAAGGGAAGAGGGAACTCTCAGCACGGCATTAGAGTGGGCCCCAAGGTTAGTATACAGACAGTATGGGGAGTAGAGGCGTAGAGGATCAGGTAGGAGAGGCAAGTAAGAGGCACACTGCCAACGTTATCGGCGTTATCAGCGTTATCGGCAGTGGAAATAGCAATGGTAATTTCTTCAGTTCTACGCTGATATAGTGTAACCAAGGTCTGTTTGTCCGTTTGGAATGCAGCAGAAGACCGTTGAAATACAGGACCGCACAACTGATTACTAATCAACAGCTGCGCTCAGAGTTCTCTCAAAGTTCTCCTAAAGGTGCGTGTTTGAGTAAAAATGTTTATTTGCTGTGCACCGCAAGGAAAAGCTAGGAAAGCCAAGAGGAATACAGGAGCTTAAGGTTCACCCAGTCTGCGGACTTGCGGAATTGCGGGTTTTGTACGTTATTGTGCGATTATACGATTCAGCAACAGGGTAATTCTCAATGCGCCAATAATAAGAGTTCAGGCATCACAGTGCAGAAAGTGTACAGCTGGCAGATAAACGCACGAAGAGTCAGCAAAGGTCAGTGGGAACGGGAGCAGGAGGTACATTCATTCTCAACGTTGTTGCCAGAAATAAGAAAAAGTGTTTCCTCTATCCTGCCTGATACAATGTATCCAAAGTCCGTCTCGATAATGCAGAGCTGCTCACCTCACATCCCCCGTGAGACAGGCTCAGACTCGGACTCAGTAGCAGTTGATCTCCACGGCCGCCGGTAGCGAGGATGACAGGGATTCAACACCGCCTCAGAAAACACAGCACCCAGCAGCAAGCAGCTCGCCAAGCTACGGCAGTCGCGATCAGACTCGTGGTCAGGGGGAGGAGCCAGGAACAGGCGCTTGTGATTAAGTAGCAAAGGTGGGAGCAGTTGAATATTTGCGTATTTAGCTAAGATGAAGGACAAATCAAGGAATTTAGCAGCAGGTCTCTCAATGTAGATGGGTGAGGAAAAAGGCCAAGAAGCAAATCCGCAGGTGTATTGAATAGAACAAGGAATGTCGTAGTCATTAGAATTTGTACAATCCTAGCCCACTACTGCTGTAGAGAAGGACAGGCCCATATAATTTGGATAAGGTCCGCCTCTGGAAAAGCACAATGAGGAAAGGCTGATACCTCGCTCTGGGAGTCTTACGTATTCTAACTAGTGTGAGAAAAGCCTGAGAGATCTCGTCCCTTTGCGAAAGTTGCCAAAAATATTTTGTTCGAGTAGGTAGTGGTTCCATGGACTAGTGTCTAAAAAATGTTTGTTAATCTTTTCACTTTTTTATTTAAACACATCCCATTTCCCTTTATGGAAACCAGGCTGCATAGAAATAAAACATACTGCTCTATTAAAAAGCAATCACAAACATAGTGGTCCGCTGGGCCCAGCAGGCCACCATCTCTGTGATGCCTGTGAATCATTTAAGATCAAAATTTGTGACCTACCTCATGAATATTCATGAGATAGGTCGAATTGCAACCCACCACGATTCAGTATTTTAATAACTGACCTATTAGCACATAGATCAGTTCAAAAATACTGGTTGCAAGTTGCATCTGAATTCCTAATGACAACGACATTTACTGCTTAAACTGCAAATTACAGAGATATGTGTACCCTGGGCTCAGTTCATCGTGCTATCTTAACAGCGTGTAATGTATGTGTACATAATGTGATAGTTGTACTTGCCAATGCCCCATTAGTGCGCAGCTTGGAGGACAAAGGCTGGGTACCTCATGATAAGTGTGCCTGGAGGAGGGGTCTGTTTCATACTCAATATCCTTGTTTTGGTCCTGTTTGGTACGTCTCCTTTAATGCGCATTGGGTGATTCCGCACCATCCATAGGGGGAGGCTGGGGTGCCCTGTTTGGAGGGCTCAATACAGAGCGAGCATTTATGCACTGTAGGCCGGGCCTCCTTCGGTGTATGTCTCAGGCAGATGCTACTTTCAACTTGACTTCAGCAGGGTGTGCCTGATACGTCAGAGTAATCTCCTTTGACCTCCTCAAAAAAAACCTTTATTAACTCATTAGATCAGTATAGCCCCATGCATATGATGCCAATCAATCAATAAATCAGTGGAACACAGACCTGGGGTTGCCCATGCAAATGTGGATGGACTTTACAGGTTTTTTCACTTAGCTGATGAGGACTCCAGGGTGTAGGTTAGTAACCCATCACCTTTTGTTTGGTGGGCGCTATTTTGCAATGTCATCCTGTGCCCTGTGCACCCGCACCTTTTGGCTGACTGGCACTGGTGGTAACTGACTCTGACTGACCCTGGGCTCAACCTAACCAGGCCCAGGGCCAGTGCTATGCTGAAAGAGACATATTTAGATTACAGTGAAAACACCTATGTACACTAGGGTACACTATGGTATGGGGAAACCCTGTGATTGGTATGACCTACCCCCTAGGGCCCCTAGGGCCCTAGCACATATTAGGGCAGGGGGATTGAAACTACCTATCCGTCCCTATTATAAATAGGGCTTTGCAGTTTAGAAGCCACCCTATGTAGCACGACTGTTTTAAAAAAATAAATTGTTGCCCAACCTCTACTTTGGTGTTTGGAGCACTTAAAAATGGATAACCTACCATGTTTTGGCATATTAAGAACCACCAGGATCTCCCCTAGGTTTCCCAGGGGTGGGGGGTGGGGGGTCAGGTATTTATAAGGCGACCCTTTTAAAATTAGTTTGTTTTATATGCCCTGGGTTAATTGAAATTTCACATATCACTCCCCACATGGTGATAAAGTGCTGCCCAAATTCAACTTTGGTGCTAGGAGTACTGTAGAGGGAGGATCTGTAATGTTTCTCCATATTCAGAACCCCTAAAGTCTCCCCTAGTTGTTCCATTGGGTGGGGGTCCTGTAGATATAAGCAAAGTACTTATAAAATATGTTTTTGTAAGTCCTGGTGCTGGAAAGACGGCCCAAGTCACTTTTCCCATTGCAAATCCCATGCCACATAGGTTAACACAGCAAGAAGTTATTAACTAATATCTCCTGATAGGAGAATGATGGAACTTCCATTCAAAGACTTTGCAGAGTGGTAGTGAAGAATCCAACAATATCATATTGTTGAATTTCTCCTAAAATGTACAGATAAGAAGTTATAAGACTTTCTTGTGTGTAAGTCCAGATTTAGCCTTCCAGTGGTCTGTTCAGATTGGTCGGAGTTAAGTGGATTAGCTAGGCTGCCTTGAAGAGGTGATAAAGAGCCCCTGGGCTTAACCAGCTCTTCTGGGAGGGCAGTGTCCTGCTACACATGAATGACAGAGCAGGGGGTGGAGTCGTAAACCATGGTCTTCAAAGAGAAGAGGACGGGTTCAGTGTAATTTACAACTTCACTCTTTTGACCCAAAGAGAGAGCTAGGCTTATGGAAGGAATGCACAGATGCTGGGGGGGGGGGGGGGGGTAGAGTCTATGGAAAGTAGCCATCCTAGGGGTGTGTTTAGCCAGCTCTTACCTTCCTGCTGGAAAATCAGCCATTATGAATTTGGAGGATTTGTTGCACTCTGGGACAAAATAATGGCACACTCTATAGGATGTGGTCCTATCCTTGGGAAGTTGCCCTTCTCCCATGGGCCAGGAGTGACACCCTACTTGACCCAGAGAACTTGGAATAAGTATCTGAGAGGGGCAGAGTCTCTCAGATCTGCTGCTTGAAACTTAAGAAAGCAAGACGTTGCCATGCTGAAAAGTTGGGGTGCAAATTCTAAGACCTATCTTCTGAAGACTGCTCCAGCTGAAACTACATCCCTGTGGATTAGCTTGCTGAAAAAGAATTAAAGAGTGGACTACCTGCAAGCTACAGGTTAACAGAGCTCACCTGGAACATCACCACCAAGGATCCTCATCCTGAAGAACTACCAGTGGATTTGTAAGAGTTTTGTCCAAGTGGATAGTGGGAACTGGAGTCCTCAACTTTCAAGGACCATCTTGGAGCTTCCAGACCCCTGGAGTGAGTTTGAGACACTTTGGGACCCTTTGGTGAACGACAGGAAGAAGTTCCAGAAGTTTGGAGAACTTTGGATCAACTTTGGAAACAAAGCTCCATAGAGGGACTGACCCAACCTGGTCAGTCAAGCCGCCTGCCTTCAACTGCGAGCCGGCCAAGCCCTCCAGGTTCATCCTGCTAAAAGCTTCGTAGGTCCGACTTCCAGAATTTGACTGGGAGTAGAAGAAATCCAAGACCGGCGAACCCTCACCGAATCTGGCCTGGTGAAGAGCATCGAGGGACCCCACGAGAAAAAGCTCCAGAAAAGTTTCCAAGTCCGAAGGTAAAAACTGTGACCTGGACCTAGTGCGGGTGGTAACCGTTCAGGGCTCCATCGCGGTCAGCCTAAAACTTTCACTTTGAGCCGGTCTATCACAACCAGATATCCCAATATGGTGCTATACATTTCTAAGTGCTGTATAATGCTAAATCTTTGAAAATTCACATCTCCAGTTCTCTACATTGGATTTTTTTCATTTTGTTATCATTTTTAGGATCAAAATATGTCCTATTTTCATAAATTGGTGTTGGATTTTTATTATGTGTTTTGTCTTCATTAGTAACTGTATTGGTATTTTTAAATGCTTTACATACCTGTCTTTAAAGTTAAGCCCGCCTGCTCACAGCTACGCTACCAAGGGTTGAGCATGGGAATAATTTTTTATGACCGATGTTGAGTCCTATCATGTGTTAGTGGCCTTATTTCTAGTGGCAGACCTAAATATTCTCCTACCAATAATCCAGTTTCCAACAATCATGGTTTATATAGCGCGACTACTCACCCGGGAGGGTCTCAAGCTGCTGGGACGAGGTGCTTCTGAGCAATCCGGGTCAGTCTCCTTTAAAAATGGAAACACATTGAAAGCACTGTCCCAATGAATGCACACCCCTTCTGCAAGGCCAGCGGAGTGGGCAAATAGTGAACAGGGAAAGTACATCAGGGGTGTATCTTTAATAAGTGCTGCTGGCGGTGACAATGGGGCCAGTGGCCCCAGCAGCCCAGTCGGAGCTTTCACTCAAGTGGAAATGTTCGTGCCAACGTTCCTAGCTTGCGTTACGGCCCAAAGAATCCTCGCTAGTCCACCAGACGTGCTGGTTCTCTGCCCCGTGAATGCAACAAGGCAGAGCCACAAATATACATTTTGGGAGCATGTTTCTGTTTTTTCGCTTGTGCACATGCCACCCAAGTATTGCAGCCTTCAGGCCACACCTACCTCTCATAAAGGTGATCTCTCCTCACTAGTATGCATTAGTTCATCTGATTTTTTTAGACTATTAAAATCGTTGTGTATACTTGGCAACATCGGTTCAGGACAAATGAATACTCAACGTGAACTAGTGTTTCTGTTACACATGAGTTGCAAGAAAACATTTCAGACACTCGTTTCAGCACCGTGGACAGCAGTCCGCAGCATCCGTGTGTACGGTGGCCCAAAAGGCGCATTTTATAAATGTAATCAATTCTTACGAAAAATGATAACACTTAAAAACCTTCTTGAAGAATTCGGTTCAACCACTCGAGTTCTAATCGTAATCATGATGCTAATTGGGGCTCCTTCTTGTGATACCGTGTTACAAGACCGAGCATGAACTGATACATGTAAACAGTACAAGTGTAAAAGTTGATTGGGGGGCGGTAGAAAACATGTGATGTGACCAGAAGGAGAAGCAGTACAATTTCTTGCATTACATTTTTTTTTAGAATTGTACATAAAATGTAGGTTGACTTTATTCCTCAAGGTGAACTAGTGTTTCTAAACACGAGTTGCAAGAAAACATTTCAGACGCGTTTCAGCACCGTGGACAGCGGTCCGCAGCACCTGTGTGCACTGTGGCCCAAGAAACGCGTTTTATAAATGTAATCAATTATTACGTAAGATGACAACACTTAATGCCTTCTTGAAGAATTCGGTTCAATCACTCACGTGTTCTAATCGTAATCAAGTTGCTAAATGGGGCTCTTTCTTGTGATATGTGTTAAAAGACCGAGCATGAACTATTCTAATAAATGTAAACACAGTACAAGTGGAAAAGTTGAATGGGGGGACGGTAGAAAACATGTGATGTGACCAGCAGGAGAAGTAGTGCAATTTCTTGGATTAAAACATTTTGTAGAATTATAAGAAACATTTAGGTTGACTTGCACCCATGCCCTAGACACTGTGCCATCTGTGGCATAGAGAACAGAGGGCATGGATAACATCACAGGTAATGTCATTGGTGATGTTGTATTTAATGTCATCCATTGGTCTTTGATGAGCAAATATATCACCCTTAAAACGAAACATTTTTAGTAGACACCCCTGACGCCCTTTTCTTAATATGTTTAGTTAATGTCTTTGGTTGCGTAATGATGGAGTTTTCGGCTGCTGGCAGTAGCAGTAACGCTCGGTCTACAGCCATGACGTATGGTATGATGCACAGTGCATGAGAATGAGTCATAATCATGTTTGCTGAATTCCTTGGGTATACAGGATATAACCTTCAGGAACAAATTGCAAAACGTAATTTTGTTCTACTCAGGAGAGACGGATTGTAGTGCTGGGCACAACCGAGATAGACAGATACGTCTACCCTCTGCTTCAGGACAGCAACTAAATATCTAGTTATCCCAAAGCTTCTTTGTGTCGCCTTCGCCTCTAAATCCCCATGCATTGATTCCATCGTGACTGGCCCCCAGCTTGTGAGCATCCCTCAAGCTGCTCTTCTACCACTGAAAACTGCACTATGTCCTGTGACCACACTTGGATCATCAACCAATAAATTCGACCGTTTCACACCAATTCTCAGTAACTTCTGTTGGCTCCCTACGGAGGGTAAGAAGATAATGTTTGAATTGGGTTGCCTGGCCCTTATCTCCAGCCTGCTGAAATTGCCAGGTGGCACCAGAACTTAGAAGCAACAATAACCTCTTTACGGAACCAGCTTATTTCAAAACTGCTCATGCCCTGCTCATGCACTTCTCGTGTCCTCCTCATGCCCCTCTCATGCCCTTCTCAGGAGCTGCTCATGCCCTGCTCATGTCCTCCTCATGCCCTGCCCATGCCCCTCTCAGGAGCTGCTCATGCCCTGCTCATGCCCTCCTCGTGCCCTGCCCATGCCCCGCTCAGGAGCTGCTCATGCCCTGCTCATGCCCTCCTCATGCCCTGCCCATGCCCCTCTCAGGAGCTGCTCATGCCCTGCTCATGCCCTCCTCATGCCCTGCCCATGCCCCTCTCAGGAGCTGCTCATGCCCTGCTCATGCCCTCCTCATGCCCTGCCCATGCCCCTCTCAGGAGCTGCTCATGCCATGCTCATGCCCTCCTCAAGCCCTGCCCATGCCCCTCTCATGAGCTGCTCATGCCCTCCTCAAGCCCTGCCCATGCCCTTCTAAGGAGCTGCTCATGCCCTGCTCATGCCCTCCTCATGCCCTGCCCATGCCCCTCTCAGGAGCTGCTCATGCCCTGCCCATGCCCCTCTCAGGAGCTGCTCATGCCCTGCTCATGCCCTCCTCGTGCCCTGCCCATGCCCCTCTCAGGAGCTGCTCGTGCCCTGCTCATGTCCTCCTCATGCCCTGCCCATGCCCCTCTCAGGAGCTGCTCATGCCCTGCTCATGCCCTCCTCATGCCCTGCCCATGCCCCTCTCAGGAGCTGCTCATGCCCTGCTCATGCCCTACCCATGCCCCTCTCAGGAGCTGCTCATGCCCTACCCATGCCCCTCTCAGGAGCTGATCATGCCCTGCTCATGTCCTCCTCATGCCCTGCCCATGCCCCTCTCAGGAGCTGCTCGTGCCCTGCTCATGTCCTCCTCATGCCCTGCCCATGCCCCTCTCAGGAGCTGCTCATGCCCTGCTCATGTCCTCCTCATGCCCTGCCCATGCCCCTCTCAGGAGCTGCTCATGCCCTGCTCATGTCCTCCTCATGCCCTGCCCATGCCCCTCTCAGGAGCTGCTCATGCCCTGCTCATGCCCTCCTCAAGCCCTGCCCATGCCCCTCTCAGGAGCTGCTCATGCCCTGCTCATGCCCTCCTCAAGCCCTGCCCATGCCCCTCTCAGGAGCTGCTCATGCCCTGCTCATGTCCTCCTCAAGCCCTGCCCATGCCCCTCTCAGGAGCTGCTCATGCCCTGCTCATGCCCTCCTCATGCCCTGCCCATGCCCCTCTCAGGAGCTGCTCATGCCCTGCTCATGCCCTGCTCATGCCCTCCTCAAGCCCTGCCCATGCCCCTCTCAGGAGCTGCTCATGCCCTGCTCATGTCCTCCTCAAGCCCTGCCCATGCCCTTCTAAGGAGCTGCTCATGCCCTCCTCATGCCCTGCCCATGCCCCTCTCAGGAGCTGCTCATGCCCTGCTCATGTCCTCCTCAAGCCCTGCCCATGCCCCTCTCAGGAGCTGGTCATGCCCTGCTCATGTCCTCCTCAAGCCCTGCCCATGCCCTTCTAAGGAGCTACCCTCCTTCTTTGGAACTCTCTACCTGCGGACTTTACAACCTACACCAAGAAGCTGTCTTTACATCAACATCTAAAAGTCCATCTATTTAAACTGCACCTGGCTTGTTAGCCTAATTTGATCCATTCATTTTTGCCTTCTTAACATAAGGTACTCCTCCCCCCCTTGATTTGATTTCTCACTTCAGTTATTCCCTTCTTGCTCCATCATTTTATCTCCCCTTAGATTTCCCCTTTGACTCAACCTCTCCTCTCCCTTCTCCTTGGTCCATCCTTTTGCTTCCTTTTCCTCCTAACATTTTCACTCCTCTACCCTTTCTCTAGTTCTTTCCCTTTGCTGGCTGCATTTACCTCTTACCTATCCCATCTCCACTGCCTCCTTTGCGTCCGCTCCTTGCTCTTTTATCTTCCCCTCTTGCCTTCTTCATCCTTCCCGTCTCCTCTTCTATATCTGCTCCCCATCCTTACCCTCACCTCGTCCCTCCCTCATCTGGGCTTCCTGCTGATACTGCAACCTCCTCCGTATTCTCTTTCCTACCCTTGGCCTCTCCTCTTCTCCTACCCTTCTCTCTCCCCACTGATTACTTTTGCATCCCATCCATCCTACTCCCTTGTCTCTGTCCTCTTCGTACCCCCGCCCTCCTCTCTTCTCCTCTTCTGTCTACCTCTGTTCTTGGGACCTGCCTCGTGCCATACCCTCTTCCATTATTCCACATTTCCTTATATTCCCTTTCACCTTCTTTCATCTTCTCCGTACCCTCCCTCTTCCTACTCCGTTCCTACCTACTCTTTCTCACACCCTCTCTTCTCCCGCGTATTCTCCTTCTTCCTTGACCCGCTTCACACCCACTCCGTCATCCTCTCGGTTTCCACCTCCTTTCCTCTGTTCTTCCTACCAAGTCTGTCTTCTTCTATCTGTCCCTCTTTCACCCACGTCCTCCTCCCCATCAGCACACCCTCCTATCCACCTCATTCTCTTTATGTCCTCATATCTAGTTTTGCCTCATCCACGTACCTTGTGATGCACCTAATCCATTCTGTGGCTTGTTTGGCCTGACCCTCTGTCTTGTTAGCCCTATGACCATTGCTTCACTGCTCCAGAGCTTCGTACAGCGCTCTCATACCTCTCAGTGCTCGGTGCTATATCGAAATGTTAAATAAATATCTAAACAAGATACTTATTATCTATCACTTAGCCACTCACTCCTAAAGCCTCAACCCTCGGTTGTAGCTTCTTGCGTTCAACGGCACATAACGCAGTGGTGGACACGCTCAATCACTCTGTCAATCCAGACCCAACTGGCCAGTGGTTCTTCTTCCAAGACGCTTTTCCTGTGCTTGATTGTCCTGTGGATGTCCGAGGGCCAGCTTGTATGACCCTTTGGGAACACATTCCAGAGCTCTGGGTTCAAGAGAAAGCAGAATCCAAATCTTCAGTCGTTTGTGAAGGAAGAATAGACTGACAGCAATTTTCTTCTCCTTGGTTTGCTCAAACTCCAGACATTGTTCTGATTTCAGGGTGGTGTGGGCCTCGAGATATAAACCTAACTTAGCAGTGGCTGGTGTAGTGTTCTGCACCGATCCTCACAAAATCCACAAATTGAGGTCTTCTCAGTTTTGCGGTGTATTCCTTGCCTTATGGCTAATGTCCTCTCTAAAAGCACTTTTAAAAGGATTTTGAAAGATGGCTTATAGCAGTCTCAGTTACTGGTGGGTTGTAAGCTCAACCATAGCCTTGTCTTATAAAATGAGACAATTCCCTCTTCACACCAATGGAACACCTGCTGGTGCTGTCGCTCTGGCCTTGGCCCGAATAAAAGATTTGACTGTGTCTTTGGGTTGACCAGCTTGAAATCAGGCTCACCCAATTTCGGACGGAAGATCCATCTGTCCGTTGTGTTTGTCAGTTAGTCTAAATATTTCTTTCTCCTTCCCTCATATTCCTCTGATGAAGGCTGGCAGATGCTTCCTGTGTCTAGGAGGTCCTGTAATTATGTTCCTTGTATACTGTTGATGAGAATCTCCTAAGGTGGGCAGCTGCCCCAGGACGCCCGTGTATTCTTCATGTGGAGCTCGAAGACAGTCATTTGCATCCTTTACTGGATATCATCACTGAGCTGGTGGACATGCACATGTTGCCAACGCAGGAGGCTTGTAAACCAGTATAGGGGGTGCCAGAGGTCAGGCAAAGACGAACCATTTTCTAAAAATCACAACTGTGACATTTTCAATAAAACTCCAATAGTTACCATAATGCAATGACAATGACATGTCTACCTGGCTCCTATTGTGAATTAGAATTGTATAGACTTAGAACACAATGCAAGACTCTGAACGTGTAAAGACTGTTTAATTATGTGTTGTTTTAGTTATTTTACTGCAGGCACATACCAGTATATGCTGGGCATCTTTCCCTTTTACACATAATGCACCTAGCTAGGCCTTGTAGGATTCAAGGCATATTGCTCACATGACCTATTTACTGTTAGAAGTAGGATGTTTGATAAAATTTTTAAAAGTCAAAAAGTGTTATTCTGACATTTGCTTCTTGCAGCTTTGTCTTCAGTAGTTCATTGTTCCTGGAACAACCCTGATGACATGTTTTAAAGTCTATCAAGTGGGTGGTGCAAACTCATACTGTGGCCCACTCGCAACATTTGACTTCCATGTCACCTGCACAGTTTTTGTGCATTGTTCCTCTGGCTTTGCTTAAGAGGCAAATATGCCGAATGGGGATATGCAAGTCTTTGCCATTTGGATAGGATCAGCTATAGAAAACCATATACATAGATACATACATACATACATACATACATACATACATACATACATGCATACATACATACATACATACATACATACATACTAATGTTTTACTGGTCAGAGCAAGTACAGGAAGATGTTTACAGACATTCAGTGTCCAGAGTTTCCAAATTACTCAGAAAATCCATGTATAAAAATTAAACAGTGGGACAAGAGCTTGAAAAAGATGGAGTCCTACAGTTCTTATGTTTGAAATGTGCATAATTTCTAGTTTCTGAGCTCTTTGCTAATTTATAAACTTGGTTCTGTTTTAGTTGCCTATGAAGGGAGGGGCTTTTAGAAGTTCTACATAGTTGAGATGTTTTGTGCTACATATTAGGAAAGTAGTAACAAATTCCACACACTGACTACTAGGATTTTCTTTTGGAGTATGCTTGTGAGAATGATTGTAGCTGGCAGGGGGATGTGTATAGCTTGATTTTCTTTTTTACGGATGGGCTGGTCACTGATGACTTTGTGAATAATTGTCTCGTCTTCAAATTGTATCCTTGCTTCTGCCTTTGCAAGGAATATCATGGGGTCTATGAATGTACAATTAGATAAATATCTTTCACAAAAACATGTGTGCAAAACTATATTTTACCAAAACCTTGGCCATATATAAATATTGCAGCAGTAACCCTCTGGAGAGACAATAGTGGACTTATCCATTTCAAGGCTATCCAGCACCTAAACCAATCAATGTTGGCAATGCGAATGATAACTTCCTGTTCCACAATAGTTCTATGACGCATCAAATGATTGCCCCCGTCTGCCCCTACAGTTTGTGAGGTTGTAGTGTCACCTTGTAAGTTCTTCCCTAATCAAAATTATCTGAAGCAACCAAAAGAAGCATGTAGCAGTCACGAAAAAAAACACAGGAATTAAGTAAAGTGCATTCGTGCTGAGGCCACAAGACTAACTTGTTTCCTGAACAGAAACATCCATTATTTTCCTCCTCTTGCCTCCTTCCTGTAACTTTAGTTGTATCCCCTCTTGTGGATAAAATATAACTTAAATAAAAGGTATTCCACCATTATCTGCCCAAGAATATGTGAAATGCGGAAATGAAGGTTTTTTGTAGTGCTAGGCTGTGTCACGTGAAGGTGAGTCTTTTTTTTTTATTGCTACCCGTGCCCGCATTATAATTTATTTGTCAAATCTGTGCTTCAGCTCATGAATTTTGCCTTGGGAAGGGGACGCGGGCCCCCTCCCCACTTCTTAAAGGTGAAGGACACCGTTATAGGACAGGGCCGCTCCGCCGGCCCTCCATCATCCTTGTAAAAGGCAACCGCTATGCAGTCAGCAAAAAAAAAAAAAAGCTGCGATAAAGACTGCCAATTAATAATTATTCTGTGGGGCTCATCAGGATTGGAAGCTTTTCAGGTCGCAGAGGACAAACGCGTGGCCCTTCGCCATCCTTCACCCTCAGGTGTGCTGCTGGCGTTTTATCCTCCTGCCAACTTTTTTTCTTTTTTTTTTTTATGAGGCGTCCTGAGTGTAAAAAATATGGTCTGCCTTTATGGTGCTCCACCGCGAATGAAGCCATAAAATTATGAACAGTTTTTATGATGGCCATTCAAGGGATGCTGCGGTATTGATGGCGGCCTGGCTGTATCTGTCTCTGGCATTCATCCGCCCCCCGCCCGCCTCCTCTGAAGAGATCACGGCACGCGGGAGGAAGGAGGGGGGCACCTGTGTAACTATTTTTCATGCATTTAATATATTAATTATCCGGTAAATGCTCCCCAGGCTGTACTTGGGGCGGCGGAGACTGACAGCTCCCGAACACTACTCCAAAGGCGGCCTATCAGCCCTCAGTGCATTATGTAGCCGAGGTCAGGGTGGGGTTAATGTAACTTTTTATTTGCTGATTTTTCATAGGCGGGAGCAAGGGCGGCGAAGGAATAAAAGGAACAGAGGCAGGGTAAAGAAAGAGTGAAAAGTGGCCAGAGAAACAGAGAGGGAGTGCCTTTTCTTGGCTTCGCCATTACAGGGGTTGATGTATTAGGGAGAAGCAATCACTGTGGGAAAGGGGGGCTGGAGGGAGCGCGCGCATGCATCATTTCAGGAAACGCCATATCAGTCTCCGCTCCCCACCTTCGGGTGACTTCAGCCTGACAAGGAGGCGTCGAAAGGGAAATACTTTTATGTCAGCGCACCGGCGCCAGAAAATGAAGGCATTAGGAAGTCCCGAGATATGAAGCCATTGTGGTAGCCCGATGGGTTGAGCGGCTGCCTGCTGCACAGAATTTTGTATGATCCTGACAGTTTTAAACCACTGCAGGGAATAAGGTAAAATGAGTACTATCCATTTGAGTAAATATCAACACTAAATCTTTCATGAAAGGAGCAATAAACAGTTTAAGTTTGCATATGTGTCCTATTAATAGTCAGTAACATGAACTGCTTTAGATCTCCTTAAACTGGTTTCCTTATAAACGATGAAGGTATAGTAAACTATCTGAACAGGGCTTCTCTAGTACCAATTTTTTATTGCACCCTCCCTAATAAGTCAATAACCAAAACTGTTACCTGCAGCGCACTGAAGTTTCTGAAAGCGAGCTGTTGTGCTTATAAAACTAACATAAATATATATATATGTGGGTGTGTATATATGTGTGTATATATATATATATATATATATATATATATATATATATATATATATATATATATATACATATATAATGTGAATTGCTAATTGAATTGTTAAAATTTTTGTTCAATACTCAATGTTTTCCCCTGGGGGCGTGGCTTAAGTGCTGACCACGATGGCCGCACATTAGGGTTGGTCCGTGAATCCCTAATCCCTACCCTTGATTAATCTGACTCACATATCCGACTACTATACTAGCAAACATATGGTAGTCAAAGATAACTCCACTGTTAAACCCAGTCTGACATGCTTTAAAGTACCTGAGAGACAGGAACTGCTGAACATTGCTAAAAGCATACAGTCTGGCTCCCCTTGTGACGTGTGCCCCCCCAATCGCTGTAAGGGAATCTTGGAGAGTATGATCGATCAGATCACTCATATGTTACTCTCTCTTTCCAAGAATGCCATGTGCTTGATGCATGGAAAACAGCCCAGGTTATCCCTTTGAAATAAAAACCTAACGTCCACATCTCCCAACTTCAAAATCTTCGTCCCATCTCCCTTCTTCCCTTCTGTGCAAAAAAAGTGGTAAAAGTGGTCAACGGGCAACTCATGAAATACCTGAAGAAGGAATCCCTCCTCCACCCTACTCAATCGGGGTTTAGAGCCGGCTACTCGACAGAGTCAGCCGTCCTCTATTCCACTGAGTGCCTCAGACAGATGGCGGACGAAGGACAGACAGCAGCGTTGGTTTTATTAGACCTCAGTACAGCATTTGACACCGTGCTGCACACAACGCTGCTGTCTTGCCTCTCTGACATGGAAGAGGAGGGACCTGCCCATGCCTGGTTAAAATCTTTCCTGGTTAACAGAAGTTTCCAGATGCACTGTCCCACTTTCAAATCTTTCCCCCGGAAGCTGAGCCATGGGGTTCCACAGGGCTCCAGCTTAAGCCCTACCCTGTTCAACCTTTATATGGAACCCCTGGCTCATATAGCTGAAGCATTCGGGTGGATATTGTCACTTACGCTGACACCCAACTGATGATCAAGCTGTCGCTCGACCATATGGAAGATGCCATTAACTTTTCCAAATGCTTGTCATCAGTGGCATTATGGATGAATAACAACTGTCTACGCCTGAATGGCGAAAAAACTGAACTTTTAGTTGTTGGTAAACCCCCCTCTGCCTGGTCGCACATGTGGTGGCCGGCGGAACTGGGCAATTTTCCTTCTCCTGCGGACTCTGTCAGAAATCTTGGAGTAATGCTCGACTCGGATCTCTCTTTCAGGTCTCAGGTCAATAAAGTCACGGGCAGGTGCTTCAGCACACTAAAAACCCTCCGTAAAGTCCTTGACCTTCTCCCCATCAATGCCAGAAAGACACTTGTCCATGCCCTAGTCACACCCCATCTTGACTACGGCAATGTCCTACTCCTAGGTCTAAGTAAAAAAGGCCTACACCAACTACAGTGCGTGCAAAACGCTGCTGCTCGCCTGGTACTCAACCTACCTCGTAGAGCATCTGGGAAGAATGCTCTAGCGAAGCTTCACTGGCTTCCGGTCAAGGAACGCATTACATTTAAAGCCTTATGCTTTACGCATCGCATCGCCCAGGGCAAAGGCCCAGGATATCTGCAAAAACTCCTCACAATTCACTGCTCCACCAGAAACCTGAGGTCGGCCGGAGCTATGCTGTTTAAACTCCCCAGTACTCCCAGAGCCAAGATGGGTGGCCGTTCTTTCAGATACCTGGCCCCTAAACACTGGAATGAACTACCACTCGATCTTCGACTGGAACCTTCAGAAACTAGATTCCGGGCCAAACTTAAAACTCATCTGTTTCCAGTCATCTAATTCTCTCTCCCCCCTCTGACCCTTGTTTCGTTCTCCCCTACTTCTGTCTCTTGAGATATAGCAGTATTCTAGCGCGGGGACACACTATTTTTAGTGCAGCCAGGCGCTTTAGAAATGGCCTCATTATTATTATTATTATTAGTGCGATCAGGAACACCAGAGGCACTGGCGACATGAAATCAGTTTTGAAAGGAACAACGCTGGCAGGGTTCAGAGAAGAAGAGAGTCGCGGCCTAGTGGACTTCAAGAGCAGCGGGCTCGGGTGTTGGCGGCGCCAGGTGTGGCTGCGGACTGGAGCTGGTCTCGGAGAGCGTGCAGGATTGGGCACCACAACCGCACCTACAGTGCGATTCAGGGAGATGACGGGGTGCATCCCTGGGTCATGGGAAGAGACAGTACTGATAACAAAGGGACAATACACCGCAGGGCGGGGCGTAGCACACAGGCTCGGTCTTCAGCCCAGTTCGGTGGAAATGATGGCATGATCGATGAAGTCTGCAATGATTATGGCAGGACTGTGAGGCAGAAAGAGATTGTAGCGAAGACAGGGCCCTGCTTGCACACATTGTTATTGGTAGCATAAGCTTAATAGAAGTTTAAGCGCCGTTTTGCCACTTTGCACCTTTTGCACACAACAATACATGCAACTCTTGTTGTAAGTTAAACAGCTTGATTCGCATGAGAACGGTCTGTTTTTCACATCCCTAGACTTACATCGCGATCTTCGTCTGTACACTGTGTGGGCAGAAGCCTTCAAGGTCACCATAACAATGTATGCTGTTATTCCGGTTGATCGGCCCAAGCTTTAGACACAACACGCACACAGCTGCAACCAACAGAAATTCTAGTGCCTTAAAAATTGCACTGCATGCATGATTTGGACACTTGGAGAAAAACCTTTTCCAGTAACAAAGAGCTTTGCTGATCCTGAGATGTGATTCACCTCTGCTAATCTTGGAGGTATGGGGTTCCTCATTCAAGCCTAAGAGACCTTCTAATATTATTAAACCTAGTTCCTAGCAGGGGAGGATGGTTCACAAGGCGCTATACGACTTGTTCCCACATTCATTGTAACATGATTTCTCTCTTTGTGTTTTATGAAATTGTAACAATGCTGATTGTATTATTTATAATCATATGTCTGCTTATGTTAGCCAAAATACTGCATCTTAGAGCACATAGTTAAAAATAAACATGTTAAACTTTTACGTGTCTCTGATTACGCACGTTGTGGACTGGTATGAGAATAAAAATGAAAGAGTGATCTTGATTCCCATAATTCCTGAGAGTACCCTAAGTCGCATGTTCTGGGTTGTCTAATCATTGGTAGCTTCGCTAGGATGGAGAGTTAATGAGACACTGATGCTAGTCGGATAGGGGTTCTGGGTACTGAGGTGAGTTTCTGGTACACCACAAGTCACTGAGGTCCTGGTTTCCTGCGCACAGTTCTGTGCCTACACATAAACCCAGCAACAAGATACTCCTGTGGGGGAATAAACCGAGGTGTGGTGCGCACACAGGAGTCCAGAGGCAGGGAGCCCGCCATTTCGATCAGGTGAGTCCATAAATGTATAGGAAGAGTACTGACCCGCCTCACACAGAAAGCATCAGGGAAGCAATCTAGGACCCCAAAGACCTCCTGGGAAAGCAATGAAGTTGGATGGGGCTCCCTCTGGCACAGTGGCAGTGCCAAATAAGTGCTGATTTGTTTGAGAGATGACAAGGAAGGGACAGTCATTTTGATATCCATGGTGGGAAGACAGTTGTCACAGAGGGTCCAGTCGCTGTAACCGAGGCCACAAAGTGGAACGCACTGGTACTTCAAATAAGAACATACAGAGTACAGATAACATGTAGGTTGGGCCATGTGGACTCGAGGGTCGTTTCCATCACTGGACAGCCAGTGGCTGGCCCGCCATCATGAAGATTGATCGGTGAAGGCAGCAAGGGTCCTTTGCCTTAAGGTATGGAAGAATAAGCCTAAGTAAAGGTCTGAACTATCAAACCAGCAGAGCATCCACCACCCCCATGAGACACAATTCACATTTCATTTGGGGGCACACAGCAGTCTTTCTCAGGTTGACTATATTTTCACTCCACCTGGCGCAGGGAATTTTGGACCATTCGCCGACATGGGCCCGTGTGGTGATAGGAGAAAAGCAAGTGGGTAGAAAGCGCCAATCAATCCTTGGCACCTCCCCATCCCAGCGGTGAAAGAAAGAATCTCAAAAGAAATAGACCAATACTTCTAAGAGAATGAAAGATCAGTGGTGTCTGCACAAACACTCTGGGAGGCCTTCAAAATAGTTGTGCGTGGACAGGTGATCTCTCAGATTGTGGGGGCACACAAGGAAAAGAATAGAGAGCTGCTCAGGCTGGCGGAAGAGATTCTGCAATTAGTGGGGGTAACCACGAAAAATTGAGACGACAAGCTGTTGCACACATTAAACCTAAAGAGGGAAGAATATAGGAACATTGCCACAGACTTGGCCAAAACATTAGGCAGGGATAAATTAGGCAGGTTATACGATTTGGGTGATAAAGCCGGGAAGTTTTTGGCCTGACTCGACAAGTGGGAATATGCACACCGCCTTGTCACGGAATTAGTAGTAGAAACAAGGGAGGAGATCACAGACACACAGGAGATAGCGGACTAGTGTGCTTAAAATTATCGATCAATATACAAATCCTAATCCTCCCTCCCGGAGGAAGACTGGAAGGCCCTGTTGTCAGACATGACACTCCCGACACTATCAACGGACTATACTAAGCTACTAGAAAGCAACATCACAGACGACAAGATTGCGCAGGCAATCAGGGGCCTACAATTGGGGAAGGCAATGGGCCCATATGGTCTCCCAATTGAATTATACAAAATGAAGCTGAATAGATTCGCCCCTATCATAATGACACATTTGCAGAGAGCTGTAGGGTGGGTAGGCTCGCCCAGGACCAGAGAATCGACACACTGGTTGTCATACCCAAGGAAGTCAAGCCCAAAAATAAATGTTCTTCATATAGACCTATCTTTTTGCTAAACGTGGAGACCAAAATACTAGCAAAGTTGTTGGCCACTCGCTTGATTCAAGTTATCTATTAGTTGGTCCACCCTGACCAATCAGGTGTTATGCCCTCCGGAAACACATCATTTAACCTATGCCAATTACACGGGGTCATGGGCTGCATAAACACACTGAGTGAAGATGCGGTGGTGGTGTTCTTGAATGCCACTATGACATTGGATACAATTGAATGGCCTTACCTCTTTGCTGTCCTGGGAAGGTTTGATTTCAGCCCTAATGTTACCAGTTGGATTAAGCTCCTATACACGGACCCTCTGGCACAGGTAGTTGTAAACAATAAAAAGTCTGCAGTTTTTACCCTTAAAAGAGGCACCAAACAGAGCTGCCCTCTGTCCCCACTGCTTTTCGCGTTCACTCTGGAACCCCTTGCGGCATGGATTCTGAATGACCCCATTATATGAGGTATGAGATGGTTGGAGGATTGGAAAGACTCCATCTCCCTTTATGCCAACAATATTTTGCTGTACCTGGCGTAGCCTAGGGTCTCCCTACACAGGGTCCTGAATATATTTAAAAACTTCATCAAATACTCAGGAAAAAATAATGTTGTCTCCTCTGTTAGCCAATGAAGCCCGCTCATTTGGATATGGATTGTCACTTGCCACCACTGGCTTGTGTTTATGTGACTGCAGCTAGCTTCAGAGGCCCCCATAGTCTGTGATTGTTGAATACAGAGTATAGAGTGGGACTTCTGTCATCTGTGATTGCAAGTTACCCCATGCCAAGTGTCAGGAGCCGTGTTCTGATACATAAAGTAAAAGGAAACACAAAATAGCGAGTCCAATAATGGAATGAGCATCCCAGGGCTGGATGAGAACGCCACACCTCGCCATGAGAACCAGAAACATCTGATCACTCTGGGTCCCCTTCAGAATGCAAACATGTGCCTCTGCGAAAAATGTGCATTTGAAAATCAAGTGATGCCATCTCTGCCCACAAGGGTGCGCTCATTTGCATGTACTGATTGTATAAAGACTGTATGGCGACTGAGAAATCATATTTTATGCCTGAATATCCTTTTGGTACCAAATTGCTTTTTTTGTGAAACTAGTCAATAGTGCACAAGGTCACTCGAAGCCAGCCTAGATACAAACATCTCAGCACAAATATTTGCACGTGGAAACGTATTGGAAAAATATTCATAATTTCTTAGGATTTACGTTTGTTATTCGTAGATATCAATGTCCAAAAATCAAACAATATTTAGTAGTGAGGACTGGGATTTGAATGTATTTATCTTTGTTGCACAGTCTCCAGCTATACCAATAAACCTAGTTAACCAGCACTGAGTTTATTCTACAATGGGACATCTTTATCAGTGCTAAGATGCATCACGACGTAGGGCGCACCAACCACCTTCTCTGTACATATGTGGACATGCTGTTTTATAATTTGCAGTTATTTGGTTGTTGTCTTGAAAGCCAGAGGTGACAAACTATGATGTCTGGACAGGTGCTTCATCATGCTCTCATTCGTGCTGGCACCATGGTTTGATGATTATTTACTTTTCAATTAGAAGACTTAACATCAACAATAACACAACTCGTTTTAAACTGACCTCTTGCCAGCCTTGCACACTTGTGTAACACCTCAGTGCAGAATGATCTAATTGCACAAGCCAGTAAAAATCAAACGCCGGCAAAGCAGATTGGTATGGCATTTGCTGTTAGCCATATTGACTTTGTCAATACTTGTTTTGTATGCACACATGCATGTATGTGGCATTTCTATAGTGTGAACCAAGCCTACCTTCGCAGGGCACTACACAGGATCAAATACAACAAGAAAGCCAATGAATGATAATAGAAGTGTCTGCTTTGTGGACTGTCGTGGCTTTGATATGTAGGTGTATCTACAAGTGTTTACTGGAATACAGCAGTGTTGGGGCGGTCCTGATGGATACAGGGTTGTTATTTCAGATCCTAGACACATAGAGGGAAATGCCTTGAACCTTACTTTGTTCTATCTTTACACTCCATAGCCTGCAGTCTGATGGTGTCCTGGCAGCAGGTGTGCTGGGAGCCACCATAGCTGGTGAGTTCATCTGCAAGACAGGTGGGGGTGTTGGCCATGACAGCTTTGTAAATGATGCTGCTGGTTTAAAGGTGATGCAGACCCGCAAGGGAAGCCAATGGAGATCCATCTGAATGGAGCTGATGTAATCATATTCATTCACGCCCCGGATGAGACATGCAGCATCACCCTAAAGTGTGGATGGGGTAGCAAAGGTCCAGGGATTTTAAGGCTTTGAACAACACTTGATTAAGTAGTATTGATAAGTGGGTGGAGACACACTCGAAGCTCTGGACCTCTTAGGCTTCAAAATAAGGAGACAGTTTTGAGAAGTGGTTAGTGTGATCTCCACATAGAATTACATCAGTTTTCCAAGATTCATATCCATTCTTTCCAGATCGTGAAATGGAGGACAGAGACATTTTTGTTTGCAGTGAAGTTGCTTTATTTTTATTCATAGAACAAGGACAGCCGACACGTGTTTCGCCCCCTCTTGGCGATTGGCGCCGGGGCTTTCTCAAGGCTAAGTAGGTTAAATCACGTAGACAGTTGTCGTTTTCAAATATTTACAGTGTCCCAAATACGGAAATATAATTCTTCAAAGGTAAAACATTTTCCGCCCTCCTCCGCTCTCTGCTGATCTGGTATTCAGCAAGGGGCTCGCGTCGGCTCGGTGTTAAGGCCTTAACACCGAGCCGACGCGAGCCCCTTGCTGAATACCAGATCAGCAGAGAGCGGAGGAGGGCGGAAAATGTTTTACCTTTGAAGAATTATATTTCCGTATTTGGGACACTGTAAATATTTGAAAACGACAACTGTCTACGTGATTTAACCTACTTAGCCTTGAGAAAGCCCCGGCGCCAATCGCCAAGAGGGGGCGAAACACGTGTCGGCTGTCCTTGTTCTATGAATAAAAATAAAGCAACTTCATTGCAAACAAAAATGTCTCTGTCCTCCATTTCACGATCTGGAAAGAATGGATATTAATCTTGGAAAACTGATGTAATTCTTTGTGGAGATCACACTTACCACTTCTCAAAACTATCACCCTAAAGTGTGCCAGTGTGGCATCTGGGAGGCTATGGATCTGCGAATTATCACCATCCATGTAATGGAGTACACAGGGTTTGAACAGCAGTTCTGAAATTACTTTCTCGAAGAAACAGTTGCACTTTCTTTAGAGAGGGAGCTGATAACACATCATTTTTCTTTGGAAATGTGTTCTTTGCGGGTGAGGTTGGTTTCAATTGCGAATCAAAGAGACGCTATTCATTGAAAGTTGGGGTTCAAAGACGTGAAGGTACATGTCACTGAACCAGGTTTGTACTGTTTTCTTGTTTGTTGCTCATGGCAAATAACAGAAATTCTGTCTTGGTTGGGTTGAGCTTGAGGTAGGCTCTGGACATCAAGGTCTGGATGAAGTGTAGGCAGTTCTCAAGCCGTTGGATGGCTGGCGAAGAGGAGAATTTCATATAGAGTTGCGTATCATCAGCATATTGGGTTGCGTTATCTTTGAGTGGAGCTCCCTGTAGAGGATGACCATGACAAGGGACAGTATGTAACCCTTGGGGACAGGGATCTTTTTGAACATGGTGTTGCCCATGGGAACAAATTGGGGGTTGTTAAAAAAGGAGTAGAAAGACTAGTGAAGGATATTGTCAATGAACTCCATTCCCATATTTACCATGGCTTTATAACATATTGTTGGATCTGCCAGGCCTTCCCCAGTATTGCAAAATACAAATATTTTGGGGGTCTCGAAAAGTACATATTGTCATTGAAATACTTGGAACAGAATGGAATGACTTTGCACGTGGAGGTGCTTCTTGTGAGGGAGGAGAATGCCATCTGTCACAGTGAAGTTAGCCAATGGCTGGCAGGAGCTGTCCCATTGCCACATACTGTATGGTGAATGAGCAGAAGAAAAATGTGAATGACACTACAACAGATCAATAGCTGAAGTGGGCTTTCTGAAAGCCCCTGCTATTTAGTGGATGTTTTTAGATGCTGCACTTTATGCATTTTTTAAATGGCATCCCAAAGCTACCAGGGACACTTACAGGTTATAGAATTGCATTCAAGAAGGGCCAATTAAGCATTTTATCCTTGCGAGGTCAAAAAAAGAAGTGTTGTCAAATGGAGAATCATTGCTCCTAATATTAAGCACCTACTCGCAATACCGCTTCTAGTGGGCTATGGTCGATGTAAAACCATGATGGTGCAATAATAGTAATCTAATCTTTATACCTTCACTTCTATTTCAACATATTTAGTCAATTTTTGTTACTTTCAAAAGGAAAACTTACCTTGGCAAGTAAGAAAAATGTACATAGTGTTTCTTATCACCATTTTAAAGAAGGTAGATCTTCTCATTGTTTATTTTTTTTCATAGCCCCTCCCCCCAGCAAGGCATGTTAGATTTAAAGTGCTGACCCATCTCCGCTGCAAGGTGCCTGGAAAAGTAAATCTAACTATCATTGCAACCTGAGTGCGGTAACTCCCATAGTAAATCGCTCTAGTGTCTGCTACAACCCAGTGTGCCTTTTTCCGGATAGCGTTGTCTTTGCAGCTTAATGTGAGGGGTGCTAAAGCCCATAAAGCCAGCACTGTGAGCACCGAGTTTAGCCCCACACTCTTCCACAGTTCAGGGCTGACTGGTATCTTAAGCAGTTGAAGAGCTGCTGCAGCGCTATTTTCCCACCGTAGGCAGTGGCAAACCATTGCTTGTCTCATACTCTTTGAAAGGCTTGTGCTTCTTTCTGGCCACAAATGTTGCAACGATTGCTAAAACAGCAAAAATAAACACTGAACATAAAGCAGTAATGTAGAAATTGCAATATAACACAATTAAAATAAAAATGGCACATCACAGCAAAACTTTCAAAACAGAGTGCAACACAACAAAATCATAACGCAACAATGAAAAAAACAATAAGGCTCAAAACAAAAGAACACAACAAAATGGCACACTACAAAGGTGTACAGAAGTTATTGTCACAGATTACTATCTCGCGAATCCCGCTATCATAATACATTAGTAAAAGATGTTGGAGGAAACACTGCTTTAACTCACCACCAAGGACATGAAATAACGACAGTCAAAAATGTTTTGTGATATTGCCCATAGAGAGCAGTTTTCAATGATAGGACGCCTCTGCAATGGCAGTGTTTGCGCCCTTTCATGCACTGGGGCACAGTGATACCCTTATTTTGTAATATAGCTCAATACGTAATATAATAGAATATAAGCCTGTCAGAAGTGTCCTAAATCACTCTCCATAGGTACCGAAGAGTAGCCTATTGCATCTCTTTGCATACAGAATCCATTCCTCTCGAATCTGGTCCACACCACATACGAATACCGAACTTACCACCAAAAGCTGCTTTTTAAGTCACTCCTAGTCCATCAGTGCCTTGTCTTATGGAACCTAACTGCAGATCACCAAAAGCCTCTCACAGCTCATTCAATATCACTCACCACAGTCCCCCTGTTCATCCACCATCCCTACCAAATCACAGGAATTTAGAATAAGTTATGCTATTGCTAGCTGCACTGCGTACTATTTGATTATGGTTTGTTTGCTCTTATCGAGTGCCGAGATAGAGCAGACCAGGACACGTGGAAGAAAGTCAGTTTCTTTATTTTATTTATTTTAGGCCCGTTCACCGCCCTGACAGCCCCACCACACAGCACCCCAATGCAGCGGCCAGCACTGACCCATTAGAAACCATCACCATTCGAGGCAATGCAGCCCCGCAGAAAGAGAACCTGGGCGAACAATACCCAGCAATAATAAACAGCTCGCCAAAGTAAACAGCAACGACCAATCTACAATACGACAATTAGACTACAGAGGAAACCAAGCGTGGTTCATGAAACACGTGCGGGCTGGTGCTTATTTTATGGAGAAATAAATACCTGTAATGAGTAAAATATTATATGGAAACTTCACGAAATATTGTAAAAATGTTTTTGGGATTGATTAAGGAACTCAGAAATTATAAAGTCTAAAATATTAATACCAAAACTAAGAGGGCCCACATCTGATCTGTTTAATGATTCAGCCTAAAGATGGTGATGCAGTGCTTACTATCCACACGGTATAGCGCACACACGTGCTTGCTTGGGCCAGCATACGAAAATTGCTAATAAAAAATCCTAAATAAGTATTAAATAATGACATGCTCTGATTGTCTTCACGGTTTCTCATCGAGTGGAATCCAGGCATGGTGCCTTGATGGCGTTTTTGTATACTGGAGGGAGGAAGTCGGAGAAACAATCTAAGGACAGCGTGTTAAGCCACATCTGGCTCTCGTGAATTGCTGATACAAGTCCACACAATACATGAGTTCGGCATTACGTGATGCGCACAGTCACACTCACCTCGGTGGAGGTCGTCCAAGCTCGCCTCAACGAGGCCAGGTAACTGGTCTCCACTTCGCAGAAGGCACCAACCCAGAGCCCTTTTGTGCCGATGCCTGGACAGCGGGTCTCAGCACAGGCCATCTCCCTCCTCCTTCCTCCCAGCTCTACTAATGGCTGCCCGTGTTCAAGTATTGATTTTACATGTAATAGGTATTTAATATAAAAACAAAAAGCCCTTTGTGACCTTGGAAGTAATGATGGACACACTAAAAAAATATAAATGGAACGGTGGAATTAATTCTGACGAGTTCACCTAATGGAAAGATTGAACACTAGTGTAAAATTCTGTTTATCAGCGTGAGGAGGTAACATTTTGACCACAAGAAGGGAATCTAGACAAACACCTGCTCTCATTTTTAATATAAACACTGATGGGTTTGCCCCTCCCCGCTTACCTCTTCAGTTCTTCGGAGAGTGGGGGAATTTTTGGTAATCCTTCTGCTAGATTGCAGGAAGCAAAGTAGTGCTGCAGGAGGCATCCCGAAAATAAAATTATGTGGTCCTCATACATAGCATTTAGTTAAATGTTGTGAATTGATTTTAAAAATTCCAGGTCAGACTGTAGCTCATGACAGATTGGGGGAGTGGACTATTTGGTGAAGGTTGTGTGATGGAACCACGCATGCCATTTCATTGTAAAGGCATGCATGGTAAAGGCGTATGTCTGGTATAAATGTGCATATATATATATATATAAATGGATTCCAATCCTGAATCGTTTCGTGTGAAAACAGGCGCTGACTCCGTGGGATCAAAATATCAAGAAAAATGTATTCCGTATGATAGACTTTGGCGTGTTTCGGCGGCAGAACCGCCTTGTTCACAACATCTGTCCACATTGAAATAGTGCATTATATACATGTGACTTGCTTGGTAACCGCATACGTGGGTTGTCATGGATACTTTCCCCAATGTGAAGGACATAGAAGAGGTGTGCTCTTTGACAAGTGATTAGTCATTGTAAGACTTGCAGTATTTCTTTTACCACCATTTTTATATTAAAAAAACATTTATAAATATTCAATTATAAATTATAATGTAATGGCTAGGTAAATGTTGTTTATAAAGCCAAAATTGTTGTGTGTCACAATTCTGTACCTCAATGGAAGAAATAATAAAATAAAACAGTGAACCATAGTGCAAAATGCGTGCAATATATACATTTGCATTCAAGAAATCTCACATTGAGTTTGGACAGTGCGTCCCCCCCATTAATTGCTTTGGCCCAGATGGTGGCATTGATGGTTATGCTTGGTAATCTGTGTCTGTATTTGCCTGTAATGAGTTCTAATACCTCCGGACCTCGTGTCACATACCTATAGTGTATGTGTTGCTGCTTCCCATGTCACACCAGTGCAGTACCATGGCTAACTTAATGATCATGTCTGTGATGCAGATCGTGTGTATATTTACATATCAGGACCACGTGGCAGCCGCCTGTAGTGTATATGTTACTGCTACCCGTGTCCCGCCAGTGCGGTACCATGGCTAACTTCATGATCTTGCTGTAATTCGGATCTTGAGTAACAATTTTGGATACACAAAGGAATTGGGTGTTTGTCATGTTGCCCCAGCGGGTGTTTTGGGACACGATTTTGCCATGTAATATAGGCCAACTCATTGCAAATGCCTTATGGGTCAGTAGGGGGTTGGATGAACTCCTGATTGGTGAGCACTGGAAGGTGAAGGTCAAGTGACTGGTGATGTTTGTGGTTTGTGTGTGAAGAGGGATTATGTGATGTGTTCTAATTGATTGACCAAGCAAGGGATATGAAGGAAGATGGTATAATGAAAGCACGTGGGTCAGATGTTAAGAGGAGTGGGTCGAGGAAAGAGGAGTTAGCTAATACAGTGACGTTAGGTCTTATTGGTGCAAGATGTAAGGAATTCAGAGGTGCACACTCATAGCTTCATCTGCATTCAGACCATTAGGTGTCTTGGAGTCTAGTAGGATGATATACCTAGATTCTATTCTCCCGAGGGCTAGTTGTCTGTTTCCACCCCTAGCATTTTTCTTGACACTATCTATGACAAAGTACATCAGGTCTTCTGCCCTCCCACCATGGTGTGTGTTGATGTGATGTGCTACCGGGTATGCAGGATCGTCATTCCTGATTGCACGCAGGTGTTGCAATATCCTCACATGGACAGGGTGTATGGTGCTCCCTATGTATTTTTTGTTGCAGGTGCATTGCAAAACGTGACCTGCAAAATCTTTCTTGCAGGTAAAGTTCTCTCTCATCTCTAGTGGAGTTTTTCTGAGGGGAAGAGGTACTTTGCTTGTGTTGATGCCATGCCTGCAGGCTTTGCACTTTTGCATTTATGAAAGCCATTCATACTTTAGAGCCGAAAGCTGCTCTTCTCTTTTCGTGGCGTATTGGACACCAACTCTTGCTTCATAGATTTTGCCCGTCTGAAGTCAGTTGGGGTGATTTGGCACATGTAGGTCCTATGGTGGGGTTACTATGTACAACTTGCCAGTGTCTGTACAAGATCTTGCGTAGTTGCGTGTGGTATGCATTATAGCCTGTGATCAATCTTGGTGTATCACCTGTTTGTGTTTTCACCGGTTGCTCATTATGTTTAAAAATGAGTTCTTCTCTAAATTTAGTAGAGCATTTCTGCTCTGCCTTAGTCAGGGTTTTGTTCTTGTAACCCCTGTCTTGTAATCTGTTAAAGAGCTCTTTCTTGGATGTTTCAAAACTTTCTTTTGTACTGCAGTTCCGCTTCATCCTGAGGCATTCTGCATAAGGGATACTATAGATGAGGCTACTGGGGTGGAAACACTTGGCATGCAAAATGGTATTACCAGAAGTAGGTTTCCTGTATGTTTTGGATTGTACCTTATTGTTGCTGACTTACAGTTCTAAGTCTAGGAAGACAATACATTCTTTGCTGGTGGTGCAAGTAAACTGGAGATTGAGTACCTTCTGGTTAGCTCAACTGCAAATTTGTTCGCACTTTCCTCACTGCCCTTCCATAATACAAAAATATCATCAATGTAGCGACAGTATAGTGACACACTTTCTGACATTTGTGTGTGGTATGTCTTCATGAGTACTTGCTCTTCCCACCAGCCCATATGCAAATTAGCATAGCTGGGGGCGAAGCAAGAACCCATGGCTGTGCCCTGTGTTTGCTTGCGCAGGAGTTTGTCAAACATGAATGTGTTATTTTCTAGACACCACGCAGTGATTTGCAACATCAAGGTATGTTGGTAAAGCCCAATATATATATATATATATATATATATCTTTTCACTCGTTTCCTCACGGTGACGCGCCCACCATCCAGAGCCCATCAAAAGGAAGAAAACGGAAGACCCAAAGTGCAGGTGAGTTTTTAATCTTCAGCACACCACGCCAGCATAACGTTTCGGCCTTCACAGAGGCCTTGGTCACATGACGCACGGAGAGAGTTGAGCAAAATTTAAAGTGCTAGTGAATTCAAAATGGTACAATTCGATTGGCTAGTATCATCGGAGGGAGATGTTCTTAATGGACATAGAAAACATCTTACGTAAAGTTCATTGAGAAGAAACAATTCATGTTTTGCATGTTTTGCTGATAACTGTTTAAATACAATTAGATCTGAAGAGCTCATTGACATAAGTTGTCCTATGTCGTTATAAAAACACATGATAGTTATTTCATATATTTTATACATCTTTTTAAGCAAAAAGTAACCAAAAAATGAATGAAAATATGTACATGTAATATATACAATTTGATTGTGATTGGCTAGTCAGACCAAGTAAAAATAAATTTTTTCCTCCTCTCATACACTTGAGTTTCGTTAGGACTAATATAGTTCAATTGAAACTTGCATATGTCCAGATTAGAAACCATCGATGTAGCGCAATTTTCAGCTCACCTCCTAAAGCCATAGAACTAGGGCTGATGATAGAAAGTCCCAAATAAAGTTGTGTGTTCAAACTAAACCAAATGTGATAAAGCCAAAAAATACGATCATTAAAATTGGAATTTGTGCGCTGCCTAATGCAACTTCTGACAGGGATATTACAGGTGTATTCATTACAATGGTATCAAACTATTCAACCTAGTTTGTTAGCTCATTTGCAGTTGTAATAGTAACCAGTAATGTAACCTAAATAGTAAGCAATTCATCTATTTATCCAACAAAAGAAATGGTGAGGGGCAGGCATCGATATAGGTAGCATGAGGGGACATTTATAAACACGTATAGAAATCCTCCGTTGAATTGAGGCCATTGGGGGTCTTGCTGTCCATTTCCAAGATGTACCTGGTCTCTAATGCCCTTAAGATGCCTTCTTTGTTGCCACCCCTCCTTAGGGGACCTACAGTATCTATGGCATAGTACCTAAGGAGTCCACTGTTGTTGTTGTGGTGCTCCCTGAAGTGCCTTGCAACCGGATATGTGGGAGTCGTTGGTATTGATGGCCCTGATGTGCTGGAGTACCCTTTTGTGGACCTGCAATTTGGTGCTACCAATATATTGCAGACCACATGGGCACTCCAGCACATAGACCACGTACTCCGTTTTGCAAGTCAATTGTTTGTTGATCTTGCGGGGCACCGTAGAAAATGCCGTTAGATACTCGGTTTTGTTGAGTCCCTGCGAGCATGCCTTGCAGCTTGAGCATTTCCTGAAACCTCTACTTGCTGCCAACCAGTTTTTAGGGGGAATCACCTCAGGGCTAGACTTTACTATGGCATCCTGTAGGGAGTATGCCTTTCTGAAGGTGATAGCTGGTTTGCTGGGCACGTGTTCACCAATTACTGGATCGAGCTTGATCAAGTTCCAGTGTTGGTTGATTATCTTTCTAAGTGCCCCGTGTTGCCTGTTGTAGGTCCATATAAGTCCGATTGGTTGGATATCACTGGAATCTGTGGACCTCTGGGCTTTCTTGTGGATCAGTGCATCATTACGGGACAGGGCATTTGCTTTTTTGATGGCTATGTCTATTAAGTTCTCTGCATAACCTCTTGCGAGAAACCTCTGTTTACTAGCTGCCTGTGCTGCTTTACAGTGGATGTCTGAACTGCAGACGCGCCTAATTCTGAGCATTTCCCCGTAGGGGATGCTTCTAATTAGGTGTGGGGGATGATGACTATCCGCGTGCAGCACAGTGTTGCCTGCAGTAGGCTTTCTGTAGAGTTTAGTCTCCAACCTGTCCTGACTGACCTCTATTGTTACATCAAGAAAGTGTGCTTCTTTCTGACTGATATGAGAAGTGAAGGCCAAATTGTATGCATTTATGTTGAGAGCATCAATGAATTTTTCAGCTTCCTCATGCGTCCCCCGCCAGATCATCAAAATATCATCGATGTACCTGTACCATCGTATGATATGGCGGGTGCAGATTTTGAGGTAATCACCATTGAGGACCTGTCTCTCCCAGTATCCCATATGTAAACAGGCATAACTGGGAGAGAAACAGGCCCCCATGGTGACACCTCGAACCTGCTGATAGTACTGGTTAAGGAACATGAAGTAATTGTGGTGTAAACAGAAGCTAATCATGGTGAGTAACATTTTGTTGTGCTCAGCTAGTTCAATTGGGCGTTTGCCCAGGTAGAACTCCACAGCCCTCAACCAATCCGCATGCACTATGCTGGTGTACAGCGATGAAACGTCTAAAGTGATCAACCAATAATCATTTTCCCATTGAATTTCATTTACTTTCCTCAAGAGGTCACTGGAATCCTGGATGTAGGAAGGAAGTGCCAACACATGTTCTTGGAGGAATAAATCAATGTAGATGGTAGCTTTCTCTAGTAGACCCCCACACGCCGAAATAATAGGTCTTCCAGGCGGCTTGATAGCGTTCTTGTGCACTTTAGGAATTAAGTACAGCACGGGGGTAATATATATATATCCCAAACTTCCGTTTCTTTTGGTGCAGTCCTGCACAGGATAAAATAACCATGACCATGTCATGAGTGATGTAATATGTGACGTCATCAGCAGTGCATTGCAGGCGCGCAAGTTATAGTGAGTCCAACTAACTATAACGGGGGAATTTCAATGGTTTTATGTCAATAAAATTTCCAGCTAACTATAACTGGTGTGAAACCTATGGTTTTTTCAGTGATTTTAATAGGTTTTTTAAATGCTAATTCCTAACTATAACTGGTGTGAAACCTATGGTTTTTTCAGTGAATTTCATAGGTTTTTTAAATGCTAATTCCTTTCTATATCGAGTTTTATTTTTTGAGGTTTTTTTTATATCATTTTTTCCTGGGGCGCTCTGGGTGCGCGCTCCGGTAAGCTCTCCGGTAAGCTCTCCGGTAAGCTTTTCGGTAAGCTCACCGGTAAGCTCTCCGGAAAGCGCACCCAGAGCGCTACTTTCATTCGTGAAAAAATAAGAATGAAAAGTTAATAATAATGCAAAACATTTCGTACTATACAAATAAAAGCAGTTTTTTTAAATGAGGAAAATGATTATGCATTTCCGTAAAAGTATGATGACGTCACTTCGGCGCGCAACGTAAGCGCCCTCGGAAGCCCCTACGTTCGCGCCGCGTGTACGCCCCCGAAGCGCCTACGTTCGCGCCGCGTATGCGCCCCGGAAGCGCCTACGTTCGCGCAGTGTGTGCGCACCCGGAAGCGCTCCGGAGCGCGCAGCATCAGCGCGTCAAGTCATGTGACCTTAAAGTAACACTTTTCATTGGTTGCTAACAGTTTTTTTTACAAAGAATGAAATCCCCACCCATTTCCTTCACTTCTTCTTTCACTTTTGTGACTGCAAGACCTGCCTTTTTGCTCCTGGATATTTCTTGGTTTTACCAGGGTTGACAGACAATCCAGCCGCGATGAAGAACCAGAATTCATTAATGAAGAGCCTCCTCAACGAAAAGTTAAGGAACATTTTATTTGGAATTTTATTTAAATCCCACCTAATCAAAAAAAGGTGAATGCTCCAAAAGTGGAGTGCAGGATCTGCAAAGAAGAACATACAGCTTCTATGGTGCCTCATGAAAAGAAAGTTAATGCCAGGTTCGTTACCTGCCTCATCTGCCAAAAAAAAACTCTTGAGAGGGACCGAAAAAAATATATAGCTATGGTAATCATATCATGCATTGGCACATGGAGAGGTGGCACCCTTTTAATTATTCTAAAGCACAACTTCGAGATTTGGTGGATAATCCCCGACCGGCAAAAACATCCACCAATGACTTAGCAATAAGTGAGTCAGAGGCAAGGGAAACGGTCCCAAATCTGTAAAAGAACTTTAGGCAGATGAGATTGACTTGTGTAGCATGTGGAAAATTAATTTCATGCGGAGAGATGAGTATTACTTTAATAAATAGATCATATGAAAATCATCAATGTCCAAAACGTCCTAGAAAGTAATTCTTGTCATTTTTGAGGAAGAGAGATAACCTACAGTGGTACGGGGTCGTTTTCGTTCGTACTAGGGGGGCCAGGTGACATTCGTTCTGGGTGGCTTAGGGGCATTTAAAACAACTTCCCTGATACAGGTAGCATATAAAGTAGAGGCTAAATACCAGGATCTTTATCGATTGCTTTATGCTGTAGAAAAATGAAAAACACACAACAAACCTGGACCATTCATATTTTCAATGTTTCTGCGTACTATACTTTTTAACCCTTAACTAATTGAGCTGCTTCATTTCACCTGCTTTTTTTTAACAAAAAAAAATCGGAAACAGTGGCCATTTCTTCGAAACTTACCAATCTACGCGTTACAACTACGTTTGCTTTTTCAAAAACCTTTAATAAAAATGTTGGTGCCCAAATACGGGCTTACAACCCTGTGGGCCGGCCACGGAGCAGGCTGGAACTGTAAATGGGGGTGGGGGGGGGGGTTATTTATTTGTGGAAAACATAACAGAGAGTCAGTGGTCGTTGATTTCATAGTAAAAAGTGCGACAAGTGCAACAAAATCATATCGATAATTCATTGTGAGCAAGTACCAAAAGTGTCGACAATTCGAACCTTCAATAATAAATACAGTAATCAATGGTGCATTAGAACTTAATATCAATTCATTGTTCGAACGTGTAATCAGTCTTATCCCATATCAATTCATGTGCTAAAAACTGCATACATATCTCATGATATCAAGGCTGAGCAATCGGGGCACAACAAGGAGTTGAGAGTTTCATTTGTACCGGCGCCATTTTGGGTGAGGTCAGGAAGGTCCAAGTATAGTCAAAATGACTCCACCAACTCGTGGTTGGACCGGGACCTCTTTCGGCAGTCCAAAAGTTTTCATTGAAGGGTAGCAGAGGGGACTGCCGACATGAACCATCAGTCAAAGTGGGGTGGGAGGCAACAATCTCTCCTACCGGGTCATACTGGTGTCCCACCGGAACTGATCAAGTTGGTAGTCTTGCAGGATTTTGGTGATTTCAAGACTGAGGCCGGCGCCGGCATGAGCGCGCCAACGTCCCGCGGCTACGTCGTGGTCGTTCCGTGGGTGATCATGGCAGTCATTCCCCATCGGGGGTCGGGGGCCCCCGTGGCTCTTATAGAATCTTCAAAGTTGAGGAGAAGGTTTCTGGACGCAGGAAACTAGAAGCGTCGTTGCACCGCAACAGTGAACGAGACCCCGCTGGGTGAGCGGAGCATCATTGCCTCGCAATAGTGGACGAGACCTTTTGTCGGGTGAGTGCAGCGCCGCTGCATCGCAAGAGTGGAGGAACCCTTGTCGGGTGAGTGAAGCGTTGGGGGTAAAGCTGAGGGGCCCCCACCTGGGGGGGTGGGAGAGGCTCGTTCGTGCCGCCTCTCCCTCCCAGTGCACCCCACGCCGACACCTGGCGTTGATATCCGTGATGTCCGGACCAGGCGATAAGAGGGGGGGGGGGGTCGGAGGCAGAGGCAAGACATCCCCCCCGTGGCCTGCAAGGCGGCAGAAGAAGGGAATCGGGAGACCAGTACATTTTGGGCCTTCCACCCCACGGCTGATGGCGATTAGCCGGGCCCCGCCCTGCACGTGTCGAGGCCTCATCTTCCGGATGGGCGTAACCGTGGTCCTGTTGCACTTCGGGAGTTTCCGGAATGGGGGTAGGTATCTGCTGATTTGTATCTATTTCATGTTACCGTTAATGGGCGTGGCGGGCGGTGGGACAGACATGCTTGGAGCAGTGGGGGGGTGGCGGAGCCTAGCTACCTCGTGGCTGCCGTAACGTCAAGCATGGCTTTTTTCACCACTTCCATGTTTCTTAAGGTATTGGTGAAATTGTTTTTGATGGTAAAATGATGTGACTCCTGCAATGTGTCGCTTTTGCGGAACAGATATATGATGTAATTGTGTTGTTAATGTTACGGTGTACATGTAAAAAATGATGCATAAGTGTTGCACGGGCATTGTAGATACTCTCCTATGTGTGCTTAGCAATTTCAAGTCACTTCCTCCGGGTTCATGTGCCTTGTAAATACGTCCCCATGTGTGTCTGGTCATTTGAAGTCATTTTCCTTGTAGTGTAAGGCCCTTGTAAATACGCCCCCATGTGTAAAATTAATTACTTTGCCCTTAAATGTTGCGTTTTCGGTAATTTTACCGAATCGGTAATTTTACCGATTCGGTAATTTTACCGAAAATGCAAGATTGAAATGTGGGTAGCCAATTTTCCATTGGCACATGGCTTTCAGAATCGGTATTTTACCATGGAATACAAATCCATGGTAAAATACCGATTCCTGTGTACATGCACATCTGTGCATGTACACATATGCCATGTGACAGATAGACGTGTCCTTAGGGCATGTCTGTGTGCCACATTGCACACATGTCCGTTTTGGGGGTGCTAGATGGTGTCAAAGTGATACCCCCTGCACCCTTGACAAATTCGGTATTTACCGATTCGGTAAATACTGAATCGGTATTTGAATTGAATCCTATGGGCTTCAAGGCCCATAGGATTCAATAGGAAATACCGATTCAGTATTCACCGAATCGGTAAATACCGAATTTTTGAGGAATCGGTAATAAATCAGATGTTGGTACTTACATCCCATTTACCGATTTTGAAATACCGAATCGGTAAAATTCGGTAATATTCGGTATTTCAAAATCGGTAAATGTGATTTACCTACATCTGGCCCTAGGTGTATTATTGTTTTACATAAAATGTTTTAAAACTTTGTTTGAAATGAAATGCATGCACACTTAGGGCCAGATGTAGGTGGTCGTTTCAGGCCATTTACCGACCGGTTACGGCCGTTTTCGGCCGTTTCCGATCGTTAAATGGCAAATCGGTATGTAGGGGCTTAAATCCAAGGCCACGTGTAGGTAAATCTACATTTACAGAATCGGAAAAATTATTTGTTCGTTAAAATACCGAATCGGTAATTTTACCGATTCTGTTAATTTGTTATGTAGGGGGGAGTCTTCTGAGTCCCAAAGGCCTTAACGAATCGGTATTTTAGCATTGAATCAAACTTCATGGTAAAATACCGATTCCGGTGTGCATGCACATGTGTGCTCGCACATCTATGTCATGTGAAAGGCAGACCTGCCCTTAGGGCTGGTTTGCTTGCTACATGGCACTTGTGCCTGTTTTGAGGGTGTCAGAGGGTGTCAAAGTGATACCCCCTGCATCCTTGTGCATACTTTTTTTTTTTATAGCATTGTCGAATCTAGTTCCTACTGTTATTGATTTACTGTTTGGTAATAGTGGTTAATAACATTTTTTATTATATTTCACCACAGATTCAACTGCAGATTATTTGGAAATTAGACAATGCCATCTAAGGATAGAATTCGAAAGGCTACAAAACGTCAAAGACAGCTTGACCCCGGGAGCCGGCCGCTTATGTCGCGTGCGATCTCAGGCTACACCAGTGCTATAAGACTTGGGGAAGGGGTCGGAGCCAAGCGTCTTCTCCGAGTCCGTGCCATCACACCGCCCCTCGGGGGCCTCCGTCAAGCGGTTTAGGGAGGTACCATATCACATTGTTTTCAAATGCAGTCAGGTCCACAAACGGCCCCCACTTACTTTGAGAATAGTGAAGCTGCAGCAGGTGCAAATAAGGTTTAGACAGTGTTACAAGCGCTGCTCAGAACTCTGAAGTATGGCACCCAACATCCAGGACTTATGCCATTTGTGCAAGGCAGTGACATCTAAGCAACTCAGGGACCAAAACCATGAACGAACACTCATGTATTAAAATTTTAGTATTGATGCTTGACTGAGGCCAAGGAGATCAGAGTGCATGAGTCTCATGCTCGATCGATTGAGCTAGCCGGATTGGGCAACAAAAAGTATAAAATAGTTATGTAAATAGTTATTTAATAAAATGTTTTACCCTGTTACTTTGCTGGTGTGTTGTATATATTTATAATATTTGCATAGGGTTTGTCGTTGTTTTGGGTGGGGTGGGTGGCGGAGCCGAGCTGTCTTGCAGCCATCATCGTGTGGAGCTCAGTTCATCTCACTAGTTTCGTATTTCTCATGAAGGGTTGTTCTTAATGTTTCAATTTTAGCTAGGTCAAAAAGAGATCCCATTAGTGGCCTACTGATTTTGCTCGATTCCTTTTGTTTTTTTACACAATTTTTCACTATCTGCAAAGACTAAACAGAGTATTGCGACTCTGTGCTTGTTTGTAAATAGAGAATGAACCAAAGAGAACCAATTCTCAAACAGTAAATGCTTGGATAACAATCAATCAAATGGAGAGAGAAGGAGACACCATGGATTAGAACGGGGGCAAAGGCCTGCGTTAACTACCCTTCACTATCTGCAAAGAGAGAGTACTACTAAGAGAAAAGAGGGGGGGGGGGCAGCGTTCAAAGCACATCAGCGTGCATAAACACGAAAAAGTTTTGACCTATCACGTACTTGACATTTGACAGTTTTTGATATTTGCTATTAAAAAACCATTGAAATTCACAGAAAAAACCATAGGTTTTAGGCCATATATAGTTAGGGATTAGCATTTACAAAACCTTAATATACTCGCACAAAACCATAGAAATTCGCATATATAGTTAGATGCAATAACTATATATCGCGCACCTGCAACCCACTGCTGATGATGTCACATATTACATCATTCATGACATGGTCAGTGACATCACTGATGACATCACTGATGACATCATTCATGACATGGTCAGTTGCATGGACATTGCAGTTATTCTTACATGCCTTGCATCTACGACAACATTTAAAGCCTCCCTCTTTCTGGATGTTATCGGTGTCTACAGAGGTAACATAATTGCGGCTCAATTCATCTCTCAATGACCTTCCTTTACGGAAAGTTATTTGAGGATTGTCATTCAAATATTCTTCAACACGTTTTTGGCCATATTGATCATTTTCTTACTGTATCCTCTGCTCTGAAATCTCTCACACATAATATTTTCCTCTTCCTGGTGTATAGTATTCCTTATGGAGAACTTCTCCGTGCTAAACGTAATTGTAGCACCCAAGAAGCCTATGTTGAAGAGGAAAATATTATGTGTGAGAGATTTCAGAGGATACAGTAAGAAAATGATCAATATGGCCAAAAAACGTGTTGAAGAAAAGAATAGAGAAGAACTGTTAAATCCGAGACTAGTTGAACAGGAACAAGAGAAAGTCAGGTTCACTACCACTTTCTCTGGCCAAGCCAATGAGGTGCGAAAAATCTTTAAGAAACATTGGCATGTTTTGCAAACCGACACTCATTTCAAAAAATATTTGAATGACAATCCTCAAATAACTTTCCGTAAAGGAAGGTCATTGAGAGATGAATTGAGCCGCAATTATGTTACCTCTGTAGACACCGATAACATCCAGAAAGTGGGAGGCTTTAAATGTTGTCGTAGATGCAAGGCATGTAAGAATAGCTCTGATTGCAAGTCACTCACGGTCCCTAACACCAAAAGAGAATTTGTGATACGTAAACGTCTCACATGCACCACACCGTATAGTGTCTACATTCTGATCTGTCCATGTAATAAATGGTACGTTGGTAGTACCAAACATGAGGCCAAGAAAAGAGTATTAGAACACCTATGTGCTATTCATAACAACAATAAACAATAGCCCATAGCAAGACATTTTTTCACAGAACATATGCAAAATGAAAAGCTTGTTCAGATGGTGGTAATTGACAATGTTGATCTTGGTGTGAGAGGAGGTAATCGAGAATTATCCCTCAGAAAATTGGAGTCTAAATATATTGTGGATTTTGATTGCTTAATCCCTAAAGGATTGAACAACAGTGAAGAATTAGCAATACATTTACATGAATGAGATTGTGAATTGTGTACATATTGTCTGTGGTCTTCAACTTTAAAGATTTTAAAGTTATTATTTTTTCATTATTTTAGATTTCACATAATATGGTGTAGCGGAAGACCTTTGATGACAAAGCGGAATCAATACCATCATGATAGACACTCTTTTTGAATCCAGATATGGTGCTTGTTTTAATTGCCCACTGGGGCGGGATTTTGACGCTACTTTCTGATTTATCGTTCACAGTTGCATTAGCCCACTGGGGCAACATTGATAATTTGATACGAAAACCTTTCCATTTGATATCAGGAACTACACGTTCTTTTGGATTAATAAATTGGTTTGTGTAGATTCAATAATGCGTGACTTGCAATGTTTATTGTATCTAAGCAACTGTATACCAATCATAGTAGCGGCTTTATAATGGGGCCAATCAGAATTAAGACTGTGGCACAATACTTTTTGGTTTTTAGTCGCATTAGCCCACTGGGGCAACACTGATAACATGACACGAGATCTTGTCCAATGGATATCGTAAATTACACGTTCTTTTGGAATAATATGCCTGCATATGTGGGTTTGAAGATACGTGACCCGCATTGTTTATTTTTTCCATAGCGACCGTATAACCAATCACAGGAGTGCTTTTACAATGCGGCCAATCAGAACTAAGATTGTATACGCCATCAGATAGACACTTAATCTATGTTTATTGGGTTGGATAAGATGCTATTATTCATAATATGAATTCCGCTATGACAACCATGCTTTGGAGAACAATGCAGTATAATTTGTACAAGTTGATAACAAATTTTACTAAGATGTTACGATAATGTTTCTTGCACAGAATATTACAATATCAACTGTCATGAAATGGATTCCACTATTTTACTGTGCCAATAACATTGTTACAAGTAATTTGCCAGCATGTTTTGTCCTTTACAATATGTCTTCCGCTTCGCGCATTATTCATTGTGCACGAGGGTGTTGTTGGGTTTAAATATGGCTGTCAACACAAATGAGATGAGCGTGATCAAGCCTTAAGTGGCAAAACGCGTCGTGAGACTTTTTTTATCTGCCTGAATAAAAATACCGTAACAGAAGCTCTGGGTGTCCTGCTTTCTTCTTAATTGAGGAGATTTTTGGATGGAATACGTTAGCCGGCCGGTGGCTACGCAGGACCGCCCACTGACAGCCTAACTCGTCTACCGGCAATAGTGGAGGATATATATATATAAATAAATAAATATATATATATATATATATATATATATATATATATATATATATATATATATATATATATATATATATATATATATATATATATATATATATATATATATATATATATATATATATATATATTGCTCCAGTCCACCAAAAAGACGCTGAATACTCCGGAGCAGGTGCTTCTCAGATGTCGTGGCGGTGGGTCCACGGATTAATAACCAGCTCAGGACTTCAAAGAATAAGAATAAAGTGATTCATGTGAGAGGTGAAATGACCCGGTTTATTCACCTAGTCACAAAACAAACAGGACGCGTTTCGGTTTGCGCCTTTTTTGACTGTCAGTGCATTTACAACATCGCCGTGCTTATATTTACAACAAGAAATGAAATGTGCAGTTATGCATTACGAGCATAAACATAGAAAAGGGACTTGCGTTTTTAAAAGACAAACCAATGCTCTGTAAATAAGCGCCATCTTTGAATGCCACATTAATGCTATTCATGCAATTTTAAGCAAGCTTTAGTATATTGTGTGGATACTCCAAATAAATTAATGATTTATAAAAGATAATTACGATGGTATAGAACTATTAAGTTCATTCTTGTCTCGTCTTTTTTACAATTTATTGAGTTATAAAGCTCTGTATGAGCCTGTGTCCGAGTTCTTTATCCACAACAATATAGATATCAATTCATAATAAATGTACCGCATTCTTATGAAATAAATTTGTATTTACCCAACATTTTTGGCATCACAAAGATCGATTTAATACATTGTTATCTCATCCTTTTACAATTCATTGAGTTATGAAGCTCTGTATGAGCCTATGTCCAAGTTCTAAGCGACTATTTGTTCATATCAGTACTAAGTTTTTAGGACATCACTACATAATGAATTCACATCAATCTTATAAAGTTTAAAGAAATACATTTTCGCTAATCATGATTCACTGGTATCACAAAAATAACAATTGTAAAACAGTTTACTGTGAACAGGACTTATTGCCTATTGGGCAAACTCGTTTATGTTAACCTAGGTGGATTGCCAGTTCCTCCTCTGTATTAAGGCCTATGGGTACCTTAGATTCATGAGGAAAATTTAGATATTGAACCTAGGTAGTGATTATTTGTATATGTTGGATCGTTCTGACCACCTGAACGTATATTTACCATTTGGCCGAGAGATGAGACCAGGACAAATTTGTTTTTCATTTTTGGGATCATAGAGGAGGAAGAATGTTGTTTTGGACTGTAGAAAAGAGTGAAATATCTCTCCAAAAATGACATTTCAATCTCCATTCGCCATTATTTCAAAATATGTTATTGGGTCCAAAAAATGGAAATATGTCCTTTAGTTATAAATGTTTTGGGAAAGGATATCTGCATCACTAGTGGATAAAATAGAAATTATCTCTCCACATGAGTAGAGATGCCAGTGGGAATCTTCAGGGTTTTGTGCTCCAAAGCGACAGTGTGCATGTTGATTTCCTAGTAACAGCGAGATAATCAAGATTTTCACAGGGATTTTTTCAGATTCTAAAATAAAAAATTATTATTAAAAAAAATGTCTTCCAAATGCTCAGGTGAGAAATTTCAAAATTAGTGTATACAAAAATATCTAATGGGTACATCTTTGCACAGATGGACTCTCAGTTGATTACATTAGATTTATTTACTAGCATTGTGTCTCCCTTAATGTTCATGAAAATTACAAAGTTAGGTCTGTGCAAACCTTCACTTATACCAGCGAAATCTGCTGAAGTCACTGACATTCGCCTTTTGCAATTTTGTGTAGTGCTGGAGCTCTCCTAGCAAAAACGTCTTCTGAAAAACTGGATTGCACAAAAAATGTCTCTCGAAGAGTCATTTTCTTCTCAGACTTGCCTTCTACCCCAATTTCACTAGACTTTTTAGGGAAGGTATGCGTTTGCTTAAAAGAAGCCATGCGAGATAATGCAATCTCCATTTTACTATGAAAGCGTTATTTTACAAACCTTTCGTGCAATTTCACAAAATTTCAAGAGAACACTTTGGGAAATATTATCTAGGAAGAGGGGGTGAGAGGCATTGGCCTCCTTGACTTAACGCCTCTCATCGTCACTTCGTAAACGCCAGGCTGCACCATATTACCATGGATATGGTGCAGCTTGGCGTTTCCCCCGCGATGGAGCTAAGTCTCATGACTTAACGCCAATGTAGGCACCCTTGCACCAGAGTGCAAGGGTGACTGCGAGGAGGGACGTTTCTTTATGTACAGGAAGGTGTCCCTTCCTGTACATAAACAAACCTAAAATGCCATTTTGTAACTTACATGTGTGCTGCTTCATGCATAAAAAAACCCTGTTTTTTTGTTTTTTTTCCATGTGTGCTGCACAAGGCGGCACACATGGAAAAAGCAAAAACGAGGAGAAACAAAGCATTACTCCTCGTTTCGCCACCTTAAGACCAGGATTTTCCTGGTCTTAAGTTTGGCACTGCCACCTATTATCGCTTCTCTTGATAATAGGTGGCAGGGTGGAAGTGAATGGGTGTCGCTGTGGAACGCCCACCACAACACCCACTGCACGCCCCTTTCACACTATGTTTAGCGTGAAGAGGGCCCTATTACCAAGGCAGCGTTAAGCCACTTAACATGGTTTTAAGCCACATTATGTGGTTTAACGCTGCCTTGGTAATAGGGTGCTGACCCTATCGCCACAACAACGTCACAAAAAGTGACGTTATGGTGGCGATAGGGGATTGGTAATATGCCCCATTGGATGCTTTTAAAGTGCCCCTCTAAGAGTCTGCGTCCGTCTTGTGCAGCTCAAAGGGGATAAAACAAAAGGAATGTGCAGTCGCAAAGGAAAATCTCCACTGCCCAGCCTAGGATGTATAGTGGAAATAAACCCTACAGTACAAATCCCTAGGTGCAGAGACCAACACAGAGGTGAGACATGTAAGATGTTTCATCTGGATACATGACATATGGTGCATTTAGGGTTCTTAAGATATATAGGGCTTTACCACTTGCTTGGACATATTTTTCTTTGGCTTTGGTATCCGGTCAATACCAGATACTGCTCTTTTAGCAATTCTGACTTTCAGCCAAAATCTAAAACTGTTTAAGCATTAGAAAGGGCATAGTGCAAAGGGCTTGGCTGCAACGCAGGGTGAGCTTTAAGCGCAAATACTTCTTTGTGTGGTAGATGTTCTGTCACTGCTCTTTGTAGCACTTTGCAATGGTTCACAATCCTGTATGTGTTGCTTAGAAGCACCCAAGCGCCAGCATAGATCCTCAGTAAATCTGCCTTTAATTTTTAGGGGTAGCAGTTGTGTTCCGTGACGAGCCTTAAATGACACATCTCAGGTTAGGTGGCCTTTGAAACAGTACAAACCTGCACAGTTTGCAGGACAGCTGTATGTGTAATACCGCTAAGCAGCACTGGAGGGTAATACTATCCCTAAAATGTGGTCACCAAACTCCAGAAAAGTTTTTTTAAAAGGGTAATACCCAGGACAGCATATACATCATAAGGAGAATGCATACCACGCCTAACCTTCGCAACACCCATCTGCAGCTTCCATGCCTTGCCTCCATTATCGTTGAACTATCTTCACCCCTAGAGCCATGCAGCATATCAAGAGTCGGGTCTGGTGTCTTAGTGGAATAATGCATCCACTGTAAGGGCGTGTGTCTGACCTCATGGTCACAGGTTCAAATCCAGACTGGTCCATTCAGCCTTTCATTCTTCTGAGGTTGATGAAATGAGTTCCAGTGAGTTGGGTACCAATAGACATCTGATACCCTTGGGTGAATGTGCACTTTACAAATACATATGTTATGTAATGGCAGAGTCAGCACTTGAGGCTCAACCATCACTTTGCACTCCAGCATCCAAGCCCTCCTTCCAACACAAAAAGTGAGGACTTTAAGTGGAATGAAAAACGTAGGGGGGCGGGGGGTTGTGGCTCATACAAATAAGGGCATGACTTTAACATGTATGATCAAATCCCCCTGGAGTGGCACCCTACCCGCACATCAACATAGAATCAGGACTTTACCTGGCATAGGTAACCATCGCTCTGCACGCATTGCAGAGAGTAGAAGGATTGGGTGACCATGCATTCTTAACACCTTTTGACCCACTGACAGACACAGGGAGAAGCGTGCACCGTCTTCAGGTACAACTCAGTGACCCATTGGAAACACATGAATGGGACCCAGTTCAAAGCCTGCACTGTACAAGAGTAACGTTATCTAAAGTGCAACATATTTCAATACAACATCTTGGGATAAGCAAATACTCTTAGGGAATGCAAGATTAAATAAAGCAGATTAAATAAAGCAGGTTAAATAGAAACAGAAAACGATCACTGTTTTAAAAAAAAACTTTTTATTGGTTACACGACTTATGATACCATTACAAAAAAACAGAACACTACACATACATAAAATTTTCCAGTTTCTGACCATATCTGAGTTTTCTAGTGTTCATGTCCAGCTCCATCGTAATCGCCCCTACGATCACTGTTTTATGTGTAAAGTTAAGGAAATGAAAACAGGGCCGAAAGGGACTCGTTTCAGTTTCTGTTTCTAATTTCTAGCAGGTTTGAGACCCGGAGGGACGCGGCACACTTAAAGCCCTGAACAACGCCTTCACAATCGGGTGATCCTTGCGATGCCTGGGTCCAGTCACCTGCAATAGACTCCCCTCTAAGTCGTCCATAAACTACAAACCCCAAATATTCAAACATAGCCACAGCGCCCCTGTTTCCGAGCATCCTGACATTTATACATTACCTAATCAGTCACCTGCTGAGAAAGAAAGGTGTTGTGTCATTGGGGTTGAAGTGTTCTGCACCTATCTAAAACAAAACGTAATGTATGGCATGCCAAGACAGAACAATGTTGTTTTTGCTCATCTCTATTTTTTAACCCTAACTTAATTAATTCGGGCGCCATTTTTAACCCCATTCCTTCTTAACGTCTTGCAGATACCGGGTCTCCTTGAGAGTTACTTCAATTGTGGCCTGAACTGTTCTTTGCAGTTCGGCTGCCATTTCAACTCTGAATTAGTCAATGTTTACAATCTGTTCTTAACTTCCTCACAACACAAAGGAGGAATATATGACTGGAAATCAATCTCGCAAAATGGCGGCCTTTCCTTTCAGAGAGAGGTGCGCTGGTCGGCGGGGAGAGGTCTGTAAAAGAATAAAGATGCCTTACAGTTCATTTGAACGCGGCGGCGTTTGTGAGCAGGTGCCGTTGTGCTTGGAAGCATGCAGGGGATTGCTCTGGAGGTTGCAATCTTTTTTTGTGCGTTGGCACCAGGAGGTAGATGGCTTTTTCTGCTTCGCAGTGGTTGGTGGAGCGCAAGGCCTCAGTTGTGGGAAGTGGCCTGGGCCAACGGCTCTGACCCCATAAAAGTGAATTGGAAATGCAAGCACGATTAACTCTCGAAAGATTTATGTGAAACGAGCCTGCGCATCACAGCAGTGTTATAAATACATGATGCCCTCTGCCTGGAGACCCTGAGTGGGACAGTCAACATTCTTCAGAGCATATTCCGTATACAGCTATTTTAGGGGCAAGTAATGATTCTTATAGTGCGGATTTTTGCTAGGACTTGCTTTTGTACTGGGCAAAAAATGCATTAGCAAATCTCCATGAATCAGCGTGCATGGCTCAGAATGTGGCTGTTGGAAAATGAGCAGTTGTGTGCCCACTGCTTAAGAAAAGCCACATGAATATTCAAATATAGGTGAAACTGACAAGAACATCTCTTCTACCCTCTAAGGAGGACAGCCTGATAGAGTTGGGAATTACTACCCACCTGGCATCAAGGTCAGGGTGTTCAGAGCATCAGCTGGTGAAAGGGTGCACTGTTAGGACAGATGGATTTGACCAGGCCACCATGTTGTTTCAGCCTGCACACAGGGCCGGTTCTAGGATTTTTTAGGGACCCCGGGCAGAAAGGGAATGCGCGAGGCCCCTCTAATTTACATAAATGATACAGTTATGGCTCCGGAAGCCGCTTTGTGCAGACTCCTCCTGGACAGAAGTTCCTCCTCTCAGCCTCCTATAAGCACCTCTTTTACAGCTCCTATCGAGCTTAAGGTGTGAGAATTGTTTGTGGGCTAAAAGTTAAAACCATGGGGGTGCTAAAGTGCTGGACAAAGGGCGTCCTGCAGTGTTTCTGAATGGGCAGCTGGGCAGGAGGCCTAATTGCAGGACAGACCTGCAAAATCTGTCTCCTTGCAACTGGAACAAGAGGAAGCGTCTCCCTCCCAGAGGCCTCCCCCCACCATCCCTGAGAGGCCAGGCAGGGCCCTCGCCCTCCCATGGACCCTAATTGCAAGAAGACACCTTTCTTTCAGTTAGATCGGCACGGGTACAAGTGGACCCATGGTGTATTGCACTGGTGGGGTCCCCATTCTGGTGGGTTTAGTGCAAGGTCCTGGGCAGCTGGCCACACTACCCATGCCTAGTGCCGGCCCTGCCTGCACACCATTTTGTTTGGTATTTCACTAACAAACCCCAAAAGCAGGAATTTGCTTGTGAAAAATAACAACAATAGCCCTGTCGTGTAGTGACCAGATGGGGGAACTATGACATTAGTGAAGAAGGAACTCTGGTGCTCAGTTTGAAAAGAAATGCCAACACCTTTATCTTACATTGTTTTATCCACCTTGGCACACAGGGTGGTTTGTCATCAGTTTACAGCTCCATATTATTGTTTTCCAGATTTGAGGATGGCCTTCGACTTTGCTAGATTGCTTCTGTGGACAAAGGTGCACAATTAAGGATTTGTACTGGAATGTTATGTTATAAATTGTTATAAAAACTTTTATAACGCGCTCTATTACTAGCAAGTATCCTGGCACGAAAGTGAGGTTGCATCTAGACCATAACTGTGGTCAGATTCCTGAGCACTAGTACCTGAGGCTGGTGTACTTTTGGAAACACTGGTATATGTACCAGGAAAGTGCCTAAGAACAGTTGTTTGAAACTAGGCTACATCTTAGTAGTTACTTATCAGAATGTCAAGTACAGAATATTTTGCAGCCAAAATATCATGGACTGTATATCGAGAAACAAAATATCATGAAGGTAATTGCAAATAACATGAAGATAAGTGATATACAGTATCATGGACTGTATATATAGAAAAAAATATCTTGAAGGTATATGCACATTGGAATGTATAGATTTACTATCCCTACATACCTTGAAGATATATATATGTATAATATTCACTGAAAAAAACACAGGTTTCAGGGACGTTTTAGTTAGTTGGACATTTCACTCATACAAAACTAGAGAAATTCGTCCATTATAGTTAGTTAAGCTAACTATAACTCGCGCCCCCGTAATGCACCGCTGATTACATCACTCATGACATGGTCAGTGACATCACTCATGACACCAATGATGACTGAGCAGGTTTCCTGCTCTCGCTTCCACGAAGCAAAGCAGAAGTTTTTTCCCGCCCTGCCATTGGAAACTGAAATGTCCCGGGGGGGTGGGCACCTTGCGACATTGCTGGAGCCAGCCCTGGGGGGTTGTGGTCCCCAGAGCCATAAAGGGCTCCAGGAGGGGTACTGCGTTACCCCGCATTCTTCATAAGCAAATCCCCAGGGAGGTGGCGGTCCCCGGGGCTGCGGGTTAGCCTCATGCCCTCGCATATATTGTTTAAAGCCCCAGGGAGGTGGCGTCCCTGGGGCTGCGTAAGGGGGGCAGGAGCCCTCCACACTTAATAAAATAATAATTATAATAAAGCCCCGGGGAGGAGGAGCTACGCTAGCAAGCAAGATGGCCGCATAAGCTCCCGGCTCCGCCGACCTCCGCCAGCAGCTTGTATATTCTGCAAGTTATCCTGTTTTCACACCGGACTCCCGTGTACATGAGGCGTTACTGACTCTGAAGGTGCAATCCCGAACTATTTAACTCATCGAGTGACGAAGATACGCCGTGTTTCACTCTCGGCCTAACTCAGCTTGGAAGCCGGGGCCTCGATTTCCGACCCATCCGGGCTGGAGTTGAACAACATCGGCTGTGGACTTTGGGCTTCGTCCGGTCTCCCGAACTGAGACACACTTTACTTGTTTTTAACGGTGATTTAGTATCCTGTCTACACCACAGACGCTGCAACGTGACTCTTCGGTGGCTGCGGTCCGGTATCCGACGCCCGGAGACACCGTAAGCCTCCCGGGGGTGACGGACGGGAGCCCTGACCAGCGGCGAAGGTGTAGGAATCGTGAGGTGAGGGCGCCCATTGTTGCTGTCTGCTGCGGTTGTGCCTGCTACCCCGGAGTAGTCGACCTCCGGGGTTCATATCCTGCTCTGTCGCTTCACGAGAGGAGATGGAGGGGACAGAAGGCACACCATCGCTGTATGCCGTAATGGCGGCCATTGGAATGCTCCACTCACAGATCATCGCCAACTGCCAGGCACTGTCGGCAACAGTGGACAATCTTTGCCTGAGACCGGACGGCGACTTTTCGGCATCATCTCAGCCAGCTGTACTACCTATGGAACATTGTATGCTCAACTTTAAGGACCCTGTGCGGAAGCCGGATTCCGTGTGCGCTGCTGATCCCTACAGGACAGATTGCGCGCCTGTGAACATTGTTAGCTTCCCCTGCTTGAGCCATATCCCGCTTAACATCGCTATGGACAACTTTGAGTGCCTCAACAAGGTCACCAGTGACTATCGGAGAGTTTCATTATCCTTTCACGCTTTTCCTCGCTTGTTCTGTGGATATTGTGAAATTTTATCCTTTTTTCGATTTGCTTGTACTGACTTGAACTTTTATGAAAGCTCTGCTTCTCTCACTGTTGTTGTGATCTGGGTTATAAGTGCTCTAGCGAAGAATCGTACCAGCCAGGGTTAACTTGTGTTTTTTAGGGTTCGGCACAATAATTTAATTTGCTGCTGGGATTGTGACCTGTAATGTACGGGAGTCGGGTAGTGTGTATCATACTTCCCCGGATTGATTGTATATTTCGCTGCATTCTATTTTGACCGTGTTTCGGGGTGGTTGCATCTAGTCGGGGGTAAGGGAGTACGGGAGTGTGTTTTTATCTCTCCTCCTCCACTTCTCCTTTCTTTTAGGGATGTTTCTGGGCGACAGGCATGCTGCTAGTGGGTTAGGCCGTAGCCATTGCAGGGGTTCAGGGTGGGGGGGTTTGTTATTTTGCCTTTGTTTTGTTCTATGGCCCCTTTTTCTTTCTTTCTCTCTCTTTTCAGGGTATTCATCTGGGCGACAGGCACGCTGCTAGTGGGGTAGGCCGTAGCCATTGCAGGGATGCAGGGTGGGGGGTGAGTGGGGGGGTTTGTTATTTTGCCTTTGTTTTGTTCTATGGCCCCTTTTTTCTTCTTGCAGTGTCCAGTAGCAGTACTTTCGGTCTCATCCTGAAGTATACGAGTGGGCGGGGTCGGGGTGGGCGGTTACGATGAGAGATTGGTTGTTTTGTTCTTCACCCTCATTGAGCTTACTAGCGCTTGCGTCTTTACTGTTTCTTTAACTTGGTCCGCGACTACCTTCTTACACCTACCCGCCTTTCTTATACCTTCGAATGTGTGGCTCCGGATATCCTGTATCTTCTTCTTTATCTCGTCTCTGGGGGGGGTGGAGGGGGGTTAAATGTAAAATGAAACCTTATGAATATCCTTCGATCTGTACTATTTTCTATGCACCGTATATCCTTTATGGCTGCCGGACCTCAGGGTTGCCGGCTGAAGAGCTGTGTTATTGGAACTTCTGATACGTATCGCCTACATGTGGTGACCGGCCCCTGTGGTTGTAGGGCTACTTCTGTAATTTTTGCTGAAAGATATAATAAAGGTTTAAAAAAAAAATAATAATAATAAAGCCCCGGGGCAGTGTCGGTCCCCGATTCTGCGGGAGGCACGAGTCCCCCGTATTTGAACATCTATCGCCCCTGGGAAGTGATGGTCTCTGGGGCTGCAGGGGCCCCCACAGAGCCCGCGCATTAACAAACAGGATTGCCCTCGGGACCTGGCTCACCCAGGGGCTCATTAAAACAAAGAGCAAGATAGTGCGCTTCGATTTTTTTACATTTTCAGCAGGATTTGCGCACCCAGCCCAAATCCTGCTGATTTCTTTTAAAAGTAAAAAATGCTTTTTTAGGCCCTGGGAGTCAGGGTGTTTCTAACCTACCTCCTTTTCTTTTTTTTTAATCATTATGTTCCCTTTTTTCTTGTGACTCAAGGTGCCAAAACTGCTGGAAAATTACCATCCAGTTGGCAAAGAGAATGCACAGCATTTATGCAGTGAGAATACAATTCCAGCAGGTAGAATACTTGTGAGTGAATATTGCATATCAAATGAGTGGAAACATGAAAGCGTTTATGCACAATACGAATGTCTTGCATATTTATTATTACATTTGTATTTTTAAATATTTATCTATTTATTGACATGTGGTATAAGTGATAATTATATTGACAATGTCCTACAATGTTTAAAAACATCTACGATAATAACTAAGGACAAAGGGTGTCCCTATAGTGAATCTATGCCGAAAGTATTTTCTCTATGTTCATTATTACGTGACACGGAGGAAGGGGGGTGTGTACAATGCATTTAAATAGGGTATGGTGGACTGCGTTCCGTATGTGAACAAGGGCATTTGTTGCTAGAAACTCGTCATTGAAGTGAGGAGTGAGAGAAAAAAAAACATCTTGCCAACACATACTTGGGTGTCCGTTACTCACTCTTCACCGAGAGGATGTTTTGAGAGTGTGGAGGATTGCAATATAGATATACATATATTACCTACTGGCGGTCGCCAGTAGGTATATATAGTTAGGATTTTTTCCCTATGGGATTTTTGAAAATTCTATGTCTAATAACTTTGGCGTTTGTGGACGGAATCGGCTGAAATTTTCAGGAAAATGGCACATTTTGTTTCTGAGCAGCCCTTGAAAATTTGGGGGGGGTTCGTCAAGGGGGGGCCGAGAAAAAAGGGGGGTCCCAAAACGCGTTTTTCCCATGTTAATTTCCATAGGGCGGTTGGCCTCACTTTTAGCCCGAACGGCTGAATGGATTTCCACGAAACTTGGCAAAATTGTAGGGACTGTTAGCCCGATGTGCCTTTGCTAGGTCTCAATATATGTGCTTCAGTGGATTTTGAGAAATTAACGTTCAAAAAAAGATATATATCTGCAACAGCGCTCCGGGCTGCGCTCCGGTTCGCGTACTTTTCGCGTAACGGAACTTTGCAATGCGAATCTGATTGGCTCTCCTGTGTCTGTCAACATTCTAAACAGTCCGGAGCGGCCGCCATCTTGTCTCTCGGTAGGATCGAGAGACAAGAGGAGGCCAAAACAAAGGGGGAAATTACCATAAGGGGGCATAGTAGATCCTCGTTGACCCCCTAGGTTTTATGTGGAGGTTTTAAAAGGGCCCAGCAGGGCAAAAAAAAAATATTATTTTTTTTTTTGCGTGGTGAGCGCCTAGTCCGCAAACCGGAAAGCGTTCTGGGCAGCGTACTATAAGGAAAAAAGAATGATAGACTTTTCAAATACTGTATGTTAATTGTTTGTTGTTTGTGTTGATTGTTTTTTTTAATTTATTTTTTAAGCTTTTTTTTTATTTTGATTGTGTTTCATAATTTATTAAATTTTCTAACATTTCATTGTCAGAAATTTCATATTTGTCATTGAATATATTTTGAAGTCTATGAGGGTGTAAATTGTCCTCATTTTTAAGCAGGTTATCCACTGCTTCCACACATTGAAGTAGTTCCTGGTCCCTACTTTCATCCATAAATTCATCAATGTTTCCTTGGCTGCTCTCTTCCAGTACAATTTTAAATTGAACTTGCTGCTCGTCTTCCATTTTGCCTGAAATTTGGATTAAAAAAATATATATTACTAGAGATAGGGCACTGTTGGGATTAATTTTAGATAGGCAGTTTTTATCAGTGAATTTATCTTTTGGCAGTGTATAGTATCAGAGTGGAAGTAGGACTATAAAAAAGTGTATGTGATTTAACCAAGAGAAGCCTAACTCCATCCATAACTATAACAGAGAAGTCTATCTAAATCTATAACTACTACAGAGGGATAGTATATAACTATCAGAAAAAGTTTACCATATTAAGTTATAGTGCACAATATACTTCAGTTTTAAAAATAACAACTTACCTTCACAAACAAGTTGAAGTGTTTAGTAACTATTCAAATGTAATGTACAACAAGAAGTAGCAGTCAAAATGGCTGTGTTTTCTTCTCTTCCTTTATATATATTCAGGTATATAACCAATCAAATATCAGGTAATAAAAGTAGAAAATGAAAGTAACATTTTCATTGGTTGTCAATTCCAACACTTCAGATGTGTTTTGTGAAGTAATTTACCTCACGGTATTTAGAGAGGTCTGCAGGCTTAATGGCTAAATTGTATTTCAATCAAATTTGTGAAAATGAAAGGGATTGTTATGTAGTATGAGCTAACCTATATTTAGTGAGAGTGTCTCCAGTCGTTTTTCTGTGAATTACTTTCCCACCTTTTTTTTTGGACCGCTTCCCGGTATGCGGCCCGGTCCGCGAACCAGCAGCGTTACGGGAGTCCACCATTTTGTGTTTCGGTCGAATCAAGATACAAGATGGAGGGCAAATAATGTTCAGAATGGGTAGAAGGGGGCACGGTAGATGTATCTTGACCCCCTAGGTTTTCTGAGGGTGGCTGAGGAGGACCATATGTGCGGGGAAAAAACATTTTTTTTAGAAATTTTGCGCGGTTAGCTTCCAGTTCGCGTACCGGGTAGCGCTCTTTGAGCGTATTTTGTTGAAAATTAGAGAAAAAAGTTAGAGAAAAATAATAATTGTGAGTGATCAGATGTAGGGTAGCTCTGAGAAGAGCTTTTGGGTTTATGGTACATTTTGGTACTTATAAGTAGGTACCAATGCACAGTCTTAAATTCAAAATGAAAATTCTGTTGCCCTCATCTGAGAAGTGAACTCCATCTCCTCTGTAGATATCTTGCATGTAGTAACGCAAGTTATTGTTGTACAAGGAGCCCATTCCATGGTCTCTCATGTAAGCTGAAACAGATTTGTTTACATGCTTCCTCGACTTCACAATGTTGATTTCTAACGCGGCAGTTGCGCAAACGGAACGTTTACCGGTTCACGGACTAAGTCGCGACATCAAGATGAGCTAACGGGAAGCTTCCCGGTTAGCGAACCGGGAGCGAAGATAAAAAAATATTTTAAAAAAAATTTAATAAAAAACATATAAAATATATTTTTGGATTTAAAGAAGAATACATTTTACAGCTACAGATATTAGCTTTTAAAAAACCAATGAAAGTCACTGAAAAAACCATAGGTTATAGACCATATATAGTTAGGAATTTGCATTTACAAAACCTAGAAAATTCACTGAAAAAACCATAGGTTATAGACCATATATAGTTAGGGATTAGCATTTACAAAACCTTATTTTACTCGCACAAAACCATTGAAATTCCATATATAGTTAGTTGCACTAACTATATATCGCGCACCCGCAATCCACTGCTGATGATGTCACATATTACATCATTCATGACATGGTCAGTGACATATATATATATATATACATATATATATTTATATTTCATTTTTTTAAAGGGCGTGCTATTGTCAGGTGTTTCCACTCATGCAGAGCCTTTGATAAATTTTGAACAACACGAAACGCGTCAGGCTTGAAGATTGTGAGCAGTGATGCGTCCTTCTTAGCTTGTAAGCAGCCAGTTTTAAAATCACCCTAAAGCTGCATTTACCTGTGTGGTGGGTCCTCTTTTTAGGGTACGCTTTTTGTTGTGTATATATATATATCATCAACTGGCATATCCTTAAAACGGATACAGTCTTAAAAAACAAGTTACCCCCCAAACCATCTGTAACTTAGAGACGTTGTCAGTCCCTTAGCGACCACCTGACTAGAAGCCACTTTGAGGAACCCCCTAAAACATCTAAAATGAAATCTATTCCAGGCTTTTTTCCTTGCATGCATTGCAAGGCTTGCAAGTACAGACAAAAGCGGACCAAATACGAGGGGAGACCCAATGACCCACGACTCACCAGAACGATTACTTAATTTCTGAACTGTAATTCAGAATTTGTAATTTACGGCCTGGTTTGCCCTTGCTCTAAGAGATACATCGGGAGTACCATCAACCCGGCAAAAAAACGTATCTTAGAGCACATGCGTGCCAAAACGAACAGAGATAAAAACTACCCTGTGGCACGCCACTTTGAAACCCACCACAATAGCAATAGGGATCTATTGACTTTTTTCCTCATAGATCAACTTGAGAGAAAAGAACGAGGTGGGGACAAAATCAGAGCATTTAGGGCACTAGAATCTAAATACATTATTGATCTCCAGAGCATGCAACCTAGGGGGGTTGAACAATGATCAGGAACTTTGGGTACACCTCGAGTAGATCTAGGGTCTGGATACTGGAAATGTAGAAAAGCCGAACAAATATAAACATCCCAACATCTCCGACTCTCTCAATACTGTTGGATCTGAATATAAGATCACATTGATATCTTCGCCCATCCAGGGCGAGACCAAAAGAGGGGGCATAAATGAATGAAATGAAAAAAATAAAATAACGAACACAACCACAAATGTCCATACAGGGCGGCATAACAACTGCATATCACAACCCAAGAAAATTGAAATAAAGGGGGAAGTTCCTAATATATTACTAATCAAATATTTTATCATCACTTTGAATTGGGACTACTACCTAGGAATATGTCCTACATCATATAAAATTGCAACATAAATTAATTTGTGGCTACATGATGTATGCAAAATTCATGTATTTACTATCGTAAATAGGTGTATTCGCGTCTCAAATCAAATGTAGTTGATTTTTTGTATCCCCTTTTAAATGATTATGGTGTGATATGCAATGCAATGAAATGTATAATGATTTTATGTGGTGGGTACCACATTGTTTTTAACTGCACAAGCACTTTATTGACACCATTCTCCTTGTATTATCACTGTTATGTTTGTTTTTCGATGTTTTATAACAAAACACACTGTAAGATGGCTGCCATTAAGAACTCGGCGATTCAGTCCTCTTTCTATCACTAGAAGGGGGTGGAGATAAAATGGTGTCTTTTCCTATGCACCGGTTGACACTGAGGAAGCCTTAACGGCGAAACGCGTCTGTTGTCTTGGGGACAGGGGGGTCTGCCAATAAATCATTTTTAAATCACAGCTCAGAGTGCCGTCTACTTTCGTAACAAGAAGCAAGCTTGTTTCACTAATATATATATGTATATATTTTTTTTTTCACTGAAATAAACAAACGTTACAGGTTGCAGAGATGTTATAGTTAGGCTAAGGTTACAATCATACAAAAACAGTGAAAATGAGCAGTTATAGTTCGCTGAGCTAACTATAACTCACGCCTCTGTATACCAAGTATTGAGCACTTTAAATTTGTAATCACGTGGCACACACACACACAAAAAGTTCAAAGAAAAAAAGTGTAACCTTTAAAATGAAAGGCCAATGGTTGATGCGCGTCATGTGATCAAGTCCCCAGGGAGGGATGAAACGCGTAATGGCTGCCGTTTGTTGTGAGATGATTCAATAAATCAAGCAGTATTTTAGAATCCTGTGGTCCATGCTCTTTTTCATTCGACTGCCAGTGAAGGTACAGCTGCGAAGGAGTGCTTTGAGATATACAAAGGCAGGTTCCGACTCCTCCTGCCTTCTACACGGACCCCTCTGCAAATTGGGATCATCGCCCGGCAACGTGTGTTCACATAGAATCCGGAAGGAATACAAGCAAAAGAGCCCCACAACGGAGCAAGAACAGCAGGAGCGAAAATAAATCGGACATCCCAGAAAACACGCAGGTAAGCGAGAAACACGTCGGAGGATGCGGTCTACGCAGTGCTGGTGTTTGAGGGGTTAAGAACGATCCATGTCAACAAGGCTCCGAGTTGGGTGCAGAGTGATTCGTGTCCTGGGGTATACGGCCAAACTGTAACATAGTACTAGGAGACTTCTCTATCAAGCTGTGAATTCACAAGAGACCGTAACATTACAACTCACGACTAAAACCATGGCAGCTGACGCACTCAGAGAAAGGGAGGAAGCAGCGGCAGGTTTGTTCAGCGATGACAATGCGCTGGTGAAAGATTCAGTCATCCACAAACCGTCACCAGTGGGAAAGAATGCAGGCATTAAAGAAAAATGCAAACAACTAGAGAAATTGATGAGAACAGTGCAGAAATGCTGGTGGGAGGCCAAGTTTCTGCAACGGTATATAGACGTGGGAAGAGTTCCCCGCGGTCTAAGGATTCTCGTCGCTCCAAGTTATGAGGAGCCCGACCGTGAGATGATGCGGGAATGGGCTGAGACCAACTTGCATTCATCACTCAAATTACTTCTGGTCAAGTATACTGAAAAGGATCGTATTAAATTGGCTGAAGAAATTGACAATACCAACAAAGAACTGGTAACAATGGGACAACAGGAGGAAATTGTCAAATTAAAGACATAATGAAACATCTGAAAAAAGAAGAGGATGTGATGAGGGAGCAGAAAGCTTTTCAATTTCACCGGGACCAGTGTGATTATGAATATAGGAGTATATTTACATTCACAAAAAAGTTTGATGCATTGAAAGCTGGTAAAATAGGATCAACTCAAAACCAGGGCCACAGGGAAGTTGCAGAAAACCCACAACCAGATTTGACTTCTGCATCAGATGCAAGCTGAGCAGTGGAGAGCGGATCAGAAGCGGAAATTGGCAGCAAGACAACGCCACCAGCAGCACGCAGACACTCCCTAACTGAGGAAGTGGATTTTTTATGCAGAGAACGCCTCCAGTCTCTCAGGCCAAGAAAACAACAAATGTACCCAAATCCAGGCGAAACAGAAAATGGAGAGAGAGAATGAAGGCAAACTGAGGAAGGAACAAACAAGAGGCAACCAAAATGGCAGCAGAATAAATTCTGGAACAAATAATGCCTACTGAAATGGATACAACTAGTGAGAAAACAGTGATTAATCTAACGGACATAGTTTTGAACAATTACTAGCCTTGGGACTTTCCTTCTGCCCTGAGAGTTCTTTTAAATATGCAAAATCGAGGTTTGATATATACAAAAGTGTTACAAAATAAACCAACCAAATCCCGCATTGTTGAATTAGCTACATCCGGATATAGTAAGCAAACACAGGAGGAACACACAAAGTCCACAGTAAGTAATACAAAATATGGTGGATACCCTGTATGATTTAATACATGAGGAGAACCAGGCAAGCGAGATTAATGTGGGAAATACACCAACAAATAAAATGATGTAGTGTCAGACGCCATTCAGACCACCTTTCACTTTCTATCCACTAATGGTCAAGGACACACTTGATATGTTCCAGGAGCAAGTCATTATCGGCCTTAAAAATCTAAACAGATCCACGTACAAAGCTTAAAATAACGCTACAAAAGATAAAAAAGAGCTTCAATACCACCAACTAATGACTAAAATAAAAACTAACAAGCATATAGTTGTCAGAAACGCCGATAAAGGCGGCAACGTAGTACTGTGGAAAAGAAAAGATTACCTACAGGAGGCAGGAGGCACTGAGCCAATTGAACGACAAGTCTTGCTACTGCAGTTGCAACAAAATGACTTTAAATGCGGTACAATCAACATACAAAATTTAATTGATGGCGTGGCGAGACACCGGCCTGATAACAATAGACAAATACAAATATTTATGGACTACCAATCCAATCACTCCCATAATGTACTTTATTCCTAAAGTACACAAGGATGAAAGAAACTCCCCTGGAAGACTGAATATTTCGGCTAGAAACAGCATCTTTGAAAACACTGCTATATACGTAGACTTATTTTTACAAGAACATGTTCACAAACTGGCCTCCTATATTAAGGACACAGCGACTCTTTAGCCAAAATGACAAATTTCCTGTGGCAAGAGGATTACTCTTTAATAACATTGGATCTAACCTCACTTTATACGTCCATCAAACACAAGGATGGACTGAGAGCTCTACAGTATTATTTGTCCAGGAGAGGGCCACAATATGCAGAGCACACTAAAATGATAGTCAACATGGTTGAAATGTGTCTAATGAATAACATATTTATTTTTCAAAATGCATTTTACCAGCAATTGAGAGGAGTGACCATGGGAGCCAGCTTTTCCCCCAGCTACTCGTGTTTACACATGGGCTGGTGGGAGGAGCTGGTTGTCATGGCAAACTACTCGGAAATTCTAACCAACCATGTGAATTGGTGGTGGAGATTCATCGAGGATTTGTTTCTTCTTTTGCAAGGAACTGAGGGGGAAGCACTCATGTTTATTGATTCAATTAACACTAATGAGCTGAATCTAAACTTCACTGCCAGTATCAGCAAAACTAGCATAGTATTCTTGGATGTTGAGGTGTACGTTAATTAGGGCAAACTAGATACTCATCTACATAGAAAGCCCACTGCAGGAAATGCCATTTTACATGCCAGTAGCTCACATTCAAACCATTTAGTGCAAAGCATACACTACGGTGAGTTACTTCGCATAAAGTGAATATGTCGTGACAGCAAAGCCCAGGAAGTGGCACAATTGGAATGTCTTGCCAGGTTCGAAGAAAGAGGGTACAGCAATAAATGTCTAGCAAAGGCACTTACTAAAAGCAACCTGAAACAAAGGGAAACTCTTTTGAGACAAAAACCTGAGAAAAATACCACTGATGAACCTCAAGTCGTTTCGGGTTTATCCTGGAATTTAATAAACAGGAGTCAGCTGTAAGAAATATCATTAATACAAATTGGTACTTGTTGAGACAGGATCTAATAATTGGTAATATAGTCCCAAAACGGCCATCCATAACATACAGAAGAAATGTCACCATGAAGGACATTTTGGTGGACAACGACCCATGTGGTCCACCTGTTAAGGGATCCTGGTTAGCCCAGAGATCGGGCTTTTACAAATGCAAAATTTATAAAGCCTGCCAACATGGGGTGTCTACCACTAGTTATTTGACCCCCTTCCGTGGACCAAACAGAGAGATCACAAAGGCCTTAAACTGTAAAATGGATCATGTGGTGTACGTGCTGGAGTGCCCGTGCAAATTGAGATATATTGGTAGTACCATCCTTCAAGGGCATAAACGGATACTCCAGCACATAAGAGCCATTAAAAATAATGATCAGGCCTACCCAGTGGCTCGCCACTTTCATGAGCAACATGGGAACGATCCAAAGGATCTCAAATATTTCCTCATTGATTCTGTTCAGAGAAATGAAAGAGGAGGGGACAGGGAAAAGACCCTCCGGTTATTAGAGATGCAGTATATTCTAAATTTAGATACCAAGCATCCCAACGGATTAAATAGCTTGGGGGAATTACATGCCAGTTTACACAGCTAATGGCCATTAGCTTTACAATGGGAACCTGGTTACTCAATTTAATGAACAGTTCTTGACCAACAAGTATAAGGTACATTAAATCAATTTATTGAGTTGAATTGTCTAAATATAATTTAGTCCTTATGAACATAGCAGCCAAAACCCACACTGAGTAATTGTACTGTATATGTCAAAAAAATTCCCCTAATTGTTTTAAAGTCACCTTGCTTTTGTATTAGGCACCATTCACTTTTTTTCAAGCACTATTTTGCACATTGGTAATTAACAAACAGTCATATCCATTACTTGAGAATACTAAAGACATGATATTGCTCTAGAATTTTGAGCCCATACCAAGGGTACAATAAAGATATATGGAAGGAGCACCATCTCACAATAACTGCCACATATGAAGAGAAAATAGATTATTTAGACTAGTTTAATGAATGGTCTATATAAAATATAATTTCCCCATTAGAAACAATGGTTATGGATGTATCCAAGCATTCTGAGATTTTATGTATATATGTATCTATTTATTCATATATTTATATATATTTATATGCTTTTATATACTTCAAAAATGAGAGATGAATAATCATTACCAATGCTTACTATGTGGTAGTGGTTCTAACATCTGTACAGACAACATTTATCCATGTGTTTTCATGTATTTATTCTATTTATTTGCATAATTACACACTGAACAACAGAGCTAACGGTGAACTCAAACGTGAAAAGTTATTGCATACCTTCTGGTCCAGGGTTCACTTTATGTTACTCGTGAATCGACATTAAGTTGTTGTTTGTTTTACCAAGTATTGAGCACTTTAAATTTGTAATCACGTGGTACACACACACAAAAAAAGTTCAAAGAAAAGAAAAAAATTGTAACATTTAAAATGAAAGGCCAATGGTTGATGCGCGTCATGTGATCAAGTCCCCAGGGAGGGATGAAACACGTAATGGCGGCCGTTTGTTGTGAGATGATTCAATAAGTCCTGTGGTCCGTGCTCTTTTTCATCCGACTGCCAGTGAAGGTACGGCTGCGAAGGAGTGCTTCGAGATATATATATGTTATATATATATATAATATATATATAAACAACAGTCTAATCCACAGGAAGGATAGGCAGCACACCAGTTAAGTGTCAAATAATTTATTCCGAGTGAAAAAATTATTTGACACTTGACTGGTGTGCCGCCTATCCTTCCTGTGGATTGGGCTGTCGTTTATCTTTGGGGTGGCTGTCAACTCCGGCTGGCACTGACACTTCAAGGGCAGGCTATCGGCATTTGGGACAGCATTTGGTGACTTGATATATATATATATATATATATATATATATATATATATATATATATATATATATATATATATAGATATATATATATATATATATATATATATATATATAGATAGAGAGAGATATATATATATATATAGAGAGAGAGATATATACATATATATATATATATATATATATATATATATATATATATATATATATATATATAAAAGATAAGTGCAGGTACTCACATAATTGAGATGTGGGCGAAGGGGCGGGGCTAGTCGTGGGTACGGCTATGGGGACGTAGCTACAGATAGTACTGAGGGACTGGGCCAGAGGCACATGTTTAATTTAATTGAGATTTTATTGGTGTGCAGATGTGCACACTGCAGACAACACTCACTCATACAACAACACACACAGGGACATTGAAGCACTTGTGCATGCAGATAGGGTATTTAGTTCATGTGCACCCACAATAAACTGTGCTAAAAGCATCAATTAACTGGAACAAGCGGATGAGCGTGGAACGTGGAGGGCTGGCCAATAATTCAAATCAATAATAAACCTCATGACCGAATGCACCTCTTCATTTAAGATTTTGTTTCATTGGCGCTTTATGTTTGAAATTGTTTCAAAGGCACTAGAAAAAAAGTTTACTAACATTTCTTTCCTAATGTCATAAATATTTTACTTTTAATTGAATGTAAACCCCTTCTTTAATTTTTTCCAGTGAAATAGCGCCTTGGGCCTCACAAGCATTGGGAAAGTGCTATAGAAATCAAACATACATTACGCAATATCTCTAACTTTCTTGTTTAATCACATTTTGAAGGGAAGGTATGTATATTATTTCTCCTTTTTATAAGTAAAGCTCTGACGATGTATCTGTAGGGAGAGGGGCGAGATGCAAATTGGGCCTTTCATCTGTCACCCAATAAGTCTTTTACGCCTTGCAAATCGGTTGAAGAGACCTCGACTGCAGGGGGCACAAGAAATGTAAAAATAAAAATAGAGTTTCCTCCGCTTTTCGAAGTTGTTTGGATGGCCAACAAATCACAATAGCCCAGCGTGCAGTCTGCTGAAAGAATCCCGTGTGTCCAGGAGGCTGCAGCAGCCCGGGTTAGAGAGCACAACAGGTGATGGTGGTGGAGGGAGGGCGGGCGGGAGGAGGATGGGGGGAGATGCGAGCAGCGTTGCTCAATTAGCAGATGGTAAAGGGAGATTAGCACGAGTGCTTCACAGAAAGGGACTGACTCGTCGGCTGTGTGTCACGCTTTTTTTTTTTTTTAAATACCAAATTTCACTGAGTTGGCTTGCTGCCCCATGAGTACCGGTACTCTCTTTGAACAAGAAGAAGTTCCGGTACTCAAGCGCAGAAAATGTAGAAGTGCCGGCCCATTTAAAGCACTGATCATACAACAGGATTGCTGCGACCTGTTAGGTGGTCACGCCTCCCTTTCTCCACCAGTCTGAAAACGCTCCTCCTGGCGCACTACTAATGGGGGGAAGAAGTCCCCTTGGCTATTGAAGGTCCTTGGTGGCCAACTACCCCTTCTGTTGTTACCTTCAGCAAGTCCCACACAGCAGGTTTGCAGAGAGGTTTTTGATGCCCACGCCCCCTTTCTCCACTTCTCTGCAAACGTGCCTCCTGATGCACTATTAGTTGTGGGATGTGGCAGTCCCCGGGCTGCGGGGTGACAACTGGCCCCTGCATTTCTCATATTTAGTCCCAGGAAGGTGGCAATCCTCAGGGCAGCGGGGGAGGCCGTATGGCCTCCCCGCATTATTTTATATGCACTTGAGTGCCCTGGGAAAGTGGGTGCCCCGGGTTCAACGGAGGAGCTGCAAGATACCCCTGCAAATAATTCGATCACTGCCCGGTGAGGTGGTGATCCCAGGGTCTATAAAGGAGGCCGTAGGGCATCTCCTGCATTATTTTATATGTACTTGAGTGCTCCGGTGAGGTGGCAGTCTGAGGTGGCAGTCCTTGGGACTGCGGGGGAGTCGCAAGGCTCCCACACGTATAATTAGATCATTACCCGAAGGAGTAGGCCTTGAATATCCTAAGTAGGGGGGCCCGTGCACACCTCCCTCATTTCCATAATGTCCCCGGACCTGACCCACCTGGGGGCGAATAGTCAATGAAACGCTGGAGCCCATGCTTCATTTTTTTTTAATTGCAGCAGATTCACCGATCCACTTGTGAGTCTGCGCCAAAATGTTACTGCTGTTTACCCCCAGTGGGGTCCCTAAGTGACCCCCCCATAATATCTGGGGGTTCAGGGTATTACTACTCAGCTCCCTTTCTTTTTTTTAACTTTTTTTCTGGGAAAAGATGGGTCTTCAGTGCTTTACGAAATGCCAAATAATTATCCATACTCTGGATATGTACAGGGAAGGCGTTCCAAAGTTTAGCTGCCAGTGAGCGAAAGGAGCGCCCACCAGCGCGAGCCCTCCTAACCCAGGGGACAACTACCAAGTGTTGGCCCAATAAACAGAAATGGCGAGTGGGCGTGTAGGAGGAAAGCAGGCTTGCTAGAATGCCAAGGGAAGGGGAATTCAAAACCCTAAAAGCAAAGCAGAGGGACTTGAACTCCCCACGTCTCGCCACCGGTAGCCAATGTAGCTGACGAATAGCACTGGAAGTGGAGTAGAATCTAGGCATACCGAGAAGAGTTCTGGTGGCTACATTTTGGGCCCTGTGCAGTCTCAAAATCTCCGTCTTGTTGGCTCCCAAATAGAGCGAGCTGGCATAATCCAGTCTCGACAGCACAGATACCTGGACAATCATCTGTTGGATGGAAGGATCAAGTGTAGAAGTGTGGCTCACTGGTTAGAGGAGGCAGACCTGGAAGCAGAGGTCAACCCGGGACCAGGGTTCAATTCCCGGCTCGGCGGGGTCTTGAGTCCTAAAAAGTCCATGGACTCAACAATTTTCGCTCCGGTGCCTACTCGAATCACGGGTTCACACTCTGCGACTCTGGGCAATAGCTTGCTTAATCTCCACAACGGCCCCTCGCAGCGGGATGCCTGGCTTTCACCTTGCGGATAACCTGCCGGGGTTATCTCACAGGGGAATACCAGGACGGGTTCCCTAAGCAAGCGCTTAGAAACCGCTCAGTGATTTGCGCTATATAAATTCTTGTACATTTACATTTACATTTACATCAAAAAAGCTCAGCAGAGGTTGGAACCCACGAAGAATACCAAAGCACGTTGCTGCCACCTTCTTAGTATGGGTTTGGAAATTAAGAGCCGAATTGACCCAGACACCAAGATTTTTCACCACCTTTTTGGTGGTGGGTGCACAACCCAAGGTGGCGAGCCACCACCGGTCGCTCCATAGCTCAAGACCTTTCCCTACCAGCAAGACCTCAGCCTTGATGGCATTAAGGTGGAGACAGTTGGCAGTCATCCACCCTGCAACGTAAGCAAGACCGCTCCGAAACATAACAGCATCTTCAGACAGTCATCGGAGAGGGCGACTACCAATTGCGTGTCATCAGCATATGATACAATAGTTAAACAGTAACAGTTGTGCCGTCCCCAATATTCACAGTGTATGTGTCTGAACACTCTAAATGGTGGACGGGGGATATACGTCACTTCTTTGTTAATTAGGCCCCAGTTCTTCACATAGACAAATGCATAGCAGGAGAGAGGAACCCCCTACCCCATCATGCGCCTGGTAGAAATGCTGTCTCTTCAGTCCGCTATGTACAAGTGGGCACAGCTGTATAGTGTCTTCCTGTGTCTTATGGAACACATAGCCATAGCCAGGAAGAAGGTCTAACTAGAGCACTAAATGTGTTTCACATAATACAAACTGTTACTGTTCCTATTCTAACTCATCAAAAAAAATATAAGAAAATCCAGCACTATAGTTGGGTCACGGCCTTGATCAAATGACACAGCTTGAACAGTGTAACCCAAATTTAAAGTGCAAGTGCTTACACCACGGAAAACAACATAGACAACAGACTATTGTTTCATCAACATTTCAACGCAATATGCGATAAAAAATATGATACCTCCACCACAGTTGACAATTAATAATAATAGCATACCAAGCCTGGTATTGCAATAAAAACTTGCTGTCTCAAAATTTAAGGACACAGAAACCTCAGTTAAAGTTTACATAAATGCTAAACATGCCTGGTTTGCCCTTAATGATACTGAATGTCGGTTGATAGTTTATAAAGTGCATGTCCCCAAAAGACAATTAAAGATAAATTTATCAAAATAAAATTGTAAAAATAAGGTGCATATTATATATAAAAGTGCTGTGTGCTCGATATTGCCGTTACGATACCAATTTTATACTCATTAACTGGCAAAAAAAGTGCTATAATGAAATGTGCAAATACGTAAAAAGAGATATTTCATAAGAATAATCTTAGGCATGTTCATAGTCATCAAATCATCAATTGGACTATACATTAATTCATGTAGAGTATGCCTATTAGGAGCAAATTGAGGTTTTGGGTAAATGATATATATATATATATATATATATATATATATATATATATATATATATATATCCAAATGTAATTGCAGGCTCTGAACCCCTGCCTCTTGCAGCGGAGGGCCTGGACGGGGCAGCCACTCCCCAAATCTCCAAAAACAATTCCACACGATACAAAACAGGAATGTCCAGGCCAGCTTTGCAGTTATCCAAGAGCTTTTATTTTAGCTCCTACTCAACGCGTTTCGAGGTACAACCTCGTGATCAAGAGGTTGTACCTCGAAACGCGTTGAGTAGGAGCTAAAATAAAAGCTCTTGGATAACTGCAAAGCTGGCCTGGACATTCCTGTTTTGTATCGTGTGGAATTGTTTTTGGGGATATATATATATATATATATATATATATATATATATATATATATATATATATATATATATATATATATTCACACACATATATGAATAAATTTAGGTGGATGTTTGCCCTGAGTGAATTAAATCGTACTTCAATTATGGCACTACTTTTTATACAAAGCTGACGTGGCGAGAACACGGTTAAAGCACTGCAATAAAACCCAATACCTTCATTACATTTAAGGGCAAATATGGGATTCTTGGTATGTTTATACCAATTATGCCTTATAAAACAACAATTTATATTATGTATATTATGTATACTTATGCAGTTGCAACCCGGACCTGGCCACGAAACTTGTTCCCTCGATAATTTATAAAATAACTTGGAAAGTAAAACATTAGATTAGATTAGGGTAGGTTAGACCATTAAGGCAGGTTACGGCAGAACAAGCCTAGTATGAACATGTCCCAGCCTCAACACCCAAAGATCTGTCACTTCTCCTCTAAAAGCGCACCCCCCCCCAGCAGAACTCTTCTGGAGTCTCCATTTTTGTAGTTTTATTTTTATATAGCACAAACTCGCTTCAAGGGCTTTGTAGCGTTTTAGATGAGCACCATACATTAAACAAGGTCAGATTCATTGTTTTTTAAGTTCGGGGAGATTAAGCGATTTGCCAAGAATCACAGGAGGTTCAGCAGACGTTGACTCTCGAACCTAGCTCCCCGAGTTCAAAAGCCAGAAACTCTGGCCTTTAGGCCACATCTCCTCCCTTGTTAGCCTACGACGTCCATGGGTCTCCACTGTGTTGTAGCCCTTACTCATAAAGCCTCCAAGAATATTCCCACTTCCGTCACACACACAAGCACACACTCATCAAACCAGTACAACACCTGCCTGTCAGTGGCAGCCGGCACAGGTAAACGCGGTGTGGCGGTGGGGGGCGGGGTGGGAGGAAGGAAGTCGATAGACAACGGAATAGGTATAATTAAATGAATAAATAATACCCATTCCATCGTCTGTCTGCTTCCCCCCTGCCTTGCCTGCCCTGCCCTGTCTCACCGTGCTTACCTGTGTCGACCGCCGCTGCTGGACTTAGCCGCGGTCGGCAGTAGGAGTTCCTGCAGGACTGTGACATGGGGAGGGGGAGGGAGAGGGTGGAGGGTAGTAATGTATGGATCACGGAGTTTAACAGGTAAGTAAACATATAAATTAATAAAACGGATTTCGTTGCAAGCACTGTATTACCAAATGCGATGCAGCGCGCGCAACGAAATTCGTTTTATTTATTTATGTTTACTTACCTGTTAAACTCCGTAATCCATACATTACTACCCCCCACCCTGCCCCTCCCCACGTCACCGCCCTGCAGGAACTCCTACTGCCAACCGCGGCTGGCTGGACTTCTATCACACAAAGCGGCTCAGCCTATGCGCTATGCCTGATCACATCCTGCAGGGGCGGCCTTAGGCATGTGCAAGCTGTGCACCTGCACAGGGCCACCAAACCCCAGGGGCCACCACGCCAATATATATCCTTAATATAATAATCCTCTGAGGATGGATACATATTTGCGTGGGGGCCCCTGGCAGGGATTTGGTGGCCTCCGGCTCTGTTCCACTTCCAAACACCCCGACCCCCTCCCCCCCTTTCACTGGCCGCCGCGCTCTGCCCCGCCCAGACCCCCTCTTCCGGGGCCCCCCACCTACGCTCCCTGCCCAGGGCCGCAATGAGCCTAGAGCCGCCCCTGCATCCTGGTTTCTGCTAAGGACAATACACTCACACAGAGAACAGGGACCGGAATTAGAGGATATGAATATCTGCCATAGAGTAGCGGATTTCCTATCCCGCCCTTCTGAATAGTATTTGCGACATTCATCAAACAGCAACAGTTGTCCCGTCCCCTCTATTCACAGTGTACATGTCTGAATACTCTAAATGGAGGACGGGGGGTATAAGTCACTTTTTTGTTGATGTCTGCATCTGCCAAACTGTAAATTAGGCCCCAGTTCTTCACATAGACAAATGCATAGCAGGAGAGAGGAACTCCCTACAGCCACATGCGCCGGGTAGAAATGCTGTCTCTTCAGTCCGCTATTTGTGCAAGCTGGCACAGCTGCATGGTGTCTTCCTGTGTCCTATGGGACACAAAGCTATAGCCAGGAAGAAGGTCTAATGCTAGAGCACAAAATGTGTTTCCCATAAAAAAAACTCTTACTTTCCCTATTCTAACTCGTCAAAATGATCAAAGCGGCGCATCCTGCATGTCTGTAAAGGAAATATACCCTCTTTACAGGAGCAAATAGAAAAGCAGAGGCAGCTGAACTGATTCATTAGCCAACCTGCCCTAAAATCCTCTAGGGAGAAGCATGGATGCTTCCAAACATTCACCTTCTAAGACACTAGGTTGTGTTTCCTTACAAATATGCACTTCTGTGTCTCAGAGTTGTGGGGCCCTTGGCTACTGCCTGACACCAAATTTTTATTTTTGGTTGCCGTATGCCTATGCTGATATTGTGAATTCATGCCCTTCAGGAAAAAGGCATCTAATTCTAACTAAATTGGAGGGGGGGCGAGGCAAGCCCAAACACAGCTCTGAAAGACCGCGCCATGAGGGGAACGGCTGTACACTCCTGCGCAGCTAACCACCGCCGTGAGGGAACCGGCCGAGTAAAACACTGCAGCTGTTCCGACATCGCCGTGAGGGCAACGGCTAAGGACTACCATACCCAGGTGCCCCGGGGATCACCGGCGCGCCGGTGACATCACTGCCTGAGCCCGGGGGAAGCTAATAAACATCGGAACGCCTCCCGTCCCGCGAGGACGTGCGCGGGACGAGTCGGGCTGAGCCCGGGCAGAGGGCGGGCCGTCTGTGGCCGTCAGGGGCCGGCTGGGGTCGGGTCGGGCCCCCCCCTAACCAGCTCTACAAAATGGGTAAGCGTAAGCAACCAAGTAATGGTGAATCAGAGGGTAAAAAAGCAAAAGTACCCAGACAATCGGAAAGTATAATTTCATACCTAAATTCTGCCGTTGGTGTGCTATCCAAAGAAATTGCACACGCTGAAATAGAACTGGGCCTGACTCCACCTGCTAATGACCATACTCATGTGAGTAGTAGTATTACCCCGGTGCCCACTGTACCCTTGGAACCGACTATAGTAATTGAAAACTCTGTGAGAGGGCCCGAATTAGGACGGGCCAATTGAGAACGAGACTGTAACAGATCCGTTGGGGGCTGAAGGTGATCCCCTAAGGACTCCTGAATCCCGGAAGTCAAGGAAAACAAAGAACTCTAGGAAAGGCTCAAAAGCTTCAAAGCCTACATCTAGTTCCGAAAGGAGTGACTTACACCTTATGCACAACCTTGGAGCCCTTGTGGAGAAAATGTTCACAACCCGACTGGAACCACTATTAGTGGGTATAGCTAAAGATATTGTAGACACCCTAAATATCTGTGTAGATGGCCTGCGGAAAAAATGTGATCAAATTGGGAAATTTATTACTGAATAGAAGGACCAGCAGGCTGATTCTCAGTCCAAGAAGGAGGGCAGGTCTAAGAAAAGGGGCTCTAACCTCCCTACGGATATCCCTAGCCCGCCTGGGGGCCGGGAATCTCTAGGTGACTCATTGATGTTATGTAATGATGGCCCTATTAACGTCAATACTGTGCCCTCCACTTCAGGGGATAATGACCCTCTGACCAGTACTGTCAGGGGAAATACTGGAATTGTAAGATTGGAGGTCGCAGGGGGAAGATCTGAGGAACTAAAACCGAAACATGGTATATATGCAAGGAAAAAGCTAGAATTACCCCCTGATGCTGCACCTTTAGTAGCAGTATTCACAGGGGTCCCAGCATTCACTGAAAGTAGGTCTGAATCTCCTCAAGAGCTACTAACACTTGCACAAAAACTGTGTGCTTGTTATAGCAGTGGGGGTCCTGATATAGCCTCAAATGTCATTATGGCCAGAAGAGTGAGATGGGTGGGGCATGTTCCCAAAAACATTTCAGGAGACTGTGTGGTGGTGAATTTTGATAGACCAAACATAGCCCACAGACTATTCTGGGATGCCTCTGAGCTTGGCTCCCCTGGCATTAGACCACTACCACTGAGTTTTTTCTATCCCCCCAAAAACAGACAAAGCAGAAACTTTGCCTTACCTGCACACATACCATCAGACCATAGTGATCTTATGACACCCACTGTACTCCCTAATGGATTAACTATTAACCCTAAACCCAAGACAGGAGGAGTTACTACCTCATTTTTAATTGACACATCAAATCCACTCCCACTTAAACCTATCACCGGAATCATAGAGAGGGCAGACATACCTCTGCATAATCAATTTGCTCCTTTGTCAGATCTGGAGGAAATTGATTGACTAACGGATGGTAGTCAACTACTTTTAGAACCTTCAGACACATTGCCACAAGTTAACAATGAGACAATGTGCCGATTTGTGAGTTGGAATATTGCGGGAATTAGGGCTAAATGGAATGACGCTATTTGGCTGGATTTTATAAATGGTTTTGATGTTATCGCCCTGCAGGAAACCTGGGGTCCCGCAGACTATTGTTATTTGAATGGGTATATTAGTTTTGTTGTGCCTACCACCACGGGGAGAGCGGGTAGAGCTAAGGGCGGGTTAGTTCTTCTCACTTCACTAAGACTGAAGGGTTCTTTCACAAATGTGGAGACAAATTCAAAAAATTTCCTGATTGTGGAGTGGGTGCTGCCCAACCAGACAAAAATATTGTTAATACATTTTTATAACGCTAAAGAGGGTGTGCTACTGAATAAGCACATTTCTACTTTAGACAACTTTTTGTCAGATTATAGAGCAAAACACAATTCGACTTTAGAAATTATTTTAATGGGAGACTTCAACATACATTTATGTGACTTACAATGTCAGATAGAGGACGATTTTGGGCCTCCGGGTGTGGTACTTTCACACTTTGAGCATAGCATCCATGGCAATGCCCTAGAGGAACTTTTAGCCTCTATGAACCTCAGCGAGCCTGAGGTAAATGGAAAAAGAGTTAGGACTATAACCTTTAAGGGTTCAGAGTTGGGCTCTGTGATTGATTATATATTTTTATCTCATTGGTTATTATAGTGCACCCTGTCATATAAAGCATTACCATCTGCTTTTAGTGACCACAATCCCGTTACCTTGGAGGTGCAGCTAGAGTTAGATGGAGGAACGGGTTCACAAGATCTATTGTCGAGGGACCTCGGGCCCCTGATAGTTAAGGACCAGGGCAGGAGGCTGAGGTGGTCAAGGGTGGTCCCTGAAGAATTCTATGATGACTTTTTTAGGAAAACCAATGATCATCTGGCTACCTGTCTTGATTCTTCCGCCCATAGTACCGCAGTAATTGAGGCCTATACTGCCATTTGCCAGCAGGTTGCTAAAGACTTGAGGGTAAAAAAAGGGAAACCATCGGCTAGGGTGTTAAGATGGTTTGATAAAAATTGTTCACAAGCCCATAGCTCTCTACTTGAGGAGTTGAAGCGTAAACCCAGGAATAAAGGTGCAGTCAGGGCCTTAATGACGGAGTATAAAAGGGTAATTATGGCACGAAAAAAAGAAATCAAGGAAGAGGCATGGGAAAAACTCCTCTCCGTGGGGGTGCTACGTGACAGTAGCAAATTTTGGTCTACTGTTAATCACCCTTTTTTCTCCGAGGATAGCAACTCAGCACTTGACTGCGTTATCCCTGACGAAAAATGGTTGATACATTTCAAGGGGATCTATGAGCAGGACTCTTGCTCATTGGGGCAGGAACCTATTTTAAACCCATCAGGAATCCCTATTATCTTTGAAAAGACTGAGATTGAAAAGGCTATACGGGACATGTCTAAAAATAAAGCCCCAGGCCCTGACGGGGTCCCGGCTGATTTTTATGGCCACTTCCCTCAATTCTGGGCAGGAATCCTAATGAATGTATTCAATGCTATAACTGTAAGCAGGGTTCCTGTTTCCTGGTTGATGTCAGTCATTGTCCTGGTGTTTAAAAAGGGGGATAGAGGGGACCCCGCCTGTTACCGTCCCATCTCCCTGACAGACTCATCTGTTAAGATTCTGGGGAGGGTCGTGTTAGGGAGACTTAGGGAGTGGCTAGATGGCAGAGGGGTCCTGTCCGACTTCCAATATGGATTCAGGGAAAAAAGAAGTACTCTGGACCAGTGCTTAAATCTTCAGCTCCTGATAGGCAAGTATACAGTAGCCAAGGAGGGGTCCCTATACTTAGGGTTTATGGACCTTCCTCGGCATTTGACTTAGTCAACCGATCGAAACTGTGGTCTATATTAAAAGAAATTTGTGTTGACCCTGCATTAGTCAATTTTCTGGCGGTTTTACATACCGATTTGTCTGCAACAGTGAGAGTAAACCAGGAAGGAAGATGTACAAGCCATTTTAGTTCTAGGAGGGGCGTGAGACAGGGCTGTATTTTGGCCCCTCTATTATTCACCCTGTATATTAATGCCCTGGGGCGGTGCCTTGAGCAAGTGACAAGGAACGTACCGCATATAGGGGACTCCTTGATACCGGTTCTCCTATATGCCGATGACGCGGTCCTTCTTGCAAGGACTGGAAATGGGCTCCAGAAGTTATTGGACTCATTTGGAGAGTTCATGGAGTCCTTAGATCTAAGAGTTCATACCAAAAAGTCACATGTCATGGTGGTGGGCAAAAATTGCGGATCCCGAACAAAGAAAACTTTTCATTGTAACAGCATAGCTATCTCTAGGGTCCCAATGTTTACATACTTAGGGGTCTTATTCGACCAAAGGGGGACATGGAGACCTCAGCAGCTCTACAAAAGTAATGCTCTGACTAGATCAGCCTCGGCTGTTTTGGGGTTTGCAAAAAAACTAGGGGCAAAACCAATTAAGGCTCTTCTTCATATTTACAAATCCAAATGTCTTGCCATAGCGTCTTATAATTCTTGTATCTGGGGCTATACCCCCCATGATAAAATTCAAATCTGTGAAAATAAGTTCCTAAGATCATTGTTGGGGCTTCCACAATCCTCACCAACCTACTCAGTCCACACTGAGCTGGGAGTAGGATATGTGACGGACCAGCTTAGACTGGCACCTCTCATCTGCTGGGCTAAGACCTGGCTTAACCAGGAAATAACATTAAACCACCAAATTTTGATGGATTGTATTGTGTTAGATAGGGCGAATATGATCCCCTGGCTCTTGTATTTGAAAACAATGTTTACACAATTAGGTCGCCCCGAGATCTATTCTACCCCTAATTGTATCAGAAGAGAGGACGTTGGGTGGATAAAGGTACATTTCCTGAACATGCTTAGCATGGAACGAGAGGAGCAGGAACTTAAGAAAGTTTCAGTGAGGGCAAACTTCTTATTATTAACATCCCCCTCAATTGAACCTTACCTGACCACAGTTAATCGACCTTTTCAGAGACAGCTTTTATCGAGGTTTCGTTTTAATTTAATACACCTAACTTTGGGGGTATTCCCAACCTGGGGCAAACCAGAAAACTGTAACCCTTGTAAATGCGATAACTTCTCAGCCCAGGATACGATGCATTTCGTTATGTTCTGTGAATTTTATCAGGAAATGCGAGGTAAATATCTGTTTCCGCTCCTGAAGGAGGCTGGTTTTATACAAGTTAGACCAGCTCTCTTGTATTTACAAATGTTAAGTTGTCCTCGGGTCATGTTCTGTGTCGCTAGTTTTCTGGTGGCTGCGGTCCGGAAAAAGAATACATCAGATAGATTGGTCAGTGTGATGTAGGATAATTTTTCACTGATTTGTTTTTCTCTAATTACTTTTGCATTTTGCACTTTGTATATTTGATGAGAACGGACTGTTAGATGCATTAGGCGATGAAATATGTACCATGTCCATATTGAATTTCCTCTATTGTAAATCATATTTTTAGCTTGATATTTTATGAAATCGTTAGTCTCTCTATTTTATGAAATTAGACATCTGAATGTATTGTGACTACATACATCTTTTTATTACCTCCTACCCCCTTGTACATAAAACCCATGACTGATTTGTGTAAATAATGATGTGTATATATGTATATATGTTCATGATTGTCTTTTTATGATTTTAAATAATCGAAATAAAGTGTTTTGACTGACTGACTGACTGACAACTAAATTGTTCGTTGATCATTCATTCCAACTCTTGATATCTCGAATGGGTGCTTCCTTAACAAAATCTGCTTCTGGGTTTAGATTTGGAGCAAATCAGCTATCAGTTAATTATTGCTCTCCTCCATAATGTGCACTACTTTGCAAGTTAGGCCTTCCCTGAGCCGGTGACTCAGTGACCACCACGGGCCCTCCGCATAAATCAGAGGAGCTGTTCCACAGGAGGAATATCCCAGGGACACTGAAGGATTTAGCATCTTGCACTTTGCCTGAACTGCACTTTAAGTGAACCCAATAATGCAAATGTAGCGCTAGACATCGGAAATGTTGTAACTGGCTGGGAACCTCAGTGAGCTAATGTGACAATCACAAAGGTCTTTGCGTAACCTGAGGTTGCATATTTGAACCCACAGCTGTGATTGACAGATGATGACTCAGCCTTTTACCCTTTGAAGGTACTACAGAGTAGCACTGCGCTAGGGTTTCCAAAAAGACGTTAGTATTATTATTAGCTTCTGCTAGTGCATGCTTAGGATATAATGGGGGCTATGGCATATTAACCCTTTGGAAAATGTAGCCTTAAAAATTCTTCAGAATTGTTGAAAAAAATATCAGAGTAGGAATTGCTCTTGGTGCTTCATTCCATCAGGAGACTGAATCTGAACATCGGTGCCTATTTATTATTTAATGTTTAGATGTAATCTGGTTAGAATTGGCTCAGTACCATTGATTGGAGAAAGCAGCTCAGCACTTGATGTAAACTTGCATAGTGTTTTGGCAAAATGTGGACAACTTACAGCTACACAAAATACTTGGAAAAACCTGTAACCAGAGAAATATTCTATAACTGGATCTTATATATCTACATTTTTCACAAAGCTCTTACATGATAAGAGGGTACACAACTGCAAACATTATATATAATGAAGCATGCACACACCTACAGAACGACACAACTGGCAACAGCAGCTGCTCCATCACACCTTTGTTTTACTCCTTTTCTCACCAATGTTTCACAGCATCGTTAATCACTACTGACAAAGCTAATACGTCCAAAAGGCAAGAACTATTGGCTTTGCCAGTGCTTGTTACTATTATCGCAAAGTGTGTTTACTCTTCATTACCTAGCATGCACAAAGGAGGTTGCATATCATTGAGGTTGCAAATCTGAGATATGATTATTTTAATAGTGCAAACTTGTAAGACTATATTGCAGATATAGTGCATCCAGCAAAATATCAAACTTAATTTTCTGCTTGGTTTGTCCTGAATGGTATTGCATGTATGTGTACACCTGAAACAAATGTGTAAATCCCCAAAGGTCTTGCATATGTTCCTATTGTGTAACTTGTGCAAAACTAACCCAGACTGCATGTCCCATTTTCTTTAATGCGTTGCTTGGTACTGACCTGTACCAGGCGCCTTTGTTTCAGCCAGTGCTTAAATTGTGTTAGTGATGTTTGTATACTTTAGTGTGTCACCCTAAGTGGGCAGTGTATGCCCGGATGTGGGTCCTGTGCACATTGTGTCACTTGAACCAAGTTATACCTCGCTGATGAACCCTAACTAGGGCAAAACCGGGACTGGGCTGCTTGTGTTTCAGTTAAAGAAGGACCTAGTTGGGAAACAGCATTTACAACGCGGTATGAACCAGACATGCCGTTACATTGTAAGCGTTACAATGAATGTGTCTTTACCAAGCAATCCTTTACCATGAGGATCATTATAATGAAATGCCTATGGGCAAGCAGCATTGGACTTCGAAGTCCAATGCCTTCCCTAAATCAAATCATACAAATTTGTAAAGCGCGCTACTCACCCGCTAGGGTCTCAAGGCGCTGGTAGTCTCTACTACTCGAACAGACAGGTCTTGAGTTGCTTCCTGAAGGAAAGGTGGTCCTGGGTCAGCCGTAGGTGGGTGGGGAGGGAGTTCCATGTCTTGGCCGCCAAGTAGGAGAAGGATCTTCTTCCGGCGGTGGCTTTGCGAATTTGTGGGACGGAGGCGAGGGCGAGGCTGGTGGATTGGAGCTGGCGGGTGGGAGTGTAGAATGTGAGGCGGTTGTTGAGGTATTTGGGGCCCATGTCGGTGAGAGCCTTGTGTGCATGGGTGAGGAGTCTGAACGTGATCCTCTTGCTGACGGGGAGCCAGTGCAGGTCTTTCAGATGGGCAGAGATGTGGCTGTGACGGGGGATGTCCAGGATGAGTCGTGCCGAGGCGTTCTGTATGCGCTGGTGTCTTTTCTGGAGTTTGCCTGTGGTTCCAGCGTAGAGGGTGTTCCTGTAGTCCAGACGGCTGGTGACGAGGGCCTGGGTCATCGTCTTCCTGGTTTCGGTGGGGATCCATCAGAAGATCTTTCGGAGCATGTGCAGGGTGTTGAAGCAGGATGACGAGACGGCGTTGACTTGCTTGGTCATCGTGAGGGAGGAGTCCAGGATGAAGCCTAGGTTGCGTGCGTGGTCCGTTGGCTTGGGGGCCACCAGGAGTCGTCCCAGGCAGAGGGGGATGGTCCCAGGATGGGACTTCCGTCTTGTCTGAGTTCAGTTTAAGACGGCTGAGCTTCATCCATTCCGCGACCTCTTTCATTCCTTCCTGGAGGCTGGTTCTGGCGGTGGTGGGTTTCGTTGGTGAGGGAGAGGATCAGCTGGGTGTCGTCCGCGTAGGAGATGATGTTGAGGTTGTGTTGGCGAGTGGTGGTTGCGAGGGGGCTCATGTAAACGTTGAAGAGGGTGGGGCTGAGCGAGGATCCTTGTGGAACGCCGCAGATGACTTCGGTGGCCATGGAGCGGAACGGGGGAGGCGGACTCTCTGGGTTCTTCCGGCGAGGAACGAGATGATCCACTCCAAGGCCGATCCTTGGATACCGGCGTTGCTGAGGCGCTGTATCAGGGTGCGGTGGCATACGGTGTCGAAGGCTGCTGAGAGGTCCAGGAGGATGAGGGCAGCTGATTCCCCTTTGTCGAGCAGGGACCTGGTGTCGACGGTAGCTGCGATGAGTGCGGTCTCTGTGCTGTGGTTTGCTCGGAAACCGGACTACGAGGGGTCGAGGGATCCGTTTGTCTCAAGGAAGGCGGAGAGTTGTTTGTTGACGGTCTTCTCAATGACTTTGGCAAGAAAAGGGAGGAGCGAGATGGGGCGGAAGTTCTTGAGGTCCGTGGGGTCCGCGGTGGGTTTCTTCAGAAGGGCGCTCAGTTCGGCATGTTTCCAGCTCTCCGGGAAGGTGGCGGATGCGAAGGAGCTGTTAATGATGTCCCGGAGTTGGGGTGCGATGATGGAGTCAGCTTTGTTAAAGATGTGGTGTGGACAGGGGTCGGTTGGGGAGCCGGAGTGGATGGTGTTCATCATGCGGGTGGTGTCTTTGGTGCTGACCAGGGTCCAGGTGCAGAGGGTGGTGGTGGGGGGCATTGGTTCGGTGGTTGGGTGCGTGGTCTGTGCCCCGAAGCTGTTGTGTATGTCGGTGATCTTGCGGCGGAAGAATGAGGCGAGTGAGTCGCAGAGGTCTTGCGAGTGTGTAAGGTCGTTGTTGCAGGCGCTGGGGTTGGAGAGCTCTTTAACGATGCTGAAGAGTTCTTTGCTGTTGTGGGTGTTGTTGTCCAGACGTTCACTGAATGTTGTCCTTTTGGTGGTGCGGATCAGTTGGTGGTGTTTGCGGGTGGCGTTCTTGAGGGCTGTCATGTTTTCTGTTGTCTGGTCATGGCGCCAGGCTTTCTCAAGGGTGCAGCAGTTTTTCTTGGAGTTTTTGAGGTCGTTGGTGAACCACAAGGCTTTCTTGCTGCCGGGTCTGCTGGGAGGGTTTTTCAGTGGTGCGAGGTCATCGGCGCAGCTGGTGAGCCACTGTGTGAGGTTGCGGGCTGCTTCGTTGGGGTCCGTCGTGTTGGCGGGGGGTTCTGGCTGAGGGAGGTGTTGAGCTGGTCGTTGGTGATCGTGCTCCAGCTTCTGCGGGGAACCTGTTGCGGGTGGTGGTGGGTCGTGGTTCTCCTGAAGTTGAAGTGGACGCATCTGTGATCTGTCCAGTGTAGTGCGGTGGAGTGGCTGAAGGAGATGTGCTTGCTGGAGGAGAAGACGGGGTCAAGCGTGTGGCCGGTGTAGTGGGTGGGGGTGTTCACCAGTTGCTTGAGTCTGAGGTTGGCGAGGTTGTCCAGCAGGGTGGCGGTGTTGCTGTCATTGTTGTTCTCCAGGTGGAAGTTGAGGTCCCCTAGGAGGATGTAGTCTGAGGAGGTTAGGGTGTGCGGGCTGACAAAGTCTGCGATGGCTTCGCTGAATTGTGTGCGTGGTCCAGGGGGTCTGTAGTTGAGAGTGCCTCTGAGGGTGGTCTTGGGGTTGGTGTGCATCTGGAAGTGGAGGTGCTCGGCGGCGGTGAGGGTGTCACCGGAGTTGGTCGTGACTTGGATGGTGTTTCTGTGGACGAAGGCGATGCCTCCTCCGGTTTGGTTGATGCGGTCCCTCCGGGTGATCTTGTAGCTCTCCGGGATGACTATGGCAATGTCGGGGGCTGAGGAGGCGTTCATCCAGGTTTCCATGAGTAAGGCGACGTCCAGTGATGTTGTGTCGAGGAGGTTGCAGAGTTCGACGGCGTGCCTGTGGACGGAGCGGGTGTTGAGCAGGATGCACTTGAGGTGGTTGTTGCTGGTGCTTGGCTTGGCGGGTGTGGTGCAGGTGCGGAGGCAGGTGAATTTGCAGGCTTGGCAGGTGAAGGGTCCGTGGGTGAGTTTCGGGGTGGCTCGGTAGCAGGCGGGGGTTCCGGCCGGTGTTGAGTGTGTGGAGGGTGGCAGCGTTGTAAGTCCGTCGGGTGGGTTGGCATCGTCGAGGGCCAGGGGTCCTGGCACTGGGCGCGGTCCAGGTGCGGACGGGCGCAGATGGGCTTGCCTTAGGCGCCGTGTGGCCTCCATATGAGACGAAGTGGGAGGGAGGAGCAGCTGGGAGGCGGGAGCGGAGCGTCCAATGGGCGGGGGTATAGAAAGAAAAGGGGGCGGTCAACGAGGGAGCAGTGGTGGGAAGCTGGAGTCGGGGGGGCACACCAGATGGCAGAAGAACACAAAATACGAGGATAACAACAAAAACGCCTAGAAATACAGGAAAAACGCCTAAAAATACAGGGAAAAAAGCACAAATCAAGTCCCAAGTGTGGGCAACAGCGGGAAAACAAAAGATAAGGAGCGGCAGGGGACACCGAGGTCAGGGGCGAACCTGCAGTGCGGAGGGCAGAGACGCGCTCGCAGCTGAGGAGCCGTGTGGCGTGGGGGTGTCCTGGGGTCAGGCCACACTCACCTTCGCTGTGCGGCATCCATATGAGGCCAATTGGGAGGGAGGAGCAGCTGGGAGGCGGGAGCGGGGCGTCCAATGGGCAGGGGTACAGGAAGAAAAGGGGGCGGGGCCGCGAGGGAGCAGCGGCAGGAAGAGGGGTCGGTGGGGGGCACACCAGAGGGCAGAAGAACACAAAATACGAGAATAACAACAAAAACGCCTACAAAATACAGGAAAATGCCTAAAAATACAGGAAAACAGCACAAATCAAGTCCCAAGTGTGGGCAACAGTGGGAAAACAAAAGATAAGGAGCGGCAGGGGACACTGAGGTCAGGGGTAAACCTGGGGCGCCGAAGGCAGAGACGCGCTCGCAGCTGAGGAGCCGTGCGGCGTGGGGGGTGTCCTGGGGTCAGGTCTTCCCTACTATGGAGCAGACTGGATTTGAAATAGTAAATAATACCTCTCCAAAATCCAGCGATTTCCCTAAGACATGTCGTAACGATGTGTATGGAAAAGGAATACGTGGTAAAGACACATTTGTTGTAATTCCTGCAAAGTAACAGCATGTGTGTTTCTGACATACAACCAACATTGATTGGCTGGCTCGAAAGTGAGGTAGTATGGTGTGCAAAATAACATTAGAATGGGGTGCAGGCTTAAGTAATTATCAGGGGCTGATATCAATTCAAGCATTCCATCATCAATTTTTTAGGTCTTGCCTAGCGAACGCAGCACATGCGCTGCTTCGCCTTGGCAAGCCTATTGTAATGGCTTTGGTGCTATGAAGGGAGACATACCATATGCGAGCAAGGACAGGCGATGTGCATGCATTGTTTTATTGACTAAGGGACGTTTGAGTACATTTTTTGTAGTCACCACAAGGTGGCAGTATTGCCATGCATCCGATTCATTGGACAGTTACCGAACTTTGGTTTTATTTTGATTTGCTGAAAACATCATGGAGTCTGAAGCAAAGAGATCGCGAGGGCTACTACATTCAAGGGTGTAGGAACTGGAGGAGACGTGGGGGATTTAGCCTCGCTCACCTTACCTCCGACCAGGGGTCCAGAATTTTGCATGACATAGACACAGGATTGTCAGCCATGTTTAATGTTTTGTATTTCAGATCATAATTAAAACAAAGAAACCATTTTTTTACAGGTCAACATCAGAAGACTGTCTATCCATTAAAGTCAAACTACTATTTAGTTGAATTGCATTTCTGACCTGTTTTCATAATTCCCTTAATCTTAATAAAGGCATAACCCATTGAAAATGATTGAAAATAGATTTCAGATAGGGGACACTATTCACTAGACAAAAACGACTTCGCCCACCAGGTGCAAGAACCTGTACGAAGGAACAAAAGTGCTGAATACTTCAAGTGCTCATTTTATGGGTGATTAGTCCAAGCTGTTTTCTAGCAGGGGTGAGGGGAGGCTTTGCTGGTGCAAGAAGGTGGGTGGATTGTAGGATACTCTTTGGATGTTTTAGAAGACAGCTGTAGTGTTAGCTACTTCAGCCATTGTCCTAAAGAGTGCCAGGCACGTCAGCTTCTAACTGTTTATCCGCTACGACTTCCCTGTGAAAGATAATTTTTGTAGTGTGACCTAAAGTGTGCTGTAGAGGCCAAACGTGTGAGCCTCACCCGGTAGTGCTTTCTCAGTGCTTTTGTGATCCCTGTTGTGTCCGCTTCCTCAGTAGTGTCTTTTAGGTGGTAGAGGACTCCAGAACTGCAACCTTCTACCAGAAATACCTTGTCAGTGCGACAGGACCCCACAGTGCATCCTTCACTCACTTCTGCGACCTCTTTTTGTAATGTAATGTCACCTGTATTTTTGGATTCATCTTAAAAGGACAAAACACATAAATCAACTTCAGGCCCCGATCCTGCAAAAACATGTCCATTCCCACTGTCCTTGGCTCATGCCGCCACCTGAATATCACAGACAACCTGAGGGATCAAAGAGATCTGGCAAAAAACCCAAATCCCTGTTAATCTATGGAATACTCAAGAATCTGATGTCAGTGAATGTAACCTTGTTAAGCGATACCAATGCAAATCAGCTCCCCGGTTCTCCAGCCCCAGTAAATGCTCATTCTTTATGTTCCAGAAATCCTGTAGTTGCTCTTAAATAAGTCTGGATTTAATGCTGCTTATGGGAATGACGTTCTGGACAGCCAATACATTGTCTAAAGCATTTCACGGCAAAGTAGCTCCAGATAATGTATGTGCAGTTGAATTTACCACCACCACCATGTCCACCACCACCACATCCACCACGTCCACCACCACCATGTCCACCACGTCCACCACCACCACAACCACCACAACCATGTCTACCACGTCCACCACCACCACCATGTCCACCACTGCCACCATGTCCACCACCTCCACCACATCCACCACCACCACGTCCACCATCACCACCACCATGTTCACCACCCCCTCCATCACCTGTGATGGGTAAAGTGTCACTGAAGTGCAGGGGTAATAGGAGTGTCAACCCCAGCTGTACACAGGCTATTTAAAGATGCATTGGATGCAAGAAAATGGGAATAGGGGCTAGAAGTATTACACCAGACCCAAGATACATTTTGAAGAAGCACAATGTCACAGGGGCTCCTGTGAAAGCACTCACAGCATCTCTACCTCACAGTGGATACCTGCACGAGCCACTGACTGAAAACAAGCATTGGCATAGCCAATAGGTCTCACCTTTGGGACCTTATAAGTGTTTAGCCATGCAATACTTGATGTTGTTGCACCAAGGATATTGTGCTGGATAACTAAACACTTATACGGTCCCAAAGGCGAGACCTATTGGCTATGCAAATGCTTTTTTTTAATTTAGAACATTCTACCCTTAGTAAGTGGAATGTTCCAATAACCCTATAGCCCTTCTACCTCGAGCTATACCTGTTGTCAAAGGCCCTTGTCCTTTTTATAGGCCCTAGCCTGCGGCTTGGACATATAAAGAGTTCAGGGATTTTAACAACCGGTATAGCCCTTGGCAGTGGGCTATAAGGCAATGCAATATTTATGTATACAATTAATTTAAAATTGAATTTGTTTAAAAAATAAAGTGACATTTATTTTGAAGTAAAAAGGTATATAACATATGTTATTAATATATTATTTTTAACATGAAATTCAAATAATATCAATTTTAAAAAACATTTATTTCAACATTGTTTTCTGTGGTGTTCTATTTTAAGTTTCTGCCTCCCTTATTTTCTATGGGAAGGTGTTGCAGTACTTGTCATTGGCCATGTGTGATGTGCTGGATTTTCTCCAGGTATGAGCTGAATTACTGTTTTGGGTCTTTTATGGCCGAAGTAAATTTATAAGTGCTGTTTGAGAACAGCTAGGAGTAAACTCTTTTGTGTGAGGACATCTATCTGTCCCTCCCTAACCATTCCTCTGCCCTTCCTATACCCTTCTTATTATTCACTAAACCGCACTTGGTGATATATATTCCCTATATTCCAGCCTCTCTCCAGTTGCCTCCCATATATACTACTAAATAGTATACTTACATGTGTGAGGATCTTCCCATAATACATATACTGAGGTTCCGTGAATTCTGAACACTTGGGTTCCATTTTGTGCATGGCAGCCATTTTGTGGTTGCCCTCACATAGGCCGATGACTTTAGCTGACTTTTAGATGACCTTAGTGAACTGACCCTGTTGCCTGAAGCTGACCTTGTTGGGCCAGTTCCTTGCCCAGTAGCTGATCAAGATTAAGGATCAGGCCACAGGAGATTGTAAAGTTTGGCATGCACATACACACCCCTTATCCTACTTCTCATCTGTTTCTGTTCCTTCTTTTATGGCTTGTTTACGATATGGGTTGTGGTCTTTTATTATGGGTTTGTCCGGCTTGTGTAAGAAGGAATGTTGGGCTTTTTGCATGCTTGCAAAATGCAAGGAATGCCCCTTACTTTTATGATGAGTTTTGTAACCCTAAGTATCTATAAGGCCTCTGTTCTCTGTATTCCTCAGACTGCCTCATTCAGTTGCTAAGGCTTCTGTGTGACATAGCCTCACTCATATGAGTTTAATAAAAATATTCTCTTTATATTCCAGCTTCTGTGTCAAGTTCTTCTTAGCATTAGTGAGACCCCTGAGAATGAAGATTTTGATTTCTTCAATACCAGTGATAGACGTGTAAAATTCCAACATTAGGCTTCTGAGTTGCATTTTGTAGTAAGCAGTACTACTTTATGTACTACCAAATGGACTTTGTGACTCTAGTTCAATCTACTGCCAGAGAAGATCACACAAAATGATCAGGGACACATTTTCAGTTAACATTTGCAATTGTGATTCATTTCTAGATTCAATAAAACATATGTAAATGTAAATTGATACTTTTATAGCGCACTACTCACCCGCAAGGGTCTCAAGGCGCTTGTATGAATACCGCTGTGGAACCCATCCTAGCTTTCCCTGTGAGGCGTCCACTCCTGGGCACCCCCAAGGTGGAGGCCAGGCATCCTTAGCATTGTGCGGGCTGTTGTGGAGATTAAGCAAGCTATTGCCCAGAGTTGCACTCCATGATTGGAATAGGCACCGAGGTGAGAATTATCAGGTCCGTGGAATTTGCCCAAGTCCCGCCGAGGCGGGGAATTGAACCCTGGTCCCGGGCTAGACCTCTGTATCAGGGTCTGACGCTCTAATCATTGAGCCAAACTTCTCCACTGGTATGGACCACTATTGTGGTTTTCTTCCTTCATGTACTACTGCCAGCAACAAATTATAACTTAACAAATGTATTTTTGATGCAATTCTAGAGTCATTAAAAACACTTTGCAGATTTATTATGTGTGACATGTATAGACAGCAAAAGAAGAAAAAAAGCTAGTTTCAGATAAATTACATCTGTATTTAATTGGTATGTAGTATTTTATATTTAAAGATCATTTGAATGCTATATCACTTGTCATCTGGTACATGGAGGGTTGCTATATTCACTTTCTTTCTTCTTGCCTATATTATTGGATAATGAAAGTAATCCTAAAATTCCAGAATCTTCTTTTGTTTTTAAAAGAGAGCAACAAACAATTTTGGGTGCCTCTTTTTCAGGCACAATTAATTAATCGTACTAGTCTTGGGCCGGATTTATGAACATTGGGAATATCAATTTCCTTATTGCGATTCTCATTTAGAGATTCCTTGTGGGTCGCATATCGACCTGCCTCATACATATTAATGAGGTAGGATGTAGTTTGCAACCCATTAGGAATCACAGCCATCACAGGGATTGTGGCTAAAGTCATAAGACTCCCTAGCCTGTGATTGCTTTCTGATAAAGCAATCTTTTTGTTTTTGTTTTTTCAATGAAGTCTGTTTTCTTTGAAGGAACACGAGATGCATCTATAAAGAAAAAAAGGAAACCTTAAAGTTTCATTGTTAGGTCGAGCCTGGGCAGCTCATGTGCTGCTCTGACGGGCATGCTGAATTGGAGGATGCACTTGAAGCCACACCCACTCTCCATCCATATTTGTCATTGGCTTATGTCATTGTCCTTCGTAAATGCTGGTTTCTGATTTATAAATAGGCTTATTAGTCCCTTCTTAGAACCGCCTTGTCTTCATGTGTAACCTCTGATGAGGACATCCCCTTTTACATGTGTTGTTGCTCAGTAGGCTTAAATTACAGCCTACGAGCAGTATTTTGTTTAATGGTTATCACATGCCTGCTGTTGCAGGCAGACCACGCTCTCTTGCAACAACTTTATTTTATTTTTTGACATAGATCGGCATGCCACGCTGATAGTGTTGGCCATGCCTTTGGTTTACTTGCTTCGCCAAAGGCGGCTAAATGTTTTTTTTTAAACTATTTCTTCTTTTTTTTTTTTATTGCCCCAACCCGGAATCACACTTTAATGTCAGCCAAGCCCCTTTCTTTTTTTTTTGCAAAATTTTTATTTTTATTTATTTTTATTTTGCAGTGAACAAAGAACACGCCCCTTTCTTAAAAGAGCTGAGTCTAAGGAAAGGGGCATGGTTGCCATTGAAGTGAAAGCGCAGCAGGAGCGGTATACAAAAAAAGCATTTGGCTGTCAACTTGACAAACAAATGCTTTTTTTTTGTAAATGTTCCCCCATACCAGGCTTTCACTTTAATGACGGCCAAACCCCTTTCTTTAGACATGGCTCGTCTAAAGAAAGGGGCGCGGACGACATTAAAGTAAAAGCACAGCACGTAAATGCGACACCTATTGCATTGCAAATGCTTGTTGTATGCTTAAGTGTGTTGCTCGTAGTAGGGTGGGTATGCTCAGACATGGGTCACATGCACACTATGTCACTGGAAGCAAGCTTTACCTGGGTGATGTGCCCAACCTAGGGTGAAACCAGTCCTGGGTTGCTTGTGTTCAGGTTCAGTAGACCTGCCTTGGAAGTTTAGACTGGACTCTTCCTATTAGAGCAGAGTAAAGACTGATTTGCATATGACTGGCTCCAAACTGAGGTGGAATAGCCTGTATAATAAGGATGGACTGGGATGCAGGCCCTAGTAATTACAAGCAGCTGAGATTAATTCAAGCATCCCATCCACCAGTTTTTGTATATTTCGGTGATGTGCAGTGGCATTAGTTTTTGGGGACTGGAACTTGTTTTTTATCATTAGATTTGACCCCCACCCAGAGAGCAGAAGGTAGAAAAGATGGAAAGAAGAAGGAACAGCAGATTTATCAAATAGTGACAACAGGAAAAAACCGGGATGAAAAAGAACCTGCCAAAGGGAGCTAGAAAGACAGGAAGTAGAAAGTGGCAAAGAAAGAGGCAGGTGGTGGAATCAAGACTATCCACTAGCATTCACAGTCGGCAACCTCTGCTTTCCGCTGCAGGCTCCGAAGAAAATCTTTGCCCACTTACACATATTTTTGCACTGCTGCATTCTATGTGGCCACTAAAGACAATAGGCATTCATGTGTTACAAATGGCAGACAATAGATTTTTTAAATATGATAAACATTTGCTAATAGTACATTTATCAAATGTATGCAGTGGAATTTACACTGTTGGCTTGCTTATTAAATATTATTAATTGCGCAGGTTCTGTAGGATTCTGTCAATGTTTCCCAAGCAGACGTGTTAGGAAAGTGACTAACCATGTTCCTTTCTCCAATGAATATACTGGTTGAGAGCAGTTTGATGCACAGCAGAAGAAAAGGGGAGGAGCAAGCTGACGGGGGTGTTGTGAATATGAATGTTCATGTATATCGAAAGAGATAATCAAGCAGCGTTCATATATCTGGGCAAGTGCTTCCTTGGCAGTTCATATATGCCTCTGACACTGACTGCATCGCTCTGATAAATCAGAAATGAGATACTGCACCACCCTTTGCCATCATTTTAAAAAACACTCTGAAATATAATACATCAGAGAATTCTCAGTTTTGCCAGTGCGTTTTTTTAGGTAACTAGGAAATCTGTTTGTTGCTGTCAGTTTATTGGTCAAAAATGTAAGATTTTCTAAATGTAATTTATTTTATGAACAGATCAGGATCAGAGTGAGCAATTTGTGGCTTTTACTTTTGCAGTGATTTCTTTGGCTAATATTCGCTTTGTGGTTCGCTGAGTACCTTGAGTGAATTGGTAAAATGACATCTCTCTGTTGCCGCACACATGTGTGCGCTGATTTCCGTCAGCTACCTATTCTCTAAGAGAGTGTGTGCTTTGGTACAACTGAGTCTAGCCTGACCAGAAGGTTAGGCCCAAAGCTCATTCCAAATGCCCAGGTACCAAGATGCCCGCTCACAGATTATTTGCAATGTGCTTGGTCAGGCTCATGGGTGCAGTACGATTGCATCATTATGAGTTACAAAGCTTGGAATAGAGCCATCTTTTCCCATTTTCAGAGTTGCAAAAAGGAATTTAGCAGTTTAACCCACACACATTTTGGTTCCTTTTACTTGGTAGAATTTGTGCGGGGGAGGGGACAACAAATGTGTGCAGGGTCTGCAGAGAACTCATAATCCAGACTCCGGCACCCGAATCAGAATAAAAATGGCACTTAGATTTAGGCCCGAAGAGTTAGAAGCTGTTCATTTCTGACCCTTGTCCCCGTAATATGATCAATTTGCATGTAATTCTGACCTATGATTGGTCAAATGAAGTGTTCCTGAGTTGAACAGGACTGACTCAACTATTTAACCGATGTTCAATATCCATCAATATTGGCCACATGATTAGCATTCTTGAGTTGACTGATTTTTCTTCTCAGAACAGATTGCCAATAACACTTTTGATAAAAAATGGAAGCCATCTTGACTTTGCCATTCAGATATTTTTTTCAATTCTTTGATTATCCAAATTCCCATTTAGAACAGAGAACAGCAAAAACAAAAGGAAATTATTGAGGAGAATGACTAAGGGCTAATAAAAGACGGAGCGACGGACCGGAGGCTCTGTTCCTGCGTGGGCGTCGAGTGGGTATCTGTTTAGTTGCGGCTGTCACCGAGGGGGAGTGGGGCGGCCTCGCTCCTTGCATATTCTCCAAGTGCGCCGCGGTGAATCAGCTCCTCTCCACTTTCAGGCCAGTGTGGCCGTCACTCTGAATTATTTTCAATGAGCACTTCTATATCTCGTGTCAGTTCCCAGTTCGAACCCATCACCGGCGGTGGAGCCGGCGACGTGACGGCCATTTTGATGAGCTCCCCGCGCATTGCTATTAACCTTTCCTTTTTTACCAGAGTTACCCCTTTGTCCTGCTGCAGTTTGCCGGCGCTGATAGAAGCAGCTGCCTGTGTCCAAAGAGGAACTGCGCATTTGCATTTTTCCGCTCTTGAACCGAGGAGGGTAGTGTGAGAATCGACGTGGATGCAACCCCCCACCCCCGCCCTCCATCCCTTAAAGTCATTGCTGAGGAGTGTATTTTTTATCTAATTTTACTTGATGGACCGACAGGCCTAAGCATGCCACCCTTTGTGATCTGTGGAAATATTTTTAGCCGCTAAAAATGATTAGATGTGATACAATTAGGGGGGGCATAGGGGAGGTGGGCGAGTTCTGGCCCGTATCGCTGTCGTCTGACATTAAGGGCCTGTTTATACGCTGATGTACATTTGTGGAACATGGTTCACCTTTTCACGCCTTGGAGACATAAGTGCAAGTACATATTTCATGTTTGCCTGCCTTACAGACAAACAGCGTTGGCGGCTTTCCTTCTGAGGGCTGCCCTTTTTATATATTCTAATTTATATATCATCTGTACCTCGCAAATGAAAATATAAGAACAGCTGTGATGGAAGTTGTTTTAATTTGAAGATACATATGTGGCACTTTTATATTTGTTTTCAAGACCGTGGATGTTTCCTGTGATTTATTTTTAATTTTTAAATTCTTATAGGTAACTATGTATTTACATTTTTTTTTTACAATTTCAGCCCATAAGATAGCTCAGCTTTTTCACCAACAGTCGGTGCTGTCACCTGGTGATGAGTTCGAGTCCAGTAAAAAAACAATCCTCTTTTCACCCGTGTGAGGTCAGAAAACGTGAGTAGTCTTAAATTGCATCTTATGTAGAGTGATGAAAAATATAAAAACTGTGACGTGAAGTGCGCTAGAATAAACAAGTTACACCTAATAAAGGCCTTTCTCTGAAAAAGGACTAGTTAGAATACAATTAGATGTGAGATTCGGTGCTAACTGTGTAAAATGATCCTCACACATAGTATTTGGAGAAGTGTGGCTAACTGGTTAGAGGAGGCAGACCTGGAAGCAAAGGTCAGCCCTGGACCAGGGTTCAATTCCCGGCTCGGCGGGGTCTTGAGTCCTAAAATGTCCACGGACTCGACAATTCTCGCTCCGGTGTCTACTCGATTCACGGGTTCACACTCTGCGACTCTGTGCAATCTCCACAAAGGCCCCTCGCGGCGGGATGCCTGGCTTTCACCTTGCGGATACCCTGCCGGGGTTATCTCACAGGGGAACACCATGACGGGTTCCATATGCAAGCGCTTAGAAACCGCTTGGTGATTTGCGCTATATAAATTCCTGTACATTTACATAGACCCCTAAGCTTGTAGCCAGTAGGACACGCGCCAACTAAGGGTTGGCGAGTGTAGCCGCTGCTACCCCTGGCTTGTCCTTTGCGACCCTAATACTGTTGTTGTCTCAGGGGTCAGGAAGGCAGCCATGAAAACAGAAAATGAACATGGCTGGAAAACAGCAGCTCTTTTCTGAAGTTTTCATTGTTCTTTCATTTTGTCCTCAGTAGTGAACAGGAGGCTAAGAAAGGGACAAGGGCTCAACCCCAGGATGTCATCTATGGCGAAGAGGTGCACAATGTCTCTTCTGCTATCCCTAGCATTTTTGTGAGTTGACGTCCATGCCGAGAGACCCCAGTCTAAGCAGAGCTTCTTAGAGTTCCTCTGTCGCAGTGGGTATATCCAGGGCTTGAAGTGGAATGAAAAAACTGAGGGGGGGGGGTCTCTCCAAGGGGTGTGGCCGATGTAATTAAGGGAATGTCTTTAAAATACTGAAGCTAAAAATCTGTCCTTAAGCCTAGTGTCTTACCGACTGGTATTTTGCTGCTTCTGTCATTGCATCCAGATATAAAATACAAGAAGTAACATTGTACCTGCAACAAGCCAGAACTATTGGCTTTGTCAATAGTTGATATTTGCATGAGATAAAAAAGTGACAACTGTGGCTTAATTGTATGGAATAAGGAAAATGCTTCGGTTCTGAAATGGTGAGACTGTGAAAGAACTATAACCAGTTTTAATAAAAGGCAGTCAAGGGTGGTACTGCTGCAGAGTTAAGTTTTTTTTCATCCTGACAGTGAGGTCAACACCTGCTTTTTAGACCGGCTGGTGCTGAGCACCGACAGGACCCGTCCCACTTAAAGCCCTGGGTACAGCTCTGGCAGCTCTCCTTATCATTTTGTCCGCTCCACTCCCACCTCTTTCTCTCAAGCTGTCATTGGTGGTGACAAGTCTGACCTTATTCCTTCCCCCAAATCCGACACCCCTATCTTTATGGCATCATTCATCACCATGAATTCTTGCAGAAAAGCATAGGGTTTGACGTGCAGCAGAGTGACCATTTTCACTCTAAAGATAGATTTTTGGGTTGTTATTTATATAACCATAGCAATGCAAACTATTAGCCAGCAAATAACAGGGTCCAATAGCCCCTATAAATATTCTAACTGTGCTTTAAAAAACACACACCAAGGGCCTGATATTTGCACATTGGTTTGCGAATGGGCATGCAATTTGCAATGAAACTCATGAACTGCTATGCATCATTGAAACAATTACATACAGTATGATCAGACTATTATTACTTTTCCAGGTTATAATATGCGACCCCCTTTAATTGGCAAGGAATGCCGTAATTCAGGCTTGCACTTAACAGCAAACCACCATCCCTGCATTTGCGTTCCCAAACAGGAAACATTTTCTGTTTTTTGGCAGCACCTGTCCCCTAAATGGACAATGGGCAATTTTATAAAAAATGTTTCACGTTTGGCAACACTTCAAAGGGAGCAGGCAGTGGTTTGCTGAATAACTTGTCGACTCCCAGAGAGGTTAACAATACGATTCCCAAAGCTTCCTTTTTGCAAATCAGTTAGCACACAAGCTCGAGGGTTGTTAACTGATCAATGGTTTGCCACTGCTATTGAAGTCATCATCCACTAATGCATTCCATTAAAAATGACAAATAGGAGATGTTAATCTCTTTCACGTGCCACTCCTATTTAAGAACTTGAGCTAGAAAAACATTTCTGACTCCTAATATGGCTTTGATATATAAGGTGTTTTGTGGTCGAAACCCTGTTTCCTAGTGCAGTGCAGAGTTGGCAACCGTAAAACACCTATGGACATAAGGCCCCTAGTTCAGTAATAGCATGGGGCTGACAAAGTGCTTCATACCACACTTCTGTCATTTCTAAATGCCCAAAAACATGTTTACATTAAGCCTGGGCTGAGTTCGCGGAGTTCTGCTAAGTGGAACTCCGCAAAGTGCAAAAAAAGCACCACCGCGCTGCGCGGAGCTCCGCGAGCAGCGGAGTGCATTAGAATAATGCTGTTGGGGTGATTTTGAGTGCCAGGTGCTTGTCCGCACTGTGCAATCATCTCGAATGGCATTATGCACAGTGCAGGCAGGTGCTGCTTCCTTTTAGCCGCTCGAGTAGGTTTTTACTTAAGCAGCAGCTTTTTCAAAGCGAACGGACAGAGTCTCAGCACCAGCGGTTGCGAGCAACGCAACCACTCGCAATGAGAAACCTCATCGCCTGCATTGAGGAATCTCACCGGGAGGTTGATTTTCCACGCTTGCGATAAGCACTTGTTGTTGATGATTGCGAACAAGGAAAAATCTCCCCGGGAGGTGGATGTTCCTAACTCGCGCTCGCCAACTTAACATTGACAAATGCAAGCGAGGAAAAAAACTCTGCTCTGCAGAGCGCAGTTTTTCAGATCTCTGTGAGCTACGCGTAATGCGGAGTGCAGAAAACTCTGCAAACTCCGCAAGTGGCGCGTAGTTCACCGCACAGACTTAGTTTACATATTGCCTCTGTAAATTATATTACATTTACTGGCGTTTAAAAGGATGAAAGGCTTCACAGTGCCTTCCCACCATCTTTCTCAAACAGAGGGTGAGGCAGGGCTCATGACCATTAGGGGGCTGTACGTTCTTCAGGAATATTATGAGCATGCAGTGATCTTTAGATTTCCTTTTATACAATACATTGTGTATTCTATGGGTGCCAAGTGGTCCAATGCCATATATGGCACATTCCGCCAAGTCTTTGTTGGATAGGCTTTCTGAATCTGATTTGCTCTTAGACTCCCTCTCATTAAATCGACATTTGCACCTGGTTAATAAAAAATAACGTTGCTTGCAGCTCATGCATCAACACAATAAGTTAGTGCATGTGCTTCGAGGAGAATAATACCAAAGTATCCTATATCACTCATTAACTCATGTCTCCATGTAGGAGGCACCAAGGAACCGGCAACCCTCACAGCAGTCACACACTTCACTAATCCTTCATTGGTCATTCAGACCCTCATGGGGTGTGGGGTACCCGGTGCCCCTGCAGCACACTTGCTCTAGCCACACTCTTTGTGTCAGACTAGCACCCAAGCCTTAGTTTAGTGGAGGGCTATGGATGCAATCTGGGGAGTGAAGTCTGTCTTTTCCCATGGCAGCCGTCAGGGAATCTTCAATGGGCTCTCCTATAAAGACCCTGATATCATTGGTGACACAAAAAGTTTTTCTCATATTTGCAATAGGCCACGCCCCAGTGCAAATGAGCGACCACACACATTACATTATACACGGCACTGACATGGGAGCCACACCATGGGCATTAAATAACAGGTTGAAAAATGGTTGAGTCCATGCTCCAGTGCCTGTCGTCTTCAGAAGCACTAGAAATGGCACACATGGCCGGGCAGTTGGATAATATGGCCTCTAGCCTTCGGCTAAAATGATTTTGCAGAGCCCGCGGTTAGACACCCACAAGATGGCCGCCATATAGCAGAGCTCCCGCTCGCCGGTCCGGTTTTATCTTCTCCTCTCAGACCAGAGCTGCTTCCCACCTCATTTATGGTGGTGCTTCTCTATGAAAAATAACAGGACTTTGGCGGTGAGGAAAATGTATCGTTCAGGGCGCTCTTTGCTTGTCATTCCCCTCCCTTCATTTTTTTTATTGTCTGAGCTCGTCTGAACTTTCTGCAGAACAATTGCAGACAGAAACAACAGCAATTTTTATTCTCAGCTGTTTCACCGCCTTAGCTGAATTTAATTTCCTCTGTGTAGGCTGGGCCCCACTTAAAGAATATAATTTTTTTCCTGGCCCTTTGCCTTTTTTTTTTTCTTTGGCACGTTTGCCTGAGGAACCTGCTGGGTCGGTGGGAGAGCAGGTGGTGCTGCTTCATTCTTCAATAATGTGACTCTCTGGTCAACATGCCTTTTTGGCAAAGCTTTTTACACCTCACCTGTTCTATAATAGCTGGGATCACTTCCTCAATAGTTTGGGAGCTTTGGCTGTGCTGTGCCTTGCCCCTTTTCAGTGATTGTAGAGACCTTTGTGCCTTTATCAGCAGAACTATTCTTTACTTAATGAAGCTTCTGGTATTTTTATATTTTTGCCTATTTATCTTCATCTGAAGAGCATTGGATTCCCTTGCAGTACTTGCTGTGCCTGCCCCCAACCTTTTTTCTTCTTCTTTCATCACCATGGCTGAGGGCAGCAGTTTCCTTCATAAGAACGGATCTGAAGGCAACTCATCCTCATCTGCCCGCAAGATTGGTGCTGGGTGTGGAAGCAAGCACCTCAGACAAGACCCAGCTTATCCTCATAAGTCGCCCCTCCAAATCACAATTGAGGATTTGATGGACGAACTCAAAATGCTAAAACCATTTATCTTAGAAACAACCACTACTCTTCAACAATTTGATGATAAGTGGTACTCTCTTAATTGCAGGGTTTCTGATCTTGAGCTTCAATCAACTGAAATTCGAGACACGTTGTTTAAAGTCACTGCCATGGCTAAAGAACTCGAGACTCTTAAAAGGCACACCAAGGATTTCGAAAATCGCAATTGCCCAAAGAATCTTCACATTTATGGAATACCAAAGGGGGCAGAGGGAGGTGACATGATTGCTTTTCTTCAAACAATCTGCCCAAGATAGTGGGTTTTGATAGCAGTACTCCTCTGAACATCCAAAGAGCTCACCATCTGGGACCTAAAATCCATAATGCCAGCTCTGCTTCCAGACTCAGGGGAATCATCATTCTTTTTTTAATATACTGACCTTATGCAGGTTCTCGATGATTCTAAGGAATGAAAATAGATGATCTGGTCAGGTCACAAGATCTTTCACAGGATGTGTCTTCGGTTACTGCTGCTCATCGTAAAAAGGTTTTGAGTTTACGTCCATCCTTACGGGCTATGGGTGCCAGATATTGTCGTCTACATCCATCACCTTTAAGGTCACCTATAAGAATAGAGCTTCCTCCTTCGCCTCTCCTGCTCAACTCAAGGAATTCATTCATCTCCAAAGGAAAGGGGCCATGGACACTAGTGGAACATGATTTCCTATCACTTTATTGACTTTATGGTCTCATTCTTCTGCCTCTCATTGAGAGGTTGTTTTGTTTTGTATCGTTGTCCTCTTGTTTCTTAATTCAACACCTTATTATCTTTTTCCTGCCCAGGTGCTTCATCTGTTATTGTTGAACTTCACTGTCTCCTCATTGTTCCAAAGATGTCTAGTCCTCCCTTCTTGGACGGTTCTTCCAGAGTATCATTCTTTAATGGGTAAGTTTGTCATATTTTTGGGGCATGGTCTTCAGTTCTTTCCGGAGTCCCTGTCTCTCCTCCTGTTTTTCTCCTTTTCTCTAAATTTCTCTAGTCCTTTCCTCCTTTTAATCTTAGTTTCATAATCTCAGACCAGCTGCTTCTGGCTGGCTCATCTCAAATTGTCTTTAATTCCGTTAATCTTTCTGATACTCATCTTATTGCTTGAATCTCTTGGATTCTCATTCATGCTCTCCTTTTCTTCCATCTTTTTGGTCTTCTGCAGACTCTTTCCCCCTTGATTCCTGCTTTCTCTTCTAATCCCTTCTTTCCCTCCCCCTTCTCCTTGCTTCTTTCTCCTTTTTTTCAATTCCTTTTCCTCTTTCTTTCCTTTTTCATTTGTCATTCTATTATGATATCTTATCTTATGGGTCTTCTCTGGGCCCACACCCGTCCCCCCTTCTTTTTTCCTTTTTTGTGTTCCTTTTCAGTTTTATTTTTACTTCATACATCCAATTTGTATTGGTACATTTTGTATGGTTTACAGTAATTACACTTGCTGTTTTGGTGTTCTTAACTTCTTGTTTATAGTCTCTTTATATAGGAGGCTTTTCTTCTCTGCATTTAATGTTGTTTTACATTTTTTATGAAGAGTGTCCAAATTATTTCTTCGAACGTTAAGGGCCTACACAGCCCAACTAAGAGGCAGAGGGTTCTTACTTACCTTTCCAGGTTATCTTGTCATGTTGCCATGCAGCAGGAGACTCACCTTCTCGAGAAGGACATACATATGTTAAAGAGAAGTTGGGTCACTTATGTTTATTGTTCTCCTGCAGTCAATCATAAAAATGGTGTGGTTATTTTATTTCACAAATCCTTAAGTGGTTCTATTTTACAACATGAAATCAATATTATTAGAATATGGCTTGTTCTCCTTGCCAATGTTAATGGTTATTCTTATTCTTTCTTTAATGTTTATGGGCCTACTGAGGTTGATGCACCCTTCAGGGATTCTCTCTTCCCCAAATTAATGTCTATACTGAATACCAATTTGACTCAGGGGGTTGATTGTAATCAACTTATGGAGCCTTTTTTATATTGAAAATTTAATTTTATTTCTGGGGATAAGAATCTTTCACAATATCTCACACACACTTAACTAGGCCCCATCCTTATTTTGGATCATGCTCCCGTAATTATTGATTTAGAACACAGTAACTCCTGGACTCCCTCTAACAGATGACATTTTAACAACTGGCTACTACAGAATCAGTAATTTGTTTCTGGTTTTGAGCAATTAATTCCTGAATCTTTTGTCATATTGGTCCTGACATTCAGTTCCACCATGACTGGGACTCATTTAAGGCTATAGATATGGGGTATATCATTAACTATGTTTCGGGTAAAATTATGCTGCTACCTAGGAGACTTCCACTCTCTTACAACATATAAAGAAATTGGAACAAGTCCATCATTCTTCCTCCCATAAAGGTGTTCAAGATCAACTCATCCAAGCCAAACTTGATTTTTAATAGGTCTTCGGTCACTATTGCCAATAATGTTTTGTTAAAAATAAATAGCATGTGCTTTAGCGCTTACAACAAAACAGGTAAGATGCTGGCCATCTATTTACAAATAAAGAAACAGAGATCCAAGATTGAAGCCATACATGATGCTTCCGGATGTAATTTGATTAAAGATCAGGATGTTGTGTCCCATTGCGTAGATGCTCTCAGAGGATCTCTTGTAATCTTTCTTCCATTCTATTCCAAAATCACAAACTCCATTGCTAGACTTCTCCCGGCTTGAGGCTGAATTCTTCCTGGTGAAGATTTGCACTGTCATTTCTACACTTCCAAAATACAAGGCCCCTGGTCCTGAAGGGTTTACAGTGAAATTCTATTCTGAATTTTCTTCATGTTTGGTCCCTCATTCGCTCTCTTTCTCTTTACACATTCTCTTTACGGATACTAAAGATGGCTCTTTTACGGAAGCTATGATTTGTTTGATTCCAAAAAAGGATAAGAACTTAGCAGAATGCAATAGTTATAGGGTGATCTCCCTTATTAACAGGGAATGCAAACGTTTCCCCAAAATGCGGCCTCTGTCTGCCAATGTTTGGATCCCCTCTTTAGTTGGTATTGAGCACTTGAGTTTTGTTGAGGGTCTTAACATCTCTGACAATTCATGTACCTTCTTAAATATTATTCACAGCGCTAACAAGTCTTAGGGCCTGATTACGAGTGTGGCAGTCGAAAGACCTCCACACTCACACTGGTATGTCTGCCACATTATGACTTTAAAATTAATTGCAGCAGAGGACCACCAGCTGTGACAGGGATAGTGGTTTCCTGGTGTTGGCGGAGCTGTGCCACAATGTAAGATGCTCAGCAGGACTGGAGCAGTCCACCTGAGCATATTACGAGTTACGCCAAAGCCTGCCATTTTATGGCACGCGGTGGAGGAACAAAGGGGGTCCTTCCGGGCACCCATGCCCCCGCTATGGAGTTAAATTCAGGGGACACAATATGTGCCCCCCTGTCTGTATTCCCCCAAAAGTTCCAGCACGGCATGGACGTCACCGTCCATGCTGTGCTAGAACTTTTTTGCTGTTCCCATTGGAGTGCCTGTTTTCCAGGCACCACCATGAGAAAGGCATTGGACCGCCCGCCTTACACAAGCTGAACTCATAATAAGGTGGGCGGTCCTTGCGCAGCTATGACGCAGCTGTGTCAGCGGAGAGCTGGTACAACTGCACCAAAGTCATAATTAGGCCCTAAGATCCCTTTGGCTGCGGTCATATGACCGTGTTAATTGGGATTTCCTTTTCAGCTCTTTGAAATGGCAAGGTTTTGGCCCAGACTTCTTACGTTATATCAACGTTTAATACTCCATTCACTCCACTTCTAATTTCGTTAATGGTCTTCAGTCCTCATACTTTCCCTTCACTAGAGGAACCAGGCAAGGTTTCACCCTTTCCCCATTATTATTTGTTCTTGCTTTAGATCTATTTTTAGAACCTTTTTGTCTTTTTCAAACCCTCATTGGTTACAGCCATAAAAATGTGGATGTGGAATTTACTGCTTAGCTGAAGACATTTTACTTTATGTTTCTCATTCCTCCACTTCTATACCTGAGTTTGTTTTTGTTCTATCTTGTTACTCCTTGGTGTCTGGATATCGTATTAATATTGATAACTCGGAAATTATGGCACTTAACAAATTTTGTCTTAAGAACATGTTTAATTATACCAGTTTCCCATACAACTCCTCTAGGATTAAATGTTTAGGTATTCTTTATTCTCTTGCATTAAAGAGACACTAAGGCCAATATAGCAGCGTTACGATAAAAAATCACTATCCCTTCCGCCAACTGGTCTCTTCTTCACCTTTCTTGGTGGGGCAGATTAGCTTAAAATTATGTTTTTGCCCATTTTTAACTTTTACTTACAAATTCACCCTCACGCCTTTTTCTGTTCTATCGATAATTTACTCTCAAAGTTCTTATAGAAAAAGGGTACGGCTCCAATTTCTTTATAAAAACTCAAGAAGCATAAAACTAATGGTGGTGTTTAATTTAAGGACACCTCACAATATCATTCTGCCTTTGTTCTGAAGCAGATTTGGTCTTTCTTAGATTTCTCTAATCCCTCTCTGGGTAGCCTTTGGCGATATATTGAAATTTCCCTCATCTCTTTTTTTTCCTGCCTTCAATTCTTCCTTATTTCCCAAAAACCCCAGCAAATGTCTTCCCCCTTGTTGAAACCATTCTAGTAGCATTGCTTAAATGTTCATTTTCTGTGTGTTTTCTCCTTCTCATCTCTTGCTCCCGTCTGGCATGATTCGGCTATCACAGTATCTAACTAAGTCATTAACTGGCCCTCTTGGCTTGCCCCAGGTATTACCTCCATCTCCCAACTTTTTTCTAATGACCAGTTCAAATCCTTTGAGGAACTATGAAGTCATGTCATCTTCCTCTTACTCATAGAAAAAAATATTCTCTACTTATTGATTCTCTTAGCACTAATAATATTACTTCTTCCTTTATTGCGAATAACTCTTTTGTTGATTCTACATTCCCATTCACATTTTTTACACAAGTCAAAGCTCCTTTTATCTACAAGCAGCTTTCTATTCAAGACCCAGATAGGGCCAAAACCAAAATCGGACTCTCTTGGGATGGGAACAAGATCTCCAGACATCTTTCCAATCACTTTATGGAAAACATTGTGGCATATATTCTTTTTCAATCAAGTTATGGACTAAATTGTGGCATAGAAATCATTTCACTTTTCGCTCTGCAAGCATGACTCAGACTATGTTTTCTTTCTACAATAGGCCTTTCTTAACTCCCTCTATTTTATTTAAAATTAAACTCTTACCCAATAACAATTGTTGGTCACGTGGTTCTTCTGCTGGAGATTTTCTACATATGTTCTTTCTTTGTCCTAAACATTTATCTATTCGGCGGTGTGTTTGGCATAACATTTCCCAACTTTTCTCAGTCTCACCTCCTTTTCACATTGTTCATTTGTTTTACTGGCAGCTGTTCGGATATTTGGTCAGGTGATAATTTTATAGGTATGTCAGTGGGTCTTCTTCTGGAGGTTGCCTTCCAAGTAATTACCTCAAATTGGGAATTTTTTGCTTGTCTATCTTATTTGGCATGGTGGAACTTAATTTGCCATAATCACAGATTGAATACCTCTCACTCGTCATAAAGAGGGATTTAATATGGCTTCCCCTGACCTCCTACCTTTCATGCCCTTTCTCTAGCAATATTAAAAATGCTGAGGTTGCTAAACCTCCTTGACTTCAATTATTTCAGGTCTTTCATTTTACCCATTTCACATCCCATTTTATAGCTCTCTGCACACCTCTTTTTCTCACATATCTTTCATTGCCTTACCGTCCTCTTTTTCTGTATTAGTCATTGATTGTTTAGATTTTCCTTTCCCTCTTTTTTTTCCTTCCCCTCCACATCGCAAGGTATGAAAACTTTATAAAACACTAGTTATAATTTACTGTGACTTTGCCTTTTTAGTTTTTTTATTAGATTTGTTTTTATTTGTATTATATTTATTATACGATTTCTTGCTTATTTTATTATTTTTCCTTTACTATTATTGATATTTAGAAGGCATACTGAGTGTACTCATATGCGTTGCTATTTTTTTTATTTTGGTTCTTTTTCAATAAAGCATTTTTAAACTTTAAATGATTTTGAATGCCGGGTATCTTTAATCCCTTTCCTACAATGCTAAACAGGAAATTGAAGTTTCAAATCCCCAAATGCAACTATATATTAGCAAAACAGTCAAGACTGGACATATCATGGCTCCACTAGACAACTATACAGAGTAACACTACATTTTTTATTCCAAGGACTATCAGACATTTATTAGTATTTTTATCTTTTAATTTTCAGTGCTAAAACTTGAGAACACACAGATTATGAGCACAAATGAAACATTGCTGCATAACGGTGCAGCAGGCTAGGGCATAATGATAACACACATTGCACAAAATGAGCCCTATGTCCCCCAAGAAGGTTCAAGCAGCCTTTGTTTGTGACCACTTTGAACACACTCTCCAGCACTCCTTTTTCTGATGACCTGATCTTACATCCTGCATTACTCATTCTGGCACTGAAAACAATTATATTCCAAAATCATAACTCCTGGCACATATACCACCTCAATGTTCTGAAGATGTAAGCTCTTCCACTATACTCATCACTCTTGCCCTGGCACCTGGTCCTATGGCTCGGAAGGGACATCTGGTGCTCTACCCTCTGTCAGGTTAAGCATTTTCATTGCAGTACCATTCAGTGCAACACTAGTTTCAGGTACTCTTATATTGATGCAGTTATCACTAGACTTAGGGGCCGATCACGATCTCGGTCAGAAAGCCTTCGACCTTAGGTCAGAGGCTTTCTGACCGAGATCGGACCTTGGGTCGGAGACTTTCTGACCAAGATCGTCGGTTTCACTTCTGACCGCCCAATTACAATTTAGGCGGTTGGAAGTGAAACCAACCAGTCCTTCTGGCTGGCCATCAGGCTCAAGGAGCCCGTTGGCCAGTTGGAGGCGGGCCCATAATCCATATGGATGGCCTTTTACGCTGTCCATATTACGATGCTCGGTTTCCGGCAGGCTTTCCATGTCGGGCTTTCCGGCATGGAAAGTCTGTTGGTAAACAAGTTTGGGGGCCCCTGGCAGGGCCCCTTCAACCAGTGGCCTGTGGTTGGTGGCTGAGAGGGCACCTATGGTGCCCCGTGTGGATCCCTGCACCATGTGGCAGGGATGAACAGAACCTCCCGTTTCCCTATCAGAGCTTGTACTACAGCTGGTTTACGGCCATAACACATGCTCCGTTTGGGAAATGTGAATATGCGAAAGCACCATGTGCAGTCATATCATGATTAGATGGTCGGGACTGCCGACCAGAGGTCATATCTGAGAAGGTTGTGTCCGCCCGACATCTTAATAAGCCCCATATTTGTTATGGTATTTTGTTAGGCTTAGTCACGTTATATATATGTACATGCAGGGATACTGGAATTATGCTACAGGGGAGGACTAAAATATATACAGAGTTGGCCAAATTATGCATATGAAAAGGCACATTATGGCTTAACACAGCATATATTGTAATGTTATTACTTCATTATTTTGTCATTTTTACAAATGTTAGCACTGGGCAAAGTTTTCACCTAATTTATACCAGCTTAACACTAACATTGGGCAGTGGACTCTGCTCTGCCAGCAGCGTTCACAGAGTTTTGCCAACTCCTTGCAGAGTGGAATTTCAGCAAAAAAACTCAGAAAGGCGCAGCGGAGTTTACCGCCCACTCTCACTTTCTCAAGCACTGCTGCTGCTCCTGGCTAATATTCCCTTTGCCTTCCACCTTGCACTTCATGGCACCCACAAGCAGCAGATACAGCCTGATAAACCCATTGGCCTCTGAAGATGTGCAGGGTAAGAAAAACAATGGGGCTATATCAGCTCAGCTTTTGGCGTCAGAGCTTCCTTTGTGGTCCCTCTCCAGAAGTCACATGCACCGTGTCCTGGGCTGGCCATGAGAGGCTTGTGAATACTAAGCCAAGGTAATCCTCTTTGACACTTGAAGGGTTCGGCTGTCCCCCAGCACTGTACACCTATTTGCTGTATGTTCTGAGCCTCTGTATTCATGCGGACTCCTTGTGCCTCCTCCCAGATACAAGAAGTGGCTGTTGCCTGTGCAGATCAGTCGTCGCTACACAGCAGCTCTGTGATCTAGTAGTGCTGCGGAACTACACTCCATTCCAATCAGTGTGGGGAAGAAGTGAAATCTGTTCAATATACAAAGAGCAAGGGTCACCATGAGGATGGATATCCTGCTCTTGAAAGTGTACCAAGCAATTGCAGTGCTTTCATAAACAAAAAGCTGGCAAGTGGAAGGGGGGCAAACTTTATTTTAAGATAGGGAGAGGCAGAGGTGACAAAGGCATGCTAGAAAAAGATACCACCTCAAGATGGCAGCAGAACCATCAGAAATACATGACAGACCGGCTGCAGCAGGCGTGCCCATCTTATATTTCCATTGCTGACTTATCCCCCTCCGTTGCTGTGCTTGATTACATGATCATCAGTAAACCGGTTCACGGAGGCCTATGCTTTGTTCAGAGATCCTGGCAGCGCTGAGACCGGTGCATCTGGCAGGGTGAGTGTGCCTGTTTTTTTAGGGTGAGGGAGGGGACGAGTTGTGTCTATGGCTCTTGTATTGTGAATGGGAGGGTCTGCATTGAGCACAAAGTGCCTCCTCCCAGGTTAGGGGTTATTATAACTTATTAGTTCAATACTCCGCCAGCATGAGGAACTCCGTGGAAATTTCACAGTTTATCAGTAACTCAGTGAAATTCCGCAGAGTCCAACTCAACAAGCTCAGCCCAGGTCTTTTTAACACCCAAATACAACAATAAACAGCTGAAAGCAAGGTGAACAGTCAAACTTTGCAAAGGGTCTTCCACTGCACATTAACACCTGCTATCACATTTATTTGTAAATTTTGATCCGGAGCTAAAAACATTTTTTGTTAAACTCTGCAATTTATGCAACACCTGATGGGTTATAGGGCTGATGTGGAAAATTCACAAATATTCAGAAAAAGCTACAGCCATAGTCTTGCATAATACCAGTAGCCAAACTTATACGCTGCATATCTTGCCAAAGGTACAATTTCACATTGCAAAATTGTTTGTGTGTTCCTTGTGAAGAGTCTGGTCATGATTGTAATAGTAAGCTTTAGTAAATAGTAAGCATTGTGAGGATCTTCAATGCGGAGTTATGACAAAATATCGATAAAAAATATTGGGAGACTGAAATGGCAGAAATTAAATATTGTGACACGGAAATATTTTGATGTACAAATATCGTTGACAAGAATATTGTTTTTTTAAGTAAGTAAGATCGCTGTAAATAATATTGATATGTTTTATATCATTTTCACTAATTTACTTGTTAAAAATATTGGTTTTTGATTTTTTTAAATGTTTTAGTTGATATATTAATTTTATGTGTTACTATTGTTTATATAAGCGTTATTATTTGTTTTTAAAATGTAGCTTGTAATTTTAAGTGATTTAGAACTTTTTTTTAATAGTAATAGTGTAGTAGCGGGTTGCAGGGTTTATGGGAAGATAGGGCGAGAAGTTAATTAGGTATGAATAAATTAAGAATTATTTAATATATTTTATTTATTTTATGATTGACATTTATTACATACTTTATATAAAACAGATTTATTTTTGTTATATGTTATTTGTGGGATTTAGATTTGTAGGGGTGGGAAGTTAATTAAGTAATAATTAATTAACATTTAATTATGAATTAATTATATAATTTATTTTTAATTATGTCATTTTTTAGAATACTGATTTATTGTACATATATTTTAGTTCTGGAATGCTAGGTTTGTAGAAGAGGTATAGGATGTGAAGTTAATTTAGAAAAAACACTTAAAATACATTTTAAATATGTAAATCATGGAAGTTATTACTTTTAGTTATATTTTAGATGCGGCTGCTAGGTTTGTAGGGGTACTGAGGGGGGAACTTAATTAATTATTTTTTGACTCACAATGATTTATTAATTGATAAAAACTATCTTTTTATTAAATAGTAATTATGTAAATGTATTAGTTGTTAGTGTTTTTAATACATAATAAATATATATCTTTTCTATGTTCATTGGTGTTTTTTATTAAAAGTTTAAGGTTTTTTCTACATTCATGGGGTTACTCATGTATGTAATGTGTTTAAAGTGAAGTATTTTCCCTACTCTTGCTTACACTGCAGTAGGAATAGTAAAATTAACCTCTTTGCAGTTCAACACTTTCCCTACTTTTGCAAAGACTGAATTGGGAATAGTACATTTTACAAGTGGTGGCTGCTACTTACCAAGGGTGGTGCGACGGGGGGAGGTAAATAAAAAGGAATAAATCACTTACCTGAGGGCTGGCCATAGCCTCTTGGTCATCTTTGGCTGATCAGTCAACTACAGGAGTAGGAATCAGGAAGCACACAGGCTCCCAGACTCCCCTAGCTAGCACAAAATTGTGTTACAGCAGCGTTGTGATTGGTCTGAGCACCATGATTCAGCACTCAGAGAGAGACTGGGGGGCTGTGCATATTCTCCATCCAGGCTGTTCAATATAGCCAGTGGAGAACATGCAAACTGTGCACAACTGTTTGGCCGGCCCAAGAAAGCCGTCCAAAACGCCATGTGCACTTAAGAGAGTTCCCACCACTCCTCCTCCAGTCCCAACCCAGCCCTGCCCCTAAACAGCTGAGTCACGACAGAAAAATATAATGTTAATAACATTGTGTTATTATCATTTTAGTTTTCCTTTTTGAACTGCTCATATAGCAGTGGTGCAACACTCCTCCACCTAAGCGGAGGAGCCGCCACTGAACATTACCCCTCCAAAGTCCAACACGTATCTTACTGTTGCACTGACTGGAGTGGGAATAGTGCATTTCAGTCCTCCAAAATTGAGTGCTTTCCCTACTGGTGCACAGACTGGAGTGGGAACAATTCATTTTACACCTCTAAAATCCAACACTTTCCCTCCTGTTGCACTGATTGGAGTGGGAATAGAACATTTTACCCCTCCAAAATCCAGTGCTTTCCCTACTGTTGCAGAGTCAGGAGTTGGAATAGTACATTTACCCTTTCAAAGTAGAACCCTTTGCCTACTTTTGTGTTGACTGGAATGGGAATAGTACATTTTACCACTCTGAAATCCTATGCTTTCCCAACTGTTACAAAGACTGGAGTGGGAATAGTAAATTTTACCCCTCCAAAATTCAACACTTTCTCTACTATTGTGCTGTTTGGAGTGGGCATAGTAAATCTTCTCCCATCCAAAGTCCTGCACTTTCCCTACTGCTATAGAAACTGCAGAGGGAGTAGTGAATTTAGCCCTTCTGAGGTCCATCGCATTCTCTACTGTTGCACTCACTGGAGTAAGAACAGTATATCTAACTCTTCTGAAGTCTACCACTTTCTTTATTACTGCAGTGACTTGAGTGGGAATAGTAAATCTATCCACGCCAAAGTTCAACACTTTATCTATTGTTGCATAAAGTAGAGTGGGAATTGTATATATAATATTCTTGGACTCCAATAGTTTTCAAAATATTTGGTTACATAGAGTTTATAGCATTAATTGTTTCATTTTTCAAAAATGTTATATTATTTATTTCTCTTTTAATTAATTTGAATGTTTATAATATTGTTTCTAAATGTGTTTCCTGAATTTTTCAATTCATATTATTTTTTCTATTGTCTTCAATAACTAACATATTTTTCTATTTCAGTTATTTATATTTGTATGGTTTTATTACATACATATCCAGTAAAGATGTGACTCATACAGATGTACTCAACAAAAAGCAATCATATATTTCCGCTACAATGTTTTGGCTCCTGCCTTCCTCAGGTAGTACAAGATTGTTTGCTCAGTGGCTGCACTGCTGTCACTGCTGGATTTTTTAAATTTTAACTGCAACTGTTCGCATGAGGCACAGGGTCAAGTCTGATTTGCATATGGCTGGGTCCAAACTGAGGTGGCGTAGTAGGCAAAAGAACAATTAATTTAACCCAGATCTCTTGACTGATGGGAGAATGTTTGAATCATTCAGCATTCCGTTCATCATTTGTTGCAGTTACACTTTTTGCCCTAAGTGGGATGGGTATGTCCAGACGTGGGTCCCTTGCTCACTGTACCACTGGATTCAACCTAGCCTGGCTGATGAAGGGTGAAATATCCTGAAACAGGTCTCAGGATGATTGTTTCTGGTCCAGGGAGGACCTGGCTTGGCAGTTCGGTCTGGACTGTTCCCAAGAGGCACAGGGTCAAGACTGATTTGCATATAGCTGGGTCTAGACTAGGGTGGCGTAGTGGGGAAAGAACAATGGATTTAACCCAGATCTCTTGAATGGGGGAAAATGTTTGAATCATTCAGCATTCCATCCATCATTTGTTGCAGTTAAACTTTTCACCCTAAGTGGGATGGGTATGCTGAGACGTGGGTGCCTTGCTCACTGTGCCACTGGATTCAAGCTAGCTTGGCTGATGAAGGGTGACATACCCTGAAATAGGTCCCAGGATGCTTGTTCCCGGTCCAGGCAAGACCTGGCTTGGTAGTTTAGTCTGGACTGTTCCCATGAGGCACAGGGTCAAGACTGATTTGGATATGGCTGGGTCCAGACTGGGGTGATGTAATGGCCAAAATAATAATGGATTTAACCCATTTCTCTTGACTGGGGGAGAATGTTTGAATCATTCAGCATTCCAACCATCATTTGTTGCAGTAACACTTTTCACCCTAAGTGGGATGGATATGCCCAGACATGGGTCCCTTGCTCACTGTGCCACTGGATTCAAGCTAGCCTGGCTGAAGAAGGGTGACATACCCTGAAACCGGTCCTTAGTTGCTTGTTTCCGGTCCAGGGAGGACCTGGCTTGGCAATTCGGTCTGGACTGTTTCCATGAGGCACAGGATCAAGACTGATTTGAATATGGCTGGGTCCAAACTGGGATGGCGTAATGGGCAAAAGAATGATAGATTTAACCCAGATCTCTTGACTGAGGGAGAATGTTTGAATCATTCCACATTCCGTCCATCATTTGTTGCGATTATACAGATTTTTTTTAAAAGCATCATGAATGAATATTTTATTTAGAATTTGTAATCAATGCAGTCCGAGATCTCTTGAGATATACAGCAATCAGGTGGTGTTATCAGTGATGTTTAGTCCATCTGGATGCAAAAAATTTAAATGGTACATCCAGAACGTTTTTTCTGGAGTCTATTAGTTCCTCCTTTAATACATGTTCCACAGGGAAAATCTTCAAATCTGATAGCAAATGGCCCACAAGGGTAACATGATTGACTACAGGCTGGTCAAGTTTCTTATTCATTATTGATGATTTGTGGTTCTTCAATCGTGTACAGAGGTCATTAACTGTTTGGCCTACATATTGTTTTTTACATATTTGACATTGTCACTGAATCACATAACTAATGCTTGTTGAGCGGCATGTAAGAGGCTGTCTTATTACATAGGTCCTTCTCATAACAGAATTAGTTACTAATGATGTTTGTAAAAACGTATTCACATGTGATGTACATTTTAGAATCACAGTAATGAACCCCTGCACATGTAATAGCTTGATTGATTTCAACTCTCACAATAAGAGATTATAAATTCCAAATGGAATCTTCACTCATGATGCTTTCTGAAAATACAGCAGTCTTGGGGTGTTGATATCTACCTAGGTAGTATATTTGTTCAGTTATGAATGCGCATGAGCTGTTCTCTCTATCATATTGTGTATTTTTGTGTGTAATACCTGCAGTAGGTGTTTTGTGTTTGCAGAGAGTTGTGTGTAATGCACAAGATAGAAGGTTGTGTTAGTTTTTAGTGCTGTATGATTCCCATGATAGTTACAAAAGGCATATTTAAGCTCTACTTGGCACATATGTACTAAATGTCCAATTCATGACTCTGGAGAAAGTATGTTCCTGCTCTATGTGGTTCTGCTGGTAAGTTGGTGGGATGTCAATGCAGGCTGTGTGATTTTTACTGAGCCCGGGCGGAGCAGGCAGAGTTGCTCTACGCGGAGTTCCACGGAGTTGGGCAAAAACTCCGATCTGCGCCTCCACCCGCTCTAAATAAATATTTATAAAACAAATATGAAAATTATGGTAAACAAAACACACTCATCTTTATCGCAGCATCTCCGGGCTGCCCTCCTCCTCCTTGCCGTGATCCAGCAGAATCCCCTACATTAGACATACGTTGTGTAGGACTTCGAACAAGACAACAAGACGAGAAGGGTCTGAACTATAATAGATCTATTGTGCATCTTTTATTTATAAACAGTTTTTCACAAGCTCATTGTGACATAAGACATATATGGAATCATAAATGGAACTTGAATACTTCCAGTGAAATTCTATGAGAGTATCTGAATGGAAGTCTTCATGACTTTCTGAAGATATCGGAAGCTCTACATTTCTCCCTTAAATACCTAACCAACTGAATCATTTTCAAGGAGATTAAATTGTTGCCTAGATCAGGTCAATTCTGCCTCTCCTGCATGTATTCCACATTCAGCCACTTAAGCTTTTATTTCATGATTTGGAACTCTGAAGAGGTCCACATAAAACAAGAGCATGCAAAATATAAAACACAAGATATATCATGAAAAGCAAGTAAACGTCTTCCACCCTACAATACATTTGGATACAAAATTCAGAAGAGCAAGATTCATGCTAACATTGTTAGTACAAGTTTAAAAGACATGCAAAAAAAAAAAAAAATAGGATGCAAACACTTCATCCGGAGGACTAAGCATCAATTGCAAGGCTTCTGATGTTGTGTGCATGGAAAACCTTAAGGGATAGGGGTCTCGGCATCTTACAACAACTAAACAACAAGGTGGGGCAGACAAATAAAACATGCTTCAAGTCCTGGATACCATTTTGACAAAGATTACATATATTTGATGACCTGTACCATTTAGACGTCAATACATTTCGGATCCAAAAGCATCTAACCCCATGGGGCATATTCCATGTCAAATATGGTTTTGAACTTTTTATAACAGAAAAGTTCATTTTTACTTCATACATCCCATTTTTACAGTAGGAGTTGGTATCCAGATGATGGGTTAAATTAAGCAAAGCTTGTTTAAGACAGGCCTTTAATTGAGTTGGCGATAAAGCGGATACCATCCTCTGGTCCAACTCAAGTTGGTCTAGCGCACACTTCAAATTTCTAATAAAAAACAAAGATTTTTATTTTTTTAGTAAAAAATCCACTTACATATAGAGTGCCTTGGGGAGGTATCATCACTTCTCAGTAGTCAATAAGCCCGCTGTACCACTCCCGCCAAGCCTTGGGCAAATGAACTTTAATCCCATGTTTCAATCTTAGAGCAGCAGTAGTCGCTAGTGTAATTACATGAAGATAGCCTCTTTAATATTTGCCCTTCAGTCTTATCTAAATAAAAAAACATCTTGCCACAACAATTAAGTCCACTGCATATAGTAGAGTGAGTGGGATTTTAGCCTGGTACACAGATAAGAGATGGGAAAAATGTCTCCTACCCACAACATTATAAATGCGCCCAACCACTTGGCTTGTGATTCCGCTAAAACGATTTGAGATGTGATCTGAATCATTTAAAGTGCTACACATGATTTTTCCGCAAAAATGTTTAAGTACTAACTCTTTCCAGTTTTTGCAAACCTAAGTGCCATGACTAATTAGAGAGTTTACATGCTGTCTTCCCTGGAAAATATAAAAGTATGCTTTTTGAGGAGTTAATTTTCAGATAATGCACATCCACATTTTGGTGTAATGCTGCTAAGCATCAGTTTAAGCCTTTGGACGTGATGTCAACAATTTTAATGTTGTCGGCATATAGTGGGTAAAATAATGGTTTGTCGCCAATACTTAGAGGAAAGGAAGAACCTTTCAAAAGGAAATTGGACAAATCAAATATGTACAAGGTAATTAACAATTGTGCAAGTAACTCCGATGCTTTAGACCATTTTCTGTTGGAAAGCCCACAGATCTCCACCTAACAACACTTGACAGCAGATTGAGGAGTGCAGGGCAATAATTAAATGCAATAGAGTTCAAGGCATGCTCAGATTGGATAACTTTTTCCACAGGTTTGACAATAATTTTTTCGAAGGCTGTGGAAAAGCCAATAAATGTGGCATATTTAAGTGAATCCCTGATGGTTGATGCTGGGCTACTACAATGTCTCAGCACTGTGAGGTAATAATTTGTGATTTCAGGGTTTTACAAAACTGTAAATAAATAAATAAATGAAACATAAATTTAGAGATAGCAAGCTATTTATAATGAGGGGCTTCCCGCCTTAGAGTTCCAAGAGACATTGCAAACAACTTCACTTGCTTTGCCTCTGATATCACTTGGAGCATCTTGGTCCAACCTGTTCTTGATAGCCATGCATTATAATTCTTTTTTCCTTGAGCGGACATTCCTACACTTTCATCATTCAACATTCTAATACTGGAAAAACAGCTAGTTTTGGGACCACCCAGCTTAGTTCAAGTCAAGACTCAGCAGCCTCTACTTGTAGAGAAATAATTATTCACAGAGCTTATTAATCAGCTTTGAAAATGTTATTCCAATTTGTCTGTACTTTGCACTCTCATTGGCTTGCAGGGGAACTCACAAAATAAACCTGAAGTTTTAGTTAGGGGTCATAATGCGTTTTTAGGACAGCTGAACATTATTTTAGTAATGCTTTTAGCAATCATCAATGATGCCTGTAATGTCTAGCTAGCTTTTTTTGGTCAATTTCTATATTTTTTCAACAGAAAGTAATATTTTATCACCATAAGTAACTATGCCAACCCCCTGTTGGCATGGCCTTTAGCCATACACACTGTGGGGCAGGCTAGGTTCTGTGCCCAACCCCCCACTCGTAGCAACCCCCAGCCATACATGGCCTTTGGCCTTGCGCAGGGTGGGATGGGCCGTTTGGCATTGCCTACTTCAGGCCCTATACCTAAATACCTGCTGGCACCAACCCCCCACCACACATGGCCTACCACCATCATAACATGGTGTTGGCCATAGAGCCTGGCCTGTGACCAGGCCCTGCACCCACCCTCCCCTAGGGCACCACACCTGCCATGAAGGTACTGCACCCAAGCATTCACAGTCAGCCAATCCACCACCTTTCTCAGTCTTCAGTGGTGCCAGTATGAGCTAGCCACAGTGCAAAACCCCTGTACATGGCCAACCCACCATAGACAAGCATGCCCCCACTATTTTAAATGGTTTTGCATTCTTGCAGGATTCTGGGGGGAATCTCACAGAAGCAGGGTAGTCCCGCTGCTCCCGTAAGAGTCCCACATGATTTCATCAATTAAAAAAAAAATATGGACCAGGGGTCTTTCTGACAAGTTTGGTGTAATTCTGTTCAGTTGTTTGGGCTGTAGAGTTTAAAAAAAACCCTATAACTTAACTTTTCAAAGTTAATAGCAAACTCAAAAAAAGCTCTTGCTATGGTAATTAGTGATAACCAACACAGTGGGAATGCCACTGTGTAATAAATATTATATATCACCTACTGGCAATTGCCAGTAGGTAGTTTTAGTTAGGACCTATTTTAAATGGACAGATCGTTTTTGGTTTTGTTAATAACTTTGCTACCATTTGATGAATCTTCATGAAATCGTCAAAACTAGTTTTCACTCACTCAGCTGCTGTCTGGAAAGTTTTGGGGTGATCAGTCAATTGGGGGCAGAGAAAAAGGGGGTCCGAAATGGATTTTCCCCATGCAATTTCCCAAGGGGATTTTGGATAAGACTACAGCCTTAACTGCTGAATGGATTGACACCAAATTTGGCAGAAAGCTAGATCTTAGTCCAGAAAGAGTGCTTTTCATAATTTGGTGAAAATCTGTTATACACGCCAACAGCAAATGCCATAATTGACTAGTGGCGACCTTAAAGGGAAGCTGCAGCTTCCATTTTGTGTATCATGACTCGGTCCCTAAGGGGAAAAACAAAAGTTAAAATTGATAGAAGTGGTCAGGGTAGAGGTACACTAAACCCATGAGACTGATATAGGGGTCTGTGAGAAATCTGTCCTTGGCAATAAATTGCCAAACAAACTGTATTTTTGGGCACATGAGGATCCACCACAGCACTCAGTGCAGCTTCCTGTACGAGTCTGTGATGGATCATTGGATCCAGACCTCAGTTAAATTAAAAAAATACTCACGCACTCTTTCATACCCCCAAATAACCACTCACACACCAAAACAGTCACTCACATACCCTCTCACCTACTGAGTCACTCACACATCCACTCACAGTCCACTCAAAGACCCAGAGAACCAATCACAGTCCCACACAGGCACTCACATACCCACTCACACAGCCAACTACACACCCATACAGCCACTTAAATATCCACTCACAGACCCACAAAACCAAATACACAGCCATTCACACACCCACCTATCACACTCTCACATGCCCACCTATATACCCACACGACTCACATACCAGTCACATGTCAATACAGTCACTCAGACACCTCTCACATACCCATATAGTCACTGATACATCCACTCATTGACTCAGAGAACCACTCACACACCAGATACAGACCTACAAAGGCAATCACTCACCCACTGACAAACTCACACACACACACAACCAAGCACAAATCCAGTCAAAAACTCATAAAGTTATTCACACACAAACTCACACACCCTCTGTATTAAATATGTTGTTGTTTTCTATCGAATTTGTGCTTCTAGTTGGGGATGGGCCAGTGGATACATTGTGGATCCACTCATAGGAAAGCTCACATACATCTTATATGGCCGACAATCTACAGTGGATTCTCGGGTCCAAGTGAGAAGTTAGAAAAAGGATTTCAAAATGAAAAAACTGTTTTTGGTCAAAGGGTTGGTTCTGAAAAGAGCTTTTGTATTTATGGTGTGTACATGATAAGTATACATAGAATAGGATGCAGCATTTTAAGTTGTTGAAGAACACCTTGTTGCCTGTGTCTAGGAAATGTACTCCATCTTTTTGATACATTCCATCCATGTTGAAGCGTAAGTTGTTATGGTATATAGAGCCCATGTTGTGGCCTCAGAGAAATGCAGAAACACTTTTATTGATATGTTTCCTGCATGTCTGTGTGGACAAAATTGGAAGGAATACTGTCACTTCTGTCTTTTACTAATGTTGGAGAATACCAGGGCAGCAGTATGTGGGGAAAGTGACCTCAATTTACCAAAGGTACACTAAGTTATACACTAAGTCACTCACCCATACAGCTACTCACATACCTATTAAAAAACCACACAGCCACTCACACACCCAGTTGGATAGTGACAGAGGCACTTACACATACATTTACACACCCACATAGTACCACATGCACACACAGTTACATACCCAAACACTCACTAACAAAGCCAGTTACCAATCAATACAGCCACTTACATACCCATTTAGATACCCATACAGTCACTAACACACCCACACACACACAAAAACAGCTACTTACACATCCAGTGATACACCCAGAGAGGCACTGATGTACTCATTTACACATCCACTCAACCACTCACCCACCAGTACAGTCACTTATATACCAACTTATACACCCATACTCAGACACTCACACAGCCTCTTACACACTGACATAACAACTTATGTAGCTACTCACTTATACTATGTAATCTATTAGTATGTAATCTCAAGTTAAATGTATTGTATGTTTGCTTTTCAGATATCTACTTTTGTTTAAAGAGTAATGGAAGATTAAAGGATGAGGTGAAAAAATATTAAGAATTATGCTTCTTGACAGCATCCATAAACAGATGATATAGTTAGTTCAACTAGCATATGGCGTTTGGCACAGTGAGTGGCCATGTCTTGCAGTTTTGGTGAAAGAGCAGGGATGGTAAGTATCTGGTCAAGTGGTAAGGGTCCTACAGATGGTCCAACTTCTGCTGATGATGATGCACCACCTTCTCTCTCTCTCTATTATCATCCTCTGATACATCCTTGTATGTATGAAATTCAGGTGTTTTGAAACAGACAATATGCCATGTGAATACTTTTCAGAGTAGCTCTTGAGAGTTTATTGCTGCATAGATTGCATTGGACTTTTTTGGTGAGAACTTTCTTTTCACCTGAAGGGATAGAGAAATATTTCAAAACGTCGGAGGAATTCTTTGGGGGTGGTAAGTCTTCTACTTCTTTGTCCTGCTCTTACCTTTCTCTTCTATCTTCAGCAGAAGAGATCTTAACTTTCAAACTTTCTTCTTTTGACGAAGAGAGGAAAATACGTTGGATCTGTACTGTAGAGACTGTCTCCAGAGAGATGTAACATTGAAATAACTAATTTAGAATATGATTTTCAATGTGGTTGGGTGGCCAGATTTGTGGTGGCATCGCAGCGGATCTGCAGATCCATAACATGAATGGAAAACAGAGAAAAACATTTTTTTCTGCATTTGTAAAAAGTTTAATAAGTTATACTAAGTCTATTTCTTAATTGTTTGTTTTAAATAGTATAATAATAAATGTGTTAATAAAATGCAACTTGTAAAAGTGTGTATTTTAGATTTGAACTTATAGGTGAAATTGTAGTACAGTTTATATACAAAAAAGGTGAAATTAAGTAAAAAAACAGAGGTTACTGGGACATTAGCTAGGAAATAATATAATAAAAACCTTGGAAGGTCACTGAAAAAAACAAAGGTTACAGGAACGTTACAATTCAGATTTCACCCACACAAAACCATAGAAATAATGCAGTAATCACCTAAGCTAAATATAACTAATGCCTGTCAATGCACTGTTTATGACCTCACATATCTAAGTGAGAAAGTTCCCTTGAGGCAAAACTAAGCATAGGTTTGGAATACCAAGCCTTACAATGTCACACGTACATACAACAGAAACAAATTGAAAGTTAAAAATTCATTTATTTTGAATAAGTTAAAAAAGCACAATAATCGGGCTGACTGATCTAGTTCCCTAGTCTAAAACACAATAAAACAGTACACTCAATAGTGACCTGCACAATTGAGAACAGACAGAACAGGTACAACATAAAATCGTTGAGTACAAGTTGTATATTCTTGCTCCGTTGTAAAGACACCAGTGTTGTATCGCTGCAACATTAGCATATCAATTATGGTGTTGGAGACTTGAATTATACAGAAAATTGCATCAACGCGTTTCGGTGGGTTATCCTTATAGTTACCACCTTTGTTATAGTTAGTTGGACATTTCACTCCTACAAAACCAGAGAAACTATATTTAGTTCAGCTAACTATAACTCGCACCCTGCAATCCACTGCTGATGACCTCACATATTACATCACTCATGACATGATCAGTGGCATCACTGATGACATCTCAATGACATCACTCATGACATCATCCAGGCAAGTAAACTTCAATATACTTCATAAAATACCATTTAAATTTGTAAAAGTAGGAAGACACAGTTGAGAGATACACAGCACAGAGCTCACTGTAGCCTTATCAACTACCACACTCACATGTCACATAAGAGACAGTTCTCAGTGGATAGTCCTGTGTTTTCGAAACCACTATATTAAACACTAATGATCAAAGTAAAACATCTATCTGTTTAGGCTAGTCTATTGCAAACCACAATAACACCAAACTGGAAGGAGGTTTTAGTGCAAATGTCAGATTTACATAATCCGCTACAACATACAAACAGCAGTGAGGTGTTACCGGACAGGCCACTGTGTGACAAACCACTTGTAAAATGATTATTCATCCTGGAGAAAATTGAGAACAGAGAGGTTGAGATGATGATGAGGACATTTGTAGAGTGCACGAATACCCAAAGGCATCTTGGTGCTGTAAGTGACCAAGGACAGCGAGCCCAACTAATTGCAGAATAGCCAGGTTTTAAAAAACTCCTGAAGACTAATAAGGTAGTGGCAGATTTCAGATTCAGACAGAGACTAATCCATTTTAAAGCAGTGCTGAAACCAAAGCTCATGCCTCCCCGAGAGGCACGTTAAGAGGAGGAAATGACCAAGTTTCTAGAAGAGCTTAACTGTAACGTTCTGCTGTGAGAATACCATTTGAAATAAAATAGATTTATAAGCCCGTAAAACTGTATATTACTAAATTGAACTTATAGGTGAAATTGTAGTACACTTTATAAAATGGTGAGTCTTTTGCAAATGTCTAGTACACTTAGCCATTACCCTAGAAAAAGGTCTTAGTCTACAGATGAATTTATTGTAATCTACTACTACAGTCTTTCATCACAAAGGAGACAGGTCTAAAAAACTGGTCAGTATGTCATAAAACAGAACGATACTCTGCCATGACTGTGGCGAAAAGTCTCAATCAACAATTTAAATTGTCACAAAGCACAACCATACACATGCATCAGCAGGGCACATGTGCCAGTGTAGAGGCTAGTTTACTGATAAATAGTACACCCACTTTAAAAACAGGCTTATAGTTCAGATGACATGTTAAAAATAGTATCACTCATTAGTAGTACAGAAATACTAGTAATTTACCTTATGAGGTAACTAATAATATATATATGATGTCTCAGAACCTTCTATAAAAAACTTACACTCACTGGATGCTGTCATCAGTAATGCAATTTGAGATGCTACAGACCATGTCATGAGTGATGTAATATGTGAGGTCATAAGCAGTGCATTGCGGGGGCATAAGTTATAGTTGGCTTAGGTAACTAACTGCTGAATTTTTTTTTGGTTTTGTGTGTGTGTGTAAGATCAGAACCTAACTATAACATCCCTGTAACCCTTGGTTTTTTTCACATTCTTTTTTTCAGTAGATATACATATCCACTAAAAAAATAAGCATTTGCAATGAAATAGGTCTCGTATTTACGCACGTTTGAGCTATTGGCATTGTAAATGACAATGCCTTTTATTTATGTTTTGGGTTTTGGGTTTTAAAAAATTAATAAAAGGCATTGTTATTTACAATAGTAAACTCCTATTGCATTGCATTGCAATAAAGGGCCTTCTCGACCGCTTGTTAGATTGTAAATATCAGAGGAAGAGACCAGCCTGCGATGTCTTCAAAGTAGTGTAAGTGTGGCATTGTATAATTTCATTGCTATATTTGGCCTAATAAAAAACACTCCAGCTATAATAGGCCCCTGGCCCATCTTTCTGGTGCAGGTCGGGCTGTGCTTTATGGCCGGCATGTAGGGAGGGAGGGATGGTCTCGACTCTCGTGGTGGTATTAGTGGTGGTGGTATTGGTAATGGTATTGGTGTCGGTATTAGTGGTAAAGGTGGTATTGGTGGTGGTGGTGGTATTGATGATGGTATTGGTGATGGTGGTATTGGTGGTGGTGGTAGCGGTATTGGTGGTGTTGGTAGTAGTGGTATTAGTGGTGGTATTGGTGGTGGTGGTGGTATTAATGGGGGTGGTATTGGTATTGGTGGTAGTGGTATTGTTGGTATTTGTGGTGGTATTTGTATTGGCGATAGTATTCCTGGTATTGGTGGTAATATTGGTATGGATGGTGGTATTGGTGGTGATGGGATTGGATTGGTGGTGGTGGTATTGGCGGTGGTGGTATTAGTGGTGGTATTGTTGGTGGTGGTGGTATTGGTGGTGGTGGCATTGTTGGTGGTATTGGTGGTGGTATTGGTGGTGGTGGTATTCGTGATGGTGGTATTGGTGGTGTTGGTATTGGTGGTGGTATTGGTGGTGGCGCTATTTGTGCTGCTGGTATTGTTATAGATGCTGGTGGTGGTATTAGTGCTGATATTGGTATTGGTGGGGGCATTGGTGATATTTGTGGTGGTGGTATTGGTAGTATTGGTGGTGGTATTAGTGGTGGTGGTGGTGGTATTGGTGGTGGTGGTTTTGGTGGTGATGGTGGTATTGGTGATATTGGTGGAGGTAGTATTTGTAGAGGTATTGGTGGTTGAGCTATTGGCGGTGGTATTTGTGGTGGTGGCATTAGTGGTAGTGGTGGTCGTGGTATTGGTGGTACTCGTGGTGGTTGTATTGGTATTGATGGTGGGGGTATTGCTATTGACAGTGGTATTGGCGGTGATGGTATTGGTGGTGTTGGTAGTAGCATTTGTGGTGGTAGTGGTAGCGTGATTGGTGGTGGTGGTCTTGGTGGTAGTGGTATTGGTGGTGGTGGTGGTATTCGTGGTATTGGTGGTGGTGGTGTTATTGGTATTGGTGTTGGTAGTGTTGTTGTTGGTGGTATTGGTGGTGGTAGTGGAATTGGTGGTGGTGGTAGAATTGGTGTTGGTATTAGTGATATTGGTAATGGTGGTATTGGTTGTGGTATTGATAGTGGTGGTATTGGTGGTGGTATAGATGGTGGTGGTGGTATTAGTGGTGGTATTGGTGGTTGTTTTGGTGGTGGTGGTTTTGGTGATACTGGTGGTGGTATTGGTGGTCGTAGTGGTGGTGGTAGTGGTGGTGGTAGTGGTGGTATAGGTGGTGGTATTCTTTGTGGTAGTTTTGGTGGTGATGGTGGTACTGGTGGTGATGGTGACATTGGTGATGGTGGTGGTGGTATTGGTGGTGGTATTTGTGGTGGTGGTATTAGTAGTAGTGGTCATCATGGTATTGATGGTATTGGTTGTATTGGTATTGATGGTGGTGGTATTGGTGGTTGTATTAGTATTGGCGGTGGTGGAATTGGTGATAGTATTGGTGGTGTTGGTATTGGTGGTGGAGGTATTGGTGGTGGTGGTGTTGGTGGTGGTGGTGGTGGTATTGGTGGTGGTATTGATGGTGGTGGTATTGGTGGTATTGGTTGTGGTGGTATTGCTTTTGGTGGTATTGGTGGTGGTGGGTGGTATTGAGGGTGGTTTTGGTGGTGGTGATATTGGTTGTAGTGGTATAGGTGGTGGTGATGGTATTGATGATGGTGGTGGTAGTGGTATTGGTGGTGGTATTGGTGGTGGCATTGGTGGTGGCGGTACTGTTGGTGGTGGAGGTGGTATTGGTGGTGGTATTCGTGGCGGTTGTATTGGTGGTGGTATTGGTAGTGGTGGTGGTATCGTTGGTGGTGGTGGTGTTGGTGGTGGTGATAGTATTGGTGGTGGTGTTATTGATGTCTTTGGTGGTATTGTTGGTGGTATTGCAGGTGGTGGCATTGGTGGTGGTGATATTGGTGGTGGTGGTGGTATTGGTGGTGGTATTGATGGTGGTGGTTGTATTGGTGGTGGTGTTGTTGTTAATAAAACAGGCTTTTCAAAACAACCCATCAGGTGGCTTTAGTACAGAAGACATGTAACACTGATGTGCTGATGTTAACTTCAGCCCAGTAGCACAGGATTATGTACCAGTTTGAATTCACAAGACTTAATTCGCTAATCATTTCAAAATCCATTTTACTTGGGGCCTTGAAACAGATACGAGATAATGCCAGGTTAAAGTGATTGAAAGCAGGCACCCGTGTTACGGGGATGGCTGTGCTGCTTAAAAAAACACAAGCAGTTTCAGCTGAAGCAGGGCATGTCTGCCCTTCAGTAAGAGAATCTCAATAAAGTAAATAGTGCTTACAGACTAAATAACAGGTCTCATGTAACAATTGAAGTAAAAGGGCTGGTCGCCATGGGAGGGTATTAATGAAGACAAAGCCATACTAAGGAGGGACTAAAAAGCTTATTAACGAATCAGAAGGCAGCATTTAAGACAGATAATGACACAATGATACAAGCCAACGAAAAATATGGGAGAAGAGTGGGTGTGGCTTCTCTCCCATACACTACTACAGCAGTCTCGCAGAGCGAGCAGTGCATGTTGGAGCACGCTGCGGCTAGGCTCGACCTAAAAAAGTGAAAAAAAACAAGGGTTACAGGGACAGCATAGTTAGGATCTGATATATATATATCAAAAGCTCTAAGGTTTCCCAAAACGTGAGCAGCACCCCAGCACTTGCCTTAAGCAGAACGCTTTTATTGTGGTATAGACAGCATACAGTCAGTCAATTTCATTTAGACAGCTTTTCACCACAACATGCCTGACGCGTTTTAAAGGGGTTCCTTCTTCATCAGAGGCGTATTGGAAGAAAAGTTCACGTGCAGCTGGTCTTCATCCCAATTTAATGATGCATATTGCCACGCCCCCAGATGGGCTAGGCATTATGGGTTTCAAAGTCCTGCATCTTTAAAACGCTTGCATAGCTTGCACTAATTACTGCCACAAACATTTCCAGCTCTTAGATGGGCCTCAACAGTCAGCTGCTGTCCTAAATCCAGTGCAGGCACTCCCAGTATTCCGTCTCGATAGATTATCAACCTAGCTGGCCCCCAGGTACATGGAGTGGTGCGCGGTCGGCAGCCGGGACAGCCGCCTTAATATCAAAAGCTCCAAGGTTTCCCAAAACGTGAGCACAACCCAGCACTTGCCTTAAGCAGAACGCATGTAACAACTGAAGTAAAAGGGACGGTCACCATGGGAGGGTATTAATGAAGACTATGGAGGGACTAAAAAGCCTATTAACGAATCCGAAGGCAGCATTTACAAAAGATAATGACACAATGATACAAGCCAATGAAAAATATGGGAGGAGAGTGGGCATGGCTTCTCTCCCATAAACTACTACAGCAGTCGTGCAGAGCAAGCAGTGCATGTGTGAGCGCGCTGTCACTAGGCTTGACCTAAAAAAGTGAAAAAAAAACAAGGGTTATAGGGACAGCATAGTTAGGTTCTGATTTTACACACACACAAAACCAAAGAATATATAAATATATATATATATAATATATATATATATGTATATTACCTACTGGCGGTCGCCAGTAGGTGGTTATAGTTAGGACCTATTATCCATAGGAAAACTGCAACATTCTATTTGGAATAACGTTGGCATCGATTAATGAATCTTCTTGAAATTTCCCAAACTTTTGGCCAGTTCAGTTCCGCTCCATTCCCCAAAAGTGAGGGTGATTGGTGAAGTGGGGGCCGATAAAAAAGGGGGTGTCCCAAAATGTGTTTTCCCTATGCAATTTCCCTTAGGACCTTTTAGACATGGGTACAGCTCATACGGCTGAACGGAATTACACCAAATGTGGCAGAGAGGTAGTCCTCAGTTCTAACTTGTGCCTTTTGCTTATATGGTGTCAATCTGTTCAGTAGTTTCTGAGAAAATTACGGTTAAAGTCATTTATATATCTATGGCGCGGTGGATCCACGGATTGTGCGAGGATTGGCATTGTAGCATAAGCGCACCTTCCCGGTCTCGTGCTGAATTCTAATTAGTTGTCAAGCGGTTGTAAACATTCAAAACCAGGAACTGTTGGCAGCCATTTTGTGCCTCTGTAGAAGCGAGGCTGAGGAAGTCAGTGAAATATGTGTGCAAAACGTGAACAGGGGCTGGGTAGACACACCCTGACCCCCTAGGCCTGCTCAGGGGTCTCATAAGGACCCGTAGTGAAAAAAAATAAGAATTTTTTTTTACATAAAAAGTCGTGGGATGCACGTAGGATTTGCGCATTTCACCGCTGGAAAAAACGAATTATGTATTTTTGAGATATATATCAAGCTTCTGTGTTTAAATGTTGGGTGGCTCTAAAAAGAGCCCTTGTGTTTATTGAGAGATTTTAGTACTTACAAGTAAGTATCGATGCAGAGTCTAAAGTTCATGAGAAAGACTCTGTTCCCTTCATCTGTAAAATGTACACCATCTCTCCTAAAGATGCCATCCATATTGAAACGCATATTGTTGTGGTATATGGACCCGATTCTATAGTCTCGGAGAAAAGCAGAAACATATTTATTCACATGTTTCCTAGCTTTCTCAATCTGTGGACAAAATTGATTGGACTAGTTTCTTTTGTGCTTTCGCCATATGTTAGAATAGTCAAAGGGAGTTTAGGGGGAAATTGAAATCAATTCTCCAGTCAAAGTGCCTAGGTCATTGCCACCACAGTGCACAATTATGAGGTCAGGGTGTTGGAGATGCAAAAAGGATTTATGCAATGGCATCAATTGGTGTCACTTTAATCATCTCTGTCCAATCCATTTAATGCCTACATTTGGTAAACCTAGGTCTTTGTGAATTCCTTTGTGTTATGCGTTCCTTTGGCTCAAGAAAATATAGTTGTGTTCCACAATTCACATTCTAATCATCTTGAAAGGAGGTCTTGATGCACTCAGATGGCCTTTGTAAATGAAATGGCAGTTTGAAAATTAAGATCTTTCTAAAATGGTGGATAAGATGCAGTGTTGAAAAACAGAAAAGAAATGATTAGTTGTTTGACAACATTCTATACAGTAAACTAGGGTGCATGTTTCTGTTTTTTAAAAGCATGATTTTTATTGGTTATTAGAACGTGATTGAAAATAACATTATGTAGGACAAGGTTGTATATTGAGAAGTCGAGCACACTTGCTGTTTTATTTAGTAACATTGTGTGATGAACTTTTGCGTTCTTCGGGAGCAGGCATTACTTTTTTGCATGGGAAGATGCTCATTTGTATGTGGAAATGCAATCTGCTTTGGATTTTGAAATTGACAACAGATTTCACTGCTCTATCTTTCAAAATGCAAACTAAGTTTGCTATGGGAGGGCGGGAGTCGTGAGAGTCCCGCCCTGTCAAAGCAAACAGCAGTATACCCAGGGTAGGCACCTCGGGACACTGCAGTAACCGGTCGATGCAGTACCCAGGGCCCTCGAGGGCACCAGGCAGAGGGCCACGCAGTCTGCCTTCCATAGTACACAAATTCCCGGGGGTGGTGATTCCCAGGTCTTGAGGGGGGTGGTTGAGGCCCACATGCTTGTAATTTTATAGGGGGGGTTAGACGCGTAAGTGGTGCAAGGAGGTTGTAAATCTGGTACAGTGATTTGTTTTACTTTGCTTTCCTTTTTGGTCTTGTAGAGGATCCAGGGTAAATATAACAGTTTTTGTACAACCAGTAACTTTTAACCCCACCCTGAAACGGCTTTCTGCCTGTTACCATAGTAACAGTTCATGGAGCACAGAGGTTAGAAGTTCACCACACTATAGGTATAGACTCTGGTAAAGATCTGGTAAAGAGTTAGCCTCAGAATTATACTTCAAATTATAAATATCATTTCTATTGGGGAATGCTACCCCCACAAAAAAGGCGTATATACTTCTTTAACATTAACTTTTATTCAAACAATAAATAACTGGAAATATAACTAAAAGATCATACAATAAATAACTAGAACCACAACTTTACCAAAACAATGTAATAAACAACATGTGATGTGGACTTCAATGAAAGTACTGTAGTTAATCTGCAAAACAAAAAAGAAAATTAGTGTTTAAAATTAGGTCGATGTGACTAAATGAGGTCAAACATTACCAGTCAAAGTAACACTTGACGATATTTACAATTTTTTAATGTGTGCAATGTGCCTGATACATTTCACTTATCTTATAGGCTTGCATTCAAGCGGTGTCTGTATAGAAATGCCTACTGCGTCAGATTTATATTTGAGATCAACAGGTCTTTAAAATGATTCAGAGATGAGACAGAATTAGGTGAGAGATCAAGTCATTATGCAGGACAATATTAATTAGGGCTTATTTACAAGACTCTTAAGCCACTTTTGTGTTGCTTTTCTCATGTTGAAAGTGACGCAAAAGTAGCGCAAGGGGTTTGTAAATAAACTCTTTTATTTCTAATACATTTAATCGGAGGTATTGTATATCTAGGCTGTTCTGCTTACTTTGTGTGAATACTGTGACCAACAGAGTTCACAACTTCAACTGAGTTTTGGTTCTACACATCAGAGTTGACAGCAGCGTCCATAACTTTAACAGAGAAAGAGAAACGATGTGAGAGAGAGTGAGAGAGAGAGAAAGATACACAAAACAACATTAAAACTGTGGAAGAGAGAAAGTTATAGATGGGGCAGATTTACAAACCCAGCCTCCACCACCCATGTACCTTTCTCCCCGTTGTTGCCACCTCCTTTGCTATGCCTTATCAATCAAACCTCTTCACTTGATCTTGGGTGTACCCGCTCTCAAAATGCATCCACCGGCCATTGTACATGCAGACTTTGATCTACCAAAATGGATGTTTTGAAATTAATTTCCACAAGTCTTAAAAAAGGTGAAACCAAGAAAAGTTACTTGCTGCATATGCAAGACTGCTTTCAAGAGGATACCCCAATAAAAAGTATTGGTGTGGAAGTGCAAGTATGTGGAAGTATTTGGAACCCTTTAAGAGAAAAAGTAAGAAGGTTGGGAGCTCTGTATGCCATCCTAATACCTAATCATCCATTAGTTATACAGAGATCCACCCTGTATCAGAACCATCCGTACATGTGTGAATTGGAGATTATGTGCCACCAAAAACCCCTCAAGTACTTATATCCGTTACTTTTTAACTTCATCGACTAGTCATATTGAGAGTATTTACCTTAATGTTATCCGTAAAAAAATTGTTATTGTTTTTGGCTTCTCACAACTAGTTCATGCCATATTTGAGACATTGGTGTAATGAGCTAGAATAGGATGATATACTTTCTTCAATCTCGGCAATTTGCTGCTGACTTATGTAACATTCTGCAAAATGAAAAAAAGAGTTAAAATGTATATGTTGTACATATGTCCAAGCTTAATTTTAATGTACATAAAAACAATTGTTCTCGATAGGATTGGGACTGAAAAGCAATCATCAGAGGGTTCCAACCTACCGCGTTAGGACCTTACTAGTGGTTAGACAAAATCAAATGCGAATACCAATATGCTTCCGAGGGGCACTATGGACGCGCTCGGCAGGCGTACATAAGTGTCCTCCCTAAGAGCCCTCTTTCCTTTTTACAACTATTCTACCGAAAACAGTTATTAACATAAAATAACATAAAGTAATGTATCTTCAACAAATTAATGTTTTTGGAAGTATCATTACCAGCATGCAAAAAAACCACCACAATTGTAGTTATCTGTCTGCAAACACATGCAATACAAAACGCTGTCTTTTCTCCTGCCGAGAAATCCTGCTCCAGTGTTTCCAAGCTACCCTTGCGGTTTGTTGGGAAATCGAGTCCTGAGATTGACCTTCTTCATTCTAAACCAAGGTATGGAGCTGATTAGACCCTAAGAGAAATCTTGGATAGATTCTTGGCAAAAGAATACTAAATTTATGCTACACCACACTTACTTCTTCCCTTGTACTAAGCTTAGGTTAGGTACATCGGGGTAGGCGTATTTTAGAAGTACCCGTTTAATACTTTTTAGTCTCTGTTATTTATTGTATGTATTTATCTATGGTCTAGGAACCATACAATGCTCTTACAGTATTATTTTATTCTACTCTTTTTACTGTATGCACTATATTTTGCAACAGGTATTACGATTGTAGCAGTTTATTTCTTATGCTTGAGAAAGAAGACTTTTCAATAAATCCTTTTATTGAAAACGCCCGTCTATCTATGTTTCTGCACCTCTGGTGAAACGAAGCATGCACGAATGACTGAGCAAAATATCTATCTATTGTTTCCATGACTCTGAAGATCAGTTTTATCTTGGGGAAACAAACAGCCAGATGCATCAAGCTCAAAACCGGTCGCAAAGGGGCAGATTCTCAGAATCTGCCCCCTTGCGACCGGTATTTTTGCATTTGGGATGTATCATCCCAAATGCAAAAATCGCAAATTGAGAACTCGCTAAATTGCGATTGTTTGCATTTAAGGAATCTCAAATTGAGATTCCTTAAATGCAATGCATGAAAGTTTCAAAAATAGCAAATTCGCTAATAGGGCATGCAAATTACCACGAAGTACAACTTCATGGTAATTTGCAAAAACTTTGAAAAATACACTAAAGTACATTTTTCAAGGTTTCATGTTGCGCACACACATGCCCTAAGGCATGTGTGTGCGCAACATATGTGCACAGATCAATTTCAGGGGTGCAACAGGGTGTCCTTTGGACACCCCTGCACCCTTCAAATTGCAATCTCAATTTGCGAATCGCTAATTGCGATTCGCAAATTGCGATTGTCTTCCCATTCATTCCTATGGGCCTCCAGGCGCAATTAAGGAATTCAAAGAAAGCGCAATTTTTTATGCGATTTCTTCATGCATAGCATTTTGCTATTCCTTATTAGCAAATCATTATTTTTCGCTAATAAGGAATCGCAAAATAGATGCTTGATGCATCTGGCTGTAAATCCCTTCTTGTGAACTCGAGAAAGTTTTTAGTGACCTCTGAGCTAGCTGGCACTCACAATTAAGTCTAATATATTCGATAGCGACCTAGTAGACCGAAGTCCTACGTCACATCTATAGGATATATTATTCCTCTGCACAGAGCCTATTGGGAATATAGGAACTACACTACATGGCGCCCAACGTTTGGTAAGGCACTAATTTAATGCTAGATACTAGAGTAACTCAGTCGTGCTTTTCACAGAGACCTCTATTTCCCCATAAAATACTCCAATAGATGTCTGGAGTGGGATAAAATATCCGCCTTAAACTGAGTAGGACGAAAAATCCTATTATTAGTTTTTGGTTTTGTTTAACGTTGAAGGATACAGTGTTCCAAAATATTGTGCACCTTATCTTTGTTTCCTTGAAACTTGCCTTGCAAACGTTTCGTCAACAAAATGGCCGACGAGGATAATCCTGGTGCCAGTGGAACTGCAGCTTCTGCAAACCGACCTGGTTTAGACGTTACAGGTTTCCAACAAAATGACCAGGATGCTATAATCATCCTGGAAAGTGTAAGGAAAACCATAGCTATAAAGCTTATAGAAAATGGCCTATCACCAAGAGGTGGTAGAGTTATATTTGTCATAGAGGCACATGAATATTGGCAGACAGAGGTATTCTATTCATGGATTATCTTCCCACAAGCAAATCCAACAACACATGTGTTCCACTTCTATAGGATAGAGGAGCCTCCAGCGGAATACGTTCCTTTCGAGGACATTGAAATTCCACTAACTTACCAAGAGCATCAGCACTGGTTTAAAGGCGCCCTACAATGTCAAAATCACATTACCAGGCTCGGTCCACTAGGTAGACCAGGAGCATCATGGCTGGTACTAGCCAGCTATACACCACATCCTGACATTGAAAGAATGACAGATGTAGAACTGTCTTATATCAGTTAAAACAATTAATTAAAATACATAGACAGTTAGTACAATATGTCATGTGGACTCTAACAGTCCAACCTGCTATAAGAATTCCACAGCAACCCCTTCATCAAGGGAACACAAACAAAATTACACCACAGACTATACAATCAGTCATTGGTAAATTACCCACAAAAAGGGAAAAATTCCATTCTGGTTAGCTCAAAAAATTACTCAAATCGAGGCAATATTTCACGATAGTACACCTCATGAGAAACACAGGATTCTACAATCTGTTTACCAATGGGGATTGCACCACACCTGGAGGACTGTGACACTTGGGGTACAGTCTTTGCTGCAATCTACACAAAATCACATGGTGTTCCGTCTGTGGCGGTAATACCAGACGTCCTGAAACAGATTCAAAATGAATACGGGGCAGAGCCTGCTTTAAATCTCGGTATGAAGTTACTGAAAGATTCCAAACAGGTCTCAGCTATAATATTAGCTAATATTAAAGGTGAAGCAGCATCTGTGGCAATCCGCCAAAAAATAAAAGAACTGAGCAACCATATGAACTTGCCAGAATAATAGAAAAATCCTATGTCGAACTAGGAAGAGATAGTTTGGGAGGGAGACCAGTAAATCCCGAACTAACAGAAAATCCTGAAAAAGTTTTTATTAAAAATACACTCACTCCTCCAAAAAAGAAGTGGGAAAATACTAGACAGACATTTCCTAAAGAGAAGGGTTCTCAATCAAGAGGTAGGTCTACTCAAAAGGAGCCCTCTCAATAGAGGTATAACCTCAGAAACAGGGATAATTTGAGAAAACCTGATAGATATCAAGATACTCACACACGTTCCTTTCATACCTTTCAGACTTCCTCACAGAAATCCAAAAGAAGAGGAAGATAAGAACACAAGAAAGAACACGTGAAGTCCAAAGACGATCAACACGTTCCGAAAAATAAGAAAACTCAATTCACTAAAAAGAAGGTAGTAAGTCTAAAAATCAGACATGCCGAGAATCTTGAGGACAAAACTCAAGAACGGGGAGTGGGCCCAGACAATGCTGGACATAACAGCAGCAGAGGTTACCATACCTCACAAGATCCTAAAGGATCATCTGGAGGCAGTGGACCTGAATGAATACATTCAGGTTGAAGCTGCCGATACCAGGGTTAGTGTATCCCATAAGTTATATGAAGTAACACTCCAGATAGAGGGAGACATAACTAGAAAATAAGAGCACTCTTTTGGGAAAAACTATCTAAGGGTTATGAGATCCTTCTGGCTGAAAAAGATTGGCCACCTGAATTTGTCAGGGAGTGCCCACAAGGCGAAGAGATCATTATGCCAGTCTTCTCAAATCATATTCCTAGAAAATGGGCTGTAGCCTAGGCTCCAGCATTATATAAAAATCATGTGGGATGGAATGAAGATTCTCCTCATCATAAGATCCAATTAAAAAATCAACCTACTGCTCAGAGGCAGTATCCAGTTAAGCAAGAAGCTAAAAAGCAGGTCAGGGAGATCCTAGATCAACTTGAATACCAAGGGGTGATTGAAACATGCACCTCGTCCAAGAACAATCCTTTGTTTCCTGTTTCCAAACCAGACAATACATATCGTCTAGTTTTGGACTACAGACATGTAAATTCTTGTTGCAAAACGTTTGCAGTACAAAATGTGCACTGTGCAGCACTGATGAATAACATTGTGCGCAAAAAATATAAAACGACATTAGATATTTCAAACGGTTTCTTCTGTCAAAACATTGCACCTGAAAGCAGGTATTTGACCGCTTTCTCGGTAATGGGGACACAGCGAAACTTTTGTCATCTCCCCCAGGGATTCAAGAACAGTCCTGGATTATTTTTAGCCAGAGTAACAGAGTTACTACAAACGTACGATAAGGAGGCATTATCTTATGTCGATGACATCTATCTTACAGATGATGATTTGGACAGGCACTTGAACAGTGTGAACACCATAATACTTGGTTTCGCCTCTGAAGGGTACAAATTCAATTTTAAAAAATTAAGAATTGCCCACCTCAACATCCTATTTTTGGGATACAAACTCTCAAGTGAAGGCAAAAGCCTGGCAGCAAACGTTTTAGAAATATGTGCGCTGCTCCAACCTCAAAAAACACTGAAAAACTTGCAGTCAATTCTAGGATTCCTGAATTTTGGAAGAACTTACATTATAAACTACGCAGAAAGGGTTAAACCTCTCTACGAACTAATCAAACCTGATTTCAAACTTACTAATTGGACTCAAAAACACAGAAATTTTGTGTTCAGTGCAAACAAACATGTTAGCAACAACACATTTACAGACATGCGTAAATGAACGCAACCTTGTAATCGAATCATCCCAGAGAGATGCGGATTCACATACCTAACATTTAATGAAGATGAAAAGGTACCAATAGCTTACAAATCACACTTGTACACACAAGCTGAAATGAAATTCACTTCAACAGAAAAAATTCCGACAGCGGTTAAAACTGCAGTTGCAAAAGAGAGAGCCCTCGCACAGGGTAAATGCATAAAAGTCATTACTCCAGTACCTGCCTTAGAGGCAGTGATAAAGGCAAACATTCCGAAAGCGAAAGCTCTACATCCAAGATGGATACAATGGGTTAATTCTCTTGCTGCAACAGACGTTGAATACGTTTTTGACCCGTACTTGAACACACAAGAATTTCTCCAATACGAACAAGAATGTCCATTGCTGACTGAAATTCTGCCTCTAGAACATTACGGATGTATAATGTATACAGACGGATCAGCACAATCCGCAATTGGGAGAAAGCAAGCGTATAGTTGTTAAAGGTCGCTGACGCGATGGTAAATTCCGACCTATGGTAACAAAAACTCAATCCCTAGGAGACTGTACAGCTCTGCTTAACTACAGGCTTTAAAGATGGCGCTTGAAAATACTGATCCTGAATTCCCCACACTCATAGTGTTCGATTCGTATTACTGCGTCCAGTCTTATAATGAATATCTGCAGAACTGAGTTCAAAATGGTTTTAAAGACACAAAAGGTGGCACAATCAAGCATAAAATGCTTTGGGAACAAGTAGTTCTCTTGCAGAAAGAACTACAAAAGACTCACGTGATCCATACAGTGAGTCAACAGCGTGATGGCATTCACGTTGAAGGGAATTCATTGGCTGATGAAGCTGCAAAGGCAGCTGTGCAAACGGCTTCTGTAGCTGTCATCACTTGTTCAAAAACAAAAATAGACGGTGAAACCATGCTCGCTGTCAATGCCACAAGCAAAGGCATCAGAGTTGCATTACCTCTAAACTATCCACTCGAGTATACATACATAATTGATGCAAACTCTTTTCCTTTTGTTTGAATCCCTGGAGTGGGGATACGGTAATTCCAAAAAGCAATCGGAGAGGTGCTTTGATTCAAGAAGCACATATGGGAGAGGGTCTGATACACCAAGGGATCTCAAAATTTCTACTGGAATTAAAAGAGATGTACTGGTGGCCAGGGATGAATACCCACACTTACGAATTTGGAATTCATTGCGATGACTGTTACAGAGATCACAGCTTGGAGCGCCACCAGATTCCTGACTACAGTGTAGCCAGCCCGGTACAGACACCATTGGTAGATAGCATTAGACTATCCACACTCAGACGTCCCTATGGACAGAAGAAATTAGGACAAGATTCATTTGGATGTGGCCTCAGCACTCGGCTGATGCCCGCACTGTTATAAAAGATTTTCGAGTCTTTATCGGCACATTCGCAATCAGCACACTACATTCTGACCAGGGTCCTGCTTTTAGCTCTCGGGCTTACAAGGAGGCCATGGCCAGCTTGGGCATTGCATTGCGGTACTCAAGTCCATTCCATCCTTAGGGAAATTTGGTTGTGGAAAGCAAAAAACGTGACATAAAGCAATGTTATGTTATGTTATGTTAAAATTGTTTATATAGCGTAGCGTACACCGGATAGGTGTTTTGGCGCTTGAGGGGCAGAATGCTACAGGAAGGGGTGAGTTAGTTGGAATAGGCAGACTAGTTTTAAGCTGTTTCCTGAATTGAAGATGATTATCGATGAGTCATATATATAGGGAGAGAGTTCCAAAATTGGGGAGCCAATGTTGAGAATCTCAGCCCACCATATTTGTTTCGTTTGAATCTTGGGATGCTCAAAAGATGTTGACCGGATGGCCGAAGGATGCGGGAGGGATTATATTTTCTGATCTTATTAGATATGAACTCCGGACCGGTGTCCTGCAAAGCTTTGTGTACGATGCAGCCTAATTTGAATGCGCTGCATTGGCTCACAGGGAGCCAGTGGAGTTGTTGCAGCATGGGTTTGACATGATGGCGGGAGGAAAGTAGAAAAATAAGCCTAGCCGGGTGATTCTGTATCAATTGCAGGCGTTGTACTTGGTAGGCTGGGATACCGGCGTGAAGTGAGTTTGCGTAGTCAAGTCTGGAAATGATTAACGCCTGGACCACCAAGATAGATGCTTCCTTTGAGAGAAATCTTTTTATCTTCTTTATTTACCTTAACATAAAGAAGCAAGCAGAAACCACTGAGTTGATTTGTGGATTCATAGATATGTCCTTACTTATCGTTATCCCCAAGCTCTTCGCCGTGGCTGCAGGAACAGGCCGAGATCCCAGGAAGGTGGGCCAAAAGTTGGAGTTCTAGGGGTTTGTGTTGCAGCCTGTCAAGATCAGCTCAGTTTTGTTTGGGTTTAATTTGAGCTGGTTCAAATTCATCCAATTGCTGATGTAGGTCATAGTATCACGCAAGTTGGTTTCTGATGAACTGGTGGAATGTAGGTTGAAGATTAATTGCAGGTCGTCTGAATAATTGAACACCAAAACATTCATCTCCCTCAAAGCAGTGATCAGAAGTTGTATGTAAAGATTGAAAAGGAGGTGGGATAGGGAAGAACCCGTGGAACTCCACAGGGGAGTCTGCCTTTCGTAGAACATTAACAGCCCAGATGGACGGATTGAAACCTGTCTGACAAGAACGACTGAAGCCATTTCAGTGCTTGGCCCCCAACACCTGCACTGCAGACACGGTTGACCAAGATATTATGGTCGACCGTGTCAAATGCGTCCGACAAATCAAGAAGGATTAGAGTCTGAGCGGTATTTTGATCTGCTCCTTCACGAAGTTCATCCATGACCGTCAGAATGACCGTTTCGGTCGAATGAGCAGGTCGAAAGCCTGCCTGGTTGGTGTCTAGGTGAGAGGATGCTTCAACAAAGGAGCTCAGACAGCCTGCTACATGAGCCTCCAAGATCTTGCTAAGATATGGTAGGAGGGAAATTGGACGATAATTACTCATTACCTGAGGGTTTGCGTCAGGTTTCTTCAGAATAGCAAGGATCTCTGCAATTTTAAAGGACTCTGGGACTGAGCCACTGCTAAGTGAAGAGTTGATAAGGGATATAGGGGTTTCCGGGCAGGCTGTGAAAGCTTCACGCAAAATGTGGGGGGGACCATTAGTTCAGAAAAGGAATACAAGGTGATAGGAGAAAATTGGTTGAGAGCCATGGGGGTTGGCAGGTCGGAAGGAGTGTGTTGGGAATATTGGGTTGAGGGATGCTCGCTTTTATTACAGTAATTTTTTCAAAAAAGTAGTGATTTAATGAGTCACAGAGCTGCTGAGATTGCTCAGGCTGTGCAAACACTCTAGCCGATCCTGTGATTGAGAAGATCTCTTTTGATTTATTGGCTAAGTTTGTTATTTTTGCAGAGATGTACTCAGCTTTGCATGAGAGAATAAAAGATTATGTTCTCTACGGAGAAGTAGGTACGTTAGTTTAAGTGCAGGATTGTAGTGTCTTCTCCATTTCCGTTCGGCTTGTCGGAGTTTTAATTTAGTTTCTTTCAGCTCTGTGGAAAACCACTTTTGGGCATCATGAGGTCTTCGTGATTTTATATTTTTTAAAGGGGCGACTATATCGCATGCATTCTCTATAACAGCTAGGGTATTAAGTTCGGGTGACGGGTGGGTCAAACATATAATAAGTGTCCAACGTACTCCTAATAACCTGCCAAGAAATTCTCTAGGTGGAATCACTCCATATGAAATCCTTTTTGGTACTAGAATGATGGTTGAAGACCTTGATCGCCATACTTCAGTGGTGGAACAAAAACCCTTTGATATCAAAGATTGTTTGGCTGTTTTACAGGAGTTATATGAAACAAGAAGAAGTCTAAGCAACACCATACAAAAGCCAACGACCATTGAAGAAAAACCACCTGTCCCAGCAAGACCTGTTTGGATTCCAAAGATTGGGGATCTGGTCAGAGAGAAAATAGCAGATAAGAAGGAATTTGGGCCTTCTTACAGAAAACCAGTATCGGTACTCGCAGTCCACAGATAAAGAACAGTGTTACTGTCGCCCCTTGCTGGAAGAAAGGAGAACTGGTCTGTATCAATTGATATGGTAAAGCCACATCATGTGGCAGATAATAAGTAGTAGGCCCAGTGGACTCCAAAGATGTAGCAGATGACCAAATCTTGCTACTATCCTAGAGGTTCAAACTGAAAGACTCATCACCATTGAAGAATCTGCAGTGAGAAAAGAAGGACTATGCAACAAAGCCGTGGAACTAGTGCCTCTTGAAACCCAAATAACAGTTTGTTAAGAAACTCCCATCTACAATGAGGTAGCATCTGACTATACTAACATGTCCAGCGATTCCAAATAATCCGTATGCAATACCAACCATTGAAAGAACAGCCTCTGGCTATTTCATCAACTTCAATACCTTTTCTGAGGATCCCAGTGAACCTGAAACAACGCTAACAAACAACAATTTCAAGGAACAAGTAAAAGAACTTGGTCACCAGCTTGCAACTACAGATCTGACTTCACCATGGGTTGAATTTTGGATTGTGTTGGGTGTCATTTTTGTCCTACTATGGCTCATTCTTGTTTTAAGTTGGAAAAGCTGATAGATGGGAAATATAGTAAAGTGGACACAGCAAGTAAGAACATCAACTTGCTCCTGAAGCCACACAAATCATCCCATCTTGAACAAAGAGACCTGTCATCAGTAAACATCACAGCCGTTCCTCTACCTGTTGGTATAGCATGGGACAGAACTGATTATGACATTTATGGTCCTGTCGAGCTGCTGAAGATTCTTCACCAATTTAAGGTTTCCTTGAGTGATTTTATTTCACCGAGTACATTTTCTGATGATTGGGACTTTGAGACTGTTAATAACATGATGGCTGACTTAGAAATGTCGGCAAAATGTGCAAAACATGAATACTTAGAAGGTTCATCAAACTATGAAGAAATGTATTGTTTTATTCATTTTGGTCATCATTATTTGCACAAATCGGCAAACCCTAGAAATGTTTTACCTTATAATCAATGAGAATATTGTCCAACACCTCCAAAAGGTAGCTCTAAAACATTCTTCACATGTTTTAATGTCACAAATAACCATGAGCGCAAAATCCGTTCCGCTCGCGGATTTTGCGAAATTTCGGTAAATTCACGATCCGCAAACTCCCGCGAATTTACTGCGAATTCGCAAATCCGCGAGCGGCCGATTCCGGGGGCAAAAGTTGAAGCCTGGCTGGCCTGTCAACTTGTAACTATTTTAGGATGGCGCCGGCAAGCTGCCAGCGCCATCCTAAAATAGTTACTAAGTTACCTTCAACAGGAAGCTCTAATAGATAAAATAAAGCAGGTGCTCGCACCTGCTTTATTTTATCTATTAGAGCTTCCTGTTGAAGCTAATTTAGTAAGTATTTTAGGATGGCGCTGGCAGCTTGCCGGCGCCATCCTAAAATAGTTACAACATGTCGTAATCGTGAGCGTCGTCGAGGCAGGTGTGCCTTCTTCACAAATCTACCGTGGAAAATCAGCTGTGATGCTGGATAGAGGCTTTTGCATCCTTGACTTTCACGAGCGCAATACCCGTGCTGTTTCTGTGACCAGGAGCTTATTTCTCTTCATCTTCTGAACTGATCTTTCTCTGACCTTTTATACACACAAGAAGCATGTGTGAACTCGCATGGTAGCCCTGCCCGTTTGGCCCCGCTCACACACTCGCGGTTTGCACCGTCTTCCCGCCATTCACCCACTATGATGGACAGCTCACTCAAGGGACCCCTGCGCCCTTCGGGGCGATTGCATAGTAACACACACATGGTCGCTCGAACTAGTTGATGCTCAAATTCAGTGACTCATTCATTAGCCCAAAAACAATCGTGAGCGTCGTCGAGGCAGGTGTGCCTTCTTCCCAACTCTACTGTGGAAAATCAGCTGTGATGCTGGATAGAGGCCTTTGCATCCTTGACTTTCACGAGCACAATACCCGTGCTGTTCTTGTGACCAGGGGTTTCTTTCTCTTCATCTGCGGAACTGATCTTTCTCAGACCTTTTATACACAGAAGAAGCATGTGTGAACTCGCATGGTAGCCCTGCCCGTTTGGCCCCGCCCACACACTCGCGGTTTGCACCGTCTTCCCGCCATTCACCCACTATGATGGACAGCTCACTCAAGGGACCCCTGCGCCCGTCGGGGCGATTGCATAGTAACACACACATGGTCGCTCGAACTAGTTGATGCTCAAATTCAGTGACTCATTCATTAGCCCAAAAACAATCGTGAGCGTCGTCGAGGCTGGACAGGTGTGCCTTCTTCCCAACTCTACCGTGGAAAATCAGCTGTGATGCTGGATAGAGGCCTCACAAGAGGCATGTGCACTCGCATGGAAGCCCCGCCCCCGCCCCAAATCCGCGGATCCGCAAATCCGCAAAATCCGCGGATCGTGGATCCGCAAAATTCGCCCATGCTTAGTCACAAATCCAGAAAGCTTTTATTTTAAAAATGTTAATAAGACAGGCATGAAAAGTATGTTAACAAATACTAAACAAATTTATTCTGTGGCCTTTAATGCTCAATTGTCCACATTAGGTTTTGACTTTTGGAAAGACAACATTGAGACAAAAACTGCCTGGGACACAAAAGACGTGCAGGTACAAGGTTTAGAAGCGTTATTCAGAGCCTGCATCATCCCAGAACAAATACTGTTCTTAAATGAAACTGTTCAACAGACATCTTGTCTTCGCCTGGCTAAGATAAAATACACGGTCCATACCTAAGCCCACACCTGATAGTAATAGAACTACAGATGAGGAGGTAGACGTACATTATATTTTAATACAAAACAGAACTAATCCTGATTGGAAAAAATGGTTAATTTGGCCCACAGACACGAATAACTGTCAAGATAGATTCCTGACAAGACACAAGGGTTTACAGTAACTCGGCCAGATCCAAGATATGTCCAGAAACAACATCCAGGGATAATAACAACTTACAGTGTAGGAAAACTGTGCCTTGAATGGCTACAAAAACCCACACTCCCAAATATAAAACAACACTTAACTTTACTTAAAGATGGCGTTGACTTGAGAGAATTCTTAATTGGACCTCGCAAACCATGTCTTAAACGTTTCATATACGCCGGTATTTACGCTGGTAACAATGAAGCATGGAAAGTCACGCAAATGGAAACAGCAGAACAGAACGAATAAGAGAAATTGATCGTATAGCTCTGTCTGTAGTTGACAATAGGTTAACAACTCTGTCGTCCAGAATTTATTTTTTGGACAGCATTGCATCCTCTGCCATTGACATAATGGAACAGGACTTGCTAATGTTACAACATGGCCAGTCTCAATTATGTTCTATAGTGCTGCTAGGCTGGACGTTACAAAACCTTCATTCTGGCTATGTGCCTTGGCGTCTAATCAACACTTTGTCATTATTTACTGTATATAACCTTACAGATAAACAAATCTCTTTGGCACAGAAGGGAGCAGACTATATGGTGTTGAGCATAGAAAATCTAGAGAGATTACCATTGACCGTTTCTGAGAAACTATCCGTTGAATGGATAATACATGACACCATCACGATACCAGCGACGTTTTTCCAGTTTTAGTATTGCTTAAAACACATACCAGCAGGCCTGTATGAAAGGTTGGGTAAAGAGTACATAAAGTCGACCTGGGATTTACCATACACACACAAATGTTGGAGTGGGGGAAAGGAGGTATTTCTTAGTGGTAAAAACGGTAAAACAACATTGAGCAGTACACTTCTTTGTCAAGGCATTAATTTACATGGAGCCTGTGATGGTTCTTCAAACAACTTATCATGCCACCTGCAGGGTTCCCCGGCAGCAGTGATAGATCCAATTTTTAAGCAGCTTTCCAATGGAAGCAACATAATGCTGAATGATCACAGCTGTTGTGGAATGATGCCAGGGACAGCCTATCTTGTTAGTGTGTTAGCCAGGGTCACTTGTTGTATGCAAGTATTGTTTCCGAAAACTAAGACAGACAAGGAGTCACCACTATGGCCTTCACTGAACATCTCTTCTATACGAATTGATACTTTAAGCAGAATGAAAGCCATTCTTTTACAAAAAACTGTGCCACTGACCTCGTCCAGAGAGACGTATGATCTGCAAGTTGCAAGGTCCTCTGCGGAGACAAATGCATTATTATCAACAAATTGCCCCATACATTTCGCAGAAATGTTAGGTCGTATCTTAAACATGACTGATACCAGTGGTTTTGTACATGTATTTAAGGCGATTTTTTCGGGACTGTTAGCACCCTTCAAAGCAGTTCTGGGCATTTTTCCTAACTGCGTGCGCTCTGTGTTCGGCGGCCTGCCTCTCGTCTTGGGACTCGTACCAGGGATATTATTTTTAATTTTCCTGCTCTGTTATGGCAAGTCCAGCCACCAGCGATACCCAAATTACCATGGAGAATGCTCTTCTGGCAATGCAGTATCGTGAACGCATAACACAGATCCTTGGCTTGGCTCGTTTGAGAGATCTGAATACCACATGGTTCCTGTCATTCAGACCAACCTGTGCTGTTAAAATACGGGTTAACCCAAAAAGTCACTGGGACCTGGGTAAATGGTTGATACTTTTGATTTATTTGTCTTGCCAGCTGGGACCATTCAGACCAACCTGGCAAGATTGCATCTTACCTGTTCTACGATAACTGCTTTGTGGAGAGGAATGCGTGTTAGATATCTGTCTAACACTTCCGTCGGCAATGCCAACAGATGTTGACGCTTTACTGGGTCCGGTAATCGCTCATGTATTGTGTTGCCCCCAACGGCTACCAATCCTGATGGCGGCATTCATTGAGATCTCACTGGCACTTTCAGCAGAAGGTGTGATACGCGGACCAACAGGCACAGAGGTACCATCTACTACGAACATTGCTAATGCGACTGACGCTGATGGTGATGCTTCTCATCTGTGTACGATTGATCTACTTAATGAAGTGGTTCAACTTTCACCTACTGTGGTAGATGATTTCTTTGCCAGCCTAGATGACTTAATGTTTTCTCCTGACACCGAGAATAACTTTTAAAGTTTGCACACAGCGTTCTTTCAACTCTGAAATTTGACCTTCACTTTTTTCAAAACAAAAGCTTCTAACTTTGGAACTCTATTTTTCTACGAGTTGATTTGACTTTTTTCCAAAACACAATGAACTTTGGCACAAAGCAATCTGCTTAAAGTAGAACTATTCTTAGAGAACAAGAATTCTTTAAATACTTCCTAGAAACAATATTGACCTAATCCACAACCCAAAACAGTTTGTATATTCTGCTATGGGATGGTCTCGACTTTTCTTCTGTAACTAAGAGCCATTTTATGAATGTAATTTCATGATTCATTCAGTTAGCATTTCCAATATCATATTATAGGCTTACAATGAAATCATTGCTTTTAAATGCGTTCAGTACAAATGCTCATTTTTCGTTTGCAACCATTTTAAATGCATTTTATGTGTATTTTTGGGTGGGATTGTAAACACATGCTATATATTTTAGTGCTTGAACTTAGTTGAACATGATAACGTGGAGTGGGTGTTGTATAGTATTTTAGGACCCTACTGTAATTTTCCCGATTCATGCCCTTATATATTTATAAATCACCATATCCTTATATAGGAATAGAAATCATAACCAATTTAGACATAGCTCATGCAGTCCAAATACGGCAGGGCTACTTCCACTAGTTCTGAAAATCAACAACGATTTCTTGGAAAACTTGGCTTCAGCAGCTAGGGACTTCCCCTTGCTCAAATACTGACTTGTCCAAGAACTCATGGAGTTTTCAAAGAACTGAGACTCTTTGATGACGTTATTATGTCCACCTTTACTTCAAACTCGGCACCTTCAAGTTATAAATATGCGCACACTTGCCATAGCAAACACACAGCGGTTTGGAGCAGTTCGACTATCTACTTGCCCAACGCATCCTGCTACAGTAAGTGCCGAAGGAAGCCGACCCTCCAGCAGATGCACTGAGAGAGACGCAGTCTTTTCTCCTGCCTGGAAATCCAGCTCCAATGTTTCCAAGCTACGGGTTGTTGGGAAATCGAGTCCTGAGATTGACCTCCTTCATTCTAAAACAAGGTATGGAGCTGATTAGACCCTAAGAGAAATCTTGGATAGATTATTGGCAAAAGAATACTAAATTTATGTTACACCACACTTACTTCTTCCCTCGTACTAATCTTAGGTTAGGTACATCGGGGTAGGCGTATTTTAGTAGCACCAGTTGAGTACTTTTTAGCCTCTGTTATTTATGTATGTATTTATCTATGGTCTAGGAACCATACAATGCTCTTACAGTATTATTTTATTCTACTCTTTTTACTGTATGCAGTATATTTTGCAACCAGTATTACGATTGTAGCAGTTCATTTCTTATGCTTGAGAAAGAAGACTGTTCAATAAATCCTTTAATTGAAAACGCCCGTCTATCTATGTCTCTGCACCTCTGGTGAAAAGAAGCATGCACGAATGACTGAGTAAAATATCTATCTATTGTTTCCACAACTCTGAAGATCAGTTTTATCTTGGGGAAACAAAGTTGTCATGTTTATGCGGTTGCCATTAACTAAATCCCTTCTTGTGAACTCGAGAAAGTTTCTAGTGACCTCTGAGCTAGCTGGCACTCACAATTAAGTCTAATATATTCTATAGCGACCTAGTAGACCTAGGTCCTACGTCACATCTATAGGATATATTATTCCAATGTGCAGAGCCTATTAGGAATATAGGAACTACACTACAAGATCAGTATATCTGGCCTGTGTTCAGCTCCAAGCAGTTGCTCATCATCCAGTCAGCGACATTTGTCATGAATCTGTGGAAGTTGGTTCTGGTGGTGGTGGGGTCCTCAGTGAGTGAGAGAATGAGTTGTGTGTCGGCTGTGTAGGAAATTATGTTGAGACTGTGGGATCTGACAACATTGGCCAGCTGGCTCATATATGAGTTGAAGAGCATGGGGCTGAGCGATGAGCCCTGTGGGACACCACATGCGATCTCCTTAAGTTCAGAGATGAAAGGTTGGAGGTGGATCTTTTGGGTACTTCCAGTGAGGAAGGAAGTGATCCATCTGAGGGCGTCCTCTTGGATGGTTATGTGGTGGAGTCTTTCGATCAACATGTGGTGGGATACGGCGGTGAAGGCTGCCAAGAGGTCGGGTAGGATCAAAGCTGCTTTTTCACTTTGGTCAAGGACGGCTCGGATGTTGTCGGTGGCTGTTATCAGGGCGGTGTTGGTGCTGTGATTACTGTGGAAGCCAGATTGGGGGGTGTCAAGTAGCTGTTTCTGCTCCGTGTGTGTCATGAGATGATTTTTGATGATCTTTACCAGTACCTTCACTGGGAAAGGGAGCAGAGACATTGGCCTGTATGTTTGAGTTTGCTAGGGTTAGCAGAGAGTTTATAGAGTTTCTAGATATTAGGATATGTTGCGGTGGTGATAGAGGTGTTGAGTAGGGCAGAGAGTTTGTAGCTGAACCTTTGGTTTCTGAGGTTGAAGATGGGGTGCTGGCATGGGCCTTTGGGAGCTCCCGAGTGGCTGGATTTCATGGTGGAGGTGGTGTCCAAGGTGAAAAGGATGTTCCAGATGGTCAGTGTATGGTCCTTGTAGGTTACAGTAATCGCATATCTGTCGAGGAAATCCATAGGTGTGAGTTGGGGTTTGAAGTTTCTGTATATGATTGCGATCTTGCTGTGGAAGCAGTGGGCAAGGTTGTCACACAGCTCTTGTGAGGGTATAATGTTGTTTTCGTGAGCAACCTGGAATGTTAAAAGATGTCCTAATGTTGTTGGCACTGGTTTCAATGTATACAGCAAGGGCAGTCTTTTTTGTTACCATCGGCAGGCAGTGGCAGAGGTTGAGGGAGGCCTTGAAGGCTGTTCTGTCGGAGGTGTCCTTTGCTAGTGCACCATCTCCTCTATAACAGTTTGCTGTCCCATTTCGCTGTTCTGATTTCTTAGGTGCATCAGCTTGCGATTTTTGAGAATTTTCTCTGGATGTTCCTCTTGATGGGGACAATTCTGTATGCACAAATGGGGTACCAGGCATTGACTTTTTTTACTCCCTGATGATGGTTGGAGAAGGTACAAGGATTGAATGTGTTAAGGGTGTTTGATCATCTGGTCTCTGAGATTTTATTCTACCTCCTTTGGAGGGCATTGGTCAGCGTGGGGGTGCCGGTATAGGGGCTGTAGATGATGAAGTGGACGATGGAGTGATCCCTCCATGTGAGTTCTGTTACATAGCTGTATTTGGCACGGTTGCTGGAGCTGAAAATTGGGTCCAGCATGTGTCCTACCGTATGTGTAGGGTCGTAGATTATCTGGGCCAATCCTAAACTGCTCATACTGTTGCATAGGTGTGCTTTATTTTTGTCATTGGGGTTTTTGATGAAGAAATTTCGGTCGCTGAGAAAGAGGTAGGCCTTGGAGTCTTACACCAGGGGTGCAATGAAGTCTACGATGGTGATGCAGAAGTCGTAGCACAATGGTTGTCTTGTCTGTGTGGAGCTTGAAGCTGAGATATTCCATGGGGGTGGTGGTGTTGTCAGTGGTGTGGGTGGAGGTGGTGGCACACTGTAAGGTCACTTTGGGGATGATGGCTGTTTCTCCATCTGGCATGCTAGTGCCGTCTTAGTGAGTGATTTTATATGTGTTGAGGATCACTGTGACAATGTATGGGCTGGATGTGGCATTGAGCCAGGTCTCAGTGAGGAAGACGAAGTCGGCTGCGAGGGTGGCAAATCCGATGAGGTTCCATAATTTAGTAGAAAGCTCACACATTGAGCATATGTTGATAAGGGCACGTGCCCATTGGTGTTTTTGTTTAGGTGTTGCCTGTGGTGAGTTTGGGCTGGGGTTGGTTGGTGGGCTAGTGTGTGTGAAGTGGCATGTGAAGTGACAGTGGGTGTAGGTGAAAGGTCCTATTTTTGAGCATGTGTCATTGCAGTAGCAGTGTTTGTTGTGGCGTCCTGGGAGAGTTTGTAGAGCTTGGCAATTGTGTATGTTGGGGGGCTAAGGGTAGTGGGGCTGGGTGCGGTCCAGGCACTTATGGGCTCAGCCCTTGGTGTACCAGCAGTGCACCCGCTACGTGCCTGCTGCACACATACACATGCTGCAGACTGTATTAAGTAGGCCCTGGGGTGAGTGGGGTTTCTGTTGGCAGAAAGAATGGTGAGGTGAAAATCCGTTGTGAAAACCTCAGCGGGAGCACCCGGGCAGCTGCTGTGTCACAGGATCAGTCTGGAACAAGCTGGAACTGGAGGCCACAGGCAAGTGGCAAGCTAGGTGTCCAAGTGAGCTAGTGTTATTAGAGTGACAAATGAAGAGTTAACCACTCCAAGATGCTGTAATGTGAACCAAACACATGCAATTGAGGGATAGGTGGAGGTGTGGTCCAGTAAATAAGGGACTGCATGAATGGTAGAGGGAGTCTTGAGTTGAAGTCCATGCTCAGGTAATTGACAAACCATGCACCTTTCCCAGCTTGAAGGTGCACATTAGTAATGAAGAACGAAGTGCAGTGCTTTGTCTCTTTGCCCCATGTATAGCACTGACTTTTTTTCGGCTGATGTATTTTAACAGAAGAAGACAAGGAAGGCAAACTTTAGCTTCCAGACAACGTGGTGATTAGAGTTGGTTTATGCACATCATTTCCAGAAAACCAGCCGCCTTTGAGGGTCCTGGTTTCCACAATAGCACATCTGTTCCAATATGGCTCTGCACTAGAAACAGGCGTAACTTGCGTTATTTGATGTCGTGTAATTGCACTAAGTTACATGAGAATATGCGGAATTATGTGAAAAGTGGAACATAGCATTTACTGTTATTTTCTTAGTGAAAAATGCTCCCTCACCTCGAAAATGCACCAGAAGTTGCATTTTGTGCTAAGAAAACAGGGTTTAATTCAATGGAACACAAACAGCAGCAGTCAGCAGCTGCTCACGCCTGCTAAGTTTGTGGCTATTGTGCTCCTGCAGTAGAATATTTGTGCTAAATTTCTCATGATTACGTGAATAGGCGTTATTGGTAATTTTCATTACGTTTGCATCAAATCAGTAATGCAAAATTACTCTGAATATTCCGTAGTTAAAATTTCACCCAGGTCTACTTCTCTCAGGACCCAAGGCCCAGTTTTCATGAAATTTCAATACGTGGAGCAAGAAACTAAAAGTTTCACTGATGTCATGCTGCTTACATGTCTACAGAATCTGGACATTCATTAGTGTACAGGAGAGGGGCAGTAAGCAAACTAAGCCCTTGCCTCTTTCATCTTCTAGGCATTGCCCAAGACCTGCCCAGTAGCCTGCAAGAGCAGGCATGAGGCTCATGTCAAGGCATGGTGAAGGAAGTTATGATTCTGCTTGTCAACCACTGTTCTATAAAGAAGTAACGTATGATGATCTTCACAGCGTAATCAGATACAAGGAAAATATATCAATATCTAACTAAAGCATTTGTGTTAGACCTGGCACCATTGGCGTGGGAATCTCTTGCATTTTGTGCCTTTGCCACTTGTGTTTTTGCTGTGTGTTGAACTCCGTTTTGCTGGTCTAGATGCTTTGGGCACTTTGCCACTGCTGTTCAGTGCCAAAGTGCCAGTGCTCCTTTTGTAAATTGTTGTTATGGATTGGTGTTACCATGATTGGCTGGTTTGCTTTACTAGTCTGTCCCTAGCACAGTGCACTGTGTGTGCACAGGGCCTGAAAATCAAATGCTGCTGGTGGGCTGCTGCAAAAACAACAAGTGATGGACCGAATGTGGATCAATGTCACACATTCCCCCAGTCAAAAGATCTGGGCCCAAATCCATCGTTTTTTGCACTCCACACCACCCTGGGTTAGACAATGGCGATATGCAAATCAGCTCTGACCCTGTTGCCCCATGGGAACAGTCCAGTCCGAACTGCAAAAGCCATGTCCTTCCCAGAACAGAATCAAGCATCCGAGGACCGGACCGGTTTCGAGGTAACACCTCTCATCAGCCCGGCTAGCTTGACTCCAAGTGGTGTGGAGTGCCTGGGACCCACGTCTGGGCATCCCCAGCGCACTTAGGGCGGCAATTGCAAAAACAACAAGTGATGGACCGAATGTGGATCAATGTCACACATTCCCCCAGTCAAAAGATCTGGGCCCAAATCCATCGTTTTTTGCACTCCACACCACCCTGGGTTAGACAATGGCGATATGCAAATCAGCTCTGACCCTGTTGCCCCATGGGAACAGTCCAGTCCGAACTACAAAAGCCATGTCCTTCCCAGAACTGAATCAAGCATCCGAGGACCGGACCGGTTTCGAGGTAACACCTCTCATCAGCCCGGCTAGCTTGACTCCAAGTGGTGTGGAGTGCCTGGGACCCACGTCTGGGCATCCCCAGCGCACTTAGGGCGGCAATTGCAAAAACAACAAGTGATGGACCGAATGTGGATCAATGTCACACATTCCCCCAGTCAAAAGATCTGGGCCCAAATCCATCGTTTTTTGCACTCCACACCACCCTGGGTTAGACAATGGCGATATGCAAATCAGCTCTGACCCTGTTGCCCCATGGGAACAGTCCAGTCCGAACTACAAAAGCCATGTCCTTCCCAGAACGGAATCAAGCATCCGAGGACCGGACCGGTTTCGAGGTAACACCTCTCATCAGCCCGGCTAGCTTGACTCCAAGTGGTGTGGAGTGCCTGGGACCCACGTCTGGGCATCCCCAGCGCACTTAGGGCGGCAATTGCAAAAACAACAAGTGATGGACCGAATGTGGATCAATGTCACACATTCCCCCAGTCAAAAGATCTGGGCCCAAATCCATCGTTTTTTGCACTCCACACCACCCTGGGTTAGACAATGGCGATATGCAAATCAGCTCTGACCCTGTTGCCCCATGGGAACAGTCCAGTCCGAACTACAAAAGCCATGTCCTTCCCAGAACGGAATCAAGCATCCGAGGACCGGACCGGTTTCGAGGTAACACCTCTCATCAACCCGGCTAGCTTGACTCCAAGTGGTGTGGAGTGCCTGGGACCCACGTCTGGGCATCCCCAGCGCACTTAGGGCGGCAATTGCAAAAACAACAAGTGATGGACCGAATGTGGATCAATGTCACACATTCCCCCAGTCAAAAGATCTGGGCCCAAATCCATCGTTTTTTGCATGGAGTCAAGCTAGCCGGGCTGATGAGAGGTGTTACCTCGAAACCGGTCCGGTCCTCGGATGCTTGATTCTGGTCTGGGAAAGATATGGCTGTTGTAGTTCGGACTGGACTGTTCCCATGGGGCACAGGGTCAGAGCTGATTTGCATAAAGCCATTATCTGACCCAGGGTGGTGTGGAGTGCAAAAAACGATGGATTTAGGCCCAGATCCTTGTACTGGGGTGAATGTAAGACATTGATCTACATTCTGTCCATCAAATTGTTTTTTGTAATTTTCTCCCTGAGTGTACTGGGGTAGCTCAGACCTAGGTCCCAGAGCCTCCACACCACTGGAGTCAAGCTAGCCGGGCTGATGAGAGGTGTTACCTCGAAACCGGTCCGGTCCTCGGATGCTTGATTCCGGTCTGGGAAAGATATGGCTGTTGTAGTTCGGACTGGACTGTTCCCATGGGGCACAGGGTCAGAGCTGATTTGCATAAAGCCATTATCTGACCCAGGGTGGTGTGGAGTGCAAAGAACGATGGATTTAGGCCCAGATCCTTGTACTGGGGTGAATGTAAGACATTGATCTACATTCTGTCCATCAAATTGTTTTTTGTAATTTTCTCCCTGAGTGTACTGGGATAGCTCAGACGTGGGTCCCAGAGCCTCCACACCACTGGAGTCAAGCTAGCCGGGCTGATGAGAGGTGTTACCTCGAAACCGGTCCGGTCCTCGGATGCTTGATTCCGGTCTGGGAAAGATATGGCTGTTGTAGTTCGGACTGGACTGTTCCCATGGGGCACAGGGTCAGAGCTGATTTGCATAAAGCCATTATCTGACCCAGGGTGGTGTGGAGTGCAAAAAACGATGGAGTTAGGCCCAGATCCTTGTACTGGGGTGAATGTAAGACATTGATCTACATTCTGTCCATCAAATAGTTTTTTGTAATTTTCTCCCTGAGTGTACTGGGGTAGCTCAGACCTGGGTCCCAGAGCCTCCACACCACTGGAGTCAAGCTAGCCGGGCTGATGAGAGGTGTTACCTCGAAACCGGTCCGGTCCTCGGGTGCTTGATTCCGGTCTGGGAAAGATATGGCTGTTGTAGTTCGGACTGGACTGTTCCCATGGGGCACAGGGTCAGAGCTGATTTGCATAAAGCCATTATCTGACCCAGGGTGGTGTGGAGTGCAAAAAACGATGGATTTAGGCCCAGATCCTTGTACTGGGGTGAATGTAAGACATTGATCTACATTCTGTCCATCAAATTGTTTTTTGTAATTTTCTCCCTGAGTGTACTGGGGTAGCTCAGACGTGGGTCCCAGAGCCTCCACACCACTGGAGTCAAGCTAGCCGGGCTGATGAGAGGTGTTACCTCAAAACCGGTCCGGTCCTCGGATGCTTGATTCCGGTCTGGGAAAGATATGGCTGTTGTAGTTCGGACTGGACTGTTCCCATGGGGCACAGGGTCAGAGCTGATTTGCATAAAGCCATTATCTGACCCAGGGTGGTGTGGAGTGCAAAAAACGATGGATTTAGGCCCAGATCCTTGTACTGGGGTGAATGTAAGACATTGATCTACATTCTGTCCATCAAATTGTTTTTTGTAATTTTCTCCCTGAGTGTACTGGGGTAGCTCAGACGTGGGTCCCAGAGCCTCCACACCACTGGAGTCAAGCTAGCCGGGCTGATGAGAGGTGTTACCTCGAAACTGGTCCGGTCCTCGGATGCTTGATTCCGGTCTGGGAAAGATATGGCTGTTGTAGTTCGGACTGGACTGTTCCCATGGGGCACAGGGTCAGAGCTGATTTGCATAAAGCCATTATCTGACCCAGGGTGGTGTGGAGTGCAAAAAACGATGGATTTAGGCCCAGATCCTTGTACTGGGGTGAATGTAAGACATTGATCTACATTCTGTCCATCAAATTGTTTTTTGTAATTTTCTCCCTGAGTGTACAGGGGTAGCTCAGACGTGGGTCCCAGAGCCTCCACACCACTGGAGTCAAGCTAGCCGGGCTGATGAGAGGTGTTACCTCGAAACCGGTCCGGTCCTCGGATGCTTGATTCCGGTCTGGGAAAGATATGGCTGTTGTAGTTCGGACTGGACTGTTCCCATGGGGCACAGGGTCAGAGCTGATTTGCATAAAGCCATTATCTGACCCAGGGTGGTGTGGAGTGCAAAAAACGATGGATTTAGGCCCAGATCCTTGTACTGGGGTGAATGTAAGACATTGATCTACATTCTGTCCATCAAATTGTTTTTTGTAATTTTCTCCCTGAGTGTACTGGGGTAGCTCAGACGTGGGTCCCAGAGCCTCCACACCACTGGAGTCAAGCTAGCCGGGCTGATGAGAGGTGTTACCTCGAAACCGGTCCGGTCCTCGGATGCTTGATTCTGGTCTGGGAAAGATATGGCTGTTGTAGTTCGGACTGGACTGTTCCCATGGGGCACAGGGTCAGAGCTGATTTGCATAAAGCCATTATCTGACCCAGGGTGGTGTGGAGTGCAAAAAACGATGGATTTAGGCCCAGATCCTTGTACTGGGGTGAATGTAAGACATTGATCTACATTCTGTCCTTCAAATTGTTTTCTGTAATTTTCTCCCTGAGTGTACTGGGGTAGCTCAGACGTGGGTCCCAGAGCCTCCACACCACTGGAGTCAAGCTAGCCGGGCTGATGAGAGGTGTTACCTCGAAACCGGTCCGGTCCTCGGATGCTTGATTCCGGTCTGGGAAAGATATGGCTGTTGTAGTTCGGACTGGACTGTTCCCATGGGGCACAGGGTCAGAGCTGATTTGCATAAAGCCATTATCTGACCCAGGGTGGTGTGGAGTGCAAAAAACGATGGATTTAGGCCCAGATCCTTGTACTGGGGTGAATGTAAGACATTGATCTACATTCTGTCCATCAAATTGTTTTTTGTAATTTTCTCCCTGAGTGTACTGGGGTAGCTCAGACGTGGGTCCCAGAGCCTCCACACCACTGGAGTCAAGCTAGCCGGGCTGATGAGAGGTGTTACCTCGAAACCGGTCCGGTCCTCGGATGCTTGATTCCGGTCTGGGAAAGATATGGCTGTTGTAGTTCGGACTGGACTGTTCCCATGGGGCACAGGGTCAGAGCTGATTTGCATAAAGCCATTATCTTACCCAGGGTGGTGTGGAGTGCAAAAAACGATGGATTTAGGCCCAGATCCTTGTACTGGGGTGAATGTAAGACATTGATCTACATTCTGTCCATCAAATTGTTTTTTGTAATTTTCTCCCTGAGTGTACTGGGGTAGCTCAGACGTGGGTCCCAGAGCCTCCACACCACTGGAGTCAAGCTAGCCGGGCTGATGAGAGGTGTTACCTCGAAACCGGTCCGGTCCTCGGATGCTTGATTCCGGTCTGGGAAAGATATGGCTGTTGTAGTTCGGACTGGACTGTTCCCATGGGGCACAGGGTCAGAGCTGATTTGCATAAAGCCATTGTCTGACCCAGGGTGGTGTGGAGTGCAATAAACGATGGATTTAGGCCCAGATCCTTGTACTGGGGTGAATGTAATACATTGATCTACATTCTGTCCATCAAATTGTTTTTTGTAATTTTCTCCCTGAGTGTACTGGGGTAGCTCAGACGTGGGTCCCAGAGCCTCCACACCACTGGAGTCAAGCTAGCCGGGCTGATGAGAGGTGTTACCTCGAAACCGGTCCGGTCCTCGGATGCTTGATTCCGGTCTGGGAAAGATATGGCTGTTGTAGTTCGGACTGGACTGTTCCCATGGGGCACAGGGTCAGAGCTGATTTGCATAAAGCCATTATCTGACCCAGGGTGGTGTGGAGTGCAAAAAACGATGGATTTAGGCCCAGATCCTTGTACTGGGGTGAATGTAAGACATTGATCTACATTCTGTCCATCAAATTGTTTTTTGTAATTTTCTCCCTGAGTGTACTGGGGTAGCTCAGACCTGGGTCCCAGAGCCTCCACACCACTGGAGTCAAGCTAGCCGGGCTGATGAGAGGTGTTACCTTGAAACCGGTCCGGTCCTCGGATGCTTGATTCCGGTCTGGGAAAGATATGGCTGTTGTAGTTCGGACTGGACTGTTCCCATGGGGCACAGGGTCAGAGCTGATTTGCATAAAGCCATTATCTGACCCAGGGTGGTGTGGAGTGCAAAAAACGATGGATTTAGGCCCAGATTCTTGTACTGGGGTGAATGTAAGACATTGATCTACATTCTGTCCATCAAATTGTTTTTTGTAATTTTCCCGCTGGTGGGCTGCAGCACCGATTGTGCCACCCACATAAGCAGCCTGTAAATGTAACTCAGGCCTACCAGTCTGTGTGTAGTCTGGTACTGCCATGTCAAATTGGCAAGTGACCCACTTACTGGACCCTAACCTTCCCTTTTCTTACATGTTAGTCACCCCTAAGGTAGGCCCAAGGTACTCCTGTGGGCATGGTGCTGAGTATTTGTGAAAGGTAGGACATGCCCTGGTGTGTGTGGCATGTCCTGATAGTGAAAATACCACTTTTAGAATTTAGGTATTTTCTCACTTAGCCATCCAGTGTGCCCTTGCTAGGTTTGTGTATTGCATGTCTGGCTTTTGGATGACCGGGCTGGGGAAGAGCAGTGGCTCCAGAGAGCGTAATGAGTCAGTGCTGGGTTGACTAGACCTGGGATGCGTTTAGAGCAGGAAGAAGATTTCCTTTCACCTGAATGGGCTTGGTCTGTCAAGGACAATGCTGTCTCCACCTCCTGCCAGGAAGCTTCACCAGAGAGGACAGGTTTTGACTGAGCACTGAGCTTCTCTGCCACCAGAGAACAAATGATCTTGTGATATAAATATTGGGGCCCAGACCCCAGCACTTTAGATCACTTCTGGGAATCAAGAGGAGCCTTTGCCAAGGAGAAGAGCTGGAGAAGCTGAGGAGGAATGCTGCCCCTGTGCTGATTGCTGTCCTGGGTTGGCCTGTAGTGGCTACTTGTTACCAAGTAAAGGAGAAAAGGACTTTGCTCTTTGTTGAGTCCCGTGTTTGAAGAAGATCTTCTCCAAGGGCTTTAAATTGAGCTTGCTTCCTGTTCTGAAAGTCTCAAGGACACAAAGACTTCACCATCAGCTCCCCTGAACTTCCTTGCTGGGAGTTCTGACCTGCAAAGAGGTACCTGCTGTTGTTTTGGACCTTTAGAGACTGTTTTCCACAGGGAGCTGGAAAATCAGCGCAACACCAAGAAGCGTGACGCATCTGTTCCCGTTTCCGATACATCTCCAAAGAAACCGTCGCAGCGCCTGCCGCAGTTTGAGAAATCGCTGCATCGAGTGCAACGATCTCTGAAGTCTGAGACCACCGCACTGATTCCGACGCAAGCCCCGCTGTACGGCTACAAGAATCCACGCATCATCCCAGATCGTTGCATCGCATTGAGGCGGCAAGTATGTCGTATTGTTGGGAGATGCAGTAAGGAACTGACGCATCACCTTCCTATGCAGTGAGAAACCGACGCATCGCCCCCTCTCCGGTAAGAAACGAATGCACCACCCCCGCTGCACAGTAGTAAGGAACCAACACATCACCTTCCCCGGAGCAAGGATCTGCCGCATTACCTTCCCTTGGTGTAACAAACCGATGCATCACCTTCCCTGCGGCCCATTTTGTTTGTTTGCGTGACGCATCCAAGGAACTTTGTGTGAAAAGTGTTGCATCTGCAATTTGCTTTGAACCTAACTATTTCTACCATCTGAAAGTAATATTTGTATTACTGTGTTGTGGATTTTTGTCATTTGTTCTTGTTTTGGTTCAGATAAAGATTACTTATTTTTCTAAACTGGGGTGGTGTCCATTTGCAGTGTTTACACTGTATTACTGTATGTGTTCACAAATGCGTTACACACTGTCTCTGAGATAAGCCTGTCTGCTCGTGCAAAGCTACCAAGTGGGTGAGCAGGGGTTATTTTAGAAGTGTATCCCCCTCACCCTGACTAGATGCAAGGGTCCCTATTTGAACAAAGGTACCTACCTCTGCCAACTTGAGACCCCCATTTCTAACAATTTGTCACCATTTAATGGACTTTGTCGCTGATGCTGTTCTTGACTGCAGCCTATAAAGTACCAAAATAAACAATATACACAATAAGCAGTTCTTGTTCTTACCTACAGGATAATTGAAGTACAAGAATAACACATAAGCTGACTGAACAGAGCAACACCAATTGAAATACATTGCACCACTACCTTCACTTCTGAACATCTAGTTATGAAATAACCAACCAAAAAAAGTCCTCTCTTATCAATTGTGAAGATATGAACTTTAGGCACTGCAATAACTGCATGGCGTACAAGATACCAAGACTGACTTCAAGGTGGAATGTGGGGCTTATCTCTACCCCAAAATAAATATTAAACACACTCATTCAAGCAACATGAAAGAGCCTTCCAGCGCTTGATGTGTCTCAGTGGACTGGCAATATAAAGGCTAATACATTAATTTTGAAGGTTTTTAGTGAAGTGAACATTTGGCCACACAACTTAACAGAGATCTCCATCAACAGGCCTAAAGGAATGTGATCACATCACACCATACTGATGGAACTCCTCTTGGGTTCCATTCTGGCATGCACCATCTGCATCATTTACAATGTCATAACAACATGCATCCCCACCTATATTGCTGACAAGTTCACCATCTCTCTTGGCTTTCAGCCGAACACCATCAGACTGGACAGATAAATGTGTAAAAAAAGAAAACATATGGCACCAGGACTTTTCCATCTATCCAACCAGGATCTGGAAGCTCCGATTCAGTAAATAATTGAAGACATATCTGTTGGACTTGGCCCGCTCAAATGGTGTCCAAAGAATTGTAATTTAAAACCTTCTTTAATGGTAAAGTTGGATTTTACGTAGGGGTGGGTGGAAGTCGCGTAAGGGACTTTCGCGTAGAGACACGGAAAGTGTACCAATTTCTGTGCCTCTCCGCAAATGTCCGTTACGTGACACCCGCCCGCCGCCCGCCCACCCGCAATATTAAACAGATTAAAGCCTAAAATAAGATTTAAAACACTTACCTTATCGCAGGGTCTTCATTCTGGTCTATTGCGCCTTCTTCTTGAAACTGCGCATGCGTGGAACCTGCCCATGCACATTCCTTGCCAGGAATGAGCATTCGCAGGCTCCCACGCATGCACAGTTTCAAGGAGAAGGCGTGATAGACCAGAAAGAGATGACCCCGCGATAAAGTAGGTGTTTTAAATCTTATTTTAGGCTTTAATCTGTTTAATATTGCGGGCGGGAGGTGGGCGAATGGCGGGCGGGCGGCCAACTTCCGTTCCGGCCCAGAGTGTGCAGAAATTTGCCCCGCTTTTCCGCATTCTTTGCGGAAGGCGGAAGGGGCAAATCTCCGCTCATTCCGTGGGCGGAACGGAAATGTCCGCCCACCCCTAATTTTAAGTCACAGTTCTGAAAATGCCACCTTTAGAAAGTTGGCCTTTTTTTGTCCTAACCATTTGGTTCCTGCAGCCTCTATCCTGAATCACATGACTAGGTGTAGCTTGTTGTTGGGATTTGTCTATTGCCTCAGACAGTGAGACAAAGGGGGAATAGGTGTTGGCAGTATGGGTGCTGGCCCTTTCTGCATGGTCATCACCAAACTTTTTGCCTTACTCCTCAATTTTTTCTGATCTAATTTTTTGTGGACTTAGGACTCTGTGCACTTTACCAGTGTTAACCAGTGCTGGAGTGTGTGTGCTCTCTCCTCTCAACATGGTAAACTTGGCTAACACCCACTTGGTACATTTATTAATCTTTAAGTCCCTAGTAAAGTGGTACAACGTGTGCCCAGGGCTTGTAAATTAAATGCTAATGGTAGTGAAATACTCATATTTGTGTTTTACTACTGCAAGACCTGCCTCTCCCAATGGATGGCATTGGTTAGATTATTACATTTAATAAGTGATAACTTTCAATTGGGAGCAGGTGGGAATATCGAGTTTGGTGTCTTAAGAATTGTAATTTTACATCATTTTTAATTGTAAAGTTAGGTTTTAGGTCACAATTCTGAAAATGACATTTTTAGAAAGTTGGAATTTTGTTGCTGCCATCATTTGGTGCCTGCAGCTTTTATCCCCCATCACATCACTAGGTGTAGCAGGCAGTTGTTCTTTGTGTATTGCTTCCAGGCAGTGAGACAAAGGGGAAATAGGTGTTGGCACTGATGGGCCACCTCTGACTTGATGAAGAGGAGTAGCTGTCACACTCACAAAGAGTTTGACACTAAACCCTTGTTTCTCCAGACACACTTGAGCCAGGACAGAGAGGCAAGATGGAAAGTTCCAGAACCATCCCCTACTTCGAAGTGGGCAACAGTATAAATATTGGAATCTCAGATCCAACACTTCAGTACACCTCTGGACATGTGGAAGACTCAGAAGGAAGGCTGTGTTGCTCTGTAAGGACTGCTACTCTGCAGCCCTGCTGTCTGAGTGAAAAGTACTGGACCAACATCTGAAACCTAGGACCAACAGAGTGACTCCTGAAGTGCTCTGATACCCTCTATGGTCAAGTTCGCGCTATATAAAACTTTTAAAATAAATAGATAAAATAAGGGCTATTTGGCTGGCCTCCTGATTAGAGCCTCAGGGACAGAAAAGGCTCTCACCACCTTGAACCCATCACCTGGACTCTGTCTGCTGTGAATCCTACCCCCCCTCCCCAAGTGGTGCCATCACAGTCCTGGACCTTTGGAATTGGATCTGAATATGTCCTGCCAGCACAGTTGTGGTCCTATCGGCAGAACCACCGCAGTGTAACGCATCTCCTCACAGCTCTGCTTCAGAACCGCCGCATTGTGACGGATCCGTGATGCTAAACTTCGCATCGCAGTCCACAGCCTCCTGGGAACAGCCACTGCATGACATATGCGCGACTCAGGCCTTCGCATCACATGCCCCTCAGTGACATCATTCTCAATGACTACACGGGACTCTGCATTGCAACTATTCAGCTTCTTCTAAACCACTGCAGCGTGATGCATCTTTGATGCCGGATTTCACATTACAAGTCCCTCATCAATGGCATCCTTGACGATGACACAGGGCTCAACTTTGCAGCCCCGCAGCTTCCTCAGGGCTGCCGTGCACTATGCACCCTCAAGGCAGGATCTGTCAACATTCCGAAAACCAGGATTTACAGTACTTTGTTCATCAAGCCTAACTTGGTCCCTGTATCCGACCTGCGCTTAAATGCGGTAGGCCTGAACTTGTGACTTTGTCTTTGTCTGCCACGACCAGATAAACACAGTTGGTGCTTTGTGCTTCTAAGACCTGTGTTCATTTAAATATTTAGGATGGCATATCTCCGGTTCTACTCATTGGGTTTTTGTTGTTTTGGTTTCAGATAATGTAATAAATTTGACTCTATTTTTCTAAACTGCAGTGTGATTTTTCTTGTGTTGTGTTTTCACTTTGTTGCTGTTTCACGTGCCGCATAAATACTTTACCGATTGCCTCTAAGTTAAGCTAACTGTTTTGGGCCAAGCTACCAGAGGTTTGCGCACAGACTCCTTTGGTGTTTGCTTTTGTTTCACCCTGACAAGAATTGTAACTCAACTAGTAACACAATTTCCAACAAAACCTCCTTAAAGAACTCAAAATGATGACGCATAGTCCAGTCCACAAACATTCCACAAATCAGCTACTTCCCTATCACTTGTTGCCCATAACCGTGCATTTAGCCCTATACAGTGTTCAGCTTCATTCGGCAGCTGTACATACACCACATGCATACACACACACTCTCAAAATCGCACATTTATACTGCAGTTTAGTTGGCCTCTGGTAGATTTGCCAGTGGGTTTGAGTTTTGCAGTCATAACTGGTTACAGTGAGGTTCTGCCTCACTAATCATCAGGTCCAACATACAACTGCTTGTCATCCACTTGAGATTAAAAACCCCCAACCCACCGCATAAGATAATACTTGCCATCATCTCTTGAAATACTTTCAAATGTCATCCACTCAGAAAGCCAATTTTCCATCAATTAAGAAAGCAGCGAACACAAGAAGGAGCCACCACTTAGAATAAATTAGGCAAATAATTTGTTCCTCTCAACAACCATCTGAATACGGCATTCTTCACCACCGAATCATCGGTCTATGGAAGACACCTCTGACAAAAGCTTGATGTTGCCAGGTGGAAATGGCTGTTATAAATGACCACACAGGCTGCAATGGCAGGCCTGAGACATGTTTAAAGGGCCACTTAAGGGGGTGGCACAATAATTGATGCAGGCCCACTAGTAGCATTTAATTTACAATCCCTGGGTACACGTGGTACCACTTTACTAGGGACTTAAAAGTAAATAAATGTACCAATTCTTTAAATTCTACCTTGACATCAGTCACGGCAAACACGTCATATAGATTGTGTTGACTACTACTGATGAGGCGCAGTCTAAAAGCAATATGAAGGACTCATCAAACTTATCAAAAATGCAAAAAAACAAAAAAAATGACAAAAAATGTTATTGTTTTTACAAAATTGTAGCCAATTAACGCCTTAACCGCCGTGGCAATTCCGCTGCGGTGCGGGCGTTCTAATGAGTGGGTGGGGCTGCCTCGGCCGTTGGGCGTTCACAGCACTGGGGAGGGAGTGCTCCCGTTGGCCGATGGGAGCACGGAAGGGGTTAATAGAATTCTAGGGAGACAGCGGAGGGATTGATGACTATAGCACCCAACACATTGTGGAAGAGTTAATTATCTTGATTAGATCCATAACTCCCCAGATTTCCCTCCCAAATGGTACACAGAGTGCATCCGATTTGTGTTTTTGGCCCGATGTAATTTTCCCCCTGGCTCCATGACTAACTCAGCGCTACATGTTGCAGGTCGATACAATATTCTTCACAACCAAGAAGGGCTAGCCTTCCGGGGACGAAGTGGTAAACGAACACATGCAAAGACTCACCCCACCCCCATGTTCCATCCTCTGGCACGCTTCCAAAGATTACAAATACCACGAAATAATGCAATTCATAACCTCAGAGCTATTGACAACTGCTCTGCACACCTCTGAAAAACAGGCAGCGGCGGAGGAAAATTGCAGGTTTCACAAAGGAGGGGAAAGTAAAAGTGAAAGCTCCATAAAAGAAAGTGGAACTATTACAGAGCAAAACGCCAACTCATTACAAAACAGCCAAATGAGAGATAAATACAGCTCTGCCTGTAATAGCAGTTTACAAGGGAACATTGTATTGCAACATAACGGTGGCGCTATAATTTGCTCTAACAACTCCAATTATGCCTTTTATTGATTTGGCAACACATTTAATAGGAGGAGCCACACCTCTTGTGTTAAAAATCATTAAAGGTGTTGAACGGTGTAATTTTAAAATTGTCCTTCCCCTGCAGATGTCAGTGTGACAGCATAATTTCTCCCCGATTTCTGCCATGTAAACAGCATGTCACTGTAATTTCCCCTTACATGGGTAGAAATATTGTCAGCCTAGTTTTTTGTACAGAAGCATCCATTTAATATATTTTCACACTCTACTTTCCTAATTGCCATTTTCGTTTTCTCTCTGTTTTTTAAACCATGGAAAATAAACATGCTGGTTTTCCCATCTTCTAGAAGAACCTTAATTGCTACTTAAATCTTCAATATGCACTTAACGTCCAAGTTTAAACGCCTTTCCACCTTTGAATCTGCACCTCCGCGAAGATAGAAAATTCAGGTCTGGAGAAAACGCGGTGTATCACTTGGAGCAATTTTTATCCGCGCCTGTCTGCTTCAAGACCCTGTTCATTCACTGCTGTGACCTTCCCGGGCGCCTGAAAAAGACTTCTTTGGAAAGATCTATGCGTTTTCCTCTATGTTTCTTTATTATTTCCTTTCGATGATTTTTCATGTGTGGTCCTTTTTATCAGCTACAGGTGGTTTAACCAGAAATCCTTAGTTCTTTCTAAGATTGAAATGTTTTGTTTGTATTCATACATTTTAGTAAATTGAAGTGTGCCTCCACCCACAGATCAAGCATTTTTTTACTATGCTTAGCGATATTTTCCACTTCAAATAAGGGGGCATATTATCAAGGGGGTTTATCTCCGCTTTTTTGGCTTTAAAAGACAAGAAAGCGGAGATAAAATTATCTCCCTATTACCAAGCTGTCGCTAACACCAGTTAGCGACAGCTAGTAGGAGATAGCGACCATCTTGGGCCCCACTTTGCATGTCAGTGATATTTATCACTAATGAGATGCAAAGTGGGCGTGCCAAGATGTTAGAGACTGAAAACAGTCGCTAACATCGCTATCTCCTATTACCAACTTTTGGAGATATTCGCGCTAAGCGGGAATATCTCCAAAAGCTAACACCTGCCCTGAGCAGTTCTTAGCCATGTTATCCAATGGGAGGTGGATAACATGGCTAAGAGCATTTGCTCGATAATGCATGAATATCGCTGACTTTTCAGCGATATTCATGCATTTCGGCCGTTTTTTATCGCATTTGCGATAAACCTTGTTAATAGCAAGGTTTATCTGCGATAAAAATCGCCGATGTGCGGCGATAATTTTTGTCTCTAAACAAGTTAGAGACAAAAATTATCGCTAGTTGTTGGTAATATGCCCCATAATTATCTCCAGTAGGCTGGTTTTGTATAAAGAACATTACCTGGATATAGAACAAAAGCTTTTCAGTAAAGAGCACCATGATGGATATGCACCAGGCCTGAGCGGAACTCGCAGAATTTCACTCTGCAGAATTCCGCAGAGTTACCAAAGTACTCAGCAAGATTCCATGGAATTCCGCCAATGGGAGGAAAAATGCGGTTCCTGCCATTCACTCTGTTTTGTTTACAACGGTAGGGCATTCCAGTGACTTAATTTTTATCTTTATCCTTCTCTTCCTGTTCTATCCTTTTTCCACTATGGCAGAAGTAGGCAGCAGCGACGCCAGTACCACCTGCACCCCCTGCGAGGACCACCAGTGTACAGGAGTGTAGCCCTGCCCCATTTTAAGCAAGGCAGAAGTGGCCGTACAAATCTTTTGGGTACAGAACCACCTCCATCATATATTGGCAGCATGTGGCAGGCCCAGCAAGTGTTACACCCCGCGGGAGCGTTGGCTGCTCTGGGGGAGAGTGTGATGGAGCATGCACTGCAGAACAGGAGTGTAGTGCACACAACAGCAGCTTTTGTGAAAGCAACAGGAGTAAACCCTTTAACCATGTTGGGATTGGGGTAGAGAGTATGCAATTAACATATAATATCCCAACTGGTCTAATTTAGAGACAATTAGAGAAGATATGTATAACACATTATCACAAGGAGATAAGGAGTCTCTTTTGGTATTTCATTTAAGTGCACACGGCATCATATTTATTACAGATATAAAAAGGAAAACACACAGTAAGATAGAGAAATAATTTTGCAGTTATTGCAACACTGCAAAGGGCAATGTAACACATTCAAGAAAACCCAAATTGTACTTGGTGCTCAGTACGAGTGAGTGAACGACACGGTAGCAACACAAGTGACATAATCAGCGACGGCGGCGCAGGTGACTGGTGATAGTTATGTACAGTGAGTAAAAGACAGCAAAAATGGTTCCTCATTTGTTTGAAATAAACTTCAGTGATACAGTTATTGTATTAGGAACCATATGATCTGGGGTGCCTATGTTCGCGCTGGACGGTCGACGGCGTTTCGATCCTTTTCAAATCAGGATCATCATCAGGACTTGGGTAAGGTGCAGTGCTTAAGCAGCGCAGGTCTAGCGCCAGGTCCGGTGTTGGTTTGAATCCGACGATTAGGAGCCTGGGGGGGAGTCCGGGGTTGGTTTGAATCCGACGATTAGGAGTCAATCACAGTGGGAATCCAAGTGGCGGGGAAGGCGATCCGGCAATGGATCCGGAATTGGATCTTACTTTATCGATCCAGGATGGGATCGACAATCGGCCATGAGGGAATGAATCTTTAAACGGCGAGGTATCTGCCGGGGAATGAGTCCGAGTTTGGACTCACCCAAGTCCTGATGATGATCCTGATTTGAAAAGGATCGAAACGCCGTTGACCGTCTAGCGCGAACATAGGCGCCCCAGATCATATGGTTCCTAATACAATAACTGTATCACTGAAGTTTATTTCAAACAAATGAGGAACCATTTTTGCTGTCTTTTACTCACTGTACATAACTATCACCAGTCACCTGCGCCGCTGTAGCTAATTATTGTCACTTGTGTTGCTACAGTGTCGTTCACTCACTCGTACTGAGCACCAAGTGCAATTTGGATTTTCTTGAATGTTTTACATTGCCCTTTGCAGTGCTGAAAATAACTGCAAAATTATTTCTTTTTCTTACTGTGTGTTTTGCTTTTTATATCTGTAATAAATATGATGCCGTGTGCACTTAAATGAAATACCAAAAGAGACTCCTTATCTCCTTGTGATAATGTTTTATACATATCTTCTCTATTTGTCTCTAAGTTAGACCAGTTGGGATATTATATGTTAATTGCACACAACAGCAGCTGACGCACCACTGGGCGGACATCATAGACTGGAATGAGAACCTGCGAGTTGTCGAGTTTGCGGGCTTCTGATTAATAGTTATTGGTGGTCCCAGGACTGCGGGGGGAGGGCACGCAGCTCCCGCATTCAATCATCATTTGCCTTCGGGAGGTGGTGGTCCCCAGGGCACAGGGGCTGCCTAGAGCAACCCCCAAATAATTTAACAAAATGCCCCGGGAGGTGGTGGTCCCGGGGGCTTAAAGGCTCCAAGGAGGAGAGCTCCATTCACCCCTCTCTTATATGTTATACACATACGCCCAAGAACTAGACACCTGGGGGCCTATTACAAATGAAGGGCAGGAGCCCATGTTTTGTTATTTTTAAAAACATTTTGTCGGGATTTGCAGATCCAGCGCGACTTTTGCCAAAATTTAAAAAAAGAATGTTTTTTGGGCCCTGCAGTGTTTCTGTGGGACTGCCCCAATAGGTCTAAGGGATCAGGGTTTTTGACCTTGCCCCCTTTTCTTCTTTAAAAAGTTTCTTCCTATGACTCACTTCAACCGAGTCACAAAATGGCTGCCAAGACTTCCTGATTTAAAGTCTTGGGAGACAATCCAGTCTCAGAACGAGATCAGAAGGGGTCGCAGATCCTCTCCATCCCTATATGTATAACTGGAAATTTCTCAAAATAACTCAACAACTACTGAATGGATTTACACAATTTAACAAAAAGATCATTTTCTGAACCAACAGCTACTTTTCTGCCAAATCTAGTGCGATTCCGTTCAGCAGTTCAGGGTGTAGCTTTGTTTAATATTTCCAATGGAAATTAATATGGGAAAAATGTGTTTTGGGGCCCACCCTTTTTCTCGACCCCCGCTTAACGGATCACCACAAAACATTCAAGACAGCAGCTGAAATGAGTGTTGAAACGTTTGCGAAGATCCGACAAAAGACGCCAACGTTTTTGGCAAAACAGAAAAAGCTCTTCCTTTGGGAACTTCGCGGTCGCCGGCAGGTAGCTATAGTTAGGACCTAGTTTCCATAGGAAAAGCGTTTTTTGTTTTCCCAATAACTTTGGTGCTGGTTGACGAATCTTCGTGAAATTTTCAAAACTCATGGGGCACTCTGATCAGCTCCTATATTGAAAGCTTTGGGGTGATTCGGCAAGCAGGGGCTGAGAAAAAAGCGGGTCCCAAAACGTGTTTTCTCAATGTTAATTCCCATAGGAAACTTTAGACAATGCTACAGCCCGAACTGCTTAACAGAATTACACCAAATTTGGCAAAGAGGTAGCCCTTGGTTCAGAAAGAGGTCTTTCTGTTAAATGGTGTAAATCCATTCAGTAGTTCCTGAGAAATTAAAAAAATAGAGGTCGGAAAATGAATTTCCCATAGGAAACTTTAGACACGGTTACAGCTTGAACTGCTGAGCGGAATGACACCAAATGTGGCAAAAAGGTAGCCCTTGGTTCAGAAAGGGACCTTTTTGTAATGGTGTAAATCCGTTCAGTAGTTGCTGAGAAGATAAAAAAATAAAAGTTTTGATATATAGAGGCGCAGTGGATCCACACACCCTCCCGATCAAGAGCTTTATTCTAATTGGCTGTCAACACTCCAAACCAGGAAGTGTTGGCAGCCATCTTGTGCCTTGGTAACCGAGCCAAGAAAACAGAAAAACTAATGCAAAAAACAATAAAAGGGGGCATGGTACAAACACCCTGACCCCCAAGACCTCCCCTAGGGCTCAAAAAAGAATTAAAGAAAATAAATCAGCTGAATACGCGCTGGGTGCGCGAATCCAGCTGAAATTTTTTTTAAAACTAAGCGCGGGCTCCCGCGCTTCATTATTATTTTGGCCCTGGGTGGGCCAATTCCCGGGGGCATGGTGAAATATAATTGCGGGTGCCCAGGGGATCCCCCACAGCCCCGGTGGCTTTTATTAAATATTTGCGGGGCACAAGGCTTCCCCGGCAGCCCTGGCCTGTGATGGCCCTGGGGACCGCCACCCCTCAGGGCAGGCTCCTGCAGTATCTTGGGGTGCCCACCCTGGGACTCTGCTGTTTGCTAGGGGAGGGTGGAAGCCTCGCGGCTCCCGCCCTGCCATATCAAACTGTGGTTTGAATTTTGGAAGAGAGAGCAGGAAACCTGCTCTCTCTTCCAAAATCCAAAGCAGATTGCTTTTCCACATGGAGAGCTGCAGAGCTGCATGTCAGCAGCTCCCTGTGTGGAAAAGCAATGCCAGCTCCCGCAGGAGGTGGGGAGCCGGCTTGAACCGTGGGTGAATTGGGGCTCCCCCCACGTTCCCCAACAAAGTGGCCAGGCCCCAGGGGATGGGGTCTCCGGGGCCAGAAATGGCCCAGGAGGGAGGCCACGCGGCACCCTCACCCATAATACATTTTTTACATTTTTTATAAAACACGTAAAAAACGGCACCGGGGGATGGGGTCCCTGGGGCCATAAATGGCCTGAGGAGGGGGGCCCCGCAGTCCCCCTCCACATATATAAAAAAAAACACGGGCCATACCCTGGTGGATGGGGTCCCCGGGGCCCATAAAATAGGAAAGGAAGGGGGTCCGCACAGCCACCCTTCTTAAACAAAATACAATTTAAAACAAGACGAGATTGTGCCGGATACCCCCTCTCCCAGCAACACTCTGCAAACTCACTCTGTGTCACGTTTTACCTTGGGGAATTAATTCCCCTTCAATACTGGGGGCCAACTAGCCCACCAGGTACCTCCAGTAAGCGCCACAGGGCTGTGTTGCAGAGAAGTGGTCCAGGCCACACCCCTTTTTACACCTCTCTGCAACGCAGCTCTGTGGCACTTACTGCAGGTACCTGGTGGGCAAGTTGGACCCCAGGGACCCTCAGGATTCAAGGGGACTTTATACCCCAACTTAAAATGTGCCGTGTTTGCGCCCCTGGGGGCCAACTAGCCCACAAGGTATCTCCAGTAAGCACCACAGGCCTGCATTGCAGATAGGTGGTCCAGGCCATGCCCCTTTTTATACCTCTCTGCAACGCAGCTCAGTGGCGCTTACTGGAGGTACCTAGTGGGCTAACTGGACCCCAAGGACCCTCAGGATTCAAGGGGAATTTATCCCCCAACTTAAAACGCTCCACAAGGTGAGTATGCACAGTGGTGAAGGGCGGGGCTTGGGGTGACATGTGTGCAAACATGCCCTGTGGCGCGTTTTAAGCTGTGGAATTAATTCCCCTTCAATCCTTAGGGTCCCTGGGGGCCAACAACCCCACCAGGTACCTCCAATAAGTGCTACTGGTCTGTGTTGCAGAGGGGTGGGCCAGGCCACGACCCTTTTTACACCTCTCTCAAAGCAGCTCTGTGGCGCTTACTGGAGGTACCTGGTGGGCTAGTTGAACCCCAGTGACCCTCAAGATTCAAGGGGACTTAATCCCCCAACTTACAAAGTGACAGGGGGCGCGTTTGCAGAGTGGTGGAGAAAGGGGGCATGGCCTTTGTCTACCTTTCATCAATCCCACTGACGGGGACTTCAATCCGCATCCAAGGGCGTGCCAGGGAGCGCGTTTGTAGAGTGATGGGCAAAGTGGGTGTGGCCTGGTACGAATACTTACCAGTGCTGCTGTGTGGGACTGACTGGAGGTAATAGTTTGGGAAGTTGGCCCCAAGGATGTCCTTGGGGGCCAACTACCCCTCTTGTTACCTCCAGTAAGTTCCATGCAGTGGGATTGCTAAGATGTCTTCGGAGGCCATGGCCCCCTTTCTCTACCACTCTGCAAACGTGCCTCGTGTCAGACTACGGGATGGGGGATGAAGTCCAATTTAGTCCTGAGGAAGTTTGGGGGAATAATCCCTCCTGTAAGTCCTACGCAGCGGAATTCCTGAGCGTTGGTTAAACGCCTAGCACCATTTCTCCACCACTCTGCAAACGCGACTACTAGTTAAAGTAGCATATTTCTGCACCTCTGACTTAGAGGTAGTTTTAATCCCCCTGCCCTCTTATGTACTAGGGCCTTACAGAGGAGGTCATGCTAATCACAGGTGTACCACCAACACATAGTGTTCCCTAGTGTATGTAGGTGTTTTCACTGTATTCTAAGTGTCTTTTAGCATAGCACTGGCTCTAGGCCTGGTTAGTCAGAGTCAGTTACCACCAGTACCCGTCTGAAAAATTGGAGGCACAGGATGATGTCGCAACAGGATCTCTTTCTGCTCTTCTGTTGGTTCTTTCTGCACATGTCCTGCTTCTTTCTGCTCTTTTCTTCGTCTTAATGGACTTCTGTTGCTTCTTTCTGCATATCTTTTGCTTCTTTCTGTGTGTTTTTTCTTCTTTGTTCCCATGTCCTACATCTGTAGGCATAGTTAGAAACTAGCATATAAAAAACCTTTGAAATTCACTTAAAAAAACATGGGTTTCCAGCACGTTATAGTTAGAAATTAACATTAAAAAAAACCTTTGAAATTCACTGAAAAAACATAGGTTTTAGGGAAAGTTATAGTTAGTTGGACATTTCACTCATACAAAACCAGAGAAATTCCCTCATTATATTTAGTTCAGCTAACTATAACTCGCACCCCGCAATGCACTGCTGATGACGTCACATATTACATCACTCATGACATGGTCAGTGACATCACTGATGAAGTCACTGATGACATCTCAAATGACATCACTGATGACATCCCAAATGATGTCACTGATGACATCATCCATGTGATAAATTGATGCATCTACTCACACCCTAAAAAACCTTTGATCCACCCACTCTAGATTACAGACTACCATTTTCAAAACCATAGACACTCCAACACCAATAACTACATACCCACTCACTGATTCTTAGGTTTACACACACATCCACTCCCTCACCCGATCAGTCACTCATACTTATTATCACTCAGTACAGGATTATCATATGCACTCATACACCTATATAGACACTCACCCACCACCACCCATTCATAGAGGTACTCACACACCTAGTCACTCATGCAAATAATTAATCACATTGCCATTTACTCATCTATACAGTTAGACACACACCAGCTCAATTACTCATACAAATACTAGCACATTCTTATGCTCTTATACAATCACTGCTACAAGCACACACTCATCCATACAGCCACTCTCACAATCACACACTCTCACTTATAGCCATTTATGTACTCCAACTCACATATATATATATTGCCTTTCACATATGTAGTTACTCACGCATGTACCACTGAGATATACATTCACTCCCTAAAACACCAATATACACACACTCACTCACCTATACTGTCCATCACAGATGCACTCTTGAAACCATGCACCCTGTGAAACACCCACTCTCACTTCTATGCACAGAGTCACACACAGCCCACCCGCACAAACACTCAGGCACCCATACAGACACTCAGACAACCAATCAATAACCCATACAGACACTCATGTAGCTATTCGCAAACCCATGCAGCTGCTTACACACCAACAGACAGACGGATACAGACATTCACACAGTTCAGTCACTAACCCATGCATTCTGTATGATACAATTAATCACTCACTTATAAAATCACTCATGTACCTACTAAATCATCCATTCAAACACTTATACACACACTCATTCTACAATACAACTTGGCAAATATATATAAAGCAAATTTAAAGTTTATAGAACCCCACAGTCACTGGATGATGTCATCAGTCATGTAATTTGAGATGTCATCAGTGATGTCATCAGTGATGTCACTGACCATGTTATGAGTGATGTACTATGTGATGTCATCAGCAGTGCATTGCGGGGCGGGAGTTATAGTTAGCTGAACTAACTATAACGGGGGAATTTCTCAGGTTTTGTATGAGTGAAATGTCCAACTAACTATAACTTTCCCTAAAACCTATGTTTTTTCAGTGAATTTCTAAGGTTTTTTAAATGCTAATTTCTAACTAAAACGTGCCTGAAACTTATGTTTTTTTCAGTGAATACATACGTATGTTTATATAAGCTCCCATGCTCCATTAGTAATCAGCCCCACGGTGGGCCAGGTCTGGGGAAGTTTTCATAAAAAGGAGGTAGGGCACACAAGCCCCCACTCCAGGAGCTTATTAAGGCCCCGGGAACCACCACCTCTCCGGGGCTTATTTGTTTTAAAATGAGAGGCCTCTCATATCCTCTGAGCCCCGGGGACCATTATCTCACCAGGGCCACATTTCAAAAGCATATGGGGAAGCATCTTGGACCCCCGATGCCCCAGGGACCACCATCTATCTGGAACCATAATACATTTGTAGTGGGGGAGCCTTAGGGTCCCCCCAGGCCCCGCAGACCACCACCTCCCAGGGCGAAGTTAAATTTAAAAATTGGTAGAGGGCCACATGGCCCCCTTTTTGGGCTGTTCCCAACCCAGAGGGCACCACCTCCCGAGAGTAGGCCTTACAAAAACAAAGGAGGGGGGTGCATGGCACGCCTCTTGGAGCCATAGAGGGCCCTGGGAACCGCCACTCCACAGGGCAGGCTCCTGCTATGACCCAGGTGCCCACTCCAGTGGCATAGCTGTTTGTGATGGCTTGGTGGGAGCTTTACCACTCCTGCCAAGCCACAGCAAGTCCTCTGCTTCCAGCAAGCAAGAGCAGTGAAAATGCTCTTGCTTGCTGGAAGCAGAGCAGAATTACTTTCACACACAGGGAGCTGACTTTACAGCAGCTACCTGTGTGTGAAAGAAATGGTGGCTCCAGCAGGAGGCAGGAAGCCAGCGGGGACCTTGGGGACATTTATGCTACTGGTTAGGGGATGAAGTCCCCTTGGCTGCTGAGGGTCTTTGAGGGCGAACAACCCCTCTTGTTACCTCCATTATGTCCCACACAGAGGGATTGCTGAGAGGTCTTCGGAGGCCATGCCCCCTCTTCTCCACCACTCTGCACATGTGCCTTCTGACCCACTATTGGTTCGGGAATGAAGTCCCCTTGGCTCATAAGGGTCCTTGGAGGCCAACAACTGCTTATGTTACCTCCACCAAGTCCAACACAGCAGGATTGCTGAGAGGTCTGTGGAGGCCACAATCCTTTTCTCCACCACTCTGCAAATGTGGCTTCTAGGTAAAAAAACATGGACATTCACTTAACAACCCTAAGATTAGAGGGACTTAATAGTTAGGAAATACAATTTAAAAAACCTTAGAAATTCACTGAAAAAGCAAAGGTTAGAGGGACGCTATAGTCAGATTTCCCTCGTTCAAAACCAGTGAAATCCAGCAGTTATAGTTACCTGAGCTAACTGTAACTTACGCCCTTACACCCACGCAATGCACAGCTTATGACCTCACACATTTTATAACTCATGACATGGTTAGTGACATCACTCATGACGTCCCAAAGGGAATCACTGATTACATCATCCACAGAACCCCTCACACCCCCACACAACCACTCACATATACATTCACAGACCCATACCAGTACTCGCACACTCACTCACTCCTCCATAGAGCCACTCACAAATCTACTCACTCACTTATACAGCACTCACATAACTATTCACTCATCCTTACAGCCACCACTCATACAACCAGTCACTCACCCACACAGTCACACAGCTACACACTCACCCATACAGTTACCCACTCACCCACTTAATTACCTACAGTCACTTACACATCTACTCACTCACACATGCAAGTACTCACACACTTACTCACACCCCTCCACAACCACTTATATACCCACTCACACATCCATACAAGCACTCACACAGCCACTCACTCACCCATACAGCCATTCACACAGATACTTACTCTCCAATACAGCCACTCACATACCAACTCACTTAACAAAACACCCATTCAAACAGCCACTCACTCACCCATACAGTCACTTACACATCCAGTCAATCAATCATATAGCCATTCAGACTCCCACTCATTCACCCATAGTCACTACAAACCCACTTGTCCACCCAATGAGCCTCCCCACCCATACAGCCACTGACAGACCCACTCACTCATCAATACATTTACTCACACACCCATACACACAAGGATACATATAGTCACACAGACACTCATAATATGTGTTAGAAGTAGTATCACTTCATGGTAGTGCACCTAGTAAACTAATTTAACTTTTGTAGTAGGTTAGTATATATATTTAACACCCATAAACTTTTACACTCACTTGATGATGTCATCAGTGATATCATCAGTGATGTCATTTGAGATGGCATCAGTGATATCATCAGTGATGTCACTGACCATGTCATGAGTGATGTAATATGTGCGGTCATAAGCAGTGCATTGACGGGGCTGTAAGTTATAATTGGCTTAGGTAACTATAACTGCTGAATTTAATTGGTTTTGTATGAGTGAAATCTGAGCCTAACTATAACATCCCTGTATCCTTTTTTTCAGCATCCAAGGGCAGAGGGCATCAAAGTGTGAAGGGGCTGACAACATGAGCACTGAGGTGGGTGGAACTACCAACACCAACACCGTGGCTGCAACAGATGGTTCTGCTGGCCCTAGTAAACACTGTTTATTATAATTTCCTACTTTTACCTCTCCCAACTAGTAAAATATTTTGAACTTGTGTGCCATCTAATTTTATTTTTAACTTCCCTAACTAATGTTTGTTTTCCCTGCATTATCCTATTTTGATATATTTCCTGTTTCTGCAGTTGACTTTTTCCTGTCTGTAGCTTTCTTCTGCTCTTATTTTCAGTAAGAGTCTCCTCACCCCTCTCTTATATGTCTTCTGATTCTGTAAGACTATGAGAACAGGTTTTTGGTACAGTGAAGAAGATTGCAGGTCCAGTAAACTATTATTCACCTAAAGTTTTGGTTGTGAAGGCTTTTCTGATCAGTCAAAGAGAAATAGAGTGACTATGGTCATGAACCCCCAATGTTATCTTATTTATACACTATACCAGCAGTTTCCATGACAGTTAAGAATGGCAGGAAAGGAATGAGATCCCATTACTAACCAATACCATATCTACTTCATTGACAATTCCCTTCCACCCATTCATTGTGCTTCACTCTCCTCCTTTCGTAGGTTTTTGGCTGACCTGACTACCTGGCTTTTTTAACATGTTCTCAACAACAAACCTCTCAAAGTTAGTTTCAATGGAAGATACTGTTAACCGAACTGTAGTGAGGTATTTGCTGTTGTATTTTGTGCAAAATAATTACTTAGGTGGCAAATCTGGTATCTAAAATGGATATGTTTTTTTCTGAGCCACACAAACTGCCAATGCCACACTCACAGCCAGCACTCAGGCAGGGAGTGTGACTGAGGAGGCCTAGACAGTCGGAGATGGAGTAGTCCCATCAGGGGCGGGGACAAGTGATAAGTCACCTTGCTTGCTTATTAGTAATACTGTATTTCTTAAGAAAAGAAGATATCCTACCAATCACATTCCTACCCACAGCATTTTACCACCTAACTGTAGCATCAATTCTGCATTGCAGTGTAGTCTATGCAATGTACTTCTGCTTAAGTGAAAAGTGCGGCATTATGAAGTTTGCAATGCATTAAAAACTCAAAACAAGGTGTGTTTCCCTGTGCCAGTCACCTACTACTAGTACTTCACTTCATCATTCTTTCCTTCTTCCCCAGCATACCAAAAAAATATAAATTCCATTCTTGGCATGTGCCACATTTTTTTGTCTAAATTACTTATATTTCCTGGTTTCCTGACAGACTTACAGCTGTTCCAATTTTTTCCTTTCATCATTCGTCAACCAAAGTGACTGACTAAGCAAAAACATAGCACATGATAAGTGACAGTCCACTATTCTATAGCTAACTTCTACCTAGCTTAATCCCTCTATCTTACCTTTCAGTAGACTAGCTTGCCCTATTGCGAAATGAAGAAATTTGTTGAAAATAATTTGTGGTGGAGACCAGGGTGGAATGTTGGACTAAGTGCAAAATTTGGGGATTGGCGGATGGGATACTCTATGACAAGCATGCCAAATAAAATATATCCCATTCCCTTCCCTGTACTGCATTGCATCATTTATAATCTGTGGAATGTCTACTCAGAACAGACTGGACATCATTACACTTCATGTGTGTGATGGAGTGTTCAGTCTGTCTCTTCCAAGTTTGGAGTCACCGTAGAATTGAAGTCAGGCAAGAGCAGGTCCATTGGAATTTATTACAACAAGCTAATAAATTAACCATTTCAGTTGCCCCAAGAACATGCTTCAGAACAGCAGACCTGCTAGCATGCCTCCGTTAACTATGTACAAACACTATCAAGTAAGTATACTATTAATTTTGGGGCATATATGCCTCACTCAATATTGAGAGGTAATGCACACACAAAGGGGGATGTTTACAATTCAATTTTGGAGCATGGTGTTACTACAAAATTGCTAACGCCCTGCTCCAACATTTTTTAAATGCAGGGATGGGCCGTATTTACAAAAATACAGCACACCCCTGCATTTCCCCTAGTGCTGTCACTAAAAAAGCTGCATAGTGCCAGCGCAGGTACCCTTGCTTCATGTTGCATGGGTGCCTGCACTACAGGGGTGATTGTTTATGTGGAGGAAGGGGCACCTTCCTGCACATAAACAATCTTTAAAGGTGATTTGCTCTTTCTATGTGTGCTGCTGAATGCAGCACATAAAGAAAGATCAAAATATGAGGAGAAATTAATGATTCCTCCCCCAATTGCCATCCTAAGTCCAGTTATACCTTGGTCTTAGTTTTTGGCGCTGCCCCATCCTTGTAAATATGGGGCAGTATCAAAAAGCAAAGGGTATTGCGGTGGAACGCCCACTACAACATCAATTGCCCGCCCCTTTGCCGCAGTGGACTGCTGCGTAAGGGGCATATTTACAAGGTGGCATTAAGCCACGTTAAATGTCTAAACACCACCTTGTAAATATGGGGTTGGAACCAACAGCAACAGAGCATCATAAAAAGTGAAACTCTGGTGGTGTAAGGGGCTTGTATATATGCCTCAACATTTCTGTTTAGTTTCACTATGAAATCCTTTAAAAAAAAACTTTTTGATTATGGTGGTATTCTGGACTAATTCTTTGCAGTCAGTGGTACTGGTCTGTGATGCCTGTCTGGGGAAAACTTGACCCTGTGACTAATGACATCAACAATTCCAATGGCCTTGGGGACCAGCACATTTCTGCTACAGGGCCACTATAAGCGAGTGTTTGCACTGAGAATTACAATTTGTGTACTGCTGGAGGTCATCCACCCAGGCAGGAGATAACCAGCGGCTCTGGCGCAAGAGGATGGAGACTGTTGTCGAATACGGCTAGCTGGTGGCTGGTCCACCTCCATCACCTATGCTAGTGCCGCTGGCATCCCGGGTCCACTGCACCGCTCTTCATGGTCAACATCAATGACACACTACCTTGTCCACCACACCCAATGCAAACTGGCATTGCTTCTGTGTGAGCAGCAGAACCTAGCTCAAGAATTTGGCCCACCCACACCTCCGTACTGATGACCTCTGAGCCTGTTTTTAAATGAACTTTTCTTGGTGGAAGGGACTGTGTTGTGGGTGGAGAGGGTGGAAATTGGGATGAGAAGTTGGGAAAAGGGTCGGACATGATGAAACATTTGGGGGGGGGCATTTGCTTGGGGAGAGGGGTGGGCCTGTTGTGGGAGGAGAGGTTGTGTTTCCTTTGTAATAAAAAACAAGCATTGGAAATGCAATAGGTCTCGCATTAGGAAAGTTTGAGCAATTGGTATTGTAAATGACACTTTTTTTATTTATGTGTTGGTTTTGAAACTAGCAAAAGTAATAGCTTTGTCAGTTACAATGTCAATAGTTTTAACTTTCGCAAATGTGACACCTATAGCAGTTGTAATGCAATGTGTGTTGTCTTTACGTGACTTAGATGTATTGATATTGCAAATAACAATGGCTTTTAATTTTGTAAATAATTAATACTTAAATAAAATTTATTGTAATTTATAAATGGCAATAGCTTAAACGTTTGTAATTTAATTTTGTGAAGATTATGTTCAGTGTATTTTATTGTGACGAAAATCCAAGAACATTGCATTTGCACCTGGTGGTGGATGTGGTGGTGGTGGTGGATGTGGTGGTGGTGGATGCGGTGGAAGTGGTGGAGGATGTGGTGGTGGTGGTGGATGTGGTGGTGGTGGTGGATGTGGTGTTGGTGGTGGATGTGGTGGTGGATGTGGTGGTGGTGGTGGTGGATGTGGCGGTGGTGGATGTGGTGGTGGTGGATGTGGCGGTGGATTTCATGGTGGATGTGGAGGTGATGGTGGATGTGGTGGTGGATGTGGTGGTGGATGTGGTGGTGGATGTGATGGTGGATGTGATGGTGGATGTGGTGGTGATGGTGGATGTGGTGGTGGATGTGGTGGTGGATGCGGTGGTGGATGCGGTGGTGGATGCGGTGGTGGATGCGGTGGATGGGGTGGTGGTTGTAGTGGATGTGGTGGTGGATGAAGTGGTGGTGGGTGTGGTGGTGGTGGTGCATGCGGTGGTGGTGGATGCGGTGGTGGTGGATGTGGTGGTGGTGGATGTGGAGGATGTGGTGGTGGTGGATGCGGCGGTGGATGTCACGGTGGATGTGGAGGTGGATGTCGTGGTGGATGTGGAGGTGATGGTGGAGATGATGATGGATGTGGTGAACAGTGCACACAGTCAGAGCAGCGTGCACCAAAAACAAACACAGCCCATACAAAACCGAAACAGCATGTATCAAATGCAGAGACGGTTCACACAGAACATGAGCACCGTGCACCTAAAGAACACACAGCCTATGCACAACTGAAGCAGCATGAGAGGAGAGGGCATTGGAAGTCGTGGGAGTGGGACATCTGTACGCATATGCCCTCTGCACAGCAACCCCACACAGGACATCGAGACAGTAAAACCGAGGGACTCTGCAGTGGCACCTACGCCTCTTAATCACTTCACGAGTGCTTACCTGAAACTGATTTGGAGGCAAGTTTGGGAGTTTGTTCAACCGCTGTGTAAGAGATGGGTCTGCACTGTAAGAATGTCAGCTGTATCTGACCGTATACGTAATTACACTAATGATTTGGAAAGTAACTTACCAATTTATTTTTGTATTTATTTAATAGCGCAGCGCTAGTACTAGTCCCACTGGAGTGTGTTTGAGCGGCAGCGCTATGCATCAAACACACAGACATAGAGAATGAATCATGCAACCAAACGTGGTTGCCGTGATAAAAAATAAAGCGCCGTCCGTTTTTTAAATATGAATGCGTGCGGCAATATCAAAACTCTGAAGCATATGGCAGGCTGGAAGTGCTTGGCAGCCTATAATAATGAGCATGACTGGAAAAGAAGAAAGTTTACCGACTATAATGCTCTGAATTTCCAGCGGCTCACAAAGGCAGGTGATTGTCATCACAGCACGGTCCTGCAAAGCTGGCAACTGATCCCTTGTTGTCTTCTGCGGAAAATACGGGCAAGCCTTTTTAAGGTGTGCATGCATGCAATGGCAGGGTGTAATGGAAATAAGCCGCGCCATGCTCAAATACAGCACGGACCCCGTGTTTAACAAGTATGAAAACAAGAATATTGAGAAAAGGAGAGGGGAGGACGGAGAGATGGGAAAAGAACGGAGAGAGAGGGATAGAGAGGAGGCGGCGAGGTAGCGAGACTTGGAAGTGTAGTTAGGACACTAATGGGGGTGGGGCAGTGGGGAGATTAAGTGACAGCAGCCTGGCGGCAGTGAAAGAAGTGTAATTAGGGGGAGGAGAAGTGAGGCCGGGTGTGCTGGAGAAGCAAGACGGAGGGAAGAGAGAGAAGGGGGGGGAAGGAGAAATGCGACACGGCGGGCAGGGGAGGGGGCGGAGCGGGGAGAGGGAACAGACGGAGGGAAGGCGGATAAGGGGAGGGGGGAGGAGAAATGCGACACGGCGGGCAGGGGAGGGGGCGGAGCGGGGAGAGGGTGTGAAAGCAGCAGGGGCCTGGAGTGCGGCTGAGGGAACTGATGTGCACGCGCTTTTAAGCTCAATGCGCATGCGCATTGAGCTTAAAAGTCACGGGCACTGCAAGGAATCGCCACGATTCCTTGCAAGTTAGTTGAAGAGTGGTTAAGCCCCCATAGTCTCGCAAGCTCGATGCGCATGCGCATCGACAGGCGAGACCTAAAAATGGGTTTTTCTTTCTAATGCATAGCGCTTGCAATCTGTCTTTTGTCTTTGCATTTCTTTTTAGTGCAGCATTGTGGTTTCTTTTTGACAAAAGGCTCTCCTCTGAAATAGAAACATATGGTACATCAACTTTTCCCCTTAGACTTTCCCTACCTGAAGTCCCTTACTATTCTAAATCCAGTTCCACATATATTGGGGACAGTGTATTTATATTTTTGGGATGGGGATAGAGATTTTATTTTCTAACTCTAGTCCATGGTGAAAGTGCATAAATCGTGGAATAAGCTATGCTTTGCTATCCTCAATTACAGAAAAACACTGGGAAAAGTACATTTATTTGGGAAGTAAAATTTACTATTCTAAATGCATATTCTTTTGGGGGGAGTTGATATTTAGTATTTTAACTTCTGATCCATAAACAACAATGTGCACACATGGGGTTGAGCAGATTTACTATTCTAACTCCAAGTACACATACATTGGGGCTTATTTCATGCTAACAAATTTTCTGTTCTAACTTTAATCCGACAAACATTGTGAAAAGTGTAGATATTCACGGGGTTCAAATTGACTCTGCATTCCTCGCCAAGAATGCGCATGTGCGGGCTCCCACGCATGTGCAGTTCCCAGAAGAAGACGTGATGGAAACGGATGGAAGCCAGGGGATGCCGCCGATAAGGTAAGGTTATTTGAAATGTTATATATCATGATTTTAAAAGTTATTTAATACTGTGGGTGGGCGGCGCATAGCGGAACTATGTGGAGAGTGCGGAGATTGGTTCCATCTCCGTGCCTCTCCGCATAGGTCCCTAATGCAAATTACACCCACCCCTAACTATAACATGCACCTTGCCATGCACAGTTTTAAAATCAATAATTTTACTGCAAATTTTATAGTGATATTATCAATGATGTCATAGAAGATGTCAGGAGTGATGGGGAAATTAGCAGGGCATGGAGATGGCACGAGTTATAATTACCTTCGGGCACAAGTTATAGTTACTTGAAATCACTCTATCTATAAAACTGGATTTTCTACGGTTTTGACTACAACGCCCCATAACAGTTGCATTTTTGTTAGTAAATTTGTAAGGCTTTTTAAAAATTCTATTTCCTAACTATAGCATCCCCGTAACCTTTATTTTTTTCAGTCAATTTCTAGTTTTTTTAAACATTCAGTGAAATGCCCATCACAATGTATGGTGGTGGGGTTGGATGCAGGGCCTGGCATGGCATTGTGCTGCATCTATTCAAGCTTGCTGCACCTGCCCCCCTTTGCTCGTTGCGATCCATTGTCGAAGTCCATGCTCCTGCTCCCTCATTACAGCCCTTAGTGGCTGTTGTTCTGCCACTGCCATTCCTTTCTGCCCCATCCACCTCCTTCCTACCCCTGTTGTCAAAGTGCACCTGTCCCCTTCCTCCTGCATAGTCTAATGTTCTACCACTGCCCTCCACTTAGCTTGATATCCCTGCCCGTTTCTCCTGCCCTCCATTGCCCAATTCTATTCCGTATCATTGCCCTCAGTGCTTAGCTTGCTGCCCCTACACTCCTTCTCCCTGCACTCCGATATCTGTGTGCTTCCCTTTACTCCCTCCTTTTTGCCCACCTTGTTCCATGGACCTGCCACTGTCCATCGTATCTACTCTGAGTGCTCTGTTGAACTGGGACTGTCCCTTCCACCTGCCTAGCATGGTCAGATGGCTGCTGCCTGTCCCTGCTACCACCACCCTGCTTGCCTGGGTTCCATGCCCCTATACCCTCCCTGCTCTCTTCTGTGGTCCATTTTGCTGCCACTCCCTACTGCCCTCCTTGTTTTGTTGTGCTGCAAGTGCTCCTCCTGCCTGCTGTGCGTGGTCTGTTGTGAAACCCTACCCTTGCCTTCTCTTTTCTGTGTCCAGCCACTTCCTTCAATCAATTAATCAATCATATCATTTGTAAAGCGCACTACTCACCCGTGAGGGTCTCAAGGCACTAGGGTGGGTACTGCTGCTCGAAAGGCCAGGTCTTGAGGAGTTTTCTGAAGGTCAGCAGGACTTGGTTCTGCTGTCTGTGGATAGGGAGGGTGTTCCAGGTCTTGCGGCGAGGTGGGAGAACGATCTGCTGCCGGAGGTTGCTCTTCGGAAGCGGGGGACTGTGGCGAGGGCGAGGTCAGCGGAGCAGAGCTCGTGGGTGGGGGTGTAGAAGCTGAGTCATCTGTTGAGGTACATTGGTCCAGTGTAGTGGAGTGCCTTGTGTGCGTGGGTGAGGAGCTTGACCGGGAGCCAGTTCAGGTCTCTCAGATGGGCTGTGATGTGACTGCGGCGAGGGATGTCGAGGATCAGGCGTGCAGGAGCGTTCTGGATGCGTTGGAGCTGTCTCAGGAGTTTGGCCGAGGCTCCTGCATAGAGGGCGTTTCCATAGTTCAACCTGCTGTTGACGAGGGTCTGGGTGACCGTTCTTCTCGTTTCAGTGGGGATTGTAGATCCTGTGGTGCATGCAGAGGGTGTTGAAGCAGGAGGAGGAGAAGGCGTTGACCTGTTTAGTGATGGAGAGGGTAGGGTCGAGGATGACCCCTTGGTTGCGTGCGTGGTCGGTGGGTGTTGAGGCGGATCCCAGTGCAGTCGGCCACTATCAGTCGTCCCAGACCAAATGGGTGGATCCGAGGATGAGGACCTCCGTCTTGTCCGAGTTCAGCTTCAGTTGGCTGTTCCTCATCCATTCAGCGACGGCCTGCATTCCTTCGTGAAGGTTGGTTTTGGCGGTGTGGGGGTCCTTTGTGATGGAGAGGATCAGCTGGGTGTTATCGGCGTAGGAGATGATGTTGAGGTCGTGCCGACGGGCGACATGGGTGAGCGGTGCCATGTACATGTTAAACAGAGTTGGGCTTAGGGATGATCCCTGGGGTACACCGCAGATGATCTCGGTGGCTTCGGAGCAGAAGGGGGAAGGCGGACGCTCTGTGTTCTGCCAGAGAGGAAGGAGGTGGTCCAGTCCAGGGCCTTCTCTTGGATCTCGGCGTTGTGGAGGTGTGTTCGTAGTGTGTGGTGGCAGACCGTGTCGAAGGCAGCTGATAGGTCCAGGAGGATGAGGGCCGTCATTTCTCCGTTGTCCAGCAGGGACTTGATGTCATCAGTCTCTGCATTGTGGTTGCTGCGGAACCCAGACTGGGAAGGGCCAGGATGTTGTTCTCCTCGAGGTAGTGGGTCAGTTGTTCGTTGATGGCCTTCTCAATGACCTTTGCCAGGAACAGGAGCAGGGAGATGGGCCGGAAGTTCTTGAGGTCCGTGGGGTCCATCTTGGGTTTCTTGAGTAAGGCTTTGATCTCGGCATGCTTCCAGCTCTCCAGGAAGGTTGCTGTCTCGAAGGAGGTGTTGATGACTTTCCAGAGATGGGGTGCGATGGCTGTGCTAGGTTTGTTGAAAATGTGGTGTGGGCATGGGTCTGATGGAGATCCAGAGTGGATGGTGTTCATGATCTTGATGGTTTCGTCGTTGTTGATGTTGTTTCAGGAGAGCAGGCGGTTGGTGAGGATGGTGGTTGTGGGGGTGGAGTTCTCAGTGGTTGTCGGGCGGTCATGGCATTGAAACTGTTGTGGATGTTTGCGATCTTGAGGTGGAAGCAAGTGGCCGGCGAGTCGCACAGGACTTGCGAGGGTGGGACGTTTTTGGTGTTGGAGCTGGGGTTGGAGATTTCCTTCACGATGTTGAAGAGCTCTTTGCTGTTGTGCGTGTTTGTTGTCTAGGCGGTCTTTGAAGGAGGCCCTTTTGGTGGATCTGATGAGGTGATGGTGTCTGTGGGTGGCGTTCTTGTGGCCTGCGTGGCTATCTGGTTTTCGTTCACGGAGCCAGATCTTCTCCAACTTTTGACACGTTTGTTTGGTGGCCCAGAGGTCTTCAGTGAAACAGCTGGGTTTCTTGTTGGTGTGACTGTTTGAGGGTTTCTTGATTGGGAAGGGGGTTGGTGCAGTCGTTGATCCACTGTCTGAGGTTGCGGGCGGTGGAGTCGGGGTCAGTGGGGTCGGCGGGTGGGCTCTGGGTGAGGGTGGTGGTTAGCTGGCCTTTGGTGGCTTTGCTCCAGCAGCGGCGAGGCATCTGTTGGGTGCGATGGTCCGTGGTGGGTTTCTTGAAGGAGAAGTAAATGCAGTGATGGTCGGTCCAGTGGAGTTCGGTGGTGTGGTTGAAGGAGACATGGGGGCTTGCAGAGAAGATGGGGTCAAGTATGTGACCGGCAGAGTGGGTGGGTGTTTTGAAAAGTGAGTCCGACGTTGACTAGGTTGTCGATCAGGGTGGTTGAGTTGGTTTTGTTGTTGTTCTCGAGGTGGAAGTTCAGGTCCCCGATGAGGATGTAGTCCATGGAGGCGAGGGCGTGTGTGCTGACGAAGTCAGCGATAGAGTCACTGAACTGTGGTCGGGGTCTGGGGGGTCTGTAGCTGAGGGTTCCTCTGAGAGTGGTATTGTGGTCAGTGTGGATCTGGTAGAGCAGGTGTTCGGCAGTGCTGAGGGTGTGGTCAGTGTTGGTAATTAAATGAAGAACTTCATTTAATTAAGGTCGCCGGGTGGGCCAGGTGCCGGGGGCATTACGAAGAAATATATGCAAGGGCTTGCAAGGGCGCCCACCGCCCCGGGAATGCCACCCCCAGGGACTTGCTTAAAATTATGTGGCTCTCCCGCAGCCCTGGGGACCGCGACCCCTGGGGCTTCTTTTTTAATGTGTGGGGGACCTTCAAAGCCCCCCCAACCCCGGTGACCGCCACCTCCGGGCTTTTATTAATTATTCACGGGGGCACACGGCCCCCTTGCTGCTTTAGGGACTGCCACCCCCCAGAGCTTCAATTTTTATAATTAAATAAACTAGTGTGGGGAGGCTCGAGCATCCCCCACATGCCCCAGGGACCACCACCTCCCCGGAGCACTAATATGCAAACACAGAGGTCTGTTAAGGACCCGACCCCCGGGTACCACCACCTTCCTAGGGCTGTGCACTAGGTGGGAGGGGAGGCATGCTGCCCCCCTCCTGGAGCCCTCCATGGGCCTGGGGACTGCCATTCCCTAGTGCCAGCTACTGCAGTGTCACAGGGTGCCCACCCCAGGGACACTGCTGTTTGTTATGGCAGGGCGAGAGCCGTGCGGCTCCTGCACTGTCATAGCAAACTTTGGTTTGGATTTTGTAAGCGAGAGCAGGTTTCCTGCTCTCTCTTACAAAATCCAAACCAGATTGATTTTCCACAAGGGGGTTCAGAAAAGGGGGTGGTGATGGACAGAGTATCTGAATTAAACAGAACACTCGTACCCAGTCAACAGATCAGGGCTTGATCCATCACCGTTTTTTAGCTCACTGCACCATCCCAGCTCAGAACCTGGCTACATGCAAATTAGTCTGTCCCTGGCCCAGTGCATCATGGGAACAGGGCAGACCAAACTACCAAGCCAATTCTTATACTGGAAAGGAAACAAGCTTCCGGGGACCAGTTTCTGGCATTACAGCCACCTTCGGCCCGGCTTGCTTGAATCCTGATGGTGCAGTGAGCAAGGGACTCACATCTGAGTATACCCTTCCACGCTTATGGTAGACAAAACGATTCAGAAAAGGGGGTGGTGATGGACAGAGTATCTGAATTAAACAGAACACTCGTACCCAGTCAACAGATCAGGGCTTGATCCATCGCCGTTTTTTAGCTCACTGCACCATCCCAGCTCAGAACCTGGCTACATGCAAATTAGTCTATACCTGGCCCAGTGCACTACAGGGGTGATTGTTTATGTGGAGGAAGGGGCACCTTCCTGCACATAAACAATCTTTAAAGGTGATTTACTCTTTCTATGTGTGCTGCTGAATGCAGCACACAAAGAAAGATCAAAATATGAGGCAAAATTAATGATTCCTCCCCCAATTGCCATCCTAAGTCCAGTTATACCTTGGTCTTAGTTTTTGGCGCTGCCCCATCCTTGTAAATATGGGGCAGTATCAAAAAGCAAAGGGTATTGGGGTGGAACGCCCACTACAACATCAATTGCCCGCCCCTTTGCCGCAGTGGACTGCTGCGTAAGGGGCATATTTACAAGGTGGCATTAAGCCACGTTAAATGTCTAAACACCACCTTGTAAATATGGGGTTGGAACCAACAGCAACAGAGCATCAGAAAAAGTGAAACTCTGGTGGTGTAAGGGGCTTGTATATATGCCTCAACATTTCTGTTTAGTTTCACTTTGAAATCCTTAAAAAAAAAAAACTTTTTGATTATGGTGGTATTCTGGACTAATTCTTTGCAGTCAGTGGTACTGGTCTGTGATGCCTGTCTGGGGAAAACTTGACCCTGTGACTAATCACATCAACAATTCCAATGGCCTTGGGGACCAGCACATTTCTGCTACAGGGCCACTATAAGCGAGTGTTTGCACTGAGAATTAAAATTTGTGTACTGCTGGAGGTCACCCACCCAGGCAGGAGATAACCACCGGCTCTGGCGCAAGAGGATGGAGACTGTTGTCGAATACGGCTAGCTGGTGGCTGGTCCACCTCCATCACCTATGCTAGTGCCACTGGCAGCCCGGGTCCACTGCACCGCTCTTCATGGTCAACATCAATGACACACTACCTCGTCCACCCCACCCAATGCAAACTGGCATTGCTTCTGTGTGAGCAGCAGAACCTAGCTCAAGAATTTGGCACACCCACACCTCCGTACTGATGACCTCTGAGCCTGTTTTTAAAGGAACTTTTCTTGGTGGAAGGGACAGTGTTGTGGGTGGAGAGGGTGGAAATTGGGATGAGAAGTTGGGGAAAGGGTCGGACATGATGAAACATTTGGGGGGGCATTTGCTTGGGGAGAGGGGTGGGCCTGTTGTGGGAGGAGAGGTTGTGTTTCCTTTGTAATAAAAAAAATGGGGTTTTCTTTCTAATGCATAGCGCTTGCAATCTGTCTTTTGTCTTTGCACTGCTTTTTAGTGCAGCATTGTGGTTTCTTTTTGACAAAAGGCTCTCCTCTGAAATAGAAACATATGGTACATCAACTTTTCCCCTTAGACTTTCCCTACCTGAAGTCCCTTACTATTCTAAATCCAGTTCCTCATATATTGGGGAAAGTGTATTTATATTTTTGGGATGGGGATACAGATTTTCTTTTCTAACTCTAATCCATGGTGAAAATGCATAAATCGTGGAATAAGCTATGCTTTGCTATCCTCAATTACAGAAAAACACTGGGAAAAGTACATTTATTTGGGAAGTAAAATTTACTATTCTAAATGCATATTCTTTTGGGGGGAGTTGATATTTAGTATTTTAACTTCTGATCCATAAACAACAATGTGCACACATGGGGTTGAACAGATTTACTATTCTAACTCCAAGTACGCATACATTGGTGCTTATTTCATGCTAACAAATTTTCTGTTCTAACTTTAATCCGACAAACATTGTGAAAAGTGTAGATATTCACGGGGTTCAAATTGACTCTGCATTCCTCGCCAAGAATGCGCATGTGCGGGCTCCCACGCATGCGCAGTTCCCAGAAGAAGACGTGATGGAAACGGATGGAAGCCAGGGGATGCCACCGATAAGGTAAGGTTATTTGAAATGTTATATATCATGATTTTTAAAGTTATTTAATACTGTGGGTGGGCGGCGCATAGCGGAACTATGTCGAGAGTGCGGAGATTGGTTCCATCTCTGTGCCTCTCCGCATAGGTCCCTAATGCAAATTACACCCACCCCTAACTATAACATGCACCTTGCCATGCACAGTTTTAAAATCAATAATTTGACTGCAAATGTTATAGTGATATTATCAATGATGTCATAGAAGATGTCAGGAGTGATGGGGAAATTAGCAGGGCATGGAGATGGCACGAGTTATAATTACCTTCGGGCACAAGTTATAGTTACTTGAAATCACTCTATCTATAAAACTGGATTTTCTACGGTTTTGACTACAACGCCCCATAACAGTTGTATTTTTGTTAGTAAATTTGTAAGGCTTTTTTAAAATTCTATTTCCTAAGTATAGCATCCCCGTAACCTTTATTTTTTTCAGTCAATTTCTAGTTTTTTTAAACATTCAGTGAGATGCCCATCACAATGTATGGTGGTGGGGTTGGATGCAGGGCCTGGCATGGCATTGTGCTGCATCTATTCAAGCTTGCTGCACCTGCCCCCCTTTGCCAGTTGCGATCCATTGTCGAAGTCCATGCCCCTGTTCCCTCATTACAGCCCTTAGTGGCTGTTGTTCTGCCACTGCCATTCCTTTCTGCCCCATCCACCTCCTTCCTACCCTTGTTGTCAAAGTCCATGCACCTGTCCCCTTCCTCCTGCATAGTCTAATGTTCTGCCACTGCCCTCCACTTAGCTTGATATCCCTGCTCGTTTCTCCTGCCCTCCATTGCCCAATTCTATTCCGCATCATTGCCCTCAGTGCTTAGCTTGCTGCCCCTACACTCCTTCTCCCTTCACTCCGATATCTGTGTGCTTCCCTTTACTCCCTCCTTTTTGCCCACCTTGTTCCATGGACCTGCCACTGTCCATCGTATCTACTCTGAGTGCTCTGTTGAATTAGGACTGTCCCTTCCACCTGCCTAGCATGGTCAGATGGCTGCTGCCTGTCCCTGCTACCTCCACCCTGCTTGTCTGGGTTCCATGCCCCTAACCCTCCCTGCTCTCTTCTGTGGTCCATTTTGCCGCCACTCCCTACTGCCCTCCTTGTTTTGTTGTGCTGCAAGTGCTCCTCCTGCCTGCTGTGCGTGGTCTGTTGTGAAACCCTACCCTTGCCTTCTCTTTTCTGTGTCCAGCCACTTCCTTCAATCAATTAGTCAATCATATAATTTGTAAAGCGCACTACTCACCCGTGAGGGTCTCAAGGCACTAGGGTGGGTACTGCTGCTCGAAAGGCCAGGTCTTGAGGAGTTTTCTGAAGGTCAGCAGGTCTTGGTTCTGCTGTCTGTGGATACGGAGGGTGTTCCAGGTCTTGGCGGCGAGGTGGGAGAACGATCTGCTGCCGGAGGTTGCTCTTCGGAAGCGGGGGACTGTGGCGAGGGCGAGGTCAGCGGAGCGGAGCTCGTGGGTGGGGGTGTAGAAGCTGAGTCATCTGTTGAGGTACATTGGTCCAGTGTTGTGGAGTGCCTTGTGTGCGTGGGTGAGGAGCTTGACCGGGAGCCAGTTCAGGTCTCTCAGATGGGCTGTGATGTGACTGCGGCGAGGGATGTCGAGGATCCGGTGTGCAGGAGCGTTCGGGATGCGTTGGAGCTGTCTCAGGAGTTTGGCCGAGGCTCCTGCATAGAGGGCGTTTCCATAGTTCAACCTGCTGTTGACGAGGGTCTGGGTGACCGTTCTTCTTGTTTCAGTGGGGATTGTAGATCCTGTGGAGCATGCAGAGGGTGTGGAAGCAGGAGGAGGAGAAGGCGTTGACCTGTTTAGTGATGGAGAGGGTAGGGTCGAGGATGACCCCTTGGTTGCGTGGTTGGTGGGTGTTGAGGCGGTTCCCAGTGCAGTCGGCCACTATCAGTCGTCCCCGACCAAATGGTTGGATCCGAGGATGAGGACCTCTGTCTTGTCCGAGTTCAGATTCAGTTGGCTGTTCCTCATCCATTCAGCGACGGCCTGCATTCCTTCGTGAAGGTTGGTTTTGGCGGTGTGGGGGTCCTTTGTGATGGAGAGGATCAGCTGGGTGTTATCGGCGTAGGAGATGATGTTGAGGTCGTGCCGACGGGCGACATGGGTGAGCGGTGCCATGTACATGTTAAACAGAGTTGGGCTGAGGGATGATCCCTGGGGTACGCCGCAGATGATCTCGGTGGCTTCGGAGCAGAAGGGGGGAAGGCGGACGCTCTGTGTTCTGCCAGAGAGGAAGGAGGTGGTCCAGTCTAGGGCCTTCTCTTGGATCTCGGCGTTGCGGAGGTGTGTTCGTAGTGTGTGGTGGCAGACCGTGTCGAAGGCAGCTATGAGGTCCAGGAGGATGAGGGCCGTCATTTCTCCGTTGTCCAGCAGGGACTTGATGCCATCAGTCTCTGCATTGTGGTTGCTGCGGAACCCAGACTGGGAAGGGCCAGGATGTTGTTCTCCTCGAGGTAGTGGGTCAGTTGTTCGTTGATGGTCTTCTCAATGACCTTTGCCAGGAACAGGAGCAGGGAGATGGGCCGGAAGTTCTTGAGAGGTCCGTGGGGTCCATCTTGGGTTTCTTGAGTAAGGCCTTGATCTCGGCATGCTTTCAGCTCTCCAGGAAGGTTGCTGTCTCGAAGGAGGTGTTGATGACTTTCCGGAGATGGGGTGCGATGGCTGTGCCAGGTTTGTTGAAAATGTGGTGTGGGCATGGGTCTGACGGAGATCCAGAGTGGATGGTGTTCATGATCTTGATGGTTTCGTCATTGTTGATGTTGTTCCAGGAGAGCAGGCGGTTGGTGCGGATGGTGGTTGTGGGGGTGGAGTTCTCAGTGGTTGTCGGGCGGTCATGGCATTGAAGCTGTTGTGGATGTTTGCGATCTTGAGGTGGAAGCAAGTGGCCGGCGAGTCGCACAGGTCTTGCGAGGGTGGGACTTTTTTGGTGTTGGAGCTGGGGTTGGAGAGTTCCTTCACGATGTTGAGGAGCTCTTTGCTGTTGTGCGTGTTTGTTGTCTAGGCGGTCTTTGAAGGAGGCCCTTTTGGTGGATCTGATGAGGTGATGGTGTCTGTGGGTGGCGTTCTTGTGGCCTGCGTGGCTATCCGGTGTTCGTTCACGGAGCCAGATCTTCTCCAGCTTTTGACACGTTTGTTTGGTGGCCCAGAGGTCTTCAGTGAACCAGCTGGCTTTCTTTTTGGTGTGACTGTTTGAGGGTTTCTTGATTGGGATGGGGGTTGGTGCAGTCGTTGATCCACTGTCTGAGGTTGCGGGCGGTGGAGTCGGGGTCAGTGGGATCGGCGGGTGGGCTCTGGGTGAGGGTGGTGGTTAGCTGGCCTTAGGTGCCTTTGCTCCAGCAGCGGCGAGGCATCTGTTGGGTGCGATGGTCCGTGGTGGGTTTCTTGAAGGAGAAGTGGATGCAGTGATGGTCGGTCCAGTGGAGTTCGGTGGTGTGGTTGAAGGAGACATGGGGGCTTGCAGAGAAGATGGGGTCAAGTATGTGACCGGCGGAGTGGGTGGGTGTTTTGAAAAGTGAGTCCGACGTTGACTAGGTTGTCGATCAGGGTGGTTGAGTTGGTTTTGTTGTTGTTCTCGAGGTGGAAGTTCAGGCCCCCTAGGAGGATGTAGTCCATGGAGGCGAGGGCGTGTATGCTGACGAAGTCAGCGATAGAGTCACTGAACTGTGGTCGGGGTCTGGGGGGTCTGTAGTTGAGGGTTCCTCTGAGAGTGATGTTGTGGTCAGTGCGGATCTGGTAGAGCAGGTGTTCGGCAGTGCTGAGGGTGTCGTCTGTGTTGGTCATTAAATGAAGAACTTCATTTAATTAAGGTCGCCAGGTGGGCCAGGTGCCGGGGGCATTACGAAGAAATATATGCGAGGGCCCACCGCCCCGGGAATGACACCCCCAGGGACTTGCTTAAAATGATGTGGCTCTCCCGCAGCCCTGGGGACCGCGACCCCTGGGGCTTCTTTTTTAATGTGTGGAGGGCCTTCAAAGCCCCCCCAAACCCCGGTGACCGCCACCTCCGGGCTTTTATTAATTATTTGCGGTGGCACACGGCCCCCTTGCTGCTTTAGGGACTGCCACCCCCAGAGCTTCAATTTTTATAATTAAATAAACTAGTGTGGGGAGGCTCGAGTATCCCCCACATGCCCCAGGGACCACCACCTCCCCGGAGCACTAATATGCAAACACAGAGGTCTGTTAAGGACCCGACCCCCGGGTACCACCACCTCCCTAGGGCTGTGCACTAGGTGGGAGGGGAGCCATGCTGCCCCCCTCCTGGAGCACTCCATAGGCCTGGGGACTGCCATCCCCTAGTGCCAGCTCCTGCAGTGTCACAGGGTGCCCACCCCAGGGACACTGCTGTTTGTTATGGCAGGGCAAGAGCCGTGCGGCTCCTGCACTGTCATAGCAAACTTTGATTTGGATTTTGTAAGCAAGAGCAGGTTTCCTGCTCTCTCTTACAAAATCCAAACCAGATTGATTTTCCACAAGGGGATTCAGAAAAGGGGGTGGTGATGGACAGAGTATCTGAATTACACAGAACACTCGTACCCAGTCAACAGATCAGGGCTTGATCCGTCACCGTTTTTTAGCTCACTGCACCATCCCAGCTCAGAACCTGGCTACATGCAAATTAGTCTGTCCCTGGCCCAGTGCATCATGGGAACAGGGCAGACCAAACTACCAAGCCAATTCTTATACTGGAAAGGAAACAAGCTTCCGGGGACCGGTTTCTGGCATTACAGCCACCTTCGGCCCGGCTTGCTTGAATCCTGATGGTGCAGTGAGCAAGGGACTCACATCTGAGTACACCCTTCCACGCTTATGGTGGACAAAACGATTCAGAAAAGGGGGTGGTGATGGACAGAGTATCTGAATTAAACAGAACACTCGTACCCATTCAACAGATCAGGGCTTGATCCATCACCGTTTTTTAGCTCACTGCACCATCCCAGCTCAGAACCTGGCTACATGCAAATTAGTCTGTCCCTGGCCCAGTGCATCTTGGGAACAGGGCAGACCAAACTACCAAGCCAATTCTTATACTGGAAAGGAAACAAGCTTCCGGGGACCAGTTTCTGGGGGGCAACTAGCCCACCAGGTACCTCCAGTAAGCACCAGGGAGCTGAGTTGCAGAGAGGTGGTCCAAGGCCATGCCCCCTTTTTACACCACTCTACAAAGCAGCTCTGTGGTGCTTACTGGAGGCAGCTGGTGGGCTAGTCGGCCCTCATGTACCCTCAGGATTCAAGGAGACTTAATCACCCAACTTAAAACATGCCACAGGGTGCGTTTGCACGCTTGTCACATCAGGCCCTCCCTCCACCACAGTGCAAACATGCCCTGTGGCGCATTTTAAGTTGGGGGGTCCCTGGGGGACAACTAGTCCACCAGGTACCTCTTGTAAACACCACAGGGTGGCGTTTCATCGAGGTGTTCTGAGGCCACACCCCTTTTTACATCACGCTGCAAAAGCAGCTTCTGTTGCACTGCTTTTAGGGCAATGAGGTCCTCTTGTGTCCTGGGGACCTCAAGACACAAATGGACTTCATCCTCTGAGCAGCAGTGTGCCAAAAGCTGTGTTTGCAGTGTGGTGTAAAGAGGGGCATGGCCTCAGAACACCTCTCTGAAACGCAGGTCTGTGGCGCTTACTGAATGTACCTGGTGGGCTACTTGGCCACCAGGGACCTTCAGGATTCAAGGGGACTAAGTAAGGATGTATTAGTATCAAAAGGATAGTGAGGATTTGAGAGCTAGTCCTTATCCCCTAGGTTTATATGTTTGATCAATGAGAACTAGTCTGTCAAGACGTGATCAGAAACACAAAGCTGTGTGTTTTACCAGAAAGAAGAAATCTTCTTTCTTTATGAAGCCCTCACCCACCAACCTAGTTGGTGGCATGCTTCATCATCGGGCCCACCTAGTGACACCGAGTGTGTCCCTGGTGTGCTACAATGCCTGTGTTACAGCGGAGCTGGTATATTTACTGAGTGTGCAGTGTGGGTGACGTTACAGTGAGATTTAAAAACTGTCCAGTGGTCCCATTATCCAAAGGGATTCATTTTAATGTCTGGGCCTCTGGCAGCAGTAAAAAACAAGAAGGTGGATGTAGGTGGAGTTGTATTTAGGAGACTCCTGCATCCTGTGAGTGGTCTCCATGTTTCTGCCAGGCCTTAGTATAAACTGGCTTTCCTCAGGACCTAGAAACGTGAAATCAACTGCAATCCGAAGCATATATAGATATATATATTCACTAAAAAAAACACAGGTTTAAGGGACGTTATAGTTAGTTGGACATTTCACTCATACAACACCATAGAAAGTCCCCTGTTATTTAAAGTTTCACATAGGACGAAGAGCAAAACCAAAATAAAAATAATGCCAAAACATGATAAACTCAAGATATCAGTTCAACAAATGCATAATAAAACAAAGGCATCGCAGTGATATATCGAATAATGACAGTAACCATAGCGTAACGAAACATATCCAGGCAATAGGCACAGAAATTACAAACATTAGGGGAAAGTCTAAGATGGGAAAACCCTGGCAGCATAGTGTTGCTTTATATTGGGGGCATCCTATTGATCGGCAAACATGTTAATAATTAATTACGTATTTGAAAGTGAACTAAACGGAAAAATGACCATTAATGTAATATGTCCATCCTAGGACTACGCCGTACAGATGCTAAGATTGAGGGGGTCAGCCCACCCCACCCAGTCTGATGCCGGATTGTGTCAGCGACTCCCGGGCATCTCGTTGTCGGGAGATGTAGACGCGATAGGGTTCCCATATGTCAATAGGTCTGGAAGTGGGGGGGAGCAGAGTACGGAACTCCTCACAGTTAGCCACATTGCTAAGCTTTTAACCATGGGAGAGTAGGGGCCTTCCCGCTACCCCAGAGCAATGCTATTTCCCTTTTGGCCAGCATGAAGCCAAGCGCTGCTAATTTTCTAATGTTTCGGGGGAAGTTTGCAACATATCCCAGCAGCAGCGCAATCTCCGGGGTGGGTAGGAGTGGTATAGAGAGTATATCCCCCATTGCAGAGTGGATGTCTGACCAGTATTGATGTATCTTAGGGCATGTCCATGTTTAGTTTGCAAAGTCTGCAAAAGGGGAGCGGCACTTCGGGCAATTGTGGGGTCGGGAGTCGTCTATTCTATGCGCACGCGCTGGGGTAAAATACATCCGCCGGAGGAATTTAAACTGCAACAATTTGTGCCGACTGTTCAAGGAGACATTTGTCGTGGACGCACAGCAGTACGTCCATTGCTCATCTGAGATAGGGCCACCCAGGTCTGTCTCCCATTCGGTTCTGAGTTTGGAGTCATCGAGAGGTTTAAGGGCAGCGCATAGTTTATTTAACTTGGATTTTAGAGAGAGGAGGAGCCTAACCAGCAACCATGATGGCCGCCTGATCTCTCAGCTCCGCCGACCCTCTCGCTTTTCTCCCGTTTTCCGCCTAATCCTGTGACCTATCCTGCTACTACGTGAAATCGGCGGAAACGGGAAGAGACCCCGGATCTATTGGTGCGCTTTCTGGCTGGATCCCGGCGGTGCGCCTACTGGAACATCTTCTCCCCTGCCTCGCCCTGCGCGGCTACGGCCGGGTCTTTGTTCTTGGACTGGGGCCGGCCTCGCTCATTACAACAGCCGCCGTGGCCGGTGGACCACCTACGGCGGTTTAAGCCTCGTCTTGCTCCCTGTGGTGTGCTTTCTTGTTTTTCAGGGGCTCGCACATCGCCACTACGGGAAACACTTTGTATCGTGTTTTTCACCCGGATGCAACATAATTGGATACTTTGTCTCCCTACGCGCCGGGCTGGGCGCCATCTTGCAGGCTACTCTCCCTTTCTGAAACAGCGGACCCTGGGCTGCTACCGAAGATACAGCTGTCCATCCACACCACGCTAATACTCCGCGCCCATGTAGTGTGCCTCCCCTATGCCTCAAGACTGATTGTGCTGTTACTCGGATTTCAGCGGTGCTTGGCTGGCCATGGATGGCAATGGTGGATGGCTAGACGGGCAGTGCTGCCCTTGTTCGCCCTGCTTGCGGAGGACTGTTGAACCTTCTTATTCCGGTGCATCAGTGTCGCTCAGTGATGTGATGTGCGCCCTGGCTACTCTGAGAGTAGCTCTACATTCTGCTACTCGTGTATTGGGAGACCGGCTAGCTTTGATTTCCTCTGTTGCACCGCAGCTTGAACATGGACGCTCCCGGGAGCAGGACACGGTGTCTCATTCTGATGCTGCCCTCTGTTGTTCCTCCTCTCCGGCTATCACGGGCACACAGCAGGTGCGAGACCCAATTGCAGTCAAGATGCCGGCTGTACTATTCTGGGGACAGGCTGCAGTTTCGGGATATGTAGTGTGGCTAGAGCACTGTAGCTGGACGTCACGTCTAGTTTCTCCTCCTGATGACCCTGGCGTGTCTCGATTCCTCATCCTGAAGCGACTCCTATTGACTGGTCTTTCCAATCCCGGAGAAACTCGGTTGTGCGTTATCCTTGATTCTGCCGCGGACTCCTACAAGACAGTGTATCGGATGGACTACATTGATCGTCCCCCCGCTTGGATCATGATACTTGGATCGCTTGCCTCCTTCAAGATGTCTACCGTGAGGCCGGACTACGTCGCTGCTCCATATCGCAGGGGGCAGGGTTGAGTGTGCCCCCCCATCATGTCGGGACTGTTTTACTTGTACTGCTGGGTCACTGATGGACTGCCGGGGATATCTACTATGGGTATTGTATTGGTCGCGGGGTCTGGGATCGGGCGGCCGGAATGAAACTGCATGGTGCTTTGGGGATATTCGATGGCCCTCCTCCGATCTTCTGTGAATTACGTTTTTTCTCTTTCCTTTCTTTCTCTTTCTACTCTAAATTTCGGGTTTGGTTTGTGGGCGACAGGCACGCAGCTTGGGGGGGGGGTAGGCCGTAGCCTCCGCATACGTGCAGGGTGGGGGGTGGGGGGTAGGGGTTTTGTTTTAGTTTCAGTTTCTATGGACCTTTTTTTCTCGTGTTTTCTTCCTTTTTCTCTTCCTTTTCTTTTTCTTTTTTCTCCCTTCGGGTTGTCAGGTGCTTCGGGGTAGTGTTACCTATTCTCTCCGCTGTCTCTGCTGTCGTTTTTGTGGATTTGGGTCTTCTGAGTCCGTGGGGCGGGCGATGGCCAACGTGTACTGTTTTATTGTGCTAGTATCCTGATGGTCACTATCCTTTGTTGCTGCTAATTTTACTCCTCGTTTTGCTCATGACTCGCTGGCTCGTTGCCTGCCATTGCTTTCAGTGGATTGAATGCACCTGATCCTTTTTTCTCTTCAAAACTTTAAAAATTAACCTTATACATCCTGTGCCTGGTGGTCCCACTTCAGTTTAGCCACGTCTCAGACAATTATCGTTTGTACATTCATTGGGACTGCTGAGTTGAAATATCCGTACTTTTTGTGCTATTGATTGCTTTCGAGGCCGGCCTGTATGGTTGTAGGCCCGTATTTGTACGCTTGCTATGCACAATAAAGGTTTTCAAAAATTTAAAAAAAAAAAAAACTTGGATTTTAGATGTGCGCTGGATGGACTTTGTATTAGCAAAGTCAGAGGAGGAACTTCATCGGGGGCCAGAGGAAATGAGGGGAAGCGTGCCCTTAGTGCTGAGCGCAGCCGGGTGAAGATAAATTCGTCCATGAAAGAGCAGTCAGAGAAACGGGAGTCCTCCGTTACCGAGAATACGTGGCCTTCGAGGAAAAATCTCCAAGGGTGCCGATGGAAAAGTTCTGCAAGGTGTGAGTTACTAATCTTTCCTCTGTAATGGGGAGAAGTAGAGGCATTGGGAAGGGGCAGTAGCGGAGAATACAGCTTATCGAATCCTAAAAGTTTACGTAGTTTAACCCACGCCCAGCATGTGGTGGACACTGTCTGTATGTCACGCGGGTCCCGAGGGAAGCCGGTGGGGAGTAGCGTAAGAAGCTGCCTAGAGAGAACCAAGTCTGCCTCTGGGCGCAGGTATGGAATTCGTGCATCCGGGTGGAACCATGCGTAGGCATAGGAACATTGGGCCAGTAAATAATACAGATGGAAGTTTGGAACACCCAGCCCGCCCCTATCAGGCGGCAGGGCCAGCTGACACGGGGTGTGCGGTCCACCCAGACCAAGCGGAGTAGAAGTGAGCGTAATTGGTTAAAGAAGGAGTTGGTCAGGGGCACCAGTACGTTATTGAAAAAATATAAAAAGCGCGGAAGCACCACCATTTTGATAATTGCAACTCTCCCGGCCATGGAGAGGGGCAAACTGATCCAGCGGTCGATCTGTGTTTCCAACTTGGAGACTGTCACTCCATAATTGAGGCATATCAGGGATGCCGTATCTAGATGGATATGTATTCTTAAGTATTTAACGGAGTCAGCGCACCATTCCAGTGGAAAGACCAGGGAATGTTGCTGGTGGTGAGCGGGAAGATGACAGATTTATGCCAATTAATATTTAAGCCTGAGAACGCTCCGAAGCGTATAATTTCCCGTATTAGTGGGGATAGATTGCATTGGGGTTGCCTGACGTAAAGTATCATGTCGTCTGCGTACATGGACAATAGTAAAGGGCATGTACGAAACTGTAACACGCGCTGGAGGTGATTCTCCTGGAACTGTTGCGCCAGGGGATCGAGAGCTAAAATAGGGAAGGGATGCGATAGCATTCCGTTGAGTCGCAGTCTTGCAGAGGGCCCGGTATACAAGAGGGCTATGGTTGCAATAAAGCATTCCGGCATGCCCATGCGGCGCATGACTGAGAGAAAGAAGGGCCACTCCAGGGAATCGAAGGCTTTCTCTGCATCTAATAAAATCGCAGTGGCCGGGGTAGCGGGGTCAATGCGATGTAAGACTGTAAATAAAGTGCAGAGGTTAAGGGATGTAGATCTATGTGGAACAAAACCCAATTACACGGGAGAGATGATAAATTCCATCAGGAGTGACAGTCTGATTGCTATCACTTTGGCTAGAATTTTGCAGTCCGTGTTCAGGAGTGACAGCGGCCTATAAGAACTGCAAAGCATGGGGTCTTTCCCGGGTTTGGGCAGCAGAATTATCACCGCTTCACGAAAGGTTGGGGGGAGAGTGCCCACTTCCAAGGCCTCCGCATGTAGCTCAACCAGGCGAGGCACTAGTATGTCTTTATAGGCTTTATAAAAGTCGGCGGAGAAGCCGTCCAAACCGGGGGCCGAGGAGCCTCGCAAGGCGTCGATGGCCTCTATGATGCTGTCTATATTAATGGGCACTAGCAGGAAATCCTTCATTATTCGCTCCAGATGCACAAGGGACATGTAAGGGGGTGCCCGTGGTGCCCCCTGGAGTTCAAGTAACATGTGACCCCCCCTCTTCTTTCCACAGCCCACCCAGGATCCTCCCTCTTGGCACCGAGTTGAAGAGCGCTACAGTTGCGACGAGGAGGACCTGGACGGCGGCCCCTTTAACTGGCTACATGGACCTGAGGAGGAGTGGCCAGACTCCGCCTTAAAAGAAGAAGGTGCGCCCGACCAGGTGTGTCTATACACCGGAGGAGCGGTCAGCAGGAGGAGCGGCGAGGCATGGAGCAAAGAGGATGAAGGCGGCGAGTGGTGGGAAGAAGATTCGCTGGAGTGGAGACTGCAGCGACAGGACCTACAGGACAATCCAACTCCGGAGGAGGAGACGCACAGAGAGATCCAGGGACTGCGAGAGGGACTACGACTCCAGGCGGCATATCCAGACGTCAGGCAGGAACCGGAGGCGGGTCTGGAAGCGATCCCTGGGGACGGAGAATCTTGAGAGGAGGAGCTGCTGGCAAGAGTGGAGGAAGACCCCGGAGCGAGAGCGGAGGAAGCTGCCGGAGCGAGAGCGGAGGAAGCTGCCGGAGCAAGAGCGGAGGAAGCTGACGGAGCGAGAAGGGAGGAATCATCGAAGCCGGGAGGCCACCGACATCGCGATTCGCCCAGCCACTCCCCCGGAGGGACGTGGCTTCGCGAGGTGCGTTCCCGTATAGCGGGCTGGGTGGGGAGGAGGACAAGGCGATACTAGCCTTCCCTGCATCACTAAATTCACCGGGTTAACTCTGGAGAGACCCCCCCTAGACACGAGCACAGTACCATACCATAGTCACGTGTGTTTGTTGTGTGCACAAGACGTCCCTCACTTCCCGCCCCACCGAGTGATTGGGTAGCACCAAGAAAGGCCGTGAACCTAACGTGCTTTTCCTGTTTCTTTCACATACCGACGGAGAGGAGGGCAAGACGGAGCCTGAAGGGGGAGAACGAAGACGGACATTAAAGAAACGAAGGGAGGAAGGTGTTCTTTCCAAGAGTCGAGCAGAAAGAAGTCGGTCTCCCTACTGCCCCGGTTACAGGCCACCTCTGACAAATACTTTTCTTGGTCGGCCAGACTCTCGGACAGGCGTGAGGTGTACAGGGATTTGTAATACGAGAGGAAGAGTTCACAGACCGCAGGTGTGGATTGTACTGGGAGCCGTCTGGACCTGTCATGGAAATAATACAAATAGTGCCCCTAGGCGGCCGGAGTGTGTTTGCCAGTAGGCGACCAGGGCGGTCGCCCTCTCCGTATCGCCATGCAGTGCAGTGTTTGTTAAGAAAGGAAAGTTCTCTATCCGCCGCATCTTGGAATTTCATGTACAGCACTAGACGACTGGTGGACAGGGCCTCTGAGGGGGCAATCAGTAGTTTCCTCCTCAAGCTTGTCTAAGGTGTAACGCAGGTCTCGGAGGATCACTGCGTGCTTCGAAATTCACACTCCTCTAATAAATGCCTTAAAGCCCTCCCACAGGACTGCCCATGTGTCAACGGAGCCAGTGTTCAAATCGAAGTAATCTTTGATCGCTTGTCGTATCTCTTCCGTATAGACGGGGTCAAGTAGTGCCCGTCCTGGGAAACACCAACGTCTCTCATAACCCCCCTTCCCTTGGGACAAACAGTTGAAGTGTGACCGGAGTATGATCAGAGCGAGGGCGAGGGAGAGTGTGGATCGCTCCCAACCAGCGATCATAGGGGAGACCAGCCAGTAATCTAGTCTGGGCCATGTGTTGTGGAACCCGGAGTAGTGAGTGAAGGCAGGGTTGTTAGTGTGTAAGTGTGCCTCAACGTCCACAAGGGAATAGTGTGTGCATATATCATGGAGGGCCTGGCGGGAGTGGGGTTTGGAGTCAGGAGTGGAGGCTGTGCTGTCCCTATCATCGTCCAGAAGTAGGTTAAAGTCCCCGCCAAGAATCAACAGCCCGGTGTCTATCGCAAGGAGGTGAGTGGAAAGGGATTGGAAAAAAGAAGGAGTGTCAGTATTCAGGCCGTAGACACAGACCAAGGATATCCTATGACCCATCATCTGCCCAGTGATGATCAGAAAACAACCGTCAGGGTCGCCGAATTTGGCAAAGTGTGCGAACTGGACGTGCTTGTGTACAAGAATGGCCACCCCTCTGGAGTACGAACTATCTATGTGGGCCCCACCCTGATGCCAGGCCACCAGCTGCAGTGACAGCTAAATGAGTTTCCTGCATAAACAGGACGTCCACCCTATGAAGCACCACAAAAGCCAGGACTCGCCTCCGCTTCCTATTATCATTCAGGCCCCGCACATTCCAGGTCATCAGTGAAAGTCCGGAGGAATCGGACACATTACCTAGCGTAACCATATTAGCAATGTCTTAGAAGTGGATTCAAAGAATCGGTTAGTCGTATTGCCTAATCCTATCAATACATCTTGCAAACTGTAATAAGCAATAAAAAATGGAACACAAACCCCCCCCCAAAAAAACTCCCGCCCACCACCCACCCTCTCCCTAACTAGAAAGAGGAATACCCAAGTACCGTTCCCGCAAAAATAAACCATTGAGGTATTCACCATGGGGCATGGCAACACCACGCCAGTCGGGCAACCAGCATTCTGAAAAGTAAAACATTAGAATGGTTATATGCAGTCGAATGAACAACAACCACTAGACATCTCCTGAACAATGGAATAGAGCAGTAACAGTTATTCAGCCATTCCCGGTCTGGGAAAAAAGGTCCACACTGGTAATGTATCAAAGATTTTCGCCTTGCCATCAATGTCTACCCTAAGTCGGACCGGGTAGAGCATACCATAACGGAGTCCTAGATTCCTCAACATGGCCTTGACGCTCTGGTATTTCCCTCTAGCCTCCTGCACCATGAACGAAAAGTCTGGAAAGAAGGACAGTCTGTTGCCCTGCCATTGGACGTCACCCTTCTCACGGGCCGCATGGAGGGCCGAGTCACGGTCGCGGAAGTTCATCAGCCGTGCGATGATCGGTCTAGGTGGTAGGCCCGGCTTAGGACGAGGGCCCAGGGACCGATGCGCACGTTCCACCACAAAGCCCTGGGTGAAGTTTTCCCTGCCGAAAAGATCCAACAGGAGCTGTTCCACAAATGTGTCTAGAGGACCAGTGGGTGTTGTTTCCGGAATGCCAAGAAGGCGTATGTTGTTGCGGCGTCCCCTTGCCTCCAAATCCTCGTTCTTCATTGCCACGTCTTTGAGGATCTTCTCAACCCTCCCTAGTCGTTTCAGGGAGGAAGAGGTGTCATCTTCGAGGTAAGAAACCCTGGACTCCACTACGTCGAGCCTGCGGTCGTGGCCCTGGATTTTTGCGTTCATGGTGGCCAATTTTACAACCAGGGCCTTGAAGCCAGATCTCATTTTGGCTATCATGGCGGCAGCCAGGGAGTTCGAGTCAGTCACCTCCACAGGCGCAGCTGCTGCAGCGGAGGGGTCCGTAGAGACATCTGGGGGCTTTTCAAATTGTAGTTTACGTTGTCTTGGGTCTTTCTTTACCATTGTGAGTCGCAATTGGTCCTCAGGTAGAGCAATACAGTTTGTGGTGTGCAGGAATGGAGGCTAGCCAGGTAGTAGGGGGCTATGGTGAAAACCCAGGCCTCAGAGAGGTCGTAGACGGGAGTACAAGGTGGTTGTGTGGAGCTGTTATTACCCTCGGGCTCTAAGTGTATCAGGCCCAGCCAGGGGGCTGCCAGGGCAAGGAGGCCGTCAGGTGCTGCCCGATGTTAAGGGAAGTCGATGTACTGGCGAGAGTCTTCACTGGGATGGCGGATTTATGTCCCTTGTGGCCGGCCGTGGTTTTTGTTTAAAAATCGAGTCCCTCGGGGGTCTTGACCAGGATTGTTGGGTGGGCCAACGGGAGGATGGAAATGTTGCTGCCGGGCGAGACAAGCGCCCAAGGTCTACCAAAGGAGGGCCAAGGATAGGAGGAGGGCGGGATAGTGAGGCAACAAGCCCCCCCCCGGTCCAAGAGCGCCCCCCCGGCTACCAATGGGGGAAAAAGCGCAGTCACCAGGGCCCCACCAGCCTTCTGCCACTAGTACCCTCAGGCGCCCCCCAAACCCACCGCGGGCCCCGGCCTCACAAATGCGCCGCAGGCCCGAAGGCCAAAATCGCTGCACCGGACGCATGTGCCCAGCGGGGGGGGGGGGCTGAACGGGAGACAGCGAGCGGGGACAATCCCCAGAGCAACGGATGCTAGTGGGAGGTCCGTGGTTGGGCAGAACAGCCACGCCAGCTTACCCGGTCTCCGATTGCTTCAGTTCAGCGGCGGCAGCTTCCGCAGTGTAGGCCCGACACCATGCGGCCTGATCGCCGTCTCCAGCGGTGCAGTCGGCGTCTCAGCTGGACATGTACCCACTGCCAGGGTCAGCGTTCGCCAGGGGGAGAGTGATCCATGCGGCTTCGCTCGCTCCACGCCAGGAAAGGGCTGCTGGAAATGCCTGACCGGGGAGTTCTACGAGGATGCGACCATCTTGGACGATCCCGTAGCCAAGCCCCCCCCTGTTATAGTTAGTTCAGCTAACTATAACTCGCTCCCCCACAATGCACTGCTGATGATGTCACATATTACTTAGTAATTCATGACATGGTCAGTGACATCACTGATGACATCACTGATGACATGACAAATGACATCACTGATGACATCATACAGCGACTGTGTGTTTCTCTAAAGTTTAAATATGTTTTATATATATGACAAGGTGTATTGAAGAATGAGTGGATGTATAAGTATCTGGATGGAGGATTTAGTATGTGCGTGACTGTATAAGTGAGTGATTAAATGTGTCTTACTGAATGCATGGGTTAGTAACTAAACTGTCTGAATCTGAATGTGTGTATCAGTATGTCTGTTGTTGTGTAAGCTGCTACATGTGTTGGTCAGTATCTACATGACTGTCTATATGGGGTATTGATTGGTTGCCTGAGTATTTGTATGGGAGACTGAGTGTGTGTGTGGGTGACTTTGTGCATAGAAGTGTGAGTGGTTGATTCACTGGGTGTATGGGTTCAAGAGTGCATTTGGAAACATCTGTGTGGGCGGTGAGTGTGTGTATGGGTGTATTGTGAGATATTAGATGTCTCAGAGGTACATGTCCAAGCAACTACATATGTAAAACGCAGAGTATGCGAGAGTTGGAGTATATAAATGGTCTTACATGACAGTCAGAGATTGTGAGAGTGGCTGTATGGATGACTGTGTGCTTGTATCAGGGATTGTATAAGAGAGTAAGTATGTGTTAGTATATGTTTGAATAAGTGAGGTGGTGTGTGTATAACTGTATAGGTGAGGAAATGGGAGTGTGATTGATTCTTTGCATGACTGACTAAGTGTGTGAGTAACTGCATGGATGAGTGGCAGTGTGTGTCTGTATAGGTTTATGAGTGCATATGATAGTGTTGTACTGATGAGTGACTGTATGTATCAGTGATTTTATGGGTGAATGAGTGGATGTGTGTGCAAACCAAGGAATCGGTGAGTGCATATGTAGTGCATATGTAGTAACTGGTATTGGTGTGTCGATGGTATGGAAAATTGTAGTCTGTATTTTACAATGGGCGTATCAAAGTTTATATTAGAGTGTGAGAAGGTGCATCAGATTTTCATGTGGGTGATGTCATCAGTGATGTCATTTGAGATGTCATCAGTAATGTCATCAGTGATGACACTGACCATGTCATGAATTATGTAATATGTGATGTCATCAGCAGTGTATTGCGGGGGCGCGAGATATAGTAAGCTCAACTTACTATAACAGGGGAATTTCCATCGTTTTGCATGAGTGAAATGTCCAACTAACTATAACATCCCTGAACCCTGTTTTAGTGAATTTCTAAGGTTTTTTAAATGCTAATTCCTAGCTACAACATCTGTAAAACCTATGTTTTTTTTCAGTGAATTTCTATGGTTTTTTAAATGTTAATTTCTTATTTTAATATTTATAAAACCTATATTTTTTCTAATACTTTTTAAATATTTTGCAACTCTATTATCCTTTTTTAACTTAAAAATTATGTAATATTTAAATTCTTCCCCCAAAAATATGTATATCACTTTTTCTTTTTTTAAGAGAAAACTAAAGTAGGAACCTGTAGTCTACCAAGCTCCATCAGCACGCAAATCCTATCCACCATATTGAAATAATATGCATATTGAATGCAACGCGTTTGTGACACTGTGTCCCGTGTAACAACATATACGGACAAGGTCGCGCCACCTACTAGTTTGGTATGAGACGGATATGCAGTACCAAGCCGCGCATTACGTCATGTATGTATGGGATCGCGCCCACTGCACGTTGCATATGCGACGAGTGCACACTGCCAGGCCCTGTCTTACATCATAGATGTATAGTGTTGCACTGGGTACGCCATTCCCTCATTTTTTTATGTCTCAAAAGTATATGTAAATTACTTTAAAGTGTATATAACAGCAAGCGATAAATAATCTAAAATATTTGAAACATTTCTAACTGTAATAAACATAATATAGTAAATATATTGTTTCAAAATTGCATCGGGTGCGGTTTCCTTCCGCACTGAGTGCGCGATTGCCATGTGACCTTAAAAAAAGCTTTTGATTACTTCATACCATTTCCCATTGTTGCAGTTGAAGGATGCCACCCATTTTAGTCATTCTCTCTACAGCATTTCATGACACACACCTCTTCTGCTGTTTTGAAACGTTTTGCAATGTACACATATCTTGCACTACACACAGCATTCAACCACCATCTTCTTCAATATTCATTGTCTGTAAAGTAAGCTTCCACCTGTGATAACCATACACCTAAAAGCTACATAACCGAACTTTTCCCGACTACCAGAGGTAACATAGTTACATACACTGCCCACAGCACAATGTAATGTAATACGGCCCAGGGGCAGTATCATGCATAGATAATGAACACACGGACACAGATAGATAGTGGGAGTGGGTATGGGCATGTGCGCTGGACACCTTTTTATTACCAGGGTCACATATCCTGTGATGTCTGTGGTGGATGCGTGTGGAGTCAGTGCAAACCAGCCCTCATGGAATAGTTGCTGCTATCATCAACTACAACAGTAATCATTGGATCACACACAGACATTAAATAATAAAAGAATCAATAGTTTGTGCTCCAGTAAGGTAGGGATTGTAGATGTGAAATAATACAGAAAAATATTCTATCGTAAAAGAAACACAACTTGTGGTATACTGAGACACAATTAATAGATCTGAAATAATACACAAAAAGATTGTATCATAAAGGGTCCATCAGTTCTAGTGCAATCAGATAGCCACTTCAAAACCAGCGATGATGTGTGCTGTAGACGGGCGGGCCGTATTATGATTAATATCTGTTGCCATCAACACAACATTATTTGCAATAGCAACTCAATCTATATTGTGAACACTGATGTCTACAGTGTAGGCCAGAGATAGTGGACAGCAAGGGCCCGCAGCTCTGTAAGGTGGAATTCAGCTACACAGTTTGTCATATGCAAAGCAATAAAAAGCATGTTTGAAGCCTGTAATAATACGTATGCACGGTGTAGACAGAGCGCACTGAAGCAATGTCTTTTCCTACTGAACTGCGTCATCTACAAGACCAAATCGATATGAATTGTGAACACTACTGTCTGCAGACAGTACTCACAGAGACATTCATGAATACTTTCTCTCACTTCCTCTTCACAAAAGACAACAACATAAATTGCAGAACAATCTGCAATAAATAAAACAAAACAATTCAAATACCATTTCTGCTGTCTACAGTTTACACTGTTCAATGTTCCTTTGCACTTGCAAATTAAATGTGGTATTGTACTAAACCTGTAAGTCATTTAAAAAAATGTCTTCAAGGAAGTATACTAAAAAGATAATATGTATATTCCAATAGCTGTTGTAGTTACTTGACCACTGGATTCTCTAATTAAACAATCAGCGCTCGATCTGAATTGTGAACACTTCTGTCTTCATTGTAGGCCAGACTCACTATTCATTAATGCCTGACAGCCATGTACCGTTCAATTAGAAAGCCTGGACTTGGTTGCAGAAGATCAGAGGGGGTACACAGAAATATTAACAAATTTGAACTTGTGATATCCTCAATCATATAATCAAGACCCTGTTTCACTGTTTGAACCTGCTGTACCATGGTGTACTGCACCGACTAGTGTCAACCAACGACAATAATCATGTGCAGCAGTTAACTATACAAGCACAGAGTCTGATGCACCTCAACGGAGGGAGTTCTATCAAAACAAAGCAGCAACTAATATCAGACATCTTCCATTGTGGAATCAACACACCATTCTGCAGTTGGGACCTAGAGTTACTTGCATCTGGTCGAAGGGAGTACCTTCATCTCCACTCTCAGATTAAATTCTAACATCCACCATTGTGGGATCAAGACACCGTTCCACCGTTGGAACCTAGAATTTGATGCACCTCATCAGAGGGGGTAACAGAAATCATCACATACAGTAACTTCTGACATCCTCAATCATAGAATCAAGACCCTGTTTCACTGTTTGGACCTGCTGCACCCCGGTGTAGTCCACCAACTGCAGTCAACCAAGGCCATTAATCATGTGCAGCAGTTAACTACGGAAGCACAAAGTCTGATGCACCTCAACAGAAGGACCTCTGAAAATTCACCTGCACATTATATTGGACATGGTCCATTGTGTGATCAAGGCACCGATCCACTGTTGGGACCTATAGTTGGTTACACCTGGTCAAAGGGAGTACCTTCATCTCCACTCTCAGATGCAGTTCTAACATCATCCATTGTGGGATCAAGACACCGTTCCACTGTTGGTACCTAGAGTTTGATGCACCTCATTTGAGGGGGTACACAGAAATCATCACAAACTTTAACTTCAGACATCCTCAATCATAGAATAAAGACCCTGTTTCACTGTTCAGACCTGCTGTACTGCGGTGTAGTCCAGAGACTGCATTCAACCAAGCCCATTAATCCTGTACAGCAGTTAACTACGGAAGCACAGGGTCTGATACACCTCAACACAGGGAATTCTGTGAAAAACAAGCAGCAGGTAATATCGGACATTGTCCATTGTGGAATCAAGACACAGCTCGACTGTTGGGACCTAGAGTTGGTTGCCCCTCGTAAAAGGGAGTAACTTCATCTCCACTCTCAGATGTAGTTCTAACATCATCCATTGTGGGATCAAGACGCCATTCCACTGTTGGTACCTAGGGTTGGTTGCACCTTGTCAAAGGCGGTACACAGAAATTATCATAGACTTTAACTTCCGACATCCTCTATCATAGAATCAAAACCCTGTTTCACTGTTCGGACCTGCTGTACCGCATTGCAATTTCAACTTCATGCATAGCAATGGCTGCTGCATTTTTATGTATTGGTCATCCAAAAAGATTGTGACTACATGGACCACTAATTTCACTATCTTGAGAACTTTCATTACTAATTTCAGCTGTAATGGTCTTTTCCTGTTCAACTTCATCATTCAACATTTTTAAATATGTAGCAAAAATTGTACATGCAACGCTACCTTTACATGTATTAAAACAATCTTTGTAACAGTCAAAGTCTCCAAGTAATTCACTTTCACTACACCATGGCTTGAACAGTTGAAGAAGTGCTAAATTGTCACATTCTCGCTTACCTAAAGTTTCACAACTAACTTTCTTGCGGTTTATGAGATTATTTTTGCATGTTTTACTAAACAACCGTGACATCCAACTACTGCATGTTTTCCTTCTTTTACATTCAGTTTAACATTTATTTTCAAGCTGTAATGTTGAAGTACTTCATACAGACATAGTTATTCCAGATCTTGACTCCTTTTCGGTTAGTATGTATCCAACATTTCGTTTTAAGATTGTCTGTTTCATTTACTGCTAATTCTTCAATTTCTTTGAATGACTTCAACACTCTATTTCGTTTGCGGGCAAGACCTAAACTTACTCAAATGATTCCTTGCGATTTAAACTTGAAGAGCACAAGCGGTCTGAACATTCATACAATCCAATTTCTCAGTGGGAAAGCATTTTCGAAGAAAAGCTGTACAATTCTTTACTAAGGCTTTTCTCTTGTGCATTTTTTCCCACATTTCTTTAATCTCTATTTTGTCTGATTTTGTTATGTACGATGTAACATAACATGCAACAGCAATTGAATTATCTGCGACATACTGAATGTCCAAGTTCGCATTCCACATTTTTTAAATGACTGGATTGTAATCATTGATATACTTTGACACTTCTCTTCTTTTTAAGTTGCAGTTGTTCTTTGGAGATTTTTGAGTTATTGTGTGCATTCCAAAACAAGAAAAAAAAGAATTTACTATTTTTTTACAAATGACTGGACAGGGAAAACCAAACTGACATCTGGTGTAAAGTTTTCCTTTGGACTTCTGCAATACTTTCAACAACCCTCATTTTGGAAACGTAAAACTTGCTATCTCAAGCTTCTATCTCCTTCTTCTCTTGGTATCTCTCACAAGTCACATACTATTCAATGAAAGATAATACTGTTTCATCAGAATCATTTCCAAATTTAGGTTCATCCTTGATCCAAAGTAGCATATGTATGTGAGGTGCACCTCTTGCTTGATACTCCTTTCTCCAAAAGAAATCGGTGACCTCTCCAAAGCTGGATTCTTTTTATTGCAGATAAAAGACATCGTAGCTTGAAACCTATCATTGAAATATCTGCACATATTTGCAGGATCCAATGAACACAGTTCACCACGAGTCTTTATTTCAACATTTTTTTATATTGGAATTCGCTTCTCTTAGAAACTCAAGAAAATCTTACCATGCATACTCTGCACAGCTAAGTGTGACCAACCATGTTGGTGTACCTAAGTTCCGTAATATACACTTGAGTTCTTCATGACGACATTACCAATACTCATTTGTTCCCCATTGACATGCCATCAAATTGATTAAGTGTCCATCTAAATTTACATATGCTTCTTGAACTTTCTCCACAAATTCTTTTGCAGAAAGAACGTATTGATGAACTTTAGTTTTAAATATGTGGTTCACTGCAGACGAAAGAAAAGACAGAACACTTTCAAACAAAAGGTGAAATATGTATGAAATGCACTGTTGAAATCTAGGATCTTCAGAATATAATCTGAAATTTCAAGTGGTCAATTGAGAAAGTGGACAAATCAAGGACTGAAGATATTTCTGAACATTACACAATATACCCTTTGCATTCAAAAGAAGTTATACGGAGCAGCATTGAGTTATTTGAAATGAAAAAAGCACAGGGAACTTCAATGAGTGTATGGGAGAAAAGCTTGGAAGGTCATTATTTTCCACAGCTGTTTCCTACAGGAGAAGGTGGACGGTATAATGATCGACCTGTACAGATTACAGCTTCAGAATATCAGTCAACAAGATTCAGTTTCTAAACTTATTACCTGTCCATCCACATTTACAATTTTGTAACAAATAGTGTTCTCTATAAGATATAAGGTAGCCTTTTCAACTTTATTAACACCCACAAATTCTTGCCATATTTTCCGACTTTTTGTTACTACACCATTTACTCGAATGACTACTGCCTACTTTTCCTCTTTCATTCTAGCAATAGTTTCAATATTTTTCTTAAAATCCAAAGGTAAGTACACCACTCTTCATTCAAACCTCTTTGTAAGTCTTTTGGTGGCAGTTTACCTGTTTTAGGCTCCATCTGAATTATAGTTTGAAAAGAATGAACAAATTGAATTAGAACAGACTCATATGTATTCAATTCTGCCAGTTCCTCCGGAATAGCTACTAAGTATAAGTTATTATGTACTGCTATAAAAGGCATTTTGTTCTCTTCTAATTTGTTGTAAAAATATTTACATATACGTTGATCATTACCTAACTCAAATTGACCTTCCACCAGCAAGTAAAGTGCAAATTCTACCGACTTACCATTGTTCTCCTTTTCACTTTGTAAATACAAACCAACATTCCTACTTTGACTTTTATAATGAGTACGTCAACAACCAACACAAACATAGTTTTGTATTTCAGACCACACTACATTAAACTTTCAAATTTCTTCTTCAAACTGATCTGTGCTAATCACTTTCCCATCTCCTCCAACATCTGTAATTGTCAAATTTTTACTTTCTATGAACTGCTCCTCTGAACCAAAATATCGCATTTCAATATCATCATACTTTTTTTGAACAACTAATAAAGAAGCATTTAAAACACTGTACTCAGTTCACTTAAAAATAATGCAGGACTTTTTACATGGTACACTTTCCTCACAAACTTCCGCATTTCTTAATGACGTAATGGTAACATCCTCAACTAATTAAAAACACTTCTACAGACTTTTCTTGAAAGACAAGCCAGAGAATGTCCATACTTCTCAGTATATTTTCTTACATGACATAGATCTAGTCCTTGTAACAACTTAACCTTCTGTTTATTACTTTCTCTTAAAAATCACAATGAATAACTTCTGTTTTAAATTAAAAGCACTATCCACTGTACTTTCAATACGCTGCTTCTCTTGCAATTGAAACAAGTTACTCTTATATACTATTATATATATTATATTACTCTTATATATTCCAGGTCCTGGCGTCGCCAGGACTTGGAACAACCCCCCTCTACCTACGACAAAGCGAACACCTGTTGACCTTTAGGAGAAAACTCAAGACCTGGCTCTTCGACCAATAGCAACAGCAGCCCCCCCACGCTCCTCCCTGCGCCTTGAAACCCTCAAGGGTATGTAGTGCGCTTTACAAATTACTTGAATAATTGATTGATTGATATGCAGCATGTTTTCATTAAATTCTGAATCACTCTAGATTGAAAAAGTCTCTGACAAATTTCCTGAAACTCCTTTTGTCTCCGAGTAACAGATACTATTTCTTCATCATTTTTCCTTTTCCTGATATTTGAAATTGAACTCTGCTTCACCTTACTTGAAAAATTCCTCTGTTTCCTCTTGTGTGATCTTTCTTTCATTAAATGTTCGTAATATTTTTTTCACAAACTTTCTTGTACTTCTAGTAGAACAAACTGTTTCTGTACTACTCAAATTGTATTCTAATTGAAGATTTTGCATTTTGCTGAAATATATATTTTTCTTTTTTTTCACTTCTTGTTGGCATTTCCAAATTTTAATCAAAACAAAACAATTTTCTGAAAAATAAAAAATAGATTCAATTATTTTTCACATTTGCTCACTATGCTAAAACAAAAACATACAATTACAAAACTTCCACTAATGACTTCCACATCTAGTGCTGCATAGTGATGGAGCACGACAGAGGGCTGGGTCTGAGGACTGGCACTTATTTTCAGGGAGCCTCCAAATGGGTCTCTATAGGGCTCTATTTTTGGCCCTCGCAAAAATACTCAATTCTTTTTTTATTGCACTGCATGCTTATTTTGTTCACTACTGAGAACTGGAGATATCACGGTAGGTTACTCACGTTGTAGAAGGAAGGAAATCCGTTAAAGAATGTTTTTTTCCGAACATAGGATAAATGGAGAGGATTTTCTAAAGCACACAATGATACTTATCTTGATTTAGACCACAGCCCAACTTGCATGGCCCACACTCTTTAAAAGCTCCCCCCTTTTAGAGCACCACCACTTTTTTCTCCCACTTATAACCCTAATTACACCATAGTAACAAGGAAACAGTGTAAGCTTCCATTGAAATCTACAGTGGCACCAAGTTTCATAATTTTCCATCAACGCTATCAGCCTTTAACCACAGTACAAGAGTGTCTATCAGCATGAAGATTTCCTATCCACAGAAATGTTGTTTAATTTGTGTAGCAGTCTGCAGGAACACTCCATGCTGTGCATGGAAGTGCACAGCATGCTTTCCTGCCATTGTGGCAGGCGGTGCTGAGTGCACCACCCACCACAATGGTAGGAATGCAAGATGCGCCCGCCACTGTGGTGGGCGCATCCTAATGCTGTACAAAAGGGGGTGGTGATGGACGGAGCATCTGAATCAATCAAACACTCACACCCAGTCAAAATATCTGGGTTTAATCCATCACCGTTCTTTAGCCCACTCTGCCACCCCAGTTCAGACATGGCTATATGCAAATCAGTCTGACCCTGTGACTCATGGGAAAAGTCCAGCCCGAACTGCCAAGCCATGTCTTCCCTGGACCGGAAACAAGCTCCCGAGGACCGGTTTCTGGCATTCCAGCCGTCTTCAGCCCGTCTTGCTTGAATCCAGTGGCAAAGTGAGCAAGGGACTCACGTCTGAGCATACCCTGCCACACTTATGGCGGCCAAAAGCGGTACAAAAGGGGGTGGTGATGGACGGAGCATCTGAATCAATCAAACACTCACACCCAGTCAAAAGATCTGGGTTTAATCCATCACCGTTCTTTAGCCCACTCTGCCACCCCAGTTCAGACATGGCTATATGCAAATCCGTCTGACCCTGTGCCTCATGGGAACAGTCCAGCCCGAACTGCCAAGCCATGTCTTCCCTGGACCAGAAACAAGCTTCCGAGGACCGGTTTCTGGCATTCCAGACGTCTTCAGCCCGGCTTGCTTGAATCCAGTGGCAAAGTGAGCAAGGGACTCACGTCTGAGCATACCCTGCCACACTTATGGCGGCCAAAAGCGGTACAAAAGGGGGGTGGTGATGGACGGGAGCATCTGAAACAATCAAACACTCACACACAGTCAAAAGATCTGGGTTTAATCCATCACCGTTCTTTGTTCGCCCTAAGTTGGCAGGGTATGTTCAGACGTGAGTCCCTTGCTCACTTTGCCACTGGATTCAAGCAAGCCCCGCTGAAGACGGCTGTAATGCCAGAAACCGGTCCTGGGAAGCTTGATTCCGGTCTAGGGAAGACATGGCTTGGCAGTTCGGGCTGGACTGTTCCCATGAGGCACAGGGTCAGACTGATTTGCTTATGGCCATGTCTGAATTGGGGTGGCGGAGTGAGCTAAAGAACGGTGATGGATTAAACCCAGATCAGTTAACTGGGGGTGAGTGTTTGTATTGTCAAAACTCCGTCCATCATCACCTTTGGTTTTTCTTTCTTCGCATCCTAATGCTGACAACTGGACCCCCGCCCTTATGGCAGGCGGTCCCTAGTACCACGAGGATGGCAGGCGGGCAAAGTTCGCCTGCCATCCTAATTGGGGCCTAAGTATTCAAACATGCAAATTTGCGGGAAAAACATAAACCGACCCATAGCACGGTTAATAAATGGACCCAGTGGTACTACATTACCTTTACTAGCTACATATCTCCATGTTACAAATATCCTTGCTATAATCAGTAACATACCCCCCACCCCCACCATTGCTTAACCTTACGAAATCAAACAATGAGCCCAAGCACTCCCGTTAGCTCCACTATAGCCATACATAGACTTAATGTCAACAGGTGTCTGCCGGAACACTCAACACCAAAAGCTATTAAAACCTGCAATTTTGCAACTCAAACATACACCATACCATAAGACGATTTCTAAATAGTCACAGTACCATTACACCACCGCCACACCCGCCCTTACTTAACTTTACGCAATAAAAGAAAGAGCCCCACCAAACGTAGTTACGCCATTATAGCCATACAGAGGCTTAATTTCAACAGATATCTCCCGAAACACTCATCAGCAAAACATAGTAAAACATGTACATTTGCGGGTAAAACATATACCATTGCATAGGGCACTTTATAAGTGCTCCCAGTGGTACTACATCACCTTTAGTAGCTCCACATCTGCATGTCACTATATTCTGTGTTTCAGTCAGCAACATAACTACCCCCCCACACCCACCGCCCTTGGTTAACCATACTAAATCAAACAGAAACACCCACCATTCATAGTAGCGCCACTATACCCATACACAGGGGTCATTTTAACAGATGTCTGTCGGAACAGTTATGAGCAAAAACTATTCAAACATCCAAATTGGCAGGTTCAACATAAACCATCCCATAGCATGGTTTATAAATGGGGCCAGTGAAACTACATTACCTTTACTAACTTCACATACCAATGTCCATCTTATAATCAGCAAAATACGCACCTACATCACCCTCACCCCCACCCATGCCCTTGCTTAACCTTATGAAATCAAACAATGAGCCCCAGCACTCCCGTTACTGCCACTATAACCATATACAGACTTAATGTCAACAGGTGTCTGCCGGAACGCTCATCAGCAAAAGCTATTAAAACCTTCAATTTTGCAACTCAAACATACACCATACCATAAGACGGTTTATAGTCACAGTACCACTACACCACCTCAACACCCGCCCTTGCTTAACTTTACGCAATAAAACACCTTGTTGATTTCTATCACCTTTGTAGTTGTTATGCAGATTTCAAATGTCACTCATGCATACAATTCTTTCTTTCTCACACAGTAAATGTAATGCACTGCTTTCATCGAGAATGGAACCAGGAATGGCACAATTTCTCTGTCGCTCCACACATGAATGCATGTGAAGAACAAATCAGAATACTTAATTCCTTCAACGACATTCCAAAACTTATCTCATTGGTTAATTTTGAATTTTCCATACAAAAAGCTAATTAATATTACGCGCCACATACAGGTCACAAGTTCAACCTATTTTATCACCACACTTTCAGGAACATTCTACACACCTGCAGGTTAAAAGTTCCTAAATTTTTTCTAAACTAAAGATATACTTTTGCAACATTTTATCGAACATTTAATGGCACGTGCAGGTTAAAAGTTCACAATAGGGTCAGTAGTTCATCAGCTTTATCCCCAACTTCAGCAGCACCTCAGCTTACGTCCCAGCGCCATCATACCCGTAGGAGTCAGTGCTTTCCACTTTCAAAATACCATATTCATTTCATACACACAAATTTACCTTCGTACTCCCAATATAACACCCCCTAAGCACCATACACCAGTTACAATGTTCGAAACAAAAGGTCCCCCGAGTAGGTATAACTACCTGCTCACACTACTTGGACAGATGTGGCACATCAGCCAGAGCACATGACTTCACACCATATGACACACAGTTTGGGAATCACTCTTTCATCCCCGAGTCCTGCAGCACCTCACCTTAGCAGAATAAGACTCTAGACACTACCTCACATATTTTCTGTACCCCAAGACTTTCAGGCCAGTACGGGTCAGTACTTCGTCCTAGTAGGTGTAAACACATGCTGACACTACTTTCAAAGCTGTAGTGCAGCAGCCACATCAAATGACTTCACAGTGTAAGACACACAATTTGGGCTCACGCTTTCATCCTCAAGTCCCACACCAGCTCACCTTAGCAGACTCTAGGCAATACCTCACTTAATTTCCGTAGCCTAGCACTTTCACACCAGTAGGTATGGGTAGTTCACTTCGCTTTATAGCACACCCTAAACACCCCAAAGAGGTTACAGTGCTACTACCCTCCTCTTTCCTACTTTTTTTTGCCCTATTTTTCCCTTACTTGCTTCAACTGAATCACAAAATGGCAGCCAATACTTCCTAGTTCCATGAGACTCTAGACCATGGGTACTCACAAACTTTCTGTCGGGGGCCAAAATGACAGTGTAGTTTGTGGACGAGGGCCGCAGTAGTAGGGGTGGGGTCAGTGGGGGGGGGGGGCATGGTCAGTGGGGGGCAGGACTAAAGTAAAAAAAATCAACCTTGTTCAAAAAAGTAGACAATGCAATCTTAACAGGCATTGCATAGCTTCATACACACTTTATCCCAATTCCGTCATTACTTTTGGCCCATCCTTAGCCCCGCAATAGCCTGCAATGGTGGAAAGGCATGGACCAAAAACTGCCTTAAGTCAAGAGGACTCCCAAGGGTTTACTTTTTATTCCTGGAGCAAACTCCATGACTGCTGAGGCCAGTCTCTCTCTCTGTCTCTCTCAGTCAGTCAGTCCCTGTCTCACCAAGTCAGTCAGTCTCTCTCTCAGTCAGTCAGTAAGTCTCTCTCAGTCAGTCAGTCAATCTCTCTCAGTCAGTCTCTCTTAGTCAGTCAGCTAGTCTGTCAGTCTCTCTCTCAGTCAGTTACTCTCTCTCTATCAGTCACCCTCTATGTCAGTCTCCCTCAGTCTTTCTCAGTCAGTCTCTCTCAATCAGTATCTCTCTCTCCTAGTCAGTCAGTCTCTCTCTCTGTCAGTCAGTCTCTTTCTCTGTCAGTTACTCTCTCTCTATCAGTCACTCTCTCTCTATCAGTCACTCTCTCAGTCAGTCTCTCCCTGTCAGTCAGTCTCTCTCTCTCAGTCACTCTCTTTCTCGCAGTCAGTCTCTCTCTTAGTCAGTCAGTCTCTCAGTCAGTCAGTCTCTCTCTCTTAGCCACTCTGTCTCTCTGTCTGTTAGTCTCTCTCCCTCAGTCAGCCAGTGTAAAAGTACAGGGATATGTCTGATTCCCCTTCAGTATCTATGTACTTTGTGGGCAAATGTAGGGGAAAAGAATGCTGTCAAAATCGTAATTTAGTGCATTTAAAAAAAAAAAGATACTTTGCAAGAACGATTAGCATATCTCACAAATTGAAAGGTCGTGTACTAATTGAAAATACTTATTAGGGCTGGCTGTGTGTGATCTTACCAAGTGTTCAGCAACATTAATTTCTAGGTTGAGGCCCTCCCATGACGGAGCAGTAACACAAAGCAGCCTTATGTGAAGTTGCACCACATTCCTGATTCTTCTCATGATGAACTGAATTGTGACCACCTAAAATGTGTTGTGCTTTGAGTTTCGTAGCCTCATTATTCCAATCATAAAAATGTAAAAATGTAAATTCCCATGCACACGTGCTTGCGGTGAGGTGAGCTATTTCAATGACGTGTTCGTGGCATGGTCACGGTTTGAGGAATCATTTTTGCTATTCCAGCACTTGTAAGTGTGCAGTGTGGACACACGCCAGCCCAGACCCTGGCCGAAAGGGCTTCAGCAAATTCCCCCGTCCCCTCTCCCCCCCGCCCACTCCATCCCCCTCCTTCCCCCGGTGTGGCAGCCCGTCTCAGACAGCTTCCCTGGGCACACACAGATCCGCACTGGAGTATTTCACAGGTCTTTTAAAGACCATTTACTTGCAAATGAGGTTTTGTTGTGTTTCGCCTCTCCTTAGCGCCCCTGCATCTCCACTCTAATAACGGAACATCGCCCAGCCCCCAGAGAGCAGAGTCTCTCGGAGGCCAACCGGCAGTGTCTTACTCAAGCTGAGGACATATAAGGATACAGACACCCACTTAATAAATCAAAACTTTTAAAAAAATACATAAAATAATATATAAAAGTGTGTTTGTGCAAAGATCCATTTTTAGCATCTGCAAATTATTCCAAAATGCCAATGGCTCTCGTTCCATGAGACAGACGTCGCATCTTGTGAGTCTATTGATAAATATAAACCTCTCTTCTTAATTCTCACAGTTTATAAATCACCACAGCTAGTAAACACCGCACTGGCCGCTGCCAAAACATCACACAAACAACACACCCCGCGTAAATTCAAAGTCTTGTTTTTGTTGCTCTGCGCCGGTTGGAAAAATGTCCATTTCCTCGCCAGCGTAAAGTCAAAAGTCATGAGAAGCACGTCCCCGCCGGCTCGTCTTCCTAAATTAAGAACTGTTATGTCTGGGGTAGGACACGAAGTCGCCCTCTGCCGGAGTTGCCACAATTTAATGTTGTGCTATCTCTAGCCCAGGGGTACTCATAATACGGCTCGAGTAGGTCTTTTAAAGACCATTTACTTGCAAATGAGGCTTTGTTGTGTTTCACCTCTCCTAAGCGCCCCTGCATCTCCACTCTATTACCGGAACATCGCCCAGCCCCCAGAGAGCAGAGTCTCTCGGAGTCCAACCTGCGGTGTTTGCTGACATTGTTAAAAAAAAAAAAAACACCGGTAGGATGTGTGCAAGGTCCGCGGGCCGCCAAAGAAGGCTTGCCGGGCCGTACTATGAGTACCCCTGCTCTAGACAATACCTCACATATTTTCCGTACCCAGGACTTTCACACCAGTACGTGTCAGTAGTTCTTCCTAGTACATATAAACACATGCTGACACTACTTCCACAACTATAGTGCAGCGGCCACGGCACATGACTTCACATCATAGGACACACAGTTTGGACTCACGCACTATTCTAAAACCATTCCCTCAAAGGTACATATATTTGGAGGGCAGGCCAAGATATCTTATTTTAAATAGGGTCCCATATACATTGTACATACATTTGGGGGAGGTGGACAGATTTACTATTCTAAGTGCAGTCTCACAAATGTTTGGAAACGTGTAAATATTCGGAGATGGGGTCATAGCACCGAGACCGCCCTCATCGCAGCCACCGACGACATCCGAGCCCTTCTTGACAACGGGGAGACACGGCACTCATCCTCCTGGACCTCTCCGCCATGTTCGACACTGTCTGCCACGCACCCTAGTCCAGCGCCTCAGCAACACCGGCATCCAAGAGAAGGCACTGAAGTGGATCATCTCGTTCCTAGCTGCAAGAACACAGAGAGTCCGCCTCCCCCCGTTTCGTTCCGAGGCCACCGAAGTCATCTGCGGCGTCCCGCAAGGATCATCACTCAGCCCCACCCTCTTCAACGTCTACATGAGACCCCTTGCAGCCATCGCACTCCGACACAACCTCAACATCATCTCCTACGCCGACGACACCCAGCTGATCCTCTCCCTCACCAGAGACCCCGACACCGCCAGAACCAGCCTCCACGAAGGGATGAAAGACGTCGCCGAGTGGATGAAGAACAGCCGCTTGAAACTGAACTCCGACAAGACGGAAGTCCTCATCCTTGGACCATCACCCTCCGCCTGGGACGACTCCTGGTGGCCCCCTGCCCTGGGCACCGCTCCCAAGCCAACAGACCACGCACGCAACCTGGGCTTCATCCTGGACTCCTCCCTCTCCATGACCAGACAAGTCAACACCTTCTCCTCTTCATGCTTTCACACCCTCCGCATGCTCCGCAAGATGTTCCCATGGATCCCGATCGAAACCAGGAAGACGTCACCCAGGCCCTCGTCACCAGCCGGCTAGACTACGGAAACACCCTCTACGCCGGAACCACAGCCAAGCTACAGAAGAGACTACAACGCATCCAGAACGCCTCCGCCCTACTCATCCTAGACATCCCTCGACGCAGCCACATCTCCGGCCACCTGAGGAACCTGCACTGGCTCCCCGTCAACAAGAGGATCACGTTCAGGCTCCTCACCCACGCACACAAGTCTCTCCACAACCTGGGCCCCAAGTACCTCAACGACCGCCTGACCTTCCACACACCCACCCACCAGGTACGATCCGCTAGCCTCGCCCTTGCCGCAGTACCACGCATCTGAAGAGCCACCGCCGGAGGCAGATCCTTCTCCTACCTGGCGGCCAAGACATGGAACTCCCTCCCCATCCACCTTCGGCTGACCCAGGACCACCTCGCCTTCAGGAGACAACTCAAGACCTGGCTGTTCGAGCAGTAGCGGCCCCCTTCCCCCAAGCGCCTTGAGACCCTTCCGGGTGAGTAGTGCGCTATACAAGTGATATGATTGATTGATTGATTGATTGATATTTACTGTGCTAACTTCAGACCCATATAAATGCGGTTAAGTGCATATATTTGTGAATCAAATTTACTATTCAAATACCAGATCCACAATCATGGGGGAAAGTGCGATAAATGAGAGAGGGTTGATCTACTAGTCTACCTTCAGTTGCAAATACATTTGGGAAAATGCTTATATTTGAGAATTACACATTTACTACTCCCTCAAACATTGAGGAAATAGGATGAGGGAAGAGGAAGGGAGTCAAATTTACTATTTGATCTTTAGTCCCATAAACATTGAAGAAAGTGCATATATTTGGAAGGAGAGATTGAGGTGTACTATTCTAACTCTTGTCCCACAAACATTGCCAAATGTAAATATATTTTGGTGAAGGTAGATTTAATATTCTATCTCTAATCCCACAAACATTGGGGGAGGTGCATATATTTTTTTGTGTGGGGGGGATTTTATTATTCTAACTCCAGACTCACAAAAATAGGCAAAGTGCATGCATTTTTTGAGGGTGGGAGGCCAGATTAATGATTCGAATTCGAGTCATACAAACTTTGACAAAAGTTTATATCCAGACGGTATCAGATTAACCATTCTTGCCCCATAAATATTGTGAAATGTGCACATACTTTGGCAGGTTAGAGTTCCTATAAAAATAATACTTTTTATGTAAATATATTGAAATTGAAATTACAATTGTTTATAAAATGCTATCTGTTTGTATTGTTAAGACACTATTATTGTTGTCCAAAATAAAAATATGATCTTTTGAATTTAAAAGAGTCATAGTAAATATAAAATGTGAGCCTCTATATTTTTAAACGCAGAAATTAAACATTTTAATTAAAATATCAAACATCAAGTTTATTTAAATATTAATATTCTTAAATACATTACACATATATAACTAGATCACAATAGTTACCCAATATTTATGGCAATAATTTTCCCCAATAATAATAAAATACCCACCACAATTTCACAATAAAAAACAACCCAGTTAAATGATAGAATTGAAATGTTAACAAAAATAAATAATCTATTAAATTATTTAATATATTTGTAATAGTAACTCAGAAGAATAACACATTAAAATATTTCTTAAAAATATTTGTATTAAAAAAATATATCTACAATAAATAAAAGTATTACATCCAAATACCACAATAAGATATGAAAGCAATATATAAAAAATATGGCAATAAAAATATTTTACATATTTTTTAAATAAATTCATAACAAATTAATACTATAGCAAGTAACAACTATATAAATTTAATAAATATATAAAATAAAACACTACCCACCCAACCCCTAACACATCCCACATCCCAACAAAACATAATAAAAAGATCCAATTGATTTATAACAGCAATATGCACTAAATAAAGTAAATAAACATTATATTTTATAGAATGATATTTTAATATACTATATTTTCAAATATCAAAGTATGAACAAGCATAAAAAAGTTTTTTTTACATTTTCAATATTATTTTCTACAGGACTTGTACACGCATGATACTTTGACCAAAATATTATGTTAAAAAGATATTTTGGAACTACCTTACCCTATTCCGATGCACTCAAATGCTTATAACACACAATCACTTCTCACAAAGGAAATCAAAATGTCAAGAGAGACTTCAAGAAGCCTGTTACCCTCACCCTCCTAGCTATAAAAGGAAAGATTATACAAGCCGCAACATATAGTCAGCATGAGATGCACAACTGTTTTACTGCCTACTCCAAAGTCTTCTAAGGAACATGAAATGATGTTGCTATCCAGGATACCAGTCAACATTCCGACAAATGCTAAGACTTAGATACAGAAACTATAGCTTTATAGGTGAGTGACTTACCAAATACACCCCTTAATATACACATTTGCACATTGGTCACAGTAAGAAGAAACTGAAGACACGGCTAAAGACACCCTTTTACAAATCAGCCGCAAGGGAGGAGATAGAAATTGGCTCTCATCAGGACTTAATGCACTACAGTGAGAACTATCTGCTGCCAGCTGGCTTCAGAATGCTCAATGCAGCTGTCTTTAGATTACTTTCGGTCCAGGATGCACAAAGACACCCGCAACCAGCCCTGAAAATATACCTGTCCAGACAAGGGGTGAATCAGCAAATAGTACAAATGTAAACTCTATGGGTCCCCAGAAAGCAGAAGAGAAGGGATTATGACTATGGAGTGCATCAATGAGTCACCGGCAGCCCTTATTACACACACACACAAACACACACACACACATGCACAGGTAAAGAGTCCATCTGATAGTACTAGTTTGAATGAAACAAACGATTAACATTGTGAGTTTTAGTAGATTTGAAAACACATATTTGCTGTTATGCAGTTTTCTGCACTTTAGAACTAATTTGGCTGTCACCAATTTCCTATATTTCCTATATATCACTAATTGTTAGGAACAATCACACAGAACATTTCACCATTTTGGGGTGTAGTAGAGAGTAATAGATTGAAAATACATATTGGGGCTCATCTGAGGAGCTAGATTTAAACAGTAAGGAGGGACTGACTCACTGGGGAGGGCCATATAACTACATATAATGGAAGAGAAGACTCTATTTTAGAATAAATACAGATTTAGAGTTAGCAGAGGCAATGTGAAGTTTCCTTATTTGGGGTTAAGTTTGTGCAATTGCATTTACTTGGGTCCACATGCCTATCCTCACTAGTCGTCACCACCATTAATAGTCTACATCTTAGAAGTTGTATCTATTTTTTTTTAACAAGTATTTTTATTGATTTTTGCCATAAAGAATAAGAAACACTTTGACTGTATGAGAAAGACATAGAATCTACGTAAATGTTCATGTAGCTGCAGCAGTGGATATGAAGATGCGAGATTCAGAGTGCGGGTTGCAGTATGTGACAGTGAAGGCCAGAGATGTAATGCGGCCACAGGTGCAGCTCAATGATCGTGTGTACAAATCTTATGTCAAGGTTTGAGGGTAAAATCGGGAGGGGATTGGGAATGTGGTGGAGACCAGGGCTCAGCTCAAAGCGGAGTATTCACTACATCTGGGCTCTTGATTCCAACAGGGCTGGACTACGGCGACAGTGCCATGATTAGGGGATTAGAGAAGGACAATAGAGGGGGTTGTATTGTAGGGTCCCAGTCCAGTAAGAAGGGGCAGGGCACTCGAGGGTTGTAGCTCAGGGATCAGGGAGGGAGAGTGTTTTTGTGGGTAAAAATGAGGAAGTGATAAAGGAGGGTATCCCACGACGGGGAGATAGGGCGCCTACAGATGCTGGGCTAGCATTTGAATCCATCCTTGTTTGTTTGGAGATTTGTGGGACCTTGGAACTGAATAATCTGACAATATTTGTTACTTGCAAATTTAGGCTTCTACCTACTTTTTTTGCGCTTTGGGAACCATTGACCTACGTATACAAATTGATCGGACCAAGTCAAGGAAATTTTAGCTCTGACGAAGTTCCATTCGGAACGAAACGCGTTGGCTGATGCTCAATTTTAAACTACTGCTACAATAAGCGATGTATTTTTGGATACATTTGAAGCTCACTGACTTCATTCTGGTGCACCTTCCTCTTCTTTATGAACTAATATTTCTTTTAAATTTATGAACTTAAGAGATTTATTTCTGTGCTTGATAGGGGCACTGTACTTCAGTTTGACAAAGGTTTGTTGGTTAGCCAAAACGTGTCAGTAAGAAATGAGTGAATAAATCCGGAGTTCCTATCGGGCAGGCATTGAAAATACTCCCTGCTCTATATTACATGATATTGCAAGTTTGCAGGTTCCAAAGGAGTTCTGTAACCAAACGGAGGAATGAGGTATAAGGTAGAGTTCCTTTATAAGGTAATGGGATTCGCTGGTGACTGCAATATCCTTTAAATGTAAGGCAGAGAGAATATTATCCCTAATAATATATTGTCACACCTAAATCATTAGTGTCTTCCTCATTCATATTAAAAAGGTTGCACAGTTGCAGACTTGAACAATAATAGCGGATTTTAGTGTGAAATAAACTCATCAAAAAACTGTTAGTAATTAATTGCAAAAATATATTAGAATCAATTTACAGTAAGTCAGATTAAAGAAGGTGCCGAGGCTCAGAATGGGTAGAATAGAGCAGAGAGATTCTATTTTCCCTGCAAAAAAATAAACATGTTGTAACAAATATCTAATTTCTGCTTCTCGCTGTTTGTTTTAGAAAAACAGATCACAATAATAGCTTGTATTGCCTTGTATAGAATGCTGCTGCAATTATGCTATGTGACCTGGCTTTCACCTTGAATGCTGGCTCTGGTCAATGCTTTATCATCAAGCCCCTTGAATGTGCCAATAGAGAGGGAGAAAAGAAGTTGTGTGGTTGACTCATCCCGGTTATGTATAAGGCATCACTGTAATACATCGGTACTATTAATTTGTAATTAGATAGAAAAGTTACTTAACAAGGACAATCTGCAGACTGTATTGAAATACTGTGGTGTCTTTTTTTATTTTTTTGCAAAGGCCTCAGCTTTTATAATGCCTGCCTGTCATTGAAACATAGGGATGCTCCACAACTGCCTGCATGCACATCTTTGTGTTTGGAAGAAAAGCGGCTCTCGGAGATGAAAAGAAGAGCTACCGGCCATGCCCTGGTGCACACAAAGAGGCTGGCGTGAGCAAGTGAACTTGACGAGCACTCTTGGAAAACAAACAGAGACCTCCCGCCAAGCGCCTGGCACTCTGCAGCGCCACATGTTTGTACCAAAGGTGCCAAGGCCGCTGTGTGTTGGGGGTCCTCCGCCGACGCCTCGGGCTGAAGTGTTGCTCTCCTGCATTTATTTGGCAGGAGCAAACATCTCATTAACAGCTGGGTGAAAACCAACAAGGGTGCCCCCTTTTCACGGTGGAGTGAACCAGGCTGCCAGGCTCGGGACCAGCTGCCTGCTCCAGAACAAAGCTGTACAGAGAAAGCAGGCTGCCTTCACACCCAACAGACAGCGCAGCGCACCCCGCTGCTAGGTTTGTTTGGACCCAATTCTCTACTCCTCACAAGGACACACCACTGCTGCTCTGTACCTTCAAGGGCTTGTGCTGGCGAGATGGTGTGGAGCGCTGGTCTTTTGTTTCACACTTTGGTGCCATAAGCAAGGGGGGCTATAGATTTCTTACAGCATGCTGTACATATTATATTCATAAATATATAAATACATAGATCTACATAAAGAGATAGATAGATAGATAGATAGATAGATATATAGATAGATAGATAGATAGATAGATAGATAGATAGATAGATAGATAGATAGATAGATAGATAGATAGATAGATAGATAGATAGCAAATTAGAAAGTACAAGTGCATTATTTTCATTTTCTGTCAGTCATGGTAACATTGCTCAGCAGGGGAAAGCACTGACTGCAGAGATGTGCATTCAACCTGCAGTTCAGTGACTCAAATTGCTGCATTTCTGGCTCCATCTTTTATCTTTCTGAGTTTTACAAAAAGAGTACTTTTGAGTTGAAAAATAGTGGGAACTGTTATTTGCAGTACGATAAAATGGTAAAATCCGTGATAACGATCAATTTATAGAAAGTTATTATTAAATGGGCTGAATTATTCAATGAGTGAAATATTCATAGTCTCTGGGGTGTACGGATAGGGCCTTTTAATTATTTTGATGTTTAAAAATAAAGAAACCTCAATACATAGGTTAACCACATAAGGTTGACTGAAAAAGGGACAAGCTTTGGCAATGGCAGTAAATCTGGCGTTTTAACTAATGGGCCTCCTCAGTAGCTGATGGATTTAGGCATTCAAAAAGTCATCTTACATACCATGTCACTTATCGTAGCAGTCATGCATTCATTCGTACACCCACTTATCCATTCTTGCATTCATCCACTTAAGGAAACACAATAACCTCACGCACACACCCAACAGTATATTGAAGATAAATTAAAAAAGAAAAGTAGAAAAAGAAAACATGCTGCAGCCTACACATGGCAGGCATAGTCGTACAATTAAACATAGCAGCAGATGGCAATGCTATTTTACATGGTGTTTCGCAGTTTTGAAGTGCTATCACTTTTAGAACCAATGTGTAGGTTGTCTTAAAATGGAAAAACAGTGAAATTATGGACAATACCATTCCATGACAGTGGCCTGGGCTAGAAGGTGTGGGCATACGGTATGAGGTGATATGGAAGCAGCCCGTTAGCACTGTGTTGGGAGCTGCAGTATGCTCTGAAATTAATGAAATTAAATAGGAAGAAAAACTGAACGACTGCCGAGCCAGTGTTGATACTGATGCACACTCATGTTCACATGGATATGCGAATGATCAGAAAAGAAAAGTCACTCAAGGAGAAATGCAGCTGACGCCAATGTCTGAAGTGGATGGATTGCCCCATGCGTTAGGGTATCATGGATGCAAGTAGAGCGCTTCACCTATTGGCTCTATTGCATTTGCTCGGTTGCTCTGTGAGTGACAACATTGTCCTGATCGGATTTCTTTCCATCTCCATTATTTATTTTAAACATATGTGTTTGTGTGTGTCTGTGCTTGTGTGTAGTAGCAGCTCCTGAGTAGTTTTAAGTAAGTCAGAGTTTCCATTGGAAGAGTCAAAACCTACTTGACAATGCAGCAGCATGGTTTGCTTAAAATGTCTGTGGACCTTCTGAAAGCTTTCCTAGGAATGCATTATTTACCATCATCTTTGTGTTTTGTAAGTAACAGTTGCCTACTTTCTATCTGCTGGCTTTGTTTCATGCTGCCCAGCTTGAGTTAGTCCCTCCCCTGGAGCATAGCCTGTTTACAGTAACTCCCTTCCGCTCTCCTTTAGGAAGACTTCCTCCCTACTTGAGTACAGGAAACTGCTCAAGACATGGCTTTTTAGAAATTAGCGTTGCCTGACACAGTACGGTAGACCATGAGCGCCGAGAAACCTAAGGGTATTAGTGCGCACTACAAATTGTTATAACATAACATAGCTGTATTCTTCCATGAGTGAGTGCTCGCTTTCAGTAAACATGCCTATACATTTTGTTCTCAACTTGTCACATTTGCCATGCATTGAAAGACAGAAATCAAATGTCATGCTCTGTCTTCAGAGGGAGCTTGATGTTTACTTTTCTTTCTCTGACTACAAAATGAGAACGTTTATCTAACAATCAGGGGTTGTGAAAGAAAAGGCTTTTTTTAGCACCCAAATTAATTTAAATGTCTGTAAATGAACTGCGCAAATACATCTGAATATCAGAATTAGAAAATCACTAATGAAGTACACTTTTTTGCAATTCTGAAGTGTGGTGTAGATAAAAATTTCAATGCACTCAAAATAAATCAATACGCTAGGTGATGCCATTTCCACTTACTATCGTTTTTGCACTGTATAGATTTTTCAGTAAAACTGTATGTCTGTGCAAATGTAATGGTCATTTCAATTGAAAATGTGTTGTCTGTAATGGCAGTGAACTACCACACCATGCCTACTCCACTCTATGCCACTCTACTGCACTCCACTCACTGCCAACTCCACTCTATGAAACACTACTCTACTCCCCGCAGAATCACCATCATATGTCTGAGAAATTGGGTTATTAGTCATGTACGATGTGAGGCCTGTGCAAGTAATAGGTCAAAAATGTCCCCTTGCTAGGAACAAACCACCCCATTGTGGCTCTTGAACCTCTCAGCCTAGCGAAGCAGAGCAGTCTAAGGCCTACTCAGGGGCGGTGGTGTGGGCTAGTAATCGCCATTCACTAACATGCAGTAATAACACTCAATAAATGATTTTCCAGCTAGTGCTTTTTCTTTAAAAAGGAAAAGTAAACATATTATTTGCTCACTACTAAATAATATGCATTAACCAACAAACACATACATAAGGCCAATTAAACACCTTAGATGGCATTATGACATCGCATTTGACTCGTAAAGGAGCATGAGACCCTAAATCAAAGTACCCCCCCACCTATACCAGATAGGACATCACAAAATAAAGGGGTATCACTATAAATGAAGTATGTCTATTGACTTTGTTAAGGGATCACCACCACAGCATGTAAGGCAAGCCTGTTAGTTATGACAGAAATCACCAAATCAGTAATATAAGGCATGCCGTTTGGCCCTGTTAAAGGTGCATCACATTAAAAAACAATGAATCCACATGTTAACAGCACCAGTATTTCACTGTAATCAATAATCATGCACAAATGCACTCATTAATATCAAAGTTCAAAAATCATTGTCAGTGTACATGATTAATTACGCATTAAAAGTTCAGCTAGAGTTAATACTATAACCATAAACTCTAAATACTATTTTCCAGTTCTAGGCTTTCAATTATTACATCAGTGCATTCTGAGAGTTACAGCCTCTCTGCTTGCTTTATTTTGCCCTATTGTTCTAACATACTTTATCAAAGTGACTTGTAAATGGAAAACACTGACCTCACCCGATGTTGTTTAGGGGTGGGGGAGGAAGCACACTGTTGGCGTCTCAGCAAAATATACGCCTAATACGTATAGAGGTCATTACATAAATAACATAACTATTTGACAACATGCTTATGGATCCCTGTTTATTATGATCACTCATATCACAATATAAAAACATGATTATACAGACAGTATGTGTAAACGTTAACCATTCAATACATTTTTTGCTTCTAAAAACATAATTACAACATAAATCAAAATAATCAAATAATCAAAACAATAATACTAATTAACCCTTTAAATGCACGTGTTGGCCTATGGCCCATCAATGCACACCCTCCTCAGTGCGTCAGTGGGCCATTAGCCAACATCGGGGAGGGCTTAAGATGATCCTCCAGTGCTAGCATCAAAAGATTTCTTTAAAAACAAAAAAGGCAGGAGAGATGCAGAATTGCTTCTGCGTCTCCTCCACCCCTGTTCTGCCCATATGTGATGTAAGCACGCCGCAAGGCACGCTGACAGCACTTTTTCCTCATCAGAGCACAATACAGAAGCAGGTAAGCTTCGTCTCCAACTTCGGTGGGGGAAAAAAGGCCAAAACAGCCTCCCCAGCTTTCAGGGAGGCCTCCTTTGAAAGGGGAGAGTCTCCCTTTCAAATGAGGTCTTCCTGAAAGGGTTTATTGACTGTGGATCAAAATCGCGCCAGGATCCAAAGCCAGAAAACCCCACTAGACACCAGTGAAGTGACGTGGGGGGGTCGTCTCTCATGCAAGTGGGTCGGGGGCATATATTTTTAAAACATTTGGCGTTTTTTCCCTTATCTCAAGAAACTACAACTCGTGCCCTAAGGTAACTATAAATAACTCACACCTCTGCCATGCACAGTTTTCTCATCACTAATTTTGTTGCAGATGTTGCAGTTGTATAATGAATGATGTCATACAAGATGTCATTACTGATGTAATATGTGGGATTAGTAGCAGTGCATGTTGAGGACGCAAGTTATAGTTACCTTAGGGCACCAGTTATAGTTTCTTGAGATAAGTCTAACTACAACTGTTGAATTTCTACGGTTTTGTGCATGTAAAATCTGAACCTAAATATAACGTCCCTCTAACCTCTGTTTTATTTTCAGTGAATTTCAAAGGCTTTCTAAATTCTATATCCTAACTATAATGTCCCTGTAACCTTTGGTTTTTTTCACTGAATATCTAGGGCTGTTATATAACTATTAATAATATTTCATTACCTTGCGTTGATCCAAACTCTGCCACGCATGGACTTTGGCCATGTTGGCAGAGATAGGGGCCAGGCCCTGCAACCCAACCCTCGTAGACTCACAACCCTGCTCTATGCAGCCCTTCAGCAGTGCGCGGAGATGGGTAAACTGCACCATACAGGCACCTACCCCGATGCCTTGCAAGGCATTTGGCCATGCTCGGCGGGTGAATAGCCGCAGGACATGGCCATCCATCTCCCACATGTAGGCAACCCAGGTGGGGGGCATGCAGCCCCCTCCCTAGGCCAAATACAGCCCAGGGCACCCCATCTCCTGAGGCCACCCAATTATTAAAAGGGAAAGAGAAACAGGTAAGAAAACTTTGGGGGATCCAGGCAGGCAACACCTCCCTGGACTTCCTTGCCGTCTAGTTTTCAGAAATGTCTGGGTGTGTTAGGTTTCCCTGGATGGCTGCCGATCCCGGGACCAAAAATGTGATGGGCCCTGGACCCCCCAGTAGAACAAGAGGAGGAAATATAGGTAGAGGATGCCGTACAGGCCTAGGAACTGTGTCATACCTAGCACACTACGACCAAGTACTGAATGTTTTCTATACTCACGTGCATGGGGTTAGGGAGGGATAAGGGGTGGGTAGAAGGGTAGTTGGGTGGCGGGGGGGGGTTGTCTTTCCTCCTTTTATTGATTGGACTTTGCACTAGTGATGAAAAACGAGTCATGATGCTTGGTGGCGACCTCCTGACTGTGGGGAGCCACGTATCTTGTTTTGCTTAATCACTCAATAAAACTTGTTGTGAAAAAAAAATTGATGGGCCCTACTTACAATGCTAAGTCGTTTTGTGATAGATATTTTCTATGTATCCCCACCAATTCTTGGGACCTTCCCTGTAGTGGGCACTTTGCCCACCCACACAAGTGAGGTAGAATTTTTATCGAGAGACCTGGGGGAATGCTGGGTGGTAGGACTTTTGTGCTGGGCACAACTTTCCCACACAGAAATGTGAGGAAAATGTGACTTTTTAGCTAAATTTGTAGTGGGCAGGGGATTCTGGATACAAAAACATCGCAGATCCACACAAGCCACATCTTCCTGGATCCCCTTCACCCGCCTGGGGTCTACTTTTGAAAAGGTGCTGGTTTGGTAGGTTTCCCTACGTGCCTGCTGAGCTGGGGCCCAAAATCAACAGCTACTAACATTGCAAAAAACACATCATTTTTAGTGGCAAAAGGTGATGTGTCTTTGTTGCGTTTGGCCTTCCCACACAAATGAGGCACAGTTGTTTTTGGTCGACCTGGGAAAATATTGGGTGGTAGGAATTTGTGGCTGCCTGCACATTCTAAGACTGGTTTTATTAGGCAAAGTTTGAGCTTTGCAATGGATTCTGGCAGTAGCGGCCAGTGGCAGGGAAAAATGGTGAGGCAGCACAGGGGGGTTGGACAATAACCAAATAAAACAATACAAAAAGAACTTACCTGCCTCCTCACCCCTCTTCAGCTCCTCTGGCTTTACTGCAGCACAGGTTCAGGTTCCCAACATCCCCTATGGCTAATCCAGATGCTGCTCTCATGCTTCCGGCAGTATGAGAGCAGCACTGGGATTGCCCTGAGCTGGCTGGATTTGTGCTTCCACAGGTTCTGGGATCCTGTTTATTCTGCTGCCTCCAGTCTGGGAACTCACCTCGGGTTGGAGACATCTCAGTGCCCACCACTCCTCCTCCATACATGTCATCATGAGGGCCCCACCCCCATGAAGGCTCTGTGAAGAAAAATAACCTGATAATAAACCTGTTTAATTATCATTTCATTTTTCCTAGGTTTGCCATAACGGTAGGAGGCGCCCCTGTATTTTGGGTAAAAAATATTGGTGAGAGCAATGCAAGTCACCACACCCTGGACTCACCAGGGTGTCTAGTTTTCAAAAATATGTTGGCGCAGTAGGTTTCCCTAGGTGGCGGCTGAGCTGGGGTCCAAAAGTCGCAGCTGCCCACATTGCAAAAACACAGCGCTTTTCAGTGGGAAAATGTGACAAGTCTATATTGCTTGTGGCACCCTTTAATGTAGCAAGGACTTGGCCCAACCACACAATGTGTGGCCCCATTTTACTCAGAAGACTTGGGGAAGCACTGGATGGTAGGAAATGTGTGGCTTCCTGCAGATTCCAGGACTTTTCCTCACAGAAATACAAGGAAAATGTGTTTTTTTTGGCAAAGTTTAAGCTTTGCTCAGGATTCTGGGTAAAAAAAACGTGGCAGAATCACACAAGTTACCCCACCCTGGACTCCCCCGGTTGAATTTTCAAAACGATGCTGGTTTGGCAGGATTCCCTATGTGCCAGCTGAAATGTGGCCCAAAATCCACACTGACCCACATTACAAAAACACATTGTTTTCAGTGAATAAATATGATGTGTCTATGAGGCATTTGGCGTTTTTGTTTTGTTTTGTGGGCACTTGCCTACCCACACAAGTTAGACACCATCTTTCTCAGGAAACTTCAGGAACACTGGATGGTAGGAAATGTGTAGCTGCCTGTAGATTCCAGGACTTTTCCTCAAAAAAATGCAAGAATTTTTTTTTTTTAGTCAAAGTTTAAGCTTTGTACGAGATTCTAGGTAAAAAATACCTGGTCAGAGCCATGCAAGTAACCCCATGTTGGACTCCCCTGGGTATCGAGTTAAAGATAAGCTGTTTTGGAAGGCTTCCAAAGATGCCAGCTGAGCTGGAGCCCAAACTTCACAGGTAGCCACCTTATTAAAAAAACATGCATTCTGCAGGGTGAACTATGATTTCTCACAGGTCATGTTTTGGGGTATTTTGTGTCACAGATGCAAAGCCCAGCCACACAAGTGTAGGACCATTTATATCAAGAGACTTGTTGGAATGCTGAATATTAGATGTTTTGTTATTACCAATTGAATATCTCTCCATTTTTTGCCTTTCAAATGTGAGCAAGTGTGTAACACAAAAGATATTTTACAAAATGGTCCCTGAAACACATGCCAGAATGGGAACCAATAAATTCAGAAATGAACAAACAAACTTTGCTCCTAAACTCAGTATTTGGTGTACATTTCAAAACGATGGATTTAGGCCCAGATCTTTGTACTGGGGTGAATGTATGACATTGTTCCACATTCTGTCCATCAACTGTGTTTTTTGCAATTTTCACCCCGAGTGTGCTGGGTATACTCAGACGTGAGTCCCAGGCTCTCCACACCACTGGAGTCAAGCTATCCAGGCTGATGAAGGCTAATAGCCAGAAACCGGTCCTTGGATGCTTGATTCCGGTCTGGGAAAGACATGGCTTGGTAGTTCGGACTGGACTGTTCCCATGGGGCACAGGGTCAGAGCTGATTTGCATATAGCCAGTGTCTAACCCAGGGTGGTGTGGAGTGCAAAAAAACGATGGATTTAGGCCCAGATCTTTGTACTGGGGTGAATGTATGACATTGTTCCACATTCTGTCCATCAACTGTGTTTTTTTGCAAGTTTCACCCCCCCTGTGTGCTGGGTATACTCAGACGCAAGTCCCAGGCTCTCCACACCACTGGAGTCAAGCTATCCAGGCTGATGAAGGCTAATAGCCAGAAACCGGTCCTTGGATGCTTGATTCCGGTCTGGGAAAGACATGGCTTGGTAGTTCGGATTGGACTGTTCCCATGAGGCACAGGGTCAGAGCTGATTTGCATATAGCCAGTGTCTAACCCAGGGTGGTGTGGAGTGCAAAAAAACGATGGATTTAGGCCCAGATCTTTGTACTGGGGTGAATGTATGACATTGTTCCATATTCTGTCCATCAACTGTGTTTTTTGCAATTTTAACCCCGAGTGTGCTGGGTATACTCAGACGTGAGTCCCAGGCTCTCCACACCACTGGAGTCAAGCTATCCAGGCTGATGAAGGCTAAAAGCCAGAAACCGGTCCTTGGATGCTTGATTCCGGTCTGGGAAAGACATGGCTTGGTAGTTCGGACTGGACAGTTCCCATGAGGCACAGGGTCAGAGCTGATTTGCATATAGCCAGTGTCTAACCCAGGGTGGTGTGGAGTGCAAAAAAACGATGGATTTAGGCCCAGATCTTTGTACTGGGGTGAATGTATGACATTGTTCCACATTCTGTCTATCAACTGTGTTTTTTGCAAATTTCACCCCGAGTGTGCTGGGTATACTCCGACGTGAGTCCCAGGCTCTCCCCACCACTGGAGTCAAGCTATCCAGGCTGATGAAGGCTAATAGCCAGAAACCGGTCCTTGGATGCTTGATACCGGTCTGGGAAAGACATGGCTTGGTAGTTCGGACTGGACTGTTCCCATGAGGCACAGGGTCAGAGCTGATTTGCATATAGCCAGTGTTTAACCCAGGGTGGTGTGGAGTGCAAAAAAACGATGGATTTAGGCCCAGATCTTTGTACTGGGGTGAATGTATGACATTGTTCCACATTCTGTCCATCAACTGTGTTTTTTTGCAATTTTCACCCCGAGTGTGCTGGGTATACTCAGACGTGAGTCCCAGGCTCTCCACACCACTGGAGTCAAGCTATCCAGGCTGATGAAGGCTAATAGCCAGAAACCGGTCCTTGGATGCTTGATTCCGGTCTGGGAAAGACATGGCTTGGTAGTTCGGACTGGACTGTTCCCATGAGGCACAGGGTCAGAGCTGATTTGCATATAGCCAGTGTCTAACCCAGGGTGGTGTGGAGTGCAAAAAAACGATGGATTTAGGCCCAGATCTTTGTACTGGGGTGAATGTATGACATTGTTCCACATTCTGTCCATCAACTGTGTTTTTTGCAATTTTCACCCCGAGTGTGCTGGGTATACTCAAACGTGAGTCCCAGGCTCTCCACACCACTGGAGTCAAGCTATCCAGGCTGATGAAGGCTAATAGCCAGAAACCGGTCCTTGGATGCTTGATTCCGGTCTGGGAAAGACATGGCTTGGTAGTTCGGACTGGACTGTTCCCATGAGGCACAGGGTCAGAGATGATTTGCATATAGCCAGTGTCTAACCCAGGGTGGTGTGGAGTGCAAAAAAACGATGGATTTAGGCCCAGATCTTTGTACTGGGGTGAATGTATGACATTGTTCCACATTCTGTCCATCAACTGTGTTTTTTGCAATTTTCACCCCGAGTGTGCTGGGTATACTCAGACGTGAGTCCCAGGCTCTCCACACCACTGGAGTCAAGCTATCCAGGCTGATGAAGGCTAATAGCCAGAAACCAGTCCTTGGATGCTTGATTCCGGTCTGGGAAAGACATGGCTTGGTAGTTCGGACTGGACTGTTCCCATGAGGCACAGGGTCAGAGCTGATTTGCATATAGCCAGTGTCTAACCCAGGGTGGTGTGGAGTGCAAATAAACGATGGATTTAGGCCCAGATCTTTGTACTGGGGTGAATGTATGACATTGTTCCACATTCTGTCCATCAACTGTGTTTTTTGCAATTTTCACCCCGAGTGTGCTGGGTATACTCAGACGTGAGTCCCAGGCTCTCCACACCACTGGAGTCAAGCTATCCAGGCTGATGAAGGCTAATAGCCAGAAACCAGTCCTTGGATGCTTGATTCCGGTCTGGGAAAGACATGGCTTGGTAGTTCGGACTGGACTGTTCCCATGAGGCACAGGGTCAGAGCTGATTTGCATATAGCCAGTGTCTAACCCAGGGTGGTGTGGAGTGCAAATAAACGATGGATTTAGGCCCAGATCTTTGTACTGGGGTGAATGTATGACATTGTTCCACATTCTGTCCATCAACTGTGTTTTTTGCAATTTTCACCCCAAGTGTGCTGGGTATACTCAGACGTGAGTCCCAGGCTCTCCACACCACTGGAGTCAAGCTATCCATGCTGATGAAGGCTAATAGCCAGAAACCAGTCCTTGGATGCTTGATTCCGGTCTGGGAAAGACATGGCTTGGCAGTTCGGACTGGACTGTTCCCATGAGGCACAGGGTCAGAGCTGATTTGCATATAGCCAGTGTCTAACCCAGGGTGGTGTGGAGTGCAAAAAAACGATGGATTTAGGCCCAGATCTTTGTACTGGGGTGAATGTATGACATTGTTCCACATTCTGTCCATCAACTGTGTTTTTTGCAATTTTCACCCCGAGTGTGCTGGGTATACTCAGACGTGAGTCCCAGGCTCTCCACACCACTGGAGTCAAGCTATCCAGGCTGATGAAGGCTAATAGCCAGAAACCGGTCCTTGGATGCTTGATTCCGGTCTGGGAAAGACATGGCTTGGTAGTTCGGACTGGACTGTTCCCATGAGGCACAGGGTCCGAGCTGATTTGCATATAGCCAGTGTCTAACCCAGGGTGGTGTGGAGTGCAAAAAAACGATGGATTTAGGCCCAGATCTTTGTACTGGGGTGAATGTATGACATTGTTCCACATTCTGTCCATCAACTGTGTTTTGTACATTTCAGAAATACAGAGTTTTACTACATACCCTTTTATCAATTCTTTATAATTTACCATAGGATTTGTGTACTGTTGGTGCACAATAAAACACCAGTGTAAGGTGCCGCTCGGTTGATTCTACTAGCCCTATATATTGCCATGACAAGAAAGGTTCAGAAAACGTAAAATGTATTGCTTTTGAAAATCTGCCATAGTAAGAAGTAGTTACGGATGAAAATGTAGATACAAATGGCTGTTTTCTTTCAACTCAATTTCAATATTATCTTATTTCAACTGTTTCTTTTTGATGAGAAAACCTTGAAGGATCTAAAATAATGACCCTTTGCTGAATTTATATGTTTGTCTAGTTTTCAGAAATGTATAGCTTTCCAGGGTGTACCATGGGTTTCACACCCGTTTCTACCGCAAACTGGAAGGAGGTTGAAAGCAAAACAAAATAGGAGAGATGTGCTATCTCCCTGTATAATGCAAAAACAGTGTTAAAGAATTTCTTTTTGTTTCTGAAAGCTGGGAAGACGTTGATTTTAACACCACAAACCCTTTGTTGATGCCATTTGCTGGTAAAAACCTAGATTCTTTCTTCTGAAACACTTTTTTCCAATTTTTCCCAAAAGAACCAAAATATAGCTACATTTTGGCTAATTTCTCGATCCCCCTAGGGGAATTCACAAAGCTTTGTTACCCTTAGACTCCCCAGGATGTTGGAAAACAGGAATCTGGCATGGATACCTTTCGCAGAAAAAAGTTATGAAGCCCTAAGCGCAAACTACCCCAAATAGGAAAAAAAGGGCTTACCACGGAGGGACGCTGGAAGGCCCAGCAGTTAATGGGTTAATTAAAGGAAACAAAACAAAAAAAATAGTATGGGCATTTATATCTCTCTCTCTCTCTCTCTCTCTCTCTATATATATATATATATATATATATAAATATATATATATATATATATATATATATATATATATATATATATATATATATATATGTATATATATATAGATATATATGTATATATATATATATATTTTTTTTAATGATCCTAGGTGAATCAAAAATAAATAACTAAACATATTAAAAAGTATATATATATGTTATAAACACACACATATATAATGTTATCAATATATCTATATTTAAGTAGATCAATACATCAATGACAGTTAAGATGATTTGTTTATTTTTCTATAACAGATATCAATCACAATGTGTAAACATGATTATAACGATTGTATCTATAAGAGCTTCACTATTGAAATATTAAGGAACAAACAGAATTTTTTTTTAAAACTCCACAATAATAAACAAAATTTAAAAAAAGCTTCAATTTGCAGAAAAAAAAGGAAAAGCCTTAGTTTGTAAATATGTATCCATGCATGTACTTGTGGTTCTCTATCTGGTACATATGTGTTATCTTGTTAAAATCTCCATGTATGTATGACTGTTATGTGTGGCTATGTATCTACATATTTATAGATTTATTTTCCTCCCACTGCAGAGGAAAGAAAAGTTAACTAATCTAGCCAAAGCTTACCAAATTACCACTTTATGGCTCATCATATTCCTCTCCCAAAATATCCTCTAACCCCCTCTCCGACCCATCCTAAACCTTCTTTGCTACTATGAACTCCCAAATATTCCTTTCTAAACTCTCCCCTCCATTCATTGTTTATCATATTTACCCAACTGACAGACTTACATGCTGAAAAGAGCTTTATTGTCTCATCAATGGGAGTAAGTGCTATATAAATACAATTACAATTAAATGCAGACATAGCACCAACTCCTAGAGGGCACTGAACACCCAACTGTATAGCAGAAGCCCCAGCCTTCGGAGTGCTTGAAATAATTATGAAATCTGGAGGGGTCATAATCTCCTGGACGCCACAAATATAGGGTCAGTTTTTAAAATTACTTAGTAGGTGCTGCTGTGTCTCCTGTATGCACACACAACATCACTGGTGGTGCCCCTGCCCATTTTGAGTCCACCACAAGAAGACGAAATGCAGGCAAATTGGGCATTGCAAGGCATTAGGGGTAACTCTTAGCCAAAAGCATAAATAATAATTGAGTGACTCCAGTCACATTCTATGGCAGCTAAGCAGCTTTGCACTGCATGATTTTTTCTTTTTGTTCAGGGTGTCCGGTTCCACCCGGCAACCCACCACAGTTGAATGAGCGCAACTGTGTTGCCCCACCTCCTGACTTTTCAGGGGCCTCGAGTTGGTGTCCAGTGTCTGACTCTTCTCCTGGGGGGGGTGCTCGGGCTTTCATTTTCCTAGCAAGGGCACAGAGATTGAGTCACAGACCCCCTTTTACAAACAACTACCTGGAGGAGAGGGCCCCTGCGCCTTGGGTAGCTATGGGGAGAGGGCTCCACGCATGCCCCCTCCCAGACTTATTAAACATTAAGGATGCTTGGCTCCATCCCCGGGCCCTAGCCCCCCAGGGATATTTTTTTAAGGTGAGGTAGAACTCCACATGATTTGATCCTCACTACTGAGTCAAAGGACAGCATATTTAAAAAGGTCATTAATTGGGCCCAATTGGACCGTTTTGAACAAACCTGGGCCTTTGCCTCCAGGGGCAGCTCCAGGAGACCTCCCGGCCTTACAAGTGGTATACTTTGGAGGGAGATGGCTTCACCGCTCCCTGTGCCAGCTTACATCCTGGTCATTCTCTCTGTTGCTCCACTCCCCCTTTTGGGGTGTAATAGTCCAGCTCTTGCCCCTGCTGGTCCTAAGGGGGAGGGCTAGGAGGACAAGCCTCACTATCCCTTGGTGAGAACTACTTGTCCTGGAATCAACTGTGGCCAGAGTTGCAAGTCCTTTAGGGCATCAGTGGGCTTGTCATTTAAGTAGTCAATGGCTATTGCTACTGACCAGTTCCAGTAAAAAGCACTCTCTCTCTCCCTTGTGCAAGAGGTTTTAAAATGGGGTGGAAGGTACTAAAAGCCGGAGACTCCTGGCCAATACTAGGGTGCCACATCACCTCTCTCCGTCCCAACAATCCTACATGTTGGGACAGTTCATGATGGCACTGTCCAGAAGACACTGGTCACATCTTCTCTAAGAGCCTCAGCTCGAACCCTAGCTGATATCACTGTCATGGCCTTTTCCACTAAACTTCAACAAGGATCCCCCTCCTGTGCTGCCTCCAGTTGTCTGGGCTTCCCCCCATTGTTCAGTGGACCTGGGCTGTCCCAGCCCTGGAACAGTGCGAGAATTAGTTAACAAACCTTCCACCTCAGGAGTTGAGGGAAGCCCTGTTAATTACTCCCTTTGGTGTGGGGAGGCCTTTGTTCCCTCTGCTGGGGAGCAGAGTCATTAACTTGTCCAAGCAGGGTCTCAAAGATCTAGGCTATGATCCTGAGTTGAGGCAAGGAATATGAACAATCTGGACCACCCATAAGATGTACATGTATCTTCTTGGGACTTGCATATCTGAACTTGGTGCACACTTTTCGCCCCATTTGAAATCTTGCTGGACTTTGCAGGCCAAAGGGAAGAAAAACTGCCCTCAAACTCAGATTTGCTCCTGTGTGTATAATAAAGTGGCACTACAGACAAAACAGTAAACCATACCAACTTTATCTATGAGTGCACACTACTATGTTAAGGCTTATCCAAAGTCAATATATAACCCCGCAGAGTACCCTCTGCGCCAGGTTACCTATATGCATTTACTGGACAGCGCACAACAGTAGTCTTACATGTGCATCCCATAAACATGTGCACATATGTGTGCACATGCGTTCACGTGCAACCAGATAAATGCCCCTTATCCTTACTGTGTTGGGGCAGCCTTATCTCAAAAGGCAGACACTGATGGTAAACACGAGCAGTCTGTTTACCCTGTGATTTCAGTGGGTGGGAAGTCCAAAACCGGGTTATCAAAAATGCAAATCATTCAGGTGTACTAAATGATTAGAACCTATTTTGCAACAGTATGCCAACACAGCCACCATCATGCACCCACACATCCACCATCATGCACTCTAATAGCGACTATCATAGTTCCACACCCTGACAGCCATAAACTAACACACTTGACATCAAAAACTCACACACTTAACATCTGACACCCACACTGTCACTACTGTTACGCACACAAATTTCCGCCCTATATCCCTACTCCCTGCTCCTGCCAAGATGCTCGAGGCCCACCTTAATCATCATCTCAGCGCCTTCCTGGATAAAGCTAGCCTGCTAGATCCCTCTCAGCATGGCTTTCGGAAGGCGCATAGCTCAGAGTCAGCCCTTACAGTGGTGGTTAATAACATCTGCTCTATGGTCGACAGTGGTCAGACCACCCTTCTGATCCTGCTCGACCTTACAGCTGCCTTTGACACCCTGTCTCCCACCATTCTGGTCACCCGTCTTAGTGAAATGGGAGTAGATGGGTCGGATCTGAGCCTCCAGACATGTTTTCTCAGCCAGCATGAACAAAGGGTTAAACTGGGCAAATTCCTTTCCTCCGCCAAGCCTCTGCAGTGTGGGGTCCCTCAGGGCTCATCCCTGAGCCCTACACTTTTTAACATATATGTGGCCCCACTTGCCAGGCTTGTAAGAACCTTCGGACTGGAAGTGTTGCCGTACGCTGACGACACCCAGATTATGGTCTCCCTCGCTCAATCTGTGGAGAACACGGCCTCAAACTTCTGGAACTGCATGGAAGCAGTGGCAGGCTGGATGACCTCAAATTTCTTCAAATTAAATGGGGAAAAGACCGAGGTCCTCATCTTTGGAGGTAAACAAGATGTCTGGTCGGCTGACTGGTGGCCGCCTGCCCTTGAAATGTGTCCCAAGCCCTCTCTTGTCGCCCGTAATCTGGGTGTAATTCTCGACACCACACTTGCCTTTGACAAGCAAGTCAACAGGACTGTCTCCACCTGTTGAGGTGTCTTAAGGATCCTGAGAAAACTTACACACTTTCTCTCCCGGGAAGCCCGGAAACAAGTCTCGGTGGCTCTTATCTCTCCTCGCCTGGA